>NC_050469.1:19460045-20660045 GCF_013373865.1 Monomorium pharaonis
AAAAAATATTCTTTAATGAAACCGTAATGCATTACGAAAAGTAATGCATTATTTAGAATCCTGCAGGTTATTACACATCTGATAAAAATCATAAGGTATGTATTGTTTAAATATTTGTTTATAAGTATTTTAATGCAATTATCAAATTTAGTTTTATGAAAAAATAATTTTGTTAAAAAAAGACATTCCTAAATTTATATCACCATTCATATAAACCGAAACATAGATGCGAAAGAAGATTAATTGCTTAAGAGGAAATGAAAATGTTAAAGAATTAATCACTAAATATGTTTCACTAAATATGTTTTCTGTTGTATCAATACACAGGATCTGCACGAAAGTCGTGTTATAGGCATAATTAAAATCGCATTACGATTATATTCCCAAGAGTACTCTATCGGTATACACATACCGTTCGCTTGAAAATCTCGCTTAGGGGACTTGCCATTGGAGATACTTTTTCTATTCTCGAGAGAGAATACGACATTGGTTCCTTTGATCTGGCGAACAAGCCAAGTTTTAAGCTTTCGAAAGTGATGGGCACGCAGATGGTTATGATAATAATAATTTGATCTTCAGTCTCCGTTGGTCCTGACTCCTTTGCGCGCGTGCCCACATACTTGCTAGTCTGCCTAACTCACGCATACAACGTACACGTCTACGTGAAGCTGACGACTCTCAGGGTCGATTGTGGACAATACGAGTGGATGGAGTAGCTTCGAAATCGATCGAGAATTAATCCGGCGCTATCGCGTCTTGCAACTGTTGTCCCATTGTCTCATCGCGAACTAAAATGAAAGGACGAAAGGGAGAGAGATGCTGATAAATTGCTGAAGCAAGACGGTCGAGTTTTCCCTCTTCTTTCCTTCATTCATTCGGGGATTCTCGGCATTTCTTTGAAAATCTTAACGCCTCCTCTCCCTTTTCTACTGACTCGGGAGATTCCGCAGACTTTCGCATTCTTATTGTAGCATCTTGTTTAACGTTCACCAAATTTTTCTTACTCGTTCTACTTGTTTGTAAAAAGAAGAACTTAAAATCAAAATAATAATTTATTTTTCTTCTAAATGAGCAATATTTAAAGAAATTATTGTCTGCAATTTTATAACAATTACTTCTGTAGGGTTAAACGCATCTGTCGTTTGCAGCACATCGTTCGACGTAAACCAGGGACTATGTCTCCTTCTTCTCTAACGCCTCGACCACTTGTGGTTTTAACTGCCTTCGACGATCCCTCCTAGTGCCGAGTGTCGAGTATGGCGAGAATTATATAATTATTTCGCGGTAATTGTCGCGAAAAATGACGGTTGCTTGAATGCCTTAAGTGCCGCGGCAAAAGCAGCCCGAAAAGAGGGTCAACTCTCGGCTTCACCGACGAGATTCCTCTACGGGGGTGAACATTGCACTCCTATATATATATATATATATATATATATATATATATATATATATGCATTGTTAAATTAACTTATTAATAATGATCATTGAAAAAGTTTAAGCAATTTTAAAAGAACAATAGCATTTAATAAATTTAATAATTGCAACTTGGTCAAAACGACATTAAGTTTTTTTTTTACTATAATAAAGCGTATCGCGTATGTTGTAAGTTTTACAGGCAATTATTAAAATTGTTGCAATCGAAACTGTATCAATGTCTGAAATTTCAAAGATTGATATTTTATGCCAATTCCAAAAATTTTTCAATAAAATATCTTACTAAAATTACATAAAGACAACAATACAAAAGTGATTATATAAATACATATATATAAAAGGTGTTCTAATCGATTGCATTCCATTTCCCATAGACAACGCGGATTGGTATTGCTTAACTCACTGCCAGATTCGTAACGGTGATTAGCAAGGAAGCGTTCAAACGCTTTTGATACTGTCCGAGAGAGAAGGTGAAGGGAAGGTCTGCGGCGTTTGAGACTAGGACACTAGGGATAAGTTTAGTCCAGCTTGCTTTACCTCAGAATCATGCATATAAAGACGGTGAGTCGTTCGCGAACCCTCGAAAGCCGAACAATCGCATACGGTAGGAATTACCTCCTCACTCACGAACCCTCATCTCGCTCTTCTCGCCTTTTTTTTGCCTCGCCGTAGTCCTTTTCTTCTGTTACTCCTTTCGAGTTGTACACTAGGCGACATGTATACTCTTATACTCTTAAAGTTAGATACTTTAGGCTCAAACGCTCGTATCAAAATACATACATTATTAATTATCGATCAAAATATCTAAAACTTACTTTTATTCGGTACAAATTTAATTTAATTTCGTATATAACCTTTTAATGCCATGTTTAACTTTTTAGATTAAACACAAGCTATTTTAATTAAGTTTCTAGATAATTTTAAAATGAAATAAGTGTATGTACGTATGTACATATATATGTACACACATACATACATATAATCTAGTATCTCTGTAATGCATTCAATCTAAAGTGTCTAACTTGAGACGCGGAAATATACATGGCGCCTAGTATACTCTTTCTCACGCTATAGACTGCCCGCACCTTTTCCGTCCTTCAATGGTGCCAGAGTCATAACTACAAGGACTACAATGGATAGAAACCGCCGCCGCCTTTTCTCTGCCACTTATTCGTTCCGCCAAATGATTTTGACCGCTGCGATTTCACGCGCGTAAAATCGTCAAACAAATTCATAAAAATACAAATCTTCTCAGCTTGGAAATTTATCAGTGTTACGATGTCAGTTTTACCTATTTTTTTTCAAAGCCTACTTCTTTTAAACTATTGAAAATAAGTTTTTCTTTACTATTATCTTTTTTTTTTTCAACGTGTGTGTGCCAAGGGGGGAGCGCACGTAACTATTTCTTGCACATATGAAATTGTTATCTTATTAATCATCTTGTGTCTTTTCGTATAAAAATTCTTCGCATTAATTATTATAAGTACATTATAAGTTTATTTTCCAATACCTGAAATTTGACAGAAAAATTTTATTCACATTATTACTTTCAATTATAAAACAATTACTACGTTCAGCAAAAAAGCAGCTTTGCAACTGTACTAAAATTCTTTAAGTGATTGATTCTTGCTCTTATAGTATATACAGTTCCTGCTGGCTCTTAATATAACCAATCATATGAAAGAATTTTACAACATTGCAAGCTGCTTTTTCTACTAAACGCAACCATTGTATTCTAATTGTAAGTTCTAAAGTTTTTTACAAGAAAAGACACAATAAAATTGTACATAGTAAGATTTACAGATACGTAATTACACGAAAAATTATTCACGCGACGCGCAGGGACAAAAGTTTATCGCGTATTTCGCGCGAAAAATGACCTTTGATCGTACGCCAATCGTGATACGATGTTTTAGAATTCACCAATGACAACAACTGTGTTTGTCACATTAATTTTGTATAATTTATTGTTTCCGCCGATATGCTAACGCTGTTTTATATAATAATAAAAGAATGAGAAAGAAAAGAACATTGAGTAGAAAGTTTAACTTAACTATTAAAAAAAAAGAATTTGTTGTCTATATATTATACACCTTATATTGTTCGCTATTTATTTTATATTAGTGTAAGATTTCAAATTGAGAGATTGAATCGAAAATTAAATTACTCTCTCCACCACCATTAAATAATTAAACCTTTATCAAAGTTTATTTAAATCAAGAATTTTATCACTTAGTATTATTGTTATCGAAAGTTAATTGGTGGAAATGAATTTTTAATATTTTTTCGGTCGCTTATAAATAAAGAACTCTTGACACATGTGGTAGAGGAAAAAGATTAAAAAAGCTGTATTTTTGCGAAATTCAGCGACAAGGTTAAAGCCACTTTATATATTCCGATTACACGCGTGTTTCGCGATAAGTGTACGGAAGGTCGCGACCGACATCAGCATATTATGTCACAAGGCGTTTTCTTTTTCGCGATTTGCCGCGCACGGTTACGTCGAAAATTTGGAATATCGATGACCGAAAGGTGCAGTGACGCGCGGTGATGGATGCATCAGCGGGACCAAAGCACCGGCATTTACCACAGTCGTCCGAAGGCTGAAAGAAATCGACGACGATGGTTCTGCAGTGTGGACTACGTCGAAGGGAAAAGAGAGAAATTGGCGAGTAAGACGAAAGGAAAGAAAGAGCAAGACCGCGCGGAGATTAGATCCCGCAGGATGAGTAGGTGGGATTGGATTTGGCAGGCGCGCGGCTCGTTGGCGGTGATGCGAAGGAATAGGACAAGAAGAAGGGGCAGGGGGTGGAGTTTGGTTGGTGTCCGAACGGTGGAGAGGCTGCAGAAGGGAAACTCGGAGGTAGGGTAGACATATAGAGAGCGCGTGGAGTAGAGCAGGACGGGGAAGAGCAACCAAGAGACGAGAGAGATGAGAGGCCGTAAGTGACAGAACGGTGGTGGTATAGGTGAACTGCTGGACAACCGAACCACCCGAACTGTACTCGGCGGTATTTAAGGGAGAGCCGCGAGCGTAGCGCGCCAGTTGTTACTACGGCCGGTTGGTGGTTGGCTTTCGCGGACTGACATTCGCTGGATCAGTCCTCACGTCGCGTGGCGCCAATTGTGCAATTAAAACGCATTAGACTAATACAAAAATTATATACATATATATATATACATACATACATAAATGTCTAAACTCTCAATAAACAATCTTGATAAATTATCTCAATAAACCTTAATGAAGGAATCGCTTAGTGACACTTAAGGCGAACTAAGCAATCACGTGCCAAGTGATGAACAGTTCACCATTCACCTTCATCTTTTAAATTTTTCGTGATATAAATAAATATCTTTTTCACAATAATAAACACGATCGTAAATATATAAGTGCAAAGTTAAGTGAATACATGAGAAACTACGAGGTTTTTTCTTAAATCGGCGACGACGTTATGTGAAAATATACATATGGCATTATTTGAACTCTTCACACCTGAAGATCGAAAGAATTTAACATTTTTAAATCTTGGATCGTACAGATGAGTGTATCAATGAGGTATGAGCACGTTTACCATTCATTTCATGCAATTTTAAAAGAAAGTATTTAAAGTATAATTTTAATTTAATAATAAATATTTTAAATAATTTTAATTTTTAATTAACTTTATGATTTTTTCCTGACATTTAAAAAATAATAACAATTAAATAAAAAGTAATTTTTTTAATAGGTTTTAAATTAATTAAAAATCAGAATGATCATCAGCGCTTTGAACTTGATATCGTAAAGATAAAAAAAAGATAAAAAAAGATGACGTGATCTTCGTATGACAGCACTTCCACGAATAGCGTGAAAAGCTATTTTAGCGTAACTGTAAATACGCGTCAATAAATAATGTTACATTTATAGTTTTCATTTTCTTTTATGCAAGTTTACTTAATTACACATTTATTAAAATAATTCTAAATATTACTTTACAAATAATGAAAAGATATGAATAATATTGATTAAACACGCAAAATAGAATATTTGAATAATTCTTTAAATTAAAAATGCAAAAAAATATTAAAGACATAATTTATATAATTTTAAGAAGCAAATATAGAAGAAAAATTTTTTTAAGAAGCTTATTACATTTTTCATTATTTTTTTTAAAGATAACTTGCTTTTTTCTATTTTAATAGAAAAATATTTTTTGCTTTTTTACGTTTCTTTTCTTTGATACATGTAAATTACTTTTTTAAATTTTAAAAACTTTTTTACGTATTTATGTAAAATTACTTAAGGGTGTTTTGTTTTTATGAGATCATTTTGTATGTCACGAGCAAAAAAAGTTTAAAAAAAAATTAAACAGTAAACTTATACACTTTATATATAAGCTATAATACATAAAAATGTGTTTTATATGCATTTTATGTTGTCTTTGGATATATAAATTAGAATAATAATTCACAAGTTATTATATAGATACGAATTAATTTAATTCTGGATGAATGTGACTCATAATTTTCCAAAAGGTAAAATCACACACTATTAATATTTGTAAATAAAAAATTTTATTAATTAAATTATAATTTTTTAAATCAAATTTTTCCAAATTATAACACAAACCTGCATATTATATGTATACATGTATCTATTTATTTTCTGTGAAGTTGGAAAGAAATTGCAAATTGACTTTTAACAAAATACTTTGATAAAAAAAGAAGGAAATTTATATGTGTCATTCAAAAAGTAATAGTCAATAAAATTCGACATTTTTATGCTAATTTAAAACATTTTTTTCAGATTTTTTTTATAAGGAAAATATGTTTTGTAAAAAATAGTTTTCAAATAATGCAATTTAATCATCATATAAAAACCTTTCGATGTATCAGAAAAACATTGAAATATTTATCAGAATTATAAATACAACATCCTTGTAATTATTTCGAGATAAAGAACATGAGCGAAATCTTTCTTTATGCATCAGAGAGTATTGGAAATTTAATTTTGTTCCTTACTCTAAAAACATATTAAATATATTTAAAAAATATTTTAGTGTTATTCTGGTGATCCCCACTTTTATATATCACTTAAATATTAAATTTAAGAAAAAATTATAAAAGCCTGCTGATGCTTTCTGGAACAGATGCCCGATGCTACTGCTGGCATTGGGGTTAATTTTCATGCAATCGTCAGTCGGAGCTTTACCACGAGAAGGTACATATTTTACACGATCGAATGTTTCGTCCGAACTCATCGGGACGTCTTCCAGTCACAGTATTTCGATCATCAGGATCTTGTCCGATGGACGATTGGAACGGTTTATCCGGTGGCCTGGAGCTTGCGCCAAAGAGATCATTATCAATTGGGGGTAGGCACAATTACATTTGTTTTACATCCTAAAACAATCAAAACGTTGAAATAAAACGTTAAATCCGAGTCAAATAAGTTTGATATATTCAAAGTAAGCGTGAAACAAATTACTGCATTGTATAACATCGAAATCTAAACTCATCGACGTTGCTCTGCTTACATGCTTTCTTTCATAAAACATACGTCGAGTGTTTTTATAGTTACAAAGGCTAATGTGTAGCAATCTGTACTATCCTCTTTTCTGAAATAACATTTTCTCAGATATAGGCAAATCTCTTCTTCCTATCCCACCCATCGTTCTCCCCCTGTATATAGTCGGGAGGATTGAAGCGGGAACTCTGTTGGCAAGCACGAAAACAATGCCGCCTTTCACTATTGCCAATATACGTGGATGCTTGACTGTTATGTATACATTTAGCGCCGGTTAGGTCTTTCAAATGCCACCCATCACTCCAAAGAACGCTGATACAGTCTAATGGAACAGTCTCTGTGAATCCTTGTCAGTCTCATAATAAGTTTCAATACAATTGTAATATTGCGTTAACGCTCGTAGAAAGGGATCAATGCTCAAACAAAATGAATAAATTCTACATTTTATTTCTTCTCTTCTACCGTATTATTATATGAATAATGTACAGCGTGTGTGTGTGTGTGTGTGGTGCGCGCGCGCGCGCGTACGTGTGTGTGTGTGTGTGAATTGTATTCATTTTTAATAATTATCTAAATAAAAAGTCTCGTATGTAATCCTGTCAATATTTATATATATACTTAGTAATATTTATATAAATCTATATCTAGATACAAAGTAAAATAAAATAATTATGCAAAATTATATAATAAGTTTAACTTTTACTCTTTCATAATTTTCTTTGCTTGACTATAAAAAATATATTCATAATAATATAATCACTATATAAAAATATATATAAAAAAAGTTTCAAAAGATTTATATCAGTGCTTGAGCCTAGTTGCCCTTTTCGAGCCGATTCCCGAACGCGCCGCCTCCTATGCCCCCACTACCGCGCGCGGCCTTGACGGCCGAGCCGCCGATCTCGCCCGTACGCTTTGTCTCAGGAGCAGCTCTGTATAAGAAATAGTGCCCTGCACAAAATTCATTAAAATTACTTTAAGTAAATAATTTTTGTTTTTATAAACAAAAAAGTACTAACTTTTTTATTACTAATTTATTTTATGTAGTATAACAATATGTAAAAACATAATATGTAAATTAGAATTTTGACAATAGTTTTCCACATCACCGTGAGATACTATTATTGATGCGTTTTTTTTTAAGTGGTTTCCCCAGTAGGCCTAATTCACTAAAAGATGAAATATAATATACAGCTTGGCAGGAAAACAAAATTTTATATATTGTAAGATATATAAAAACGACAGGAAAATTAGAAGAATGCCAAGCTATATATTATATTTCATCTTTTAGTGGATTAGGCCTACTGAGAAAACCACTTAAAAAAAAGCATCAATAATAATACCTCATGGGTGATGTAAAAATTAAACTATTGTCAAAATTCTAATTTATATATTATGTTTTTACATATTGTTATACTACATATAAAATAAATTAGAAATAAAAAAATTAGTACTTTTTTGTTTATAAAAACAAAAATTATTTACTTAGAGTAATTTTAATGAATTTTGTGGTGCAGGGCACCATTTCTTATACAGAGCTGCTCCTGAGACAAAGCGTACGGGCGAGATCGGCGGCTCGGCCGTCAAGGCCGCGCGCGGTAGTGGGGGCATAGGAGGCGGCGCGTTCGGGAATCGGCTTGAAAAGGGCAACTAGGCTCAAGCACTGATTTATATGTATATATGTTTTTTAAAGTGTTTATATATTTTTTAAAAATAATAAGAAAAAGAGGAGAAAGAAAAAAAGAAAGTAATATATCAATAATTAACAAATAATATTTAAGAAAAACACTACATATTTTATAAAAATAAAATAAAAAGACAAATGTATACACATACACATACACATTTGTATTTTTATTTCACTTTTATAAAATACGTTGGTATATATGTAAAAAAATAATAAATAAAATTGGAAAAGAATTTGATTGTATAGGGTATAGTAATGATAATAAAGCAGCGCACATATAAAATACAATAATGTAATTCCATTAGATTTGAAAACCGAAAAAGGGGATACAATTTATCATGTTTATTCGTTGACAGTAACCGCAAAGCCAACCAAGCTCTTAAGCCGAAAAGCGGCAAGTTAAGTAAGCAAGGATTAGGTTCTGCAACGAGCGGATGTCCTAGAACCTCTACATAGGGATCGGATTGGCCCCTTTTGCGCTGGACCTAAACGTAGTGTTCGGTAGGTCGCCGTCCTGTTTTACTCTCCTAGATGGGACTCATCTGCTGATGCTCTCACGAGGATACCACGGAATACCACAACCACGAAGCGTCACTTTGCACTTAAACGCAGGACGAAAGCTCTTTTACCGTCGTGAAGAAAGTGCACGCCTTGCTTTCTATTGACAGTTCCCTTTTTCCGAATTTGTTTTTATTGCCTAAATAATTTGTTACAAAAATTCAATTTTATTTTTTTCTTACATTGCGTCATATGTGTGACGTTAAGTGGGTATGTTGTAAAATTTCGTAGAACTATAGGTATTGGTATACAAGATGTCTATAAGTCCTAAAAGTTCTCACTCTCTACATTTTGGAAATAATTTAAAATGATAAAAAAATCACGAAATACGTATTTGCTCATTTCGAGGAGCTGCTCCACTCCTCTTTCTTCACTTTGAAACTTCTTAACCCTAATCCTATATACTATCAAATAATTGGTATTCGAATCCACACAAGGAGTGTAATACACCCCAGCCTCTTTAAATGATTATTACTTGTATATTATCAAACATTTTGACTCTAAAAAATTTTTTTAACATTCTTCAAACTTCCAAAAATAATATCAAAAAGTTATTTTGGAACAATTTAAATTTTAAAACAGTAAAACAAATTCATAAAGCTAAGTAAAAAACTATAAGTCTAAAACTAAAGCCAAAAACTAGTGGGGTTTATTCTATCTCAGGTGTAGGATTAAGGTAAAGAGTATTTACTCGAAATGATTAAATCGTATTTCACAATTTTTCACAATCTTAAACGTTTCCAAAATGTAAAGAATAGAAACAACTCTGCACATAAATCTATCGACAAAATAATCATATGTATATACATTTTCTATTAATTTCGAAAAGATAAATAAGCAAAAAGTTTTTTGCCATATTTAAATTTTTTGCTTATGCCATTTGGCAGTAATTATTGCGATTACACAGGCACACACAAAAAGTGGTTGGTTCGGCGGACCAGACTAGTCAATCCCTATGTATTTTGACTCGCTGAATCCAAATTCAAGGTCACAATTGATGAATTGGCTCATTTTTTCCTAACCTCAAAAAAACACCTTGTAAAAGCAGTTTGGGTAACAAATGTATAATCCAGAGCATGCGTAATCCAAGCTTGCGTAATCAAATTACCCAGGGAAATTTTAATAAGTATGACAAGTCTGAGCTTCTGCAGTGAATAAATAGCGTAGAAAATTCACTCCTTTTTTCTATTATATATAATATTCTTTTATTCTCGAAGGTTTGGATTAATAAACAAACTGAAACCTGGATGTTACAAGTCTGATGAGTGGAGACTATTTATCGATTCTTCTAAGGCCCGGTTCCACAACTCACGGTTAAATTAACTGGCCAATTATTCCATTAGAATTGACCAATCGTATTTGTTAATTTTGCTTAACGACAAATACGATTGGTCAATTCCAATGGAATAATCGGCCAGTTAATTTAACCGTGAGTTGTGGAACCGGGCCTAAGAGAAGCTTGAAAGCAGTGTTGCTGCATAATACTAATGTATATGCCTCCATTCCTGTAGCGCACTCGGTGATAAAAGAAGAGTACACAAACCTGAAAATAGTTCTTGAAAAAATTAAATACACAGAAATTAAATACATAGATGGCAAATTTGTGGGGATCTGAAAATTTTCACCATATTATTGGGTCAATAATCAGGTTACACAAAAAAATCTGTGCTTTCTATGTAAATGGAATAATAGTAGAGATCGAATGAACTATTCCCATATAGCACCGAAGTTTGCAGCAACATTGCTGCAACATTGCTACATGTTGCAATTTAATGCAATGTTGCGGCAATATTGCACATGAATTTTTCTGCAATATTACTTTAGCAATGTTGCACCTGAATTATTTTGCAATATAATATATTAAATTGCTATCTGCAATATTAAAAATGTATAGTGTATGTTACATACACATTCAATTTCAAAACACTATAAATAACATTTTATTTGTAATGCAATTCGGAACGTAGCAAATATCTGATGAAAGAATTAACTTATACTTTCTGTGAATTTTTATGCGATTAATTAAGACTAAGGTCTTTTAAATATAATATCACAGGATATTATTCATTAATTTTTTCTGATTGCTTATATAAACTCGTGAAAAAAGTGTTAAGTATTTATTCACAAATATATATTAAATTTTTCAATAAAACGTTTCGCTGATGTGTTCACATTACAGAAGAAAGGATAATTGATACCTTAATTATAAATACCGCGCAGCTATTATTTGGCTGCCGCGTCTTGCCTTGTCGTGTTCAAGATAACAATGTTTTTGTTTTATGTGCATAGTTTATAATTTGTAGTCACATAAACAGTGCATTCTTTATTGGCACACTTTTTGTATCTTTTTTTTACCAAAATTTCCAATATTTTTGTTTTATACGCATAGTTTATATAATTTATAGTCACATAAACAGTTTATGCGTGTTAATTTTTATAAATATATAATTTATTAAATGTATTAGCTGTATTTAATACACAGTTCTTATATTTTATATAACCAGCAATAAAGCGGTCTTTGAATTTATTTAACATTGTTCATTTATTTTATTTATATAAATAATTTATAGGTATATGTTTATATGTTATTATAAGTAACTAAATAAATATATAATTTATTATATTTCTGACTACTATGGCCTTATCCATATATATCCGTATTACTGCATATATATTTCCTTGCAACGTTGCTGCAATGTTGCATTGTAATATTGCTGCAAGCGGACATTTCGCCTTTACTGCAACATTGTAGCAACGTTGCAGCAACGGTTTGCACTGTTGCTGCAATATTGCAATATTGCAAAATAGCATTGCTGCAATGTTTCTGCAATGGTTTTGTGCTATATGGGTTATATAAGAAAAGAATGGCCGACAAGGACGTCTTTGCAACCTGGGTCTCAAAATATCATAAATAAACCGTTAATTGAGCCTTCAAAAGTTCTTCTTCCATCTCTTCATATCAAATTAGGACTCACAAAACAATGGGTGAAAGCTTTGAATAAAAAAGGTGAATGTTACCAGTATTTACAAGAAAAATTTTCCAACATCTTTGATGCAAAATTGCGGGAAGGAATTTTTGATGGACCTCAAATACGTAAAATGTTGAGAGACGACAATTTTGTCACCAAAATGAATGAAGACGAAAGAGCAGCATGGCTGAGTTTCAAAGGTGTCACAGAAAATTTTCTAGGAAACTACAAAAGTCAGGATTACAGAGAAAGGGTGGCGGAAATGATGGAAAACTATAGAAAACTAGGTTGCTTAATAAATCTTAAGTTGCATTTCTTGGATTCTCATATCAACTACTTCCCAGAAAATCTAGGTGATTATAGTAAAGAACAGGGAGAAAAATTTCATCAGGACATCAAGGAGATGGAGAATCGATATCAAGGCAAGTGGGATGTGAACATGATGACTGATTTCTACTGGACGCTCAAACGAGATGTCTCCGTGAAAGAAAAGAAACGTAAGAGAAAGCCATTGCACAGAACCTTTGAAAATAAAAGAGTTAGATATAATAGAAAAAGGAAGTAAATTTTCTACACTGTTTATTCACAGAAACTCAGACTTATCATATGTATTTAATTTTCCCCGGGTAATGTGGTTACGCAAGCCTGTACGCTCTGGATCATACATTTGTGACCCAAACTGCTTTTACAAGATGTTTTTTGAGGTTAGGAAAAAATGAGCCAATTCAGCCATTCTGACCTTAGATTTCGATTCAGCGGGTCAAAATACATAAAAATAGTCTGATCCGCTGGACCAACATTAAAAAAAAAATTTTTTTTTAAGATTAGGAAAAATGAGTCAATTCAGCAATTCTGACCTTGAATTTGGATTCAGCGGGTCAAAATACATAAAGACAGATTATATTAGTGTCTGGTCCGCTGGACCAACATTAAAAAAAATTATTTTTGAGGATAAGAAAAAATGAGCCAATTCAGCAATTCTGACCTTGGATTTGAATTCAGCGGGTCAAAATACATAAGAATAGACTAGTCTGATCCGCCGGATCAACATTAAAAAAATTTTTTTTTGAGGTTAGGAAATGTGAGCTAACTTTGCAATTCTGACGTTGGATTCGGATTCAGCGGGTCAAAATACACAAGGATTGACTAGTCTAGTCTGCCGGATCAACTACTTTTTTTGTGTGCCTGTGTTATTATTATTTTACTGTTATTTCCTTTAAAAAACAATATTGCGAGCAAAAGATGAGAATAATAATATTGCGTAAAATATTTTACAAATTTTAATATACGTTTTTTTTACTTTGAGAAATATTTAATATATGTTTCTATTACTTTGAGATCTATTACACAACTGTTTAATCAAAAATTAGATTATAACATTTGTTCTCTGGATAGAAACACAGACGTGACACTGCGACAAGTCTGGCTTCGTAAGTCCAACAGAAAGCTGCAATTGATATACGCCGGTGAAACATTGACTGACTGTATTGACGAGAAGCTCGCGTGGTGGGACGACAGCGAGTGTTTGCCCAGCTCTCGCGATGTCTATCGTTATCACGATGAAGGTGACGAGATGTCAATCGAGGTGTTCCAACTGGACGGTAAGGACTTTTCGAGGATACCCCGTGACCTCTCTTGGCTGTTGTCGACATCGGAGCTTCGTCACCGATGCGATCGCATGAGAATGCGAATACAAAGCCAAGCCATGGCTCAACATCGACATAGGTACGACCTAGATTGAGCCAGCGTATCGCTCAAGCTGACTTGCTTAATCCTTCAGCTATATAAGCAAAGACGAAGTCCGTTGTACAATTGTGTACCGAAAAGTTTTTTTTGTAATAGGAAATATGCAAAATCAACGAATGCGACAGCAAGTAATGGAAAGCAAATTCGAAGTCGGAATCGGGCTCGAAGGGATTTATTCATGATACCAGGGACAAAATGGTGCGGTCGCGGTGACCGTGCTACCAAGTATACCAATTTGGGCGGCTTCGGCATAGCTGATGCCTGTTGCCGCAAACATGATACAACTTGTCCTTTTTACATACCGGCCTTCGAGTCGCGTTACGGTGTTTTCAATTGGAGAATTTCAAGCATGATGCATTGCGCTTGTGACGAGCGGTTAGTAATTAGTGAATTTATTCAATAATATGATGCGACAAAGTGCGAACGTTTTTTCTTGTAAGAGAATGTCGATATATCAAAAGCAAAGTTAATTTTCGATATTCGGGATAATCAGATGTTTAAGTAATATATTATTTTTAGATTTTTAGAAAATATTCATTCAATGAGTATTTAATACGATTAAAAAACACATATACTTCCAATACTATAAGACTTCGTCATAAAAAGTATAACGGTTATTTTCGAGACAAATTGTTTGATGTTTGCAAACATCACAACATTTATTATTAATACGTGCAACAATTTGTACAATTTTAACACTTGTAACAATATTATCATATTTTTTATTTGTTTTTGCATATTATAGATTTCGCACGTGTTTAAAAATGGCCGGGACTGCGTCGGCGGATTTCATAGGTAAAATCTTCTTCGACGTGCTTCAATCAAAGTGCTTTATTCTGAAACCGCAAAAGATATGCGTGAAACGCACTTCCTGGTGGGGTAAATGTCAACGTTATGAATACCGAAAACAGGCCTACGTACGAGATAATGTTCCTTATTAAGGGTATAGAACGTGAGAGATTGCCATAAAATAATGACGTATTCTTCTTCCGAGGATGTCAATAGCAATTCTCAGGGATGTAATATTTTATCAAACACTCATAATATGTTCCAAAACTCAAACAAAGAAATTAAATCGATTAATTGATTAATTATATCATCAAAGATACGATTGACAATACATCGTAATGTTTTCGAAGAATAATTACATCAAGTCTACTTATAACCACGTCAGGCATCTTAAGATGTTAGAAAAGAAGAAATCGTACGCATGATTTTTTCAACTTATTTATAAATAATTTCAAATGCGTCTGTCTCAATAAAATTGTAAATGAAGAACTTTCTCTTTTTCTTCTTCTGAATAACAAGTTTCAATATACCTATCATGTTTAAAGCAAATTTTGTACTATATCGTATATTTTACAAAATCAAAGTTTGTCGGATTTTACGCCGTTATATTAAGTCAATCATTGTAAATTTTAAAATTTTGACTTCAGATTTGGACTTAACGATTCAAAATCCTACTAGTATAAACTAAAGTATAAAGTTGCAAATAAATTAGAATAAAAGAAATAATTGTTTTTTAATTTGTCAAAGGTGTATTACTGTACTTTAAAAGGTTAATATATTAGAATACTTTACAAGGATAAGAATTTTTCACATTTGTGCACATTTTTAAGAATTTTTTATTTAAATTAAAATAAAAAATATTTAAATTAAATTAATTGATTTTTTCCCCATTAATATGTTTAAACTGCAAAAAATCGACGTAGATAACAGCAATCCTTGTATATAGAGTTTATATTAAACTTGTAGATAAATTTGTTAATTCTTAAATATTATTAGCAAATTATTAATGAATTAATAAAATCGTGGAGAATATTTTGTTCATTAATTGTAAAACTTATATAATATTCCAAAGATGTAAAAATACACAAATACAATTAAGGAAAAATAATAAACTGCATATAAAATATAATCAATATTTAAAATAGTTTAGAATTTTTAATAAAAAATTATTACTATATTATATGTATTTATATTAGTTATAAGCTGTACAAGATAAATCTAGATTTGATTAATTTGATTATTTTATTTCGATTTTTTTCTATTTACCAAGATATGTTATGCTTCCGTTCTCATACGATTCAATGTAATAATATGAAAGCAAAGAAAAATCGTCTTGTTATAAGTTGTGAGTGCGATACACGTATTGTAATGTAAACGAAAACTTAGCCCCCCTCCCCCTGTTTTCTTTCCTTCAGGAGAGAGGGCCATGTTTGTGAGTGAGATACACTTTAACGGAAAATGTCGAAAGACATCATAAAAGTGTCAGATGACACCGCGCGGTCGCGTGCTAAGTAAAAGCTCGGTCTTTGTACCGGGCAATACCGATGTTGCAAGTACCTGATCTAATTAATATTAAGTACTTGCGACATCTGTCATCTGACACCTTTATGTCTTTCGACATTTTCCGTTGGAATACGTGTATCTCAACATTCCTCACTCCTAAAGGAAAGAAAACGAGGGAACTGATTTTTCATTTATATTACGTACAATATGTACGGGTATCGCACTCACAACAGTATAATAAGTTACCAAACTTTCTATACTCATGTTCTTTTATCCGATTTTCTCTTTCCAAATTTAATATTAATTGGTTAATCGTGATTTTTTTATTCTTAATATTTCATATAAATATTTTAATAAAATTGATTATTAGGCTCGAGTATTCTGAATTTTCATTTAAAGAAAGTAAAAGATAACTTAAAGTGAAATAAAGTCAAATTTTGTACTTCCTTTTTAATTCACGTAGGAATCTATCTTTAATTAAGTCATAATTTTTTTATACAGACAAGAGATTCGTCAAATAAGTAAAAAACGTGCTGCTAATGCATATGGCCATTATATCTATTACCTCGTATAGGCTGCGGTCCAGTAAACGCTACAAACACTATGGAGCGTTTGTAGCTGCGCTACGGTCGTGTCCCGCCGTCTCGCGTCCTCTGTTTACACCACATGCGCGTGAAAGTGTCGCATGTGATTTGGATTTTTGTTTTTCTGTTGTCCTCTCGATATAAAACTTTAACCTATTTCAATATAAAACTTTACTTGTAATGCAAACATACCTAATATAATATGTAAAAAAACTAAAGAAAAAGATTTAGATTAGCAATAAAATGTCAGTTTCTTAAATGACTAAACTCGCGCTATTCGAGGTTATTCGAGAATGTATAACGCATACAAAATAACAGTGAAACAAGGCAGTATACCTTGTTTATGTACAGAACTGAATCTTGCTCTTACATTGCACGGTGGCCAGAGTTTCAGGTAACACTTAAAAAATATTTGAAAATATTTATATAACTCTGAAATTATTTATATAACTATTATTACCTAAATAGATAAAAAGTTGGAAAGTTTTATATATTTATATATATATATGTTTTCAATAATCTAGAGGAAGTTTACTAATGATTAATAAAGTTCAAGCTCTTTTGTGTCCCTTAAATATTATTTCAAAATTATAAAATGCTAATGATATTTCAGATGGATGGTTTGCGACAATGGTTATAGAGGTATCTTTAATGGATGCATTTGGACTTTGTCTCAAAATAAAACCCATCTCTTTTATACTGTACAAGGACAATTAAAGGATTCTGTAAATTATGATAACATTCTGTCTGAGTATCTTAGGCTGTCAGTATCATTACAGGAACATTATAAAGAGTGGGCAAAAGCAGATACACACTTTCAAAAGTGTCTAGATGAAAGTAATGCTGTTCGGATACTGAAGCAAGACATTGTGGAGAATGTATTCTCATTTATCTGTAGTTCTAACAATAACATTTCAAGGTACATTTAAATAAAATAGATGCACAGTAAAAATAAATTCATATTACTTATTAAACATCTGTTTTAGGATATCAAATATGGTTGAAAAATTATGTTCATTATTTGGTCGTAAAATATGTTTGATAGAAGGTAAAGAATATTATGATTTTCCAACAATAGAAGTTTTGAAAGAAAAAAATGTAAAAAGCATATTAAAAAGAGAACGATTTGGTTATCGTGCTGAATATATAGTTAATGCAGCAGAGCGTTTATCAGCGTTGGGTGGAAAGGATTGGCTTTTAAATCTGCAAAGAGAAAATGTTTCTTATCACGCTGCCAGGGAACAATTGATGATTTTGCCAGGAATTGGTCCTAAAGTTGCAGATTGCATATGTTTAATGTCACTAGGCCATTTAGATGCTATACCTGTTGATACTCATATTTTTCAAATAGCACAGGCAAATTATTTACCACACTTAAAAAAACAAAAAACAGTTACTCCAAAAATTCATACTGAAGTAAGTAATTATTTACGAGAACTATGGGGTCCATTAGCTGGATGGGCACAAGCTATTGTGTTCTCTACAAAAATTAATATCAAATCTAAACTAAATGGAAAGCAAAAACACAAAAACGATAATGAAAATTTAATACAAGCAAAAATACTTAAGGTGGTTTGATCATCGCGTTTATTTTTACAATATAGGTTATACAAAACAATTTTATCCAGATTTGTAGAAAAAGTGTTTTGTTTTAACTGCTATTTTTTTAACATTATTTTGCACGATTTATATATTTCCAAAATTGTTAAATAACTAAATATTGATTCTAGTATTCTATTCCAATGTACCAATAAATTATATTAGCCATTTTCTAGAAGAATTAATTTGTGTTTTTAATATCTAATGTCAAGAAATGAAAAAAAAGATTTAAAAATATTTTAAGAAATGAGGATGTTATATTCGCATGTGTAAGATAGTATTACTTTTTATTTTATATATTGGCATATGTATATTTGCATGCACAATTGACAATGTATAAAACTGAATGTATTTTATGATGAAAACGATTTCTAAGTTTCTAGAATGATATTTATCACAGACCTGTGTATCACTAAAAATGCTTTTTCTTCTTTATTCCAACAAGTGCGTAATCAAAATCATCTAAAATAATATACTCTGCAGGAAATTCAAAGTCGTCCTCATTATCACAATCTGTTAATTTACAATATCTATAAATTATTTATATGCATTGCTTACTTATAGTCACTTAAGAAACAAAGAAAATCTGTTGAAATTACCAATAGATTTTTGTAGTATATCAGCAAAGATATTTTGAGTGAGATAACGCAAACCAGGAAAATTTTTTGATAAATGTGCTTTCTGTGAAGGTGACAAAACTGCGAGACAAGTAGTTTGTAGAGATGCTGGTGTTGAACAACTATAGGTTAATTTCATTACACATTGAGCCATTGTTGAGCTCACTAATGGATAAAGTGTAAAATTGTTTAACTTTGTAAAAGCCATACCTACAAAGGGATTAAGATTATATTATATCTCCAAACTAATACTTGGTTTGTGTTTCTTTGCTTACCCAATGGTTTTCGATTGATAAAAAATTGTAACGTGCCAATCCAAGTGTCAAGATGAATTCCTACCAAGTTATCTTGACCAAAGCTTGTCCCATATTTACATGTTTTACCGTCGTGCTGCAAATATCCTTTATATGAAAAACCCCAAGATTCTTGATCTCGTCCGAGCAGAGCACAAAAATTATCACTTGCATCATAAATCTTGGCATTTGCAGTTCCTACACCAACCATCTAACATAACATGAATAATAAAATTATGCATGAGTAAAAAAGCTATTTCTTAAATATATTGTAAAAATTGTCAATATAGATTCAATGAAATATGAGATAAACTTACTACATCAGTGCCATATATATGTGTTATCATTAAAATCTCCCAAAAATGATGCCTTCCTTTCTCTAATGGTTTATTACCTTTTGCGACGGCTGTACCAGTGCTATATATAGGATGAAATATAACATTTAAGTTGTTATCTGATAATTTAATGGATGAAGTTGACAGTTTTTCATCCCAAGTCCATTCATGATTGGATGAATGAAAATCTGTAAGAAAACAGGTAATAATTTATTTTTAAATTTTTCATTTTCTTTCAAATAAATGAATAACAATTAAATATTCAAAATAACTTACCGTTTTTTATCTCTAAATGTTCGTTTGTAGTTAAATCCATATTTTATATAAATCACCAAGTTTCAATTATTATATTTACATATTTTTTTAAAATCATAAGTTGTAATGACAGATCTAAGCATATTTTGTATTTTTATGTATAGTGCTTATGAAATTCTGTGAAAGATTGTGTGATGTGATCTTATCAATAGGCTGCGTTCCGATCATAGTGGAAGGCACTATAGTGAGTGTATTCCTTTGAGTATATATACATGGAGGAGGAATTGCTATGGTTTCATGTAGACCAGGGGCTCGATTCTTGAATTCATTCGCAAGAAAAACGTATACGCAAATACTCGCTCTAACAGAAAGTTGTAAGTTTATTGGTTAATAGCCATACGATAGCCAATAAATTTCTAACTTTTCTGTAAGAACAGAATTTGCGAATAAATTCAAGAATCGAGCCCCAGTGGTCTGTTCTTTCTAGCTGCACTGTTGCACCGGTGCAATAAGTTAAAGTAAGACAAGTATATTTTTTCTCATTCTAACTTATTGCACCAGTGCAACAGTGCAGATAGAAAGAACAGACCACGAAAGTGTGTCCAAGATCTGTGCAAGAGAGAAAGGTATATCATGATACTCGCTTTCTCTGCGCATGCGTTAATATCATTATCTGCATCGCAGTTTCAACATTTCTTGTGCACTTTTGTATTTATTTACGGATTGTATGTGTGTGTAAAACATACAATGCCAGCCATTGTACATATAGCGTTTGACGCATGCGCAGAGAGAGCAAGTATCATGATATACCTTTCTCTCTCGCACAGGGGGTCTATTACAGTTCTTGGGTGAGCTCATTCCACTGATCTCATTAAAGTGGATATGGCATAGGACGAAATAAGTGTGACCAATTGAAGGTTGTAGTCTTTGTACACAATATGGCGGTGTATACAAATACGAACACAGTTTACTGTGACGATGATACAAAATTCCACGTGTAATTAATTATCTATAGACGTAGATGTGTAGCAGTTTTATCCAAAATATTACTTTTTTTATAATAAAAATAGTAAAATAGTAAAATAGTGAGATTCCAAAATTAAAAAATGTGTTTATTGTGGAAAAGGAAGTGAAAATAAACAACAAACGTTTCATAAGTGAGTAAGGTTAAGTCTGAAAAGTTTAATAATAATATGTTTAATATATAATGTATCTGGATTCAAATATGTACCTCATAAGTACATAAGTATTTGTTGAATACACATTTTTATTATGTTGCTTTAAATTACAAATTTAAGTTTTAAGTGATACGTTTGTTTTGAATTCATATATTTTATGTTATAAAATATATTTATAATGTAACATTATTGTCATTATGTTTAAATAGCACAGTATGTGACTTGCAAAGTTTAATAAAGCACGCAAAATAACATTTTTCTATTACTACTATTACTATTTTCTAAAAAACGCGATAAAAAAATGATCTTATTTTCTTCTATGCTGTGCATGTATATAGTGCATGTATATACATTTTATTATGTACATTATAATATTTATACTTAAATATTAAATAAATCTATGCTAATCTATGTCTAATAGTTACTTTTTTTACAAGCTGCAAGTATGGATTACTACAACACAATTAAGGACACGAGGACAAAATAAGCTATAACAATATTCTTTAAACTTATTTATAAGTTTAGTAGTAGTAGTATTATTTATTAGTAAAATTATTTAACAAGATGGTCATAAATAAAAATTTACGATTTTTAGACACCTGCAAAATTTTATTTTTTAATCTTTTATTTATCCTTTTATTTAATAAAATATTTATATATTTTGACTCAATTTATACATAAAAATGTTATATATTACCAAATATTTTTTTAAATATTACAAAATATTTGTTATAAAGTCACTTACAATTATAAAAAAATACATAATATTAAATGTTATATGTATGATATAAAACAATATTATAAAAATTCAAATAAACACATTCCAGATTAATATTTTAGAACATTTCAAATTACTAAACATATACATTTTAATATATTTTGTAAATTAATTAATTTTTTAATTCATTTTTACTGGTTACATTATAATCATATTTTATATTTTTACAATATATCTTATTTAACACATATATTTTGTGTTAGTCATTCAAATTTTCCGCCAAAAGCGTGTACGCTAACTACAACTTTAATGGCTTCCGGTATTCTATTGGTCACACTTTTTTACCTTAGATTATTAGGGTATGTTATATCTACTTTAATGAGATCAGTGGCTCATTCACTGTGAAAATGTAAAAAATGAGCAACAGTGATTGGTGTATATCGTTAGTTCTAAAAGTATACACCAATCAGTAGAGGCAGTGCTGGAAATTTGAAAAGTAAGTGAACTCACCCAAGAACCGTAATAGACCCCCAGATCTTGGACACACTTTCAGTGCTGGCATTCCTCCTCCATGTATATATACTCAAAAGTGTATTCTCACGTCCGCCATTTTTCTTCTAACTAGTAAGGTAACTAGCATATGGTCTGTTCTTTCTAGCTGCACTGTTGCACCGGTGCAATAAGTTAAAGCAGAGAGAAACCTGAGAGCGGCCACCGTGGCTTTTTTCGTGCGACCAATATTTGACTAGCATCAGCGCCAAACGTGGATGTAAAGCCCGTTCTACATTAATTGCAGTCGCCAGTTGTAATTTGCAACACCCAATAAATGCCGAGCTTTAACTAGAAACTAAGCGCCTATTGGATGTCGCAAGTCGCAACTAGCTGCTTGCGATTAATGTAAAACAGACTTTACATCCACGTTTGGCGCTGATGCTAGTCAAATATCGGTTGCACGAAAAAGGCCGCGGTGGCCGCTCTCAGGTTTCTCTCTGGTTAAAGTAAGACAAGTAGCCTGTTTTTTTTCGCTGCACTGCTGCACTAGTGCAATAAGTTAGAGTGAGAAAAAATATATTTGTCTTACTCTAACCTGTTGCACCAGTGCAGCAGTGCAGCGAAAAAGAACAAGCCTAAGTATATTTTTTCTCATTCTAACTTATTATTTTTAAAAATAATGTTTTATATACATAATGCCCTAGTTTACACCGAGCACTTGGTACTAAAGACCTATAATCAAAGATTCGCCAATGGCGAACACAATTTTGATTATCACTTGAGTCACATGGTTTATCCGCCATTGCGTACCCACGCTGGGCGAGGAAGAGGGGAAAGTGCTCTGTGTTGAGCAGTATAGGTTAAAGGAATATGTGTCAGAAATTATAAGGTAATTCAATCTCTGCATTCTAGGGTCACTATATTTTGACGATACACTCAGGAAGAACAAGAAAAATTAAATTTATATCTGTTATATGGCTGCGTACAACTTGGAGCAGGCTCGCATTGTTTACTATCTCCACTACTCCAGACCTCAGCCCCAGATCCCAGCCCCCGGCCCCAGCCCCCATCCAGTCACCGTATGGGTACAAGATGGTGGATAGCAGTCATGGTAGGGGGCCATTGGCGCATCTTTGATTATAGGTCTTTACTTGGTACGCGTTTCAAGTAGTGAATTTAAGCTGATCAGCCAATGATTAAGCACATTCACTAGTTACTTACTATTTGATACGCGTACCAAGTGCTCGGTGTAAACTAGGTCTTTAGGCTATGGTCCACTCTTGACGCTGCAAACGTTTCGAAGCATTCTTTGATTGGTCAATTCGTAAAAATCTTTGTTTCGATTGATCAATCAAACGCTTCGAAGCATTTGTAATAAAGACCTAGGACGGGATTCATAGACCGATCTTAAGCTCAAGCATTGTCTTAAGTCTAGCTTCGAGCCGACTTGAGACTTACTTAACCAATGAAATAACAGCATTGACGTCTTAAGATCGTGCTTAAGCTGGAACTTGAATAAAATTCGACTATAAATTCCGGTCCCTATAATTAAAGATTCACCAATGGCGAACACAATTTTGATTGGTCACTTGAGTCACATGGTTTATCCGCCATTGCGTACCCACGCTGGGCGAGGAAGAGGGGAAAGTGCTTTGTGTTGAGCAGTATAGGTTAAAGGAATATGTGTCAGAAATTATAAGGTAATTCAATCTCTGCACTCTCGAGGGTCACTATATTTTGACGATACACTCAGGAAGAACAAGAGAAATTAAATTTGCATCTGTTATATGGCTGCGTACAACTTGGAGCAGGCTCGCATTGTTTACTATCTCCACTACTCCAGCCCCCATCCCCCGGCCCCAGTCCCCATCCAGTCTCCCTCCATTAATACAAGCTCTATAATATAGTGTTTACGATAATGTCTATCCGAGTAATTTTCTCTAGGACCGAAATATATGATAAGCACAACCATCTACTATCATCATGATTCGTGACAACTCAATGCTGTCCGGTATAGCCAAATCATCACGAGCAAGTTGCGAGTTGCGAGTTCCGTGAATTTGTAGCAGGTAACCTAAAAAGTACGACATAAATAATTTGATTATTACAATTAAAAATAATCTGTTTTTAATATATGATAAGATTATTAACTTTAAAATAGTAATTATATGTAACACAATTATGTATTTTTAAAGTATTGTCTAAATCAGTAATATCAGAGATTATTTTATTTACAAATATTTATTTTGTTTATCAAGTTTCTATTATAACGGTATTATTTCAAAACCTAATATAATATTTTAATTAAACATTGATTCTCAATAGATGTTATTATTTATTATTAACTAACATATATATTAAAAAATCATCTTTTATTAAACGGATGGTGTTAACACTTTGAAACAAATGAGATAAATTATGTAAAATTACTAAATAAATCATTATTAATAATATTTTTTAGATTACAAGTAAAATAAAAATTTAAGTATAAATATTTTTCTTTCTTGTAACAACTGTTAATGATAAGTTGCATGGTGTTATCATTATTTTAAAAAATCATATATCTTTATGTATAAATATTATGCATGAATATTTCACTAATGTAAAACTAATAATAATGTTTACAATAAATTTTTTTAATTTGTAATACAAGTGCATAGTAAATTAAGATATACTGTAAATTAACAGATATACGTTAGATATGCGTTAGATATATGTTATAATAGAAACTTGATAGACAAATTAATAAATAAATAAAATATTTGTAAATAAAATAATCTCTTTAATATTATACTTTAGACAATACTTTAAAAATACATGATTGTGTTATATAATTACTATTTTAATGAAGTTAATAATCTTACCATACATTAAAAACAGATTATTTTTAATTGTAATAATCAAATTATTTATGTCGTACTTTTTAGGTTACCTGCTACAAACTCACGGAACTCGCAACTCGCAACTTGCTCGTGATGATTTGGCTATACCGGACAGTATTGAGTTGTCACGAATCATGATGATAGTAGATGGTTGTGCTTATCATATACATATTTCGGTCCTAGAGAAAATTACTCGGATAGCCATTATCGTAAACACCCATAGTGTTTGTTGTACGAGAAGAATGAGTGAGTAGTGGTAAGGGGAAGGTGGAATTGATACATCGTATTGATCCCGGCCATTTTGGGGCCAAAAGACTAAGGATGGAATTCATAGACCGATCTTAAGTTCAAGAATTGTCTTAAGTCTAGCTTGGAGCCGACTTGAGATTTACTTAACCAATGAAATAACAGCATTGACGTCTCAAGATCGTGCTTAAGATGGGTCTTGAATAAGGGCCTAAACACAATGCTAGGCAACAGGCATTAGGAACAAAAATAATGAAAAAGAGAAAGAGAGAAAGGATCTTCTTTCTTTCTTTCTTTCTTTATTTCCTGTTCCTATTGCTTGTTGCCCGGCATTGTGTGATGGCCTTAAGATTCGACTATGAATACCAGCCTAAGACCGGTATTCATAGTCGAATCTTATAGCGTTTTCGATTTGTTGACTTGACCCGACTCCGGGTCAATGGTCTGTTCCTTTTATCTTTATTTCTTGCACAGTTTATCACTTTTTTTGTAGTGAAAAAGAACAAACCATTGACTCGGAGTCGGGTCGAGTCAGCAAATCGAAAACGCTATTATTTCGAGATCGTCTCAAGCAATGTCTTAAGATGCTAATACAGCTCTGTGATTGGTTGATGGCATTTTAAGACAGTACTTAAGATGATCTTAAATATAAGATCCAACTATGAATAATGGTGATCTACAATATATAGTGTAATAAGCCTTATGCCATAAGGAAATAACCAATTATATTCAATTATTCTTTTTATATTCAAATATAATTGGTGAATTTCTTATGGCATAAGGCTTACTACACTTATTGTAGATCCGGCCTAACTGTATTTTTTAAGGATCATTAGAACAAGTTTATAGCCGTCGCTTCGTGTACATAGCACGGAACGCAATCAGGAGCTTGATTCTTGAATTCATTTGCAAGAGAAACGTATTCGCAAATTCTGTTCTTACAGAAAAGTTGAAAATTTATTGGCTATCGTATGGCTTTTATAATAGGTTTGTTCTGATTGTCTATACTTTTACACTTCTACGAAAAATATAAGTTCTTATTGGTTTATATTTTTAACCAGCCAATAGGTTTGTTCTGGTTGTCTACACTTTTACACTTCTACGAAAAGTATAAGTTCTTATTGGCTGGTTAAAAATATAAATCAATAAGAACTTATATTTTTCGTAGAAGTGTAAAAGTGTAGGCAACCAGAACAAACCTAATAATTGGTGCTTTTCATTTAATAACATAAGTTGACACAAGCATTGTTCTATCTTTTTTTATGTTCAATGAGTAACAAAGATAGAACGATACTTGTGTCGACTTGTGTCACTAAATGGAAAGCACCCAATATACTTGCAACTTTTCTGTTAGAGCCACCGCACAAGCTTTTTCGTATGGGCCACCGCACAAACTCTTCCATAACGCGTTACGTTACGTTAAGTACTCCATACGAACCTAAGTTGTACTTAAAATTTAACTTAAATCAACGCACAAAGAAATCCTTAACGTAAGTTCTTAAGTTCTTACGTTAAGGATTTCTTTGTGCGTTGATTTAAGTTAAATTTTAAGTACAACTTAGGTTCGTATAGAGCACTTAACGTAACGTAACGCGTTATGGAAGAGTTTGTGCGGTGGCCCTTTGAGCGGGTATTTGCGCATACGTTTTCTTGCGAATGAATTTTCAAGAATCGAGCCCCAGAATTGTGCACATATGAGTTATTCGCTCGCCCAAATGTGGACATTGGCTACGTAGTTCATGTCCATTTTATTTAAAGGGCCCAGATGGCGTATCGCGTTCGCGGATCACCTAAAAGGCGGCCGTGTCGTCTCTCAGTCTTCTCTCTGATCACGAGACTCTCACGAGATATTAGTATACACATATGTACACGTACCTACACGCGTGTACGTACGTATGTGGGTGTATATTTTTGGCAGACGAAACGTCCGGGTCCGAGTTCGAGCCTCGAAGGAGTCCGACCCGACGTCGTTCGTCGTTCGTCGACTGCTTGTCGACGGACGTCCGTGAGCCGCGAGTAGGGCCTAACAGGGCCTAACACCACACTCGTGTTTGATGTGGTTATCATGGGACTTTGAAAAGCCATAATCTTGAGTTGGATCGGCAAAGAAAAGTAAGCCGTGACATGGATGTATGCTAGGGTGTTGGTACTTTCTTTCTCTTTTTCTGCTCTCGCGGAATTACATAATGTACATGCATGAGTCACGATTTGTTATACGGGCCACGGGGTGACCCGCGCGCCGTAGAGAGGGAGGAACGAGCCGTGCAAATGTCAAAGTCATACAGCGCGACATGACTGCTCTCACCAGTCTCACCTCGTTGCTGCATAATAAATAATAAAAATAACCGGCTCGCATCTCCTTTCTCATTCTTTGAGCTAGAGCGGAATTAGCTTCAGCCTCGTTTGCACTCGTTAATTAACGCCGAGAGCTCTTTCGGCTAAGTACATTTGTGTCCCGGTAAGAATTGATTATTGTTCCTTTCCACGTTGATCGCACGATGTGCTGCCATTAGATTCCTCGAAGAGAGTACGTTTAATTTTTCAGCTTGTAAAACGTCGACAAATTAACATTGTACTTTGCAGCTTTAAATTATCGCACTAATAGTTATGTTTGTATTTATAGATTTCTTTAGGATTAAATAACTTAACAACCAAAAAATATCTTGATGAATGCTCTTCTTTCTAGATTGTCCTATATTCTTCGATAGAATCAAATAATTTGAGTTTTAACTTACAATTATGTGTGTGCTTTCTAAAATAAAGTATTGCATTTGAATATAATTATATTTTGTGAGATTATTTGTGTGAGTTATATCTTTGGATATCTTGCAGGAAATTCCAGGGAATGGTCTAGAATGAATAAAGAATATAAATATTGAATGTCAAAAAGTCATTGCAAGCAATGATACAAATAAAAGTTGTCGCATTTATGGGTGACATTTTGTAGCTATTAGTACATTTATATGTCCTTTTGTATCAAATTCAGTGATTATTTATTTGCAATTTGGCATTGAGAAATGCCAGCACCATCTCCAACTCTCTCAAACTTGCCAGAAACACCTATGTGTGAGAAAACAGAAGTCAATGATACCGATTCTCTGCCCCCCTGGGCCAAAATCACCCTTACATCTGCAGAAGCAGAAATTGAAAAGCTGATCTCGCGAAACGAGTTGAAAGATGCAGAGGTAACTTACTTCTGTCAAGTAGAACCAATTCTTCAAGATGGGCCACAGTGAGTATTACATTAATGTTTAGCAACTCTTATCAAAGAGAAGAAAAATGTAACTTATTCTTATATATTTGCAATTTGTATTAATTTTCTTTCACATTTTATATACATATTTAATTAATTTGTTGTTTTTGTAAACTTTAAAAATATATATAAACTTATAAATGATCAAGAATTATTAAATGCTTTGTAGATGCGGGTTAGTGGCACTTTCAATGGCATCACAAGAATATACAAAACCAGTTTCTGTGAATCAACTTCTTGCTGAAGCTCGTGTTCGAGGTTTCACACAACATGGAGAAGTATATAGCGTTGATTTTATGGGAACATTGGCTGCGGAATATTTGCCTGATCACAAACCAGATATTTTAGTAGATTTACAACAGTGCCCAGATACGTTAACTCATGCTTTAGCACATGGAGCAATGGTATTGATACCATATGATTCGGACTTTAATCACGCTCCGTGTTTAAAAAAAGGTCATAAAGCACATTGGGCATTGCTTGTAGGTCTAATTTCTTCCAGGTATAATCTATAATAATTAAGAAACTTTAGTATCTGAATATCTCTGTGCTGTGTGAATTTCAGATTAAATTATTAATTTTTTTTTTTTTTTTTTTTTTTAAGCATTTATTATTTGTATGCATGTATGTGTAGATTTTCTATATTGAATGTACTTTTAGTTACGAACTTTTTGATCAGTTCTATGAAAAATTCTCTATAAATACTTCAAATTATTTATTAAATTATTTATTAAATTTTTGTTCAAACTTATTTACACTGTCTTTGTGTAAGCACGTAATTGAAAGTAAAGGGAAAAAATTACATATTTCTATGATGTTAACGTTTTTAGACAAGGCTATCATGTTCTGGCACGTCATGGTAAATCGCGTCATCTGGCTTGTTGGCCATTACGTGATTTGATTGAAAGTAACGGCAACTTAGAAGAAGAGGGTACAGCAAGACACGCAGGTGGATATGTTATACCAAAGGGTGGAGTTGGAGGTCAAAAAGGCTTACGCGGTAGAGCACTGGCATTACATCCGTACATATAAAGTCATTATATCAATGAAAATTGTAGGTAATTGATTTTTACGGTAAAAGAAGAAAATTTACCGATACTCTGTATCCACATGTGCTAAATATTCGAAACATAATATTTGCATATATATACACAGCTTCCATAAGAATCGATCAATAATTGTGTACTATGCGATGCTTTAATGCATACATTGAATTTATGCAAAATATTTTACATAATGTTAGTCATGATATTTACCAAAAAACATTCGGCATTGAAAATGCAATTCTAAGTGGTATTATTTTCGTTTTACTGGAATTGCATGATGTAAATAAGAATTCCGGCAGGCCGAAATGTACACGCAAGATATAAATACAGACAATTGTCTCTCGATAGTATTATGTCCTATTAGATTGAGATGCAAAAGTGTATGCATGCATATAATACGACAAAGGAGACACATAAAAAAATGTTTTCATAAGTAAATATATGTGCGTGCGTGCGTGCGTGCGTGCGTGCGCGCGCGCGCGTGTGTGTGTATGTATGCATGCGTGCGTGTGTGTGTAACAAATTGTTATTGAAAGTGATAGTCCAGAAGAAAAGATCTGAGTATATTTCTTCAAATAGAATGTGTAGGTTTTCGGTAACAATTGTGGTTTCCGTCTTATGTTAATGTAATAAATATAAAATAAATCTGTTATATCAATTTTTTGCTAAACTACATCTTAGATATAATGAATAACAGCATGCTGTATCAGCTTTAATATACAAGTTTTAAGACATTTAGATATATCATATACAATGTATTTAGTTTAAGTTATGTATCTCTAACTAGTAGAGGTATAAGGTTTAAAAAAAATTTATATATACATATATAAATTGATAGCAAAATGCAGTATTACATGAATTTTTATTTAAAAAAGCGTATTGACGGAATTTTATTATTTGTTTTTTTTTTAATTACATGCTGATATTTTAATATTTATTTAAATAGTTATATAAAACTTAATTTTTTTTAAACACACATACACAAACGCACACAATACACACATAAAGTAAAAGACTTTAAAGAATACTCAATGACTAGCTGGTCTTCTCAGTCATACAAAATGTTCCACACATTTTATATTAAATCTGTCAATATAATATTCCTAACAATGAAACAATTAAAAATAATGCTATAAATTTGTAGATTTTGGAATTTGTAGAATTTGTATAGCTTCAAATTAATGAAAAACCTTTAAAATAAATTGTACCTAAGTGCCGTAAAAAGACCGAAGTCCATTTATAATAGGATATGCACTGCATTAATATAATGCACAATTTTCAAGCTTCTATTTATTATTGCATCTTAATCAAAATATCCGATAAATGTTTATTTATTGACGTTTCCTGCATTTCACACACATCCAGACAATACAATTGATTAAACATTGTTTAGAGATAGAAAGATGAAGATGTTTTTCAAACAATTATGTGATATCTCTTAAATATTTGTGTTATCTGGATATATTATACCAAAACGTAATACTTTTTATGAGAGTTATCAATGTAAGCGCAATATATGTGTAAAAGTATAAGTGAATAATGTCTTCCGTTACCATCACGATGCAGTCTTACATACATTTTTCACAAAATGTACAATAAAAATAGTATATATAACAATTATATATCATATGCTTTAAATATAACATATTGAAGATTACATTGACTTCTACATAAAATTGTTAAAATAATTATATAAATATACCACTTTTTTGTTGAGCTTTTAAAAACAATTATAGCCATACAATGTATATAGAGTGCAATATTTACAATTACTATGTTGATTATTGTTATGTTATATATGATCATATTTATGTTATTTATTAATAGTCTTTAATTTAAACTTGAAGAAAAAGATAAAAAATTGTATAATATTAAGCAAAGTGACTGTATCGGATGTAATTGGTGCTATGCTTGAATAAGTGAGAACAATTACTTTTTTATACTTTTCTGGATAATATCCGACAAAAAATTTTATTTTTAAACTAAGAAATTAATGCGCGCGCGCACCCCCCCCCCCCCACACACACGGCAAGTAAACCTAAGACTCTCTGCTTATAAAGTACATTAATAATAATACATGTATATATCATGTGACACAAAATATACTAAGAAATGTTATGTTTCAAGATTGAAAATATTGATTATGATGATTATATCATCAGTGTATTCTTATTTCGTTGTTAATATACCATGTCATTTTCTTTGTATACATACAAATTTTTAGTATCTTCTTTATTTTCCTCTCTTTCTCTAAGTGCCACATTATTTCAATTTGAATCAATTGAATCTGTATCTATATATAGTGAGATTATTGATAAGTAGGATTTAAATTATATTAAATTTCAATTAAAAAATAATTAAAAACTTTTGAGAGAATTTTATTTACATTTTTAAATAAAAATATGTATGGTATACACACATATGAAAATTATGAAATAAGAGAATATTGTTTTGATAATATTTTCAAACTAATATCTTAATATACGATCTTAAGTATAAGACTCGACTATATGAATACCGATCTAGACGTAAACAATTTTTATTGTTATTAAAGATAAATATTTAAAGAAATCTCGAATCAAATGTATTCTGTTTCGGGAAATTTCTTACAGTTATTTTTTTATTCTAACGAATTATTTTTGAGATTTAAAAACTTTTAAATGTGTGGAAACATGTTTTGTATATAAATTGATTTCTCTACTTATTCAGTATATAGAAATATTAAGGTGAAGTAATAAAGAAAAATAGGATATTTTACAAGACATCTCATATTTTATTATAACATAGTCTAATTTTTTTATATACATCTAAAACTACCAACCTTTTTTATTCAAAACTTTAAACGAAAATATTCAGGCTAGCAAATGTACGAGTAAACGTAAGTATCCGTGCGTTATACAATATATATAACGTATAATAATTATTCACAAAGATAATTTTCGCTTTGTACTTATTCACTTTAATCATTTTGATTACTTAAGTTTTCTTTTTGTCAAATGTAAATTATTAACTGAACGAAATTGAGCCTTTTTATTCAAAACATGATTTATCTATTGTATACAAGAAAATCTGCAGCAATATAAAGCATATAAACATTTATTCTATCAATAATATCTTGGATTTGGATGAAAAAATCGGCTAGCTATAATATTTGTATAAATTTATTTCAGCAGTTTTCGGTGTTTTACTGTTTGATCTTAATAAATCAAATGTAACTTCTCAAAAAGCGGTAATTCTAAACTGTAATGCTTCAACATCTCTATGCTGACAATGAATCATTATCTATATATCTAATTCAATTTATCTAATAATACATTTATATCGAGTTCATATTATTCGCTCTTTTTCTTTAGCACTCTTATTTTCAAATTATATCTTATTTAAATAAGACTCAAAAAGGGATATATATAAATATATATCACACACACACACACACACGTACGCACGCGCCCACACATACACATACGTACTTGTATGTATATGCTAATATCGCGACAGATAAATTTTTCGTCAAGTGTCGAGACATTTATTTTATATATCTCTGTATTATAAGCTGTACATTACTGTAGAGCATATCGATATAAACATTTAAAAAGCATTCTTAACAATAAATAATACGTTTGTTTATCAAACACATCAAATTATTCAACATTTTACATGTTTGTTTTATTTTATTATCTATTCACATATTAATATCCAATAGCTACACAGGTAAAGTACGCGGTGCAAAAAAATAAAATCTAATATATTAAAATGTTTTTCTTGAAGTTGATTAATTGCAATTATTATAATCGGATATAACTTTAATAGAACAGAATAGTAGAAATAATTTCAGTCAGGCAAAACTACTTATTTTGTATTAAACTAAATTTCATTTTTTTATTAACCTTTTTATTATACTCATTCTCTTTTGTAAGAGTATTAACAACAATTTGTGTACAATCACACGGTTAAGCACAATAAATGTCTACGGTGGAAAGTTAACCACTCTCCATCTAATATTTTTTTTATCTTACGAAAAGCTTTAATATATTAGTTACTTCTTGTAATTATTGTAATTTTTCTTTGAGCCAGTTTGTCGTTATGTGATAAAATTCGCTGTACATAAAATAAAAATGAAATTTTTTGCGACAAACCTGACAAACGTGCTAACGGTCGTTTGCAATAACGTACAAACATACATATTCGAAAGAGTGGTATTTGTTTTTTATGTTGCCCTATTATTAACACGTACTAATTGATTACACTCTCATATTTTGACTAGAATCTGAAATTTATCAGCGTACATATATATATCATCACATACCTAATATCCTTCACAAAATGCTTTTTTTTAAACAGATTTTTGTGTAATTTTAGGTCGATTTCTTTCTATAAATGTTGAATTATACATGATAGAAATGTGAAAGTTTTTGTAAACTATGCTTCAATAAATAAGTTGTACAACTGGACCGTGAGCACGTTATTATCTTCATATTATTTTACACTTAAGTGTAAAATTAAAATTATTTTTATACATATAAATGATATAATCAAGTGGTGTTAAAGAAAAAGCAATAATATAATAAATGAAAAATCAAATGATATAATAATATGAAATAGTAGAGAGGAACTATTATTACTATTATAATTCATATAAAAAAGGAAACAATACTATTTCTTGAGTAGTAGAAGTTCTAAGAACTATAGGCTCGATTACTCTCTAACGTATCTTTGGTATCGCATTTACGAAGTTCGGAAGCATAAAATGTTTATAGAAAATGTCAAACTTAAATTGATAATTCTTTTTCCTATAAATAGTGACTTATTTCGCATAAGTGAATTAAAAAGAAACAAAATAATAGATAATTGAGTTTTTGATCTTATATTCCCGATTTAGAGGATTTATCTTCGATGTACTGTAATCTCTTTGATTCACCTATCTTTCACAAACAGATATGTTCGCTGTGTGCCCTCTACACATGGGATGCATTAACATATAGTAAACAGAGATTTGGCATCCTCTGGAGAAAATGTTTACAATACACATAGCGCGATTAAAGGGGAGAGAAACACGACACAAAGATATCACATCAGGCTTTAAAGCAATAAATAAGAAGAAAAAATTCAATTTCACAATATTTCGACAAAAATTTGAGAATATGTATAACTCTATAATAACATGGCAGGTTTAATTGCTTCGTTCCGGCATGAAACAAGATATAGATCTTTCGTTGTGTATCTAAAGATAAAGATACACTTGACGCATTTATGTATGCATTGTACAGCTGTTTTTTTATATTTTTCCTTTTTTGTGAAAAGTATAGATCGTTCTGAGGCAAGTTTTATCAATGTTGCACATCATTCACAATTAACATTGTTGCGAGTTTTTTTGTCAAAGACTATAGTTGTTATGGCCACATGTTATCTTTGATAGATCATTTTCGATATATCAGGAATTACTATTTCGGTAGGTTGTACGAACGGCATTGTTTGTCAAGCATAAAAGATGTAAAAGTACGACTATGTATATTACTCGATACGCATTAGCAATTAATTGAGGACTAGCAAAAAGAAGAGCGTAAACAGAGATATTTCATTGCTCCTTTGTATACTTTGGCAAGATATACAATCATCACGAGTGACATCATTTTAGCCGCACTATTAAAGAATGCCGTTAAAGAGTTTTTTTTTCTGTTTATATTTGGAAATAAGTCGAGTAGGCATTTTTTTTCTTTTAATTTGGCATTAGGCAGTCAAAACGACAACTATGTCGCTAAAAACAGTACTTTACTACTTATATACTGTTGCTCTTTTTATCAAATAAAAAAAAAAAAGAAAAGTCAAAAAGCTGATTAGGATTATGTTTACATTAATATTTTTTCTCAACCCTTTCAGAAAACAATTTTATAATGCTTGATTTAAGTAAAATAAATAATTTATTTAAGAAACTATAGTTGATCTTGATTTTAAAGACTAAATTTCTCATTCAAATTCAAATTCAAATTAAAAAGATGCTGCATTAAATATTTTAAAATACAGTAATTTGTGTACAGCATTTCAAATCTCACTAGTTAGAGAAAAAAATTTATGTTGAATACTTAAACCAAACACAGTTTAAATTAATGCTTTTAACAATTTTATATCAATAATAATAAAATAAAAGAACATTTATCATACTAAGATAAAAATATAAGTTTGTATATTTTATTGTATCGTAACACATTAGCCTAATTATAAAACTTTCTGAAAGAGATAAAGAAAATTTTCATTTGCCTTGTGATAATTACATGAGATTTTCAATTGAATTCTAAACATCACTATGATATGATTATTACAAGTATAAGATTAAATATGGAAAAAATAATAGATGGCGCTCGAGTGAAAAGAAGAAATTTTGCACTCCTGTATGATGACATTAAAAAGATGTGTATAGCTATATATAAATATTAATTAGATAAATTAATTTATCTTAATTTTTTGTAGAGAAATCATTATTATGTGAATTTGTAAAAACACAAAATTTATATAAAACTGATTCGCTAACGCAAGTCGCTTAATGAGAAAATACATGAACTAAAAATAAAAACATGCTTTAAATGACGGATTTCTAAAAGCAGCATATTTTATATTCATTTGAAGTAAAAAAATTTATCAAATAATGTAAAATATCTCGGAAAGCCAAATAACAAAATACTATAATCAATATGAGCATTTCTAAGAATATGTTGTATTTACATAATTCGTTATTATTTTCATGTTGTCCATATATCCATGAAACTTCTGTTAAATTTTTAAACGTACAGTACGTTGCACATATATATTATCCGATTCTGTGCGCTGAAAAAATGTTTGCCTGTATCACAGACTTCTTCAGTAATGACGCATAATTGCGTATTTTCTTAAGAAACTATATTGTTTAACATGTATATACAAGTTTTATTTCAAATTTCAGATTTCGAACATCCTTTTTTCGCACAAAGGTATAAAGTTTTTAAATTTCGTGTTTTATATTTGACTAATAGCAAATAAATTGGAGATTTACAAGTAGCTAGGATCAAATCATTAAATTAAAAGTACATATCTATACATACAGTTTTACATTCCTGATATAATTCAATATGGTTACTTAGCAGGCTTGAATAGATAATAAAATCATTAGCATTCTACAGCAACAGATTTACTGTCATTAAATTTTGTAAATATTGAAATCCGGAATTTGCAATAAAATAATGATATATACACAAAATGAGTCATGTAACCTGTTACGATATTTTAAATCAATATTTTAGTACTTAAAATACTGAAAAAAGTTTAAACATGCTAAAAGTTTTAAGAGTTGTCTTTGTATCTTGATTATTAATGCTAACATTTGGTTTCAACATTGTAATTTACAGCATCAAGATGAAAACTTGATAGAGCATTATAATAGATGGAGATAACTTATAAACTTTTTAACATTCTTAGAAATGAATATCCTTAAAAGTATAAGAAATGTTTGACAATTAACAGATAGATAACATTTTTTAAGTTAAAAATATTTTAGCGTCAATGAAAAATTGTAACAGATTACATGGCTTAAACATGTTATGTGTACATAATTTAAATAAAAAAATTAACGTGTTGATTTTACAATGGAATTGTCCTTCATTCAAAAACGATAAAAATATATTTGGAAAAAAAGCAATGGTATTGCTTTATTACACATCACTTCTTTAATACAATATTGAAACATCTTTTAATAAGATTTAGATGATGTCAAATTTTCGTAATTCATACCAAAAAGAAATTGACAATTATAAAATTGTTAAACATTAAGAATGTATCGGATTGAAGTTCAAAATGGTACAAAGTTGCTAAAAATTTGTGAAATTGTTCTTTCAGTTTCTCTAATGTACTACAAAAAATTTAAAACGCATCCACTAAACGATTGCTGAGTTATAACTATTTTAATTTTCATTGATTTTACATGGTATCCTTTTCTATCTTATGGAAAAGGATGTCTTAACGGATGAAACAGCTAAAAAAATATAGAAGAAATAGTACCAGTGTTTTAAATTTTTTTGTACATCTAGTATATGAATACATGAAAATATCTGCCAAGTTTCAATTGTCTTCATTACACGGTTTTAAATAAATAAAATATAACTTGAGATAATTGTGCATTTTCACTGTCAAAAGTTTAAACTCATAAGTGAAAAAAATCGCAAATACATAAAAAATACCTTTGTAAGAGTAAAAATAAGACTCCAACTATCATTCAAGTTTCTTACATCTAGATTTACTATGCGTTAGGCATAGATATTTAAGTATTGCAAATTTCATGCACTTTTGTCTAAGATTGTATGTCCGATACACCCTTAATATTTAATAACGCGAAAATAATATAAAATAATACATATAAAAGATATATAATTTAAAACTATATTTTTATTAAATAAATATTTAATTTGTATTATATCATAATCCTAGTATTTAAAGACATTAATATTTATTGAATTAAAGTAGCGATGTGTCATTATTAATATGTTAGAGATAATTTTAATAATAGCATTCCTATAACCAACAAAATCTCTATACAAATGAATATCTCCATCCTAATCGTGATATGTCGTAAACATAAACGAATATATGTTCTTCGTGTAATCTCATATGTTAATGAGTTAAAATTATGTACTAAGGAGAAATCTCTAAAAGTTATATATACAGATTATATTTTAACATTTTTCGAAGTTTGTTATGGGCTTAATGCGTATTGCATAAATTGTTTGTAAACACACATACGCTTATATATGCACTGTATTTTTTTATAAGATATAAGGAATCCCGAATGTTCATTTATCTTTATTACTACATTAATAATGGAATGAATGCAATAGATATTTCGAGTTTGAGAATTCATAGCATCTGCTCAATTTTAATTTTTATTGGGCAGTTTTAAGAAATTGGTGGTTATAGGGTTTGCGTTTAAAACAAGTCAAATGTTATTATCAATAATGATGTAGAATACGTAAGTCGCTAGAAGCTTTCATTATAATAACAGAAAATTACGTAGCAGTCGAAGTTTGTTGTTGCGGATTATATTCCAATAATGCTATTGGAAACGTCTTAATGTGCGTCTGCCATTGCGCCGACAATTGGAAGAATTTTACACCGTACCATTCGGTACCGTCAATGCTCACTATAATAAAAATAACATCACCATTAAGTAAATGTAATTATTAATAAAAAATTATTAGTTATTAATAATAATAATAATAAAAGAAGAGAAAAGAACAAGTATAGGGTAATTTTTGTGGCATTCAAACCTAGATACATTTCGCTTTACATTAAATGTGACATGTATATTAAAAGAATTGTATAATTTATAGTAAAAATTTATTAAAAAAATTATTTAATAAAAAACCTTACAATAAAAAAACCTCACCTCTTAATGGAATGTTATGAGTTTTTGCAGAACATATGAGACGTGTTACACCGTCCACCGATTGACTTTTTGGCTCATTTTCTTTCTCTTTTTCTTTTTTTTTACCTAATCTCATTACTGGAAAAGAATATTTTTTAAAGTTTGATTTTATTCTCGATATTACATATTTTAATCTTTAACACAAAAATTAATTTCACTTTTTCTGAAAGTAAAAAAAATTTCACTTAAATCTTACTCTTTTGTTTTTTCTCTTTTGTTGTGAAATTCATAGACAAGTGATGGCCTGGAACTTCGCCTAATGAAGGAAGTCTTTGCACGTGTAACGCTCTGAAAGCTTGACGTAATGTGCTCTTTCCCTTTTCTCCTTGAGTCTGTTTACTCCAGTAATCCAACTGTAGTTCTACCGGTTCCCACCCTTCCCTTCCCGGTTGGCCCACGTTAGGACTACTGGGTGGTGTCAACTTTCCGGGAGTTGGAACGGGTAAACTTGGCGGAGGTAAGGAAGGCGGAGAACCGGACATACTAACGTTACTCTCTTCCAGATCGACAGACGCGGAAGAATTGCTGTCTGGGCAACCCACACGAACGTCATTTATAAAAGGAATAAAGATTTGACTACTGTCATCCGTTTCCCTACGAATATAATCAATCTTTTTAATATGCCCGTTCAATCGTTTTAAAAGAGAATTTTTTTGATTACCTGTACGTAACCATAGCTTCTGCTATGGGTAGTAATAGAGCCATATTAGCTGTAGCCAGGTACTCCGATACTCGTGCTGCGCATTCACTCGATCCTCCACCTTCTCTTTCTAAAAGCTCTTTCCATTCATCTCCAAACAATTTTGAATACTTTGCATCAACAGAACCGAGATATCTCGTTAATGTGTTTGAACCGAGCGGTACCACTAAGAATTTCATGTAATTCTGCCAATCTGGCGGTCTAAAGCTCAACAAGTCGACATAATGACGAAGAACTGCATTTATAAAATTGTCTCCGCCAGCAATAATCACCTTTATAGGTGCTGGTGGTTTTGCGGAACTGTTGCAACTAAACATAAAGATCTATAATTAGTATGTATGCGAATCTCTAAATATTTTTAAAAAATAATCTTTTTCAAATGAGAAAGACAAAACACGCAACAATTTTCATTTTGCGCATATATAATTAATATAAAAATAAAGAATATTTTAAGAGAAAACTCTATAATATAATAATTACAATTTTTGTATTCGCGTGACCAAACATGTAAAGGTTGCACGGATGTCAGCTGGAGAAGCAGTGGTCAAGACTTTATGGTTTCTTTCTTGAAGTTTTGCAGCTAGTACAGCACCACCGGGATCTGCTATGGATACCAATGACACAGCCTCTGGTAAACTATCATCTGGTAACACTCGACTTAGTTGCTCGACTAAAGCTTTTCTTGGCTACAATTAATAAATATAATTTTGAAATGTAATATTCGAAATGTATTATTAAATATTTCAATCAAGAATCACGTATACTTATTATCATTAATTCTTAAACCACAAATAGAAGGTATAATAAAAGCATTAAATATAAATTCTTCACGTAGAAAAACATAAGATAAACGACATTAATATTACCTCTGTGTTATTTAATTCAGCCGACGGTTTTAGATCGACGCTCAGGCTGTGTTTCTTAGATTTATTACTACCTGGAGTTCCTCTATCACGCGCAAAGAGTCTACTTCTCCTGTCGGAGCTTTCACTTTTGTTAGGTTGTTCCACTGATTTTGGCGGGGAACCTGCTACATAATTTGGTGGATCGTTCGCCTCGTGATCTGTCCAATTTTCAGGATGAGAATCGCTATCAGCTCTTCGAGAACTGTCATCGCTTTGTCTGTCCACTCCACGCTCTGCAATGAGATTTCGTTACTGTCTATAGAGATATAAAATTTAAAGTGTCATTAAAATGTGGTATACAAAGTTCTTCAAAATCACCGATACATTTCAAAAGCTTCTTTGTTCCACATAATATTTAATCAAAGAAGCTTTTAATTAAAATTGTACAAGGCATTTAAATGATTTATTGAATGTATTATATTAAAATGTATTTTAAAATATTCAAAGAACAAGATTTTGTTTTTTTTTATCGTTGAAGTTTAATTAAAGCTAAAATTAGTTCATATCCAATCGATATAAAAATTATAAATACATATTGATACATAAAAATTAGAAATATTACAATGTTAAAAATATTGCTTTATTCTCTTCTTTAATTTTATGATCAAGTGTGGTGATCTTGGAATACTCTGTATAAGTATTCAAATAGAACAAGTGAATAGAAGCACAACTAATGTGCCAATATTAAATTAGTCAACAAATACTAGGTATCACTTATGTTTAAAATTTTTGCACTTTCCAATCGAACGTAATTCTGAATACTAATTCAGCAAAATTATTATTTAACTTTGCACATATGTCAAACACTTACAACTATTAGACGCAGCTTGAATTCACGAATATCTAGATTTGATGTATTCGATTTGGAAATGCCAATTTGAGATGCTAATTCCAGTTGTAAAGATGTACATGGCACCTAGTATACATTTTGATTCACGATAAATAACGATTACCCGTGTCAAGTTTCAGTCAAACTAACAATAAGACAAACTTATCGAGATCACAATCGCATTTATCACAGGGTATTATTGCAAATGAGATGACACAGAAAGGAATATAAACTCGTGAGATGATGCAAGTCGCAACGTTATTGGAAAGCAGAATACATGACTAAGATTGACAGAGTAAAGAATACGTACGTATACGAGTAGATAGAGAGATACAGGCCAGTACCACAGATCGAAGTCTAATAAGATTACATACAAGAAGCCGCAAATAGACACACAGCGTATGTAAAGGGAAAACAGGTTTGCATATTATAGGTACATATACTATGAGAAATTCTTTCAAACATAAAGTACTTTAAAAGTACTCAAAAAAATTTATATATTATAAATAACTGCAAGAAAATTAAATATCAGCATAAATTTATTTCTGCTAAATTTTAAATACATATATACATTGATACATAGTTGTATCTTTTGAGTTAAAAAAAGGAATGTAAGAATAATAGAAGACAAAATTGAGGAAAATAGTAAGTGTGTAGATATACACACATATCCATGAGAGAGAAAGAGAAAGAAAGCGAGAAACAGGGAAGTTGATTATATGTAGAGGCATTTGATTTAATATTTGAATAAATGAAAAACAAAAGTAACGTGCCACTTCGATTATTCTTGCATCTTTGGCTACGTTAGAGAGATACGTTGCGTTGTTGAAAAGTTAACGTATAATAAAATTTATATATTGTACATATATAAGTTACAGATTGCTTGTGTAAGTGTAAATCGCGGAGTCACTTAATTACCAAATGTGATTGAAACACCAAACTTCTGTTGATTAGCAAGATCATTCATGCGCTGGAGTTTCTTCTCCAATCTAAAAATTATTGTTACTGAATTGCTTTCAATATTATTTTTTTAAATAATTACAAATATAATATATAATTTTTTAAATAAGTTGCTTGTTTAATTTGGAAGTTCTTTATATTAATATATATTGTATCATTCAGAGAAAGATTAAATTACATATTTTTAAGATACATTATTAGATTCTATTGTATCTTTTTTCTTCTTTAATAATACATATATGCCTCTCTTACATCGCATGCTATATTCAAACGCAAAATACGTGCTGTTTGATAAGAAGCGGAATCCTTAAAACGTTCCAACTATTCGATCTTCATAGGGACTTCAGGATAGATTGATATTTACATACCCGGAGTTGTGTGTCCGATACGATGTTTCTCTTTAGCCGACTGACCCGTGGGCTGTTGACACGTAGTAGTCGCTGAGATAGTTCCAATATCCTCGTTGGTTACTACTATCGAATCGTAACATGCAACAGTGCAAAGCCAACCCACCAGACTTTCACTTAGTTTAAAAGATCTAAATTTAAGTAAGCTATGGAATTTATAAAGCCCTAATTCTTAAACAATGGCGATATATTAGCGCTTTTCAGACATATTAAATTATGACATTAAAAGCAAAAACTCATATATGTATCTATAAATTTAAAAAATCTACATCACAATTTACGTAAATCTATTCCATTTAATATAAAATAGGACATGTAAAAAATTAATTTAATATATTATAATCACAATAGAATTCATAAGATTTTTTCGCTTCTGATATCATAATCCAACAATGGCAACAGTAAAAGGCTTTGAAATCTTTTGTTTAACATAATAATTATGGGGTAAACTTTTATTTATCCTCTTCACCTCTCCCATAACACAAATTTATAATAAAAAAAATTATTTAATTAACATAACATTGCATTATATATGCGCTCTAAAAAATTAAAATCAAACTCTTGCAATTTTTCCCATTCAATTAAAAGAAATATACAATTCTGCAATAATAAAACTGAAGAGATTCCACTGTTCTCTTTTTCCATAGAAATTAAATGCCAGTATCCTATCTGTTATATAACAGATCCTAGAGGACGGTAAAATATGAAAAATTTTGCATTTGATCTCAATAATTACTTATGACAAGATGGCTTGCGATATTTTATATAAAATGCGATAAACAACAGCTATTAGAGTAATTATACAGATAGAGGACAACCTATATAACCGATCACCTTGACTTTGACATATGTTGTCAAGGTTATGACTCTGAGTTAGTATCTTTGATCAATTGTCGGTCGTGACTCGTTAAAAAGTTATTAGCAATTAAAGTTCAAAAATTATAACACGGGTATTTGATAATAATGAGAATTTCGTTTCACGTGGAAATTCACAAAGAGTTGTGCAGAGGACGCATTGGCGGCGGAGGGGCGGAGCCTCCCCCCCTTGTAATTTTTCCTCTAATCCACTAACAACTCTAACCCACTAATTTTATGTCGTTATCTGGTTAATGCGAAAACATTGGAAACGAACAGCGTGAAAAAATTCGCAAAACCTATGTGGTACTGTGCAAGCGTGGATATTGTTTACCTTACATAAAGCACTGATATCATGTATCGTATTTATGAAACGTAAAGTAAACGACGTCCACGCTTGTACAGTACCACATAGGTCTGCGACTTTTCACGCTGTGCGTTTCCAATGTTTTAACCAATTAACCAAATAGGGACATAAAATTGATGGGTCAGAGTTAGGAAAAATTACGGGAAGGGGGTGCAGGGGGAGGGGCTAAGCCCCTCCCCCGCCCACGCGTTTTCTATACCATATAACTTTACGATTTTTCACAAATTTCATTCCATATTAGTCAGAAAACAATCATACATTTTAAAATCTTTTTTACTCCCTTTTTTTACACTTCCCCCTGCTTACAGAGCAAAGCAGAGGGACAAAGTCTCTCCCTCTGCATCCTTCCCATGCGTTTTCTGCACCCTACTCTCCTTTCTATTTCACAACTAATAAAATTAAAGCAAGAAATTAAAAAAAAATTGTTGTGTATAACTCGGAAACTAAGGCCGAGCGACGGTAACATATATAGGGAAAAGTTGTTCAGAATAATGACCCTGACAACATATATTAAAGTCATTGAAATCGATGAGATTGCCCTCTAGCTGCATAATTATCGCTATTGGTATTTTTCAACGATTGTTCAACCCAAATTATCGAACGTAATTTAGTTGACATATGGCAATAATCTGACATATAATTTACTATATATATATATATATATATATATATATATATATATATATATATACATATACATATACATATATAAATAAATAATGTTGTGTATATATTGATGCATGTTCAAATGTCAGCCCGTATCACACACACACACACACACACACACACACACACACACACACACACACACACACACGCGCGCGCGCGCGCGCGCGCGCGCGCGCATATGATATATACACATATACACACGTACTCAATTATTAGATTTTTATTTAAAAAATTTTACGTTAAATAATCTATTATTGAAAACTTTGGAGAAACCTGTAAGAGGTATTCAGATTGCAACATGCTGCTTCGCCAATACATCAACAGCTTACTCAAATAATGAATAATAAACGCACCCTTGGCAGTTGCAAATTTTTCATTTTTATGAAATTATTAAAATCTTTTTTTTTCACACATAAGTATAGCATATCTAGATATAATTGATAACAGCCTCATAGTCTTGTAAGTTTTTTTTTTCAAAATGTTTCAAGTACAAAAACTATATAAGGATACGAAAAACATATATATTAATCTCAAACATTTTTTTATTTATAGTTTCATTTCTTGTTCACGATTAAAAGCATACAAAATTTTCTATGTTATCATAAAGTTTTTTTTTTACATAAATTTTTACATAAAAAATAAGCATAACAATTATAGCTCTTATTTAAGACAATATACAAAATATCTCGTGAAAAATATACAAAATATCTTTTCAATTAAAAAAGTCTTTGAAAAAGTCTTTTATATAAAGAAGATTCATTTTTATTGTGTTATCAAGTATGACATTGATAATAAGAATTAAAATTAAATCTTTTCGAAATTCTTATTGATTTTATTTTTAACACGCAACAAGTATTAACAATACTTGTTTTTCAAAAATATGTGAGAGAGAGAGAGGAGGGAGAACGATTAAAAACGTAAATTTAAATTAAAATTATATTTTTCGAAATTCCAATATAATGACGATTAACTGCGAAAAGTGACTATTTAACGAGTGTAACCAATAGCCTAGAGCGAAAGCCAGATGAGTTTGAAACGTAATGTATCTTCCTTACCGTATAACGTTATATTTGACTTAATGATACCAACATTTGCTTAAACACCAGCCTTTAAAATGTATTACTCAAATATTACATTGCAACATCAGCACAATGAGCTAGTTTCAAGTATTGATAAAATACCTTGTCACGTATCACACATATGTCACACATTTTATCAGAAACGCGATTGGATTATGCAATGACTTACCGGAATGAGGTGGCGCGAGAAGAGATCGACTAGAACTGAAAAAAGGTCGCAGAGATGGTTTCGGTGTACTACTAACAGACATTGTATCTAATTCTGGCCCACTGTCTGATAAATCTTCTAATTCATCAAACAATTCTTCTATCTCCATATCGCCACCTTGAACAAAACCGTGAAAAAAAAACTTAAATATATATAAAATTAATTTTATCTAAATTTTATCTTTAATTTTGTGTACTGATTCTTTTCGTTCATATAGCATTATATACACCTGAAAGTTTCTGCCCGATCTCCTCTTGATCGTGTTCCAACTCCTCAGATACCCTAAAGCGCTTTAGCAGAGCTATAAACTTTTGTTTTAAATTTCTTTGCTAGAAAACACAAATAAACATCAGAATTTAATGTAGACGCAAGAGAGAGAAAGAAACTCTAAGTTGAACAGAAATATTGCGCGTACTCTGGCATTTGTTGGAATCTTCCCGCGACTCTTCCGCCTATGCACCTCCAATGTAGGCTCACTATCGCTACCTTCCGCTTCACCCTCCGAGCTAAACTCTTCCTCCTCGTCACTGAATTCAGGACAAAGCCTCTCGTTAGGATCACTCGTCAGTCTTTTATCATGATCAACCGGTTGGGAACTTAGGGCGACAACGCTTACGCGTGCCAGTGGAACTGAATGACCACCGTATTTTTCTGCTTTATCTGATATGAGTTCCAACTCAATATCCATTTGCTTCTGCAACACCTGCAAAAATGATTAGTATTACAGATGCAAAAAACTTTAATGTCTCGTGCAATATCAATGCAATAATCTAAAAATAAATCTTTTCTTTTTTGGAAAATATATTTTGTATATTTACATTATTATTAATATACATATTTTGCAATATATTTTTTTTTTAATTATAATCTATATCGACAGTTATTTAATATTTGAAATAATAAATGCTATTCTATTCTATCGATTGTGTTATTTATTCACAGTAATAGTTATGAAGTAGTGCAGCATAGCAAATTATTAATAATTTTACAATGTTGATTGTCCGTCTGCAAAATTTCTTAGAAACGGTTTAATTTTTTTAAACATCACTCTCGTTAATAAATAAAGATCGTTAACTCCAGCGAGGCAAAAAATGAATCAAATCAGTTGACCGTAAAAAGGTCAAAGATCAAAATTAAAAAATTTGTTTAAATTAAATTTTTCCAATTACAACAGTTTTTCGGTACATTATTCACTTATATTCACATTGCAAAAGCATTTATTATAATTGTATATTATGCTTTTAGTGAAAAATAAACCATTTTATTTTCGATGAAACGAAATAAAATTCGAGACTCACTTGCGCCATATTAACGATTCCCTCCGCAAGAGTTTTATATCCGAGCATCGTGCGATTCTTGTATCGCTTACGTCTTTGCAATAATATCAGAAGTTTGTTGCCGTCTCTCTTGAGAAAATGCGGATATTGAAGTGCAAATTGCAATTCAAGCTCCGTGTCGAGTATGCCGCCGGTCGGTATAGCCATCTCGTTGGAGCGCAAGATTCTCTTGGAGCTCTGCATCTTGACCGCGATGCTAATGGACGTCAGGTCCGAGCCGAGCGGTCGGAGTATCACTAATCGAGTTAACGTCAAGGAACACAGCCTAAAAATAAAGTGAAACTAAAGTGAGATATTAGACTTAAGGATATTTTAAGATTCGATCCAAAGATTGCCTAGAGGAAATCTCATTCAGCAGCATGAGTATAAATAATCCGAGTCCAAAGAGACTGTTTGCGTATCTTAGAATTAAAGGCAAATGTAACACCCAACGCCTCGATGTATTGATCGAGAGTACGCAGTTCAAAAAGCTCTGGAGATATGAGTGGATAATATCGATCAATATAATTTCTCTTAGAGGGAACGACTAGCATGGCAATTGAGGCGTGTACATACGAGGCAGGATCGTTCGGAAAAATAAAGGTTGACAGTATGTGCAAGACGTGTATACAACAAAATTCAAGGATTACATTTATTAACAGGAATTACGACACAGGCTTCTGACTTTCAAAATTTAAGAGATGATTAAAAAAAAATAAAAAAATGTTGCTTTACCAATTATCATCTATCCTTTGTGTTTATCATTCACGTTACTCTGGTTTAACCCTTTAACGCTCAAATGCACAAGATTTTTTCATAAACTTTGACGGCGTAGACTTTGATAAAACGGACAAACTTTTTATCAAATAGTACTTTTCTAGAGGGTTTTAAGTGTGCTCTTTCGAATGCTGCCGCAAAAAATGGAAAAAAATGTCAAAAACATCGAGTTTCTGAGCTTTTTTTTCAAAAAAGACACGATTTTTTTCGAGTAAAATTTTTTAAAAAGTGGATTTTCTTTATCATAACGGGTTTGGATTAGGATTGAACTGCATAAAGCGTGCACTTTTTAGTTGTACTTGAAGATTATGCAGCGCAAAAATTTTTTTTTAACATGGTGCATCGAATATGGCCGCCTAATGTCAGAAATTTTGGAAATCTTAAATTTTTATGATTTTTTCTATTCAAACAATCGTAAGTCGATTTACTAATGCTTATTAATCACTTAGAAATGTTTGACCATATTAATTTGTATCTTAAAAAGTGCAATCTAAAATGGGGCTTCCAATATGGTGGCTAGGATTGGCGGAAACACCGAAAAAAGTAATATAGTTCGTAGTTTTTTGTATATTTTCATGTACTAATGTAACCGGAGAGTACAAAAGCAACTGTGTGCGAGTGTGTATGTACATACATCCAATTCAGGAAATAATTATAAGTAAAAACTAATGATGTTACTGACTTCTAAATCGTCCTTTGCCAATGACTTTTATGTCAAAGTTATCAATTCTCACTGCGTGGAGGTGGACGATTATTGAAAATTTTTTTTTGTTTTTTGTATTTTTTAATATTTTATTTTTTATAATTTTTCACATTTTTTTTAGTTGAAAAAATTTTTTCTTTGTAATTAAATCTAATGACTATTCTTGAAATATGTCTTACAAAAATATAAATTACCTTGTGGAAACGGAAAGAGACAGATCTCCTACCTTTCGCGCAGCCCGCTAGCGTGAGCATTTGAACTGGCATCGCTGGCTTGTTGTAGCTAAACATTGCGTGTGGTTACTAAATGTCGATTATAAAATATGGACAGCTAACGTTTTAGTTGTGGTACTTTATTTATTATATACCACGTAATTATGGTCATGAAAAAACACGAAACCAAATTAGTTATCTCACAAAAATACTGTTTAACAAAAAAATATAAGAACAAATAAATTTTGTAAACATTGCAATTTATATTTTTGTAAGACATGTTTCGAGAATAGATTCAATTACAAAAAAAAAAAAAATTTTGTAAAAAATAAAAAATATAAAAAATTATGAACAAATTAATAAAATATTTTAAAAAAACACAAAAAAAAGATTCTCAATAATCATCCACCTCCACACGGTGAGAATTGGTAACTCTGACATGGAAGTTATTGGCAAAGGACGATTTAGAAGTCAGTAATGTCATTAGTTTTCACTTATAATTATTTCCTGAATTAGATGTATGTATGTACACACACACTCGCACAGTGTACATAGTTGCTTTTGTACTCTCCAGTCACATTAGTACGCGGAAATATACAAAAAACTACACAATTATACAATTATACTACTTTTTTCGGTGTTTCCGCCAATCCTAGTCGCCATATTGAAATCGTCATATTAGATTTCACTTTTTAAGGTACAAACCAATATGGTCAAAGTTTCTAAGTGATTAATGAGGATTAGTAAATCGAATTACGATTGTTTGAATAGAAAAATCGTAAAAAATGGGAATTTCCCAAATTTCTGACATTTAAGCGGCCATATTCGATCCGCCATATTAGAAAAAAATTTTTGCGCTGCATAGTCTTCAAGTACAACTAAAAAGTGCACGCTTTATTCAGTTCCGATCCTAATCCAAACCCGTTACGATAAAGAAAATCCAATTAAAAAAAATTTTACACAAAAAAAATCGTGCCTTTTTTGAAAAAGCTCAGAAACTCGATGTTCTTGACATTTTTCTCAATTTTTTGCGGCGGCATTTGAAAGAGCACACTCAAAACACCCTAGAAAAGTACTCTTTAATAAAAAGTTTGTCCGTTTTATACAGAGTTTACGTTGTCAAAGTTTACGAAAAAATCTTGTGCATTTGAGCGTTAAAGGGTTAAAGGAGTTTCGCTGCTAAATCGAAATAAACAGATTTTCATGAAACTTTGTAGAAAAGTTCAAATTAGTGATATAAATTGACTGTCAGAATTTCAGAAAGCTGAACTAGCTAGTTATTTAGATATTAAATATTTTATTAACATGGGAATCGATGAATTTTCAGGATTTTTCAGTTTTTATTGTTGTATTAAACGTAGAAGTAACGAATAGATGTTAGTAAAACTTCACAACTACATCTTAGTTGTCCAGAAAAGTACTGTTAAATTTTTGAAACGATGCACTTGTTCGTTTGAGTGAAATAATTAATAAGATTAAAAAAGTTTACAATAATCAAAGTAAAACAGCACGTAAGTGTGGTAAATATGTGATATAACATGAATTTCAAATTGTATTTAGTTATCTAAAAGTAGTATAATAGTAAAGAATGTTTAGTCTCAATTTTTAAAAAATTATTTCAGTAATAAAGGTAGTACTTCATAGCTGAATTTTTTCTTATATTCACATTATTAACTTTAGACCATATACAGCAAAAAAAAGAAGGCAACAAAATGGGCATTAAAATATTTTTCTTTACTTGAACCCCTGTGCCACTTGTTATGCCGGGCCTGAACAGAGAAACTTCCTTAAGGGGATCCAGGAGTGCCTTTGAAATTTGATCGAGGTCGATAAGGTAGAGTCATTCGTGCACATCATTAATGAGATTTTATATGTATTTCTTGTATAGATTTAGAAATCCTTTTCCAGAATTAAAGTACACATATTAATATTAATCTATAAATTGGATTTTATATTGAAAACAAAAAAAATTTTTCTCATATTGCTCTACTTATCGACTTTTTACGTGTACATAACCCAAATTTTCGTTTTTTCATTTTCCAATTTGCGGAATGCGAATCTTTTTTTCTAGGATTCTAATCTTATTTCTAATTGCACGATATTATTCCTGAGAGTTTTTTCTAAGGGGCGACGTGATTATTTTATACATATAAACTATAGATTTTTTGTATGAAGCAAATATTGTCGTTAGGTGACTAATAAATAACAATTTTTATTTATTTATCAGAACAAATCGTACGTCGCCCCCTTCATTTTTGTGCGTACTTTAATCCTGTAAAAGGATTTTGCATTCTGTTACTCCAATTCGAAAATCCAAGTTCCCCAAAAAATGTCGGTAACTCTGTCACTCCCGGATCCCCTTAAAGCTGGCCATACGCAAGTAAACTTGTCGAGTATCCTTGTACCGAAATCAACCGAAACGTGTGTATCGTATTTGTTACGGTAAGTGCAGTTTTGTCATCTAGACTTCCGATAGATGATTTGCACTTGTGCAAACATGTATGTGCAGCTTAAAAGCAATTGTGTGAATTATATACCAAAGAATTGCTCTTTAACTAAAATGAAAAATCCAACAATGACAATAAAAAACGCGATTGAGAGACACTTGTTCTGCAAAAGAGAACATATTTAAAAAAATTTTAAATGTAGTTATTTGCCAAGTAAAAATTTGAGACTGTTTTTAAAGTGTAATAGCACTATTGACATTAATTAAGCAATTATTATATAGAAAAAAAGTAAGAAATAATTTTTTGATGAAAACATTAATGCAATTTGTTAATTTTGTGACTTTTATGAATCAAAAAGCGACTCTGAACCATAAAACGTACTCTGAAATTTCCTTGAAAAATTTCGATAAGATATTTTCAAACACGTTCATCGTATAAGCTGTAAAATTGATCAAGAAAGCATATACTGGATAACTATAAAAAATTTGCTTAACTTTACGAATTTTTTATGAAAAAATGGAAAAAAATCAATTTTTTCATTTTGCATATATATATATATATATATATAGATTATATTTCTTTTATTTTACATTCAAATTTTATTGAAACATAAATGTAAAATATCATCGCTATTCAAATTGTATTTTCAAAACGCGCTATTATATCTTAAAGGTGGTTGGGTCGATCAACTTGCAATTTTATACACTTGTCTAGACTCTTTTTGTTCAAATACAATATTTAAAAAATCAGCTTTTTAGTAAATCATGTGGAGCAGTAAGGATTATCACAGATTTCATTTTAAAAAATGTGGTATAGAGAAACTTGAATAGCGATGCTATTTTATATTATTTTTTAATAAAATTTAAAAGTGCCAAAATATGATTTAAAAAACATGATCTTTGCAATAAAATAGATACGACTTCTCAATATTTATGTTTTTTCACAAAAAATATGCATGCTTAATAAAAGAATTTTTGCCGAAGGGATTTTTCTTCAGAGACAATTTTGAGAAAATTGGCGAAGAAATTTGGCGGAAAAGTAAATATACTAACGAAGATATTTTCCACCAGGATAAAAAACTGACAGCTTCAAACACCTGGATTTTGACAGAGATTATGTGAAAAAATAAACTGCTAAAACCTGGCAGCTTTAAGTCTTTATAAATTTTCTTTTACGGCCAATGAGTCCAAACTCCGTTCGAAAAAGCCCCCTTCCTACATAATTTACTTCTCGATGATACGCGTGATAGAGCCTACACCAAGTGGAAACATTGTCGACGAAACCCTTATTACGTGCACTAGGGATCAGAACGGTTATCGTTATTTATGAAGAAGGTTTCCGGGGGCGTTGGGGGGCGAATACTAAATTTAGCCGCAGAGAGACTACAGGTGGCACGTAATCACTCGAGCTCGCATTTATTTTACATGTGCACGACGTGCATCATTTCACTTGCGCATGTGATGCGATCGATTCACGTAGAGTATGCAAATCTGGATTTGATCTGTTGTCAGCGGCTTTAAAGGACTTGAGTTTATTTGAGCACGCGTTTTATTGATAAAATTGTTCAAATTCTCGAAATCATAGGAATACTCATATTTCTAAATCGCGTAAACAATATTCATATGTTAAAATGTAGCAAAATATATGTGCCACTGTCACTATACCTCTACGATCTACCACTGTAAAATATACCGACTATTCCGAGTAATAGAGAGAAAAAATTTCCGACAAGTGCTTTCAAATAATCGATCTATAAAGTAACAACATTGCTCGAAAATATGGACAAGTATTGGGATATTTAAATCTTTTTATTTGCGATCGCAATTGAAGATAAGCAACATAATCAAGTTTAAGTGCAGAGCAGACATTTAAGTCTGCGCAGTAATCAAAAGGGATATCAAGTACTATTTAGATTATGCGCCGCCGTATCGCCGTATTAGATTTACACGGAATTTTGCTCGCGACGTATCTCTAAAGCGTCTCGGAAAATCTTTTTTAAGAACTTCTTGGAAATCGATAGCATTGTAAGCAGCGATGGTAACGTTAATTTCGTAGTCACGACTACCGTGCATCCGAATTATATACCAAATTAACCACTGACTTTTGCCAAACACGTGCCAAACATCGTGTGGTTTGGCAATAACCGAGAGTCAAAAATACAATAATCGTGTTTTGTCACATGCCAACGCGGTTCGCTAATTGCACATATAAAGATATACATATAATAGATAAGTACATACCGTGACACGATATATAACTTTATAATAGTCGATTTCCCAAATCGATTAAAGTATTTATAGTGAAAAAAACCCACGGTTTCGTGAGACTGCAGCGCATTTAAAAATTAGTATTATGGATAACTAAATAGATAAGAATTTATCGGTATTAACGTCTCTCTGATCTTGTGTTCGTGCACTGAAAAAAAATTTACTAAATTGAAATAAATATTTTTTCAAATAGTACCCTGCAGAAGTTTCGTAAAAAATAAATAATATTTATTTCAAATAAGATAATATTTTCTATAATTTAGAAAATATATTATACATTTTGTACAAATTTAGAAAATGTATTATACATTTTCTAAATTTTAAAAAATATTATCTTATTTGAAATATTATTTATTTTTTACAAAATTTCTGCATAGTACTATTTGAAAAAATATTTATTTCAATTTAGTAAATTTTTTTTCAGTGTGGCCTTGAAAACGCCTTATTTTCATTTAAACTCAACAATCTTATCGCCGCGATGTAAAGCATTTCAATTTACTATAGTTTAGCAGTAATAACTAAACTGTATACGCAATAGATAAAAAGAGAGAAATACGTTTGCTAATTTTCATACATTAAAAAAACGTTTTTCCATCATTTTTTAAATTATTTTATTTAAAATGTGGTTGCTTTCTTTCTTATTTGGACATTTATTTAAATAGAAACAATTACATTCTCAGAAGAAATCGGAACTTAAGTCTCGAAAAGATGATAGCCTTTTTAAAACAAGAAATTTCTACGCGAGATTTTAAATATGTAATTATTTATTATTGATTTATAAAAATGTTTGATACAATATAAAGAAATTTATCTCAAAATTACGATTGGTTTTATTTCTTATTTAATAATTTTTAAGAGTATATAATTATATGTTTTTTCCCCTTTTTAGAAAATAATTTATAATATTCTTGAAAATTTTTAATACTAATAAGAGATTTTATTCATTACTAAAATATTCGTTTTTTATTTATCGATTTTTTAAATATTTCATTTTGTTTGTAGTAAAATTTTTACCCCGACACAAAACTTTTAGAATATAAATTTAAAAAAATATTACATTTAATCAAGAAAATTTAGAGTAATATTTACTCCAATTTATCTTGACAAATCTCGTAAAAAATTTGTAAACATAAGACAAAAAATAGAGATATGTCAAGTTAAATTGGTGTGTAAATATTATTCTATTTAACTTGACAAATCTCTATTTTTTATTTCTTTTATGTTACTTTAAACTTGATCAAAATTAACATTTTTCAAATCTACACACGCACACACACACACACACACACACACACACACACACACACACACACACACACACACACACACACACACACACACACACACACACACACACACACACACACACACACACACACATCCAAATACATATATGTTTCAAAATATTAACTTTATATACATTTTTAATGTGTTAATGTATCAGTATCTCTAAATATTAATAATATTCACGAAATTAACGAGAAATAATTTGCTTGGCATATTAACATTTCATATTGACATTTCTCCGATAAGAATGTCATTCGTGTACATGAGCAGATTAGCAATAAAGCTCGATCTCTCACCGTTCTTGTTGAAAGTATCGTGAATGATGCGATAAATTGAAGTGCATGACGGAAAATATTGACGGAAGGCGAGCTTTTTCTCATTCATCGCAAACGGGAGGAGTGCGAATCTGTCGTCAGATTCTGTTGACATTTGCAGTGGTTTCGAAGTCGCAAAAGTAAATGCGACGCGCAAGTGTCATACGTCTGTGACTCAACCAACTGACGGCGAAGGTCGCAACGTGTCCATCCACTGGTCATTGGTAAATCGCAAACTCGTAAGTACGATATACCGAATGACCGAGAGCGGGGATGGGTGTCCACAAAAAGGGCGTGCAGATGCAGTCGGAGAAACGTTACTTAGCGTCCACCATAACATCGAAGAATACACCTATAGCGAACCGCGCCGCGCGCGCGATTAGAACAACACCCGGAATAATTGTCGCGAAATGTGTCATCTGTTACCTGGGGATGCAATTCGGTGGAGTACGATCCACTTCCCAGGTGGCGAACAGCTTCATAGGGACGGGCCGGGTGGCCGGGGCCGTCACCTTCGTCCGTTCCGCCATTTTTGGCCCTGGCGGCGGACGGCCCACGAACACACGAGACGCAACACCTACGTTTCACTGTATCCCACCGATCTCGCGGCTCGCAGACGACTATCAATGACCGTGAAGAACGCGCGGCGCGCGGCTCAACCCTCGCTCAGCGCGAGCGCGGGAGGCTTCGCCCTCTTCGCCGTGGCGCCACGTTCGCCCGTGCCCCGCTGGCGCTGAATCATCGAGAAACGTGTCGCGACATCTCGCAACTTTTCGTAAGATTAATTATAGAGAAACAGATTTTTCAAATATCACTCGATAGGAAGTTATCTAAAAAAATTTTTAGATATGTCATGTATCAAAATTTATTAATTATATAGATGTATTCATATTGCTTAAACTCTCCAAAAAATTTAGCACTTAAAATGAGATGAGTGTGGATAAGTGTACATTCGGGTGTCCAAAAAAATTGATATTCACTAGAGAAAAAAATTCCTTGTCAAATGATAGAGACGACTTGGCACATTATACACACATCTAAATGATAATGTAATCGTATATGAGATTTTATTACAAAAAATGTACAGGTGACATTAGTAACCAAATAATAAATATACACATTTTCTTTTCTTTTTTTCCTCTCGCTGTTTTATAAACTTTGTGTGCTTATTACTTAAACTAGATAATATGACAACCACCACATTAGAAGAGGTTGCACACAAGCCAAGGACAATATGAAGTAAAGCCGCCTTTTATTACCAGAGGCCGTGTACGAATGGCCTTGTGGAATGACTCTTAATTTTAGAGATCGCATTAGAAAGATACCTAAGGAAACACTGAAGTACAGTAGCATCACAAAGTAGCCAAATTTCCGAAATAGCAATGATATCAATAGAGACGCATTAATACCAACGTATTTATAACCGCAGTATGCCAGCAAGTCTAATGTTGCTAGACTCGTTTGGAGATTCATTACGTACAAACTCACGGTATGAACGACCAATTCGAACACACCCCAAGCGAGAGCGGAGCTAGCTAATATACCTAGTTGTTCGTGAGTGAAACGTCCCTGCATGCCTAAAACTAATCCTGCCGTAGCAACGTATGTGAAAAACGCCATTGTTGGAATATACATATCTGGTGCGTTAATCTCATAACGCGGTTGCAATGGTACATCTTGTTCATATTTCACAGACCAATCCTGTAAGAAGGAATTATCATTGAATTTGCGTATTTCATATCACCTTGGATTAATCGAGACGTCTTTTCTTTTGCTCTTTAAAAATGTATTTCTACATAAAGCACATTGATAATAAAACGTTTTTTAAAAAATGTTTTCTATAAAACTTACCTTATGTGAAAATGGGAAGAACAACAACATTAATTTAGCGAAGACGTAATTAGTATTTACAGCAAAGTAATACTTCAATGCTGTAACTGGCACAAACTTTTCAAAATGTTGTTTTCCAGTACCAACCAACGCATTTCCATATTGTACAGCCATATCTGTGACAACTGGCTGAGCCAAAAATTGGGTTGCAAATTGTGGATTCATAAACGTAGTCTCTGATCCCCCTCGGTTATCGCCGGGTGGATAATTTGTCATCTGCGGATTGATTCCATAGTGGGGTCCCTGTCCAGGAATATTGAAGCCATATTCTGAGTTATTCGAACCATTATTCATGGGTACCTAGAATTAAGTTGATAATAAATACAAAAAATCTAATATAATAAATTCCGATTTGATAAATATATAAAAATATAAGCAGAAATAATTGATGCAAACTTTTACTAATAGAATAATAATTCTGTGTTTAATCTATCTTGTAAACAAGACTATAAAAAGGAATAATTATACATTTCATAAAATTTACCTGTTGATTATACATATATGGATTCTGTGCCATCGGAGGAATTGGTGCAGATAAACCAGCCGATGGATCTAATAATCTCTTTGGTTTTCCTGTCGATAAACAATTTATCTTTATATAATATGAAAATAACAAAATTAGCTTAATCATGTCATTTAACAATGGCAATAAAATTAACATTCCTCATTATATTAGATTGGATAATAACAAAATTAACAATCAGATTCACATGCTATTTGAAATATAGGGAAATATGTGCAAATATATAAATATAGCATATTTTTTTGCTCTTTGCAAAATTTTTGATACTTTCAATCGAAAAGAATTATTTTTCCTTAATTATATGCTTATTTCGTTTTCGTTGAATGCAGAATAATAACATAGTGCAACTGCAAAGAATAGATCTATCACAATAACTCGTTATTACATGACTTTACTCGTAAGAATGATTCCTGTAAGCTGTAGGTTTGCTATGTCAGTTTTATGAATAACATTATATGAATAAATGAAGGGGAAAACACGGAACACATGGAAAACAGAGGACAAGTTTACATCAGGCGTTCGTAGGTTACACTTACCTCGGCGTGCGTTCGAATGATTGTAATTCATACTTGTACAATTTATCTCACGTTTCAGATACTCCCTTATCGGCTACGCAGCCCAGTAAACTAAGGTTTTGCTCGTACGGACTCCGATTATGTACTCTTAAATGATGAAATCACAAAAACAACTTGTACTACACCACGTCGCCATGTTCTACTTTTTTTGTCTGATTGGTGTGATTATGAAGACTAGAACCAGTGTTGCCAACGCGTTTTAAGTCTTTCCTACAGGGACACGTCTGAAATCCTACACGCAAGTGTCAAATCCTACTATAATTTTAATCTATATGCAAAAACGTTTTAATAATTTAATTAATTAAAAATAGTTGTTAAAATGTATAAATAAATATAATATATATATAACATTTATAATATATTTATTGTAATATTTTATATAATGAATATAGGATTTTATCAATAAATAATATAATTTTATTTAATATATTATTTATTAAAATTTCAGAAATATAAAATTTTTGTATTGCGCATTACAAAGATTGCACATAATCTAAACCGTAATCTGAATCATATGGATCCAAATTTTCTTTAAACGGAGATTGCAAAAGATCATTATTTAATAATCTCTGTTGGTAATCTTTATTTGAAGTGCTAGAAGTTTGTGGAACATCATCAAAAAATTTATTTTGTTTCGTGTATGTTGCCATAGTTCCTACTTGATGAAGAACTGAAGACGGAAATTGATATTCAAAACAACACTTATTTATTCTTCGAAGTCCTGCTCGTGTGATCAGAATATTGTTAACTGTATCTTGATGGAGACGATTCCGCAAAGGAGTTTTAATTATTTTCATTTGACTAAATGCTCTTTCTACCTCTCCATTAGACCATGGTAATACGAGGCATTTTAATGCTAAATCCACAAGTTCCTTAAATGGATTTTTGCCAGATGCATCTCGATATTCTTGCACTTCAGTCCAAAAAGAAATTGTAGTTGTTGTATTTTGCCATTGAATAAAAGAGAGCTTTGACCATTGATAATCAATTTTTGTTATATCATCTTTTGTTTCGTTCATTAACTTTGCGAGAGGAATCACAGATGGTTTTATAGCGCGTAGAGAGTTTTCAGGAGAGAGAAGAGAAATATTGAGAAGAATGTCTATGTTATCTGGAAGACGTTGTTGAAGTTGACTAACTAATGCAACCACAAAATCTATGCATCTAGTTCTAATTAGTATTTCATCGTCAATTGTTAATAAATTATTTGTTCTGGCTTCCTTCATTTTTTCTTCGAATTTATAACCAAGATATGGATGCGGATGAAGATAATCTTTTACATTAATTTTTAAAAGATCTTCTTTACATCCAGTTATAACGATTCGTTGGGCAAGTCCTTTAATAAGAACAGTTAAATCATTTAAAAGTTTTACCGGATCCCCATTATTGGTTTGAAATGCCTTGTTAACAGACTCGGTTTCATTTAATATTGGTTCCAAGAATATAAAATATAACTTATTACGAATATCCGTGTACATATTATATAGGAGCTCTGCAGCATAACATTTGTCAGCAGTTCGTCTCAAATAAAAATGAGTTTTGAGCTCCAACCATTGTTGCAAAACTCTACGTACTGCATTTGCAATCGACAGCCAACGAGTAGCTGCTACTTGTAAAATTTTTAAAGGTTCTAAACCATCATTTAGAGCTTTGAAAAGAATTTTGTATTGTTCTCGCCGTTCTGTAGATCTAAAAGAACGAAAAAATTTAATAGTATATATTAAATTTATTTTTCTCATGACTATTTATAAAAAAAAAATAAATCGGCAACACATTTACCTTGAAAACCAATTATATGTTTCACTGATTAGAAATTCTAAATTCCGAGGAAGAGTATCTGCCACTGCATTTGAAATAGCCAGCTGAATAGAATGACACACACATCGAATCAATAACAAATGAGGTATTTCTTCTTTCAGTTGACGAAAAACACCATTGTTAACGCCTAAAAAATATTAATAAAAATAAAATTTAAATTAAAGAAATTAAAAGACACAATATGTTTTGTTTAATTTTATACATGTATATATATCAAATTAACGAAAAATAAAAACATACCTATCATAACAGAGGCATTATCCGTTCCAAGACCTCGCATTTTTTGTACAGAAAGACCATATTCTGTAAGAGCAACTTTGATTGCTTTTACTATAGATCGCGCATCACCTCCTTCTAATGATTCAAGCTTTAGAAAAGTGGAAATAACATTTTTCCTTTTTACAGAAAAATAAATTATACAAATTCCTAATTGTTTTAATACTGCAATATCTGTTGACTCGTCAATTAGAAGGCTATAAAAGCTATCTCCTATGTCTAATCTCAAATCAGATTTAAAATGAGGTGCAATAATATTTTTCAACACTGCAGTAGCTTTTGATCTATGCAGTTTAATTTCGTTATTTATAGTTTTAGAAATAGGTTTAGTAAGTGCACTTAAATGATCAATGCATCTTATTGCACAATGACATGTAACAAAAAGTACCATTTTTAACTCAAATGTAGCTGTTTCAAGAGAATAGGTAGAAGCTTGGTCAAATTTCAATTTTGATTGTCTGTGACTCGAAAATGGCTCAGCAGCTTTGATATGCTTTGAAGTCTTAGTATGTTCTACAAGAAGAGCATGATGTGCTTTTAAAATGCAGCCACAATATTTACAAGACACTGTACTTTTGTCTGTTGGAGTTTCTTGAATCCAATCCTTAAGTAATGGATCTGATTCCCATTCTTTGCGATATTTTTGAGTATAAGGAACTTTCCTCTTTGACATTTTGTAATCTATTTACAAAAATTAATATTTTAAAAATAATATTGTTTATTTTATTATCATTAAATATATATAAGAATAATAATATAAGTATTACCACTTTTATTATATTTTCTGTAAAATTATTAGTAATGTATGTTGCTTGCAATTTGTTAGTTGTATTCTTCAAAGAAAAATTTCCAGAAATGTGTTCTATAAAATTAATAATAGATAATATCTATTATTTTAAATATATCTGAACATTATAATGATTATTCTTATATTTTATATTAATGTGTATATAATAATGTGTGTGAATGTGAGTGTGAGTGATTGAGTGAGTAAGTGAGTGAATAAGTGCGTGTGTGTGTGTGGGGGGGGGGGTGGTAGTCAATTTTGGTACAAAATGAGTAAGTGTGTGTGTGGGGGGAGGGGTATGTGTTTGTATACGCGAAATAGATTCTGTCACATATATATAATAATATTATATTATTATAAAACAGTATTTACGTACCTATGTTTCATTAATTTAAAGTAAATATGATCTTTAAACTATCATAAACATTAATTGAAATAAAAATAGTCTTTCTGTCTCTCTCTCTCTCTCTCTCTCTCTCTCTCTCTCTCTCTCTTTTTGAGGAACGTGTATATTAAAATAAACTTATTCTCTCTTTTTGCTCTTTTCTGTTTTGTGTAGCCTTATGCTAATTTCAAAAACTGTTTAATCTTCTTTTTCTCAGCTATATCCAGATAATTTGTACCACATATATTTTTACACTTATATATTAATCACATTAATATTACACTTTAGTATCACAGCTTTCATATTACGCATATAGAAGCCACAACTAGTGTGCATTGACACGCAACACATGCGTTTCCATCTCTCACAATTATTTTCAATTGTTTTCACTATTTAATATCAAAATTCATAAAGATATTAGCTGCACTCGAAATGTCACTTTCATCATTCTATCTTTTATTTTCGTGGAACATAGAACAAAGATAGAATAACTGCATTCAGCAGACAAATCAGTGAGCGCTTAGTGATTATTTATGATTGGTTTCTGCATTTAGATCTAACAAAGATCTAAGTACAAGAACCAATTACATTAAAGAATCACTAAGGGTGCCGTCACATGAGGCGTAACTTGCGTAATGCCTAACTTGTGTCGACCAATCACATCGTCGTAGGACACGCTAAAGACGTCTTTAGGAACACAGCCAAGATAGAAAATAGTAGGATATTTTTTGCTTTCCTCCAATCATAGAAATTAAATACTACTATATTTCCTACGTACTACAGCCTGTATAATTTTCCTACATTTACTTAACCCAAAACTACCAGACTTAGTAGGATTCCTACTGTATTGGCAACACTGACTAGAACCACAGGAGACCATAGACTAACGTAGACGGAGCCTTTCGAAGAGGGGTAGCTGATTTTTGCGGTAAGGGGAGAGGCTAGGAACTTCGGTCAGTTCCGTCGCGATTCGACTATGTTCGGCATTATATCGTCCGTCGTTCACTCGCTCACGCTTTCTTTCTCTCTCGCTCTCTCTCTCACTCTTGCAGTCATATTCTCTCTCGCTCGCGCTCTCTTTCTCTCTCTCTCTCTATCTCTCTCCCTCTTGCAGTCATATGTCGAATTATTAGTCGAATATTATCGAGCGTACCCGAATTCAACCGAAGTTCCTAGGCTACCTCTTCACCCCGAATATCAGCCCCACTGATCTCATTAAAGTGGATATGGCATACCCTAATAATCTGAGGTAAAAAAGTGTGACCAATAGAATACCGGAAGCCATTAAAGTTGTAGTCAGCGTACACGCTTTTGGCGGAAAATTTGAATGACTAACACAAAATATATGTGTTAAATAAGATATATTGTAAAAATATAAAATATGATTATAATGTAACCAGTAAAAATGAATTAAAAAATTAATTAATTTACAAAATATATTAAAATGTATATGTTTAGTAATTTGAAATGTTCTAAAATATTAATCTGGAATGTGTTTATTTGAATTTTTATAATATTGTTTTATATCATACATATAACATTTAATATTATGTATTTTTTTATAATTGTAAGTGACTTTATAACAAATATTTTGTAATATTTAAAAAAATATTTGGTAATATATAACATTTTTATGTATAAATTGAGTCAAAATATATAAATATTTTATTAAATAAGAGGATAAATAAAAGATTAAAAAATAAAATTTTGCAGGTGTCTAAAAATCGTAAATTTTTATTTATGACCATCTTGTTAAATAATTTTACTAATAAATAATACTACTACTACTAAACTTATAAATAAGTTTAAAGAGTATTGTTATAGCTTATTTTGTCCTCGTGTCCTTAATTGTGTTGTAGTAATCCATACTTGCAGTTTGTAAAAAAAGTAACTATTAGACATAGATTAGTATAGATTTATTTAATATTTAAGTATAAATATTATAATGTACATAATAAAATGTATATACATGCACTATATACATGCACAGCATAGAAGCAAATAGAAAATAAGATAATTTTTTTATCGCGTTTTGTAGAAAATAGTAATAGAAAAGTAGTAATAGAAAAATGTTATTTTGCGTGCTTTATTAAACTTTGCAAGTCACATGCTGTGCTATTTAAACATAATGACAATAATGTTACATTATAAATATATTTTATAACATAAAATATATGAATTCAAAACAAACGTATCACTTAAAACTTAAATTTGTAATTTAAAGCAACGTAATAAAAATGTGTATTCAACAAATACTTATGTACTTATGAGGTACATATTTGAATCCAGATACATTATATATTAAACATATTATTATTAAACTTTTCAGACTTAACCTTACTCACCTATGAACGTTTGTTGTTTATTTTCACTTCCTTTTCCACAATAAACACATTTTTTAATTTTGGAATCTTACTATTTTACTATTTTACTATTTTTATTATAAAAAAGTAATATTTTGGATAAAACTGCTACACATCTACGTTTATAGATAATTAATTACACGTGGAATTTCGTATCATCGTCACAGTAAACTGTGTTCGTATTCGTATACACCGCCATATTGTGTACAGAGACTACAACCTTCAATTGGTCACACTTATTTCGTCCTATGCCATATCCACTTTAATGAGATCAGTGATCAGCCCCCTCTCGCCCTAAGTGATAGGTAATAATGCTCCGTCTACGAGTCTATGGCCGGTATTCATAGTTAAATCTTATTTCAAGATCGTCTCAAGCAATGTCTTAAGATGCTAATACGGCTCTGTGATTGGTTGATGGCTTCTTAAAACAGTACTTAAGATGATCTTAAATATAAGACCCGACTATGAATACCGGCCTATGACCTAGTTTATACCGAGCACTTGATACGCGTATCAAATAGTAAATAACTAGTGAATGTGTTTAATCATTGGCTGATCAGCTTAAATTCACTACTTGATACGCGTACCAAGTGCTCGGTGTAAATTAGAGCAATGACCTAGTTTACACCGAGCACTTGATACGCGTATCAAATAGTAAATAACTAGTGAATGTGTTTAATCATTGGCTAATCAGCTTAAATTCACTACTTGGTACGCGTATCAAATAGTAAATAACTACTAAATGTGTTTAATCATTGGCTTAGTTTACATCGTGCATTTGATACGCGTATCAGGTACCATATTCGTATCAAATTCGTACTAAATATTTAGTACGCACGATGTAAACGCTGCCGGATCAATTTGGTACGAGCGTATCAAGTAGGAGTATCGTACTAAACTGATACGCGTACCAAGTGATACAAATGTCGATGTAAACGCATAAAACGCATTTTAGAGAGAATTTAGCAATTGAGCATAACCTCAGTGCTAAAATCTAAAAACCGGTGTGAAAATGTCTTAGTAGGAGACATCAACATGAATTAAATTTGTATTATATTTTTCACAGTACATGCTTAGTACATTCGATGTAAACGCGCCCGTACTAAGGCTTTGGTGCGCACCAAACTTAATACGCGTACTAAGGTTTTGACGATGTAAACTAAGCCATTGGCTGATCAGCTTAAATTCACTACTTGATACGCGTACCAAGTGCTCGGTGTAAACTAGAGCAGTGCTTGAGCCTAGTTGCCCTTTTCGAGCCGATTCCCGAACGCGCCGCCTTCTATGCCCCCACTACCGCGCGCGGCCTTGACGGCCGAGCCGCCGATCTCGCCCGTACGCTTTGTCTCAGGAGCAGCTCTGTATAAGAAATAGTGCCCTGCACAAAATTCATTAAAATTACTTTAAGTAAATAATTTTTGTTTTTATAAAAAAGTATTAACTTTTTTATTACTAATTTATTTTATGTAGTATAACAATATTTAAAAACATAATATGTAAATTAGAATTTTGACAATAGTTTTCCACATCATCCGTGAGATACTATTATTGATGCGTTTTTTTTTTAAGTGGTTTCCCCAGTAGGCCTAATTCACTAAAAGATGAAATATAATATACAGCTTGGCAGGAAAACAAAATTTTATATATTGTAAGATATATAAAAACGACAGGAAAATTAGAAGAATGCCAAGCTATATATTATATTTCATCTTTTAGTGGATTAGGCCTACTGAGAAAACCACTTAAAAAAAAGCATCAATAATAATACCTCACGGGTGATGTAAAAATTAAACTATTGTCAAAATTCTAATTTATATATTATGTTTTTACGTATTGTTATACTATATATAAAATAAATTAGAAATAAAGAAATTAGTACTTTTTTGTTTATAAAAACAAAAATTATTTACTTAGAGTAATTTTAATGAATTTTGTGGTGCAGGGCACCATTTCTTATACAGAGCTGCTCCTGAGACAAAGCGTACGGGCGAGATCGGCGGCTCGGCCGTCAAGGCCGCGCGCGGTAGTGGGGGCATAGGAGGCGGCGCGTTCGGGAATCGGCTCGAAAAGGGCAACTAGGCTCAAGCACTGAACTAGAGCAATGACTCGACCCGACTCCGGGTCAATGGTCTGTTCTTTTTATCTTCATTTCTTGCACAGTATTTATTATCACTTTTTTTGCAGTGGAAAAGAACAAACCATTGACTCGAATCGAGTCAGCAAATCGAAAACGGTATAAGTTTATCGTAGTCAGCCGTGCTAGTGGTGCTAGGCTGTACGCAGTTGTATGTTTGGTATAAGAAAACTGAGATAAGTACTCTAAATGTAAAATTGCTAAGATTTTTATTATAAATTTGCATTTATTGTCAAATGCTTGTCGTTATACTCCATATTGTTTCCGGTAAATCACTGTCGCCAGCGCCACCATTTGGTACTACATTTCTGACAGATTTTCGCCTCATTTTTGGAGGCGAAATCAGGCTTAGGCCGGAATTCATAGTCGAATTTTATTCAAGTTCCAGCTTAAGCACGATCTTGAAACGTCAATGCTGTTATTTCATTGGTTAAGTAAGTCTCAAGTCGGCTCGAAGCTAGACTTAAGACAATGCTTGAGCTTAAGATCGGTCTATGAATCCCGTCCTTAGTTCGGTACTTCGGTCTGCTTCGGTCTCCTGGTTCTAGTCTTCATATTCGGATTAGTCGTCACTAGTTCTGTTGATCCATGGTTTCATAAAATCAGCCGATGTTTACGTTCGCACAGGTCCTTCATGCTCACCGATCTTTTAAACCAAATAGCGTTGATTTCGCATGGCTCTGAATTTCATACGGCCCTAAGTATCTGTCAGCCAGCTTCATTTCTGGGCCTTGCTGAGTGCGTCTGGCCACTAAGTCGCCCTCGCGATAATCTTGCTTTCTTCCTTTTCTTATTAAAAGTACGTCTGTTTTCTTGCAAATTGCTATATTTTGGCTGGCGTCAGCTCTTATTAGTTCGTCTCGAGAATCTTGGAAGGACTGAATCCATTCTGCCTCTAAAATTTCCTTGATCTCCGGACAGTCTTTTAATCGCGGATGCGTTCCGAAAAGAATGTGAAATGGACATGTTCCGATACTTCGGCTCGTCGTGGTATTCAAACATTGCTGCGCTATATCGATATATCTATGCCATTCTTCCGGTTTTGGTGCTGCCAGCTTAGTCAGCAGTGGTATAAGTACTCTATTAATTTGCTCGACTGGCCATTTCCTCGTGATACTCCAGTTGTAATCAGGATATGTTCTATATTTTCTTCTTGACAATATTTCTTAAATTCTCCCGACGTGAAGGCCATTCCTCTATCCGAGATGATTCGTCGTGGATTGCAGAAGATGATTGCTTGCTTTTTGAGACGCATTAATACCTCTTGCGTACTTATAGATTTAGTAGCATATAGCCACGTAAATTTCGAAAAAGCGCCGACGATCACTAGTATGTGCTTATAGGACTTCTTCGTGGAAGGCAGTGGTCCGAGGTGATTCACATGCAATGTGTCCAAGAGGGCACATTTCTTTTGTCAATCGGATGCAAGAAACATTCCTGCTTCCCTTGTTTCCTCTCTGCTAGAATGCACGAGATGCAATTACGCACAATTCTTTCGATTTTTTGCCGCAAATTCGGAATCCAATATAATCGGTCTTTACCAGACTCTCGGTTTTGCCCACAGAAAAATGTCCTCGCTCGTGAGCGTGTCAAATTATCCTCTTTGGCACCACAAGCTGTAGATCGTCATTAGACTCTCTGAATAATAAGTCGCCTCTCAACACGTAATCCTGAGCTTGTCTTCGAGCGATCAAATCGCAAAGTCTCCTTACGTTATCATTCTCTGCTTGCGCCCTTTTAAGTTTAGTAGTTAATCCCTCGTCGGTCTTGGCGATCATCAGGCACGCCGAACGGGTTACGACTAAGCGCGTCGACGTGGATCATCGCTCTACCAGGGCGGTGTTCAATGCTGTACTGGAACTCCTCCAAGAACAAAACCCAGCGTGCAACTCGAACGCATAGGTCCTTCTTATTCATGGTAAGAGTGAAAGCACGACAATCAGTCACTATCTTAAACATAATGCCCAATAAATAAACATGGAATTTCTTCAGAGCTTTGACGATAGCCAAAACTTCCAACTCATAGGTAGTGTACTTGGCCCAGTTGGTGTCGTCTTTTCACTGGCATAATAAACAGAATGAAAAAAACTGTCTTCGTTGTTTTTCTGGAGTAGAATCGCACCATATCCAAGTGCGGAAGCATCCGTGTGCAACTGCGTGTCCGCTCCAACTCGGTATAAACTTAACACGGGTCTCTCGCATAGTATTGTCTTCAATCTTATGAACGCATTTTTCTCCTCTGTGCCGAAACAAAACTTCGCTCTCGGAGGAGATTCGACAACGGGCGTACTATTATTGAGTATTCAGGGACGAACTTCCGGAAATAATCGCTCAATCCCAAAAAACTCTGCACTTGCCTGACACTCGTGGGCTCCAAAAAATGTCGCACTGCTTCCGTTTTACGCTCAGACGGTCGCACGCACTCACCTTCGATGATGGCCAAGGAATTCAACCTTGGTCTGAAGAAAACAGCATTTCCTCCTATTTATGGCTAACCCAACTCTACTTGCAGTCTCCAATACTTTTTCGAGTCTTGCTATGCCGACCTTGATATCTGTCTGACGGAATAATCAGGTCGTCCATATAAGCCATAACTATCTCTCTCTGCATCAGATCTCTAAAAACCGAATTTGACATATCGTTGGAATACAGCTGAAGAATTACAAAGGCCAAAAGGTACCCTAAGAAATTCATAATGGCCATCTGGCACAATAAAAGCTGTATATTTGCGACTTGCTTCGTCCATTTTCACATGGAAAAATCCGTTTTTTAAATCAAGCGTAGTAAACACTCGAGCTCTCTGCAACAGATCCAACTGGTTCTCAATCAGCGGTAAGGGATATCGGTCCTTAATAACTTTTCTGTTTAGTAGCCGATAATCCACGCATAATCGAATCGATCCATCTCTTTTCCGCACAAGCACCACAGGACTAACGTAATCCGAGGTCGATGGCTGCACGATACCCTCGGCAATCCACTCGTCGATCTGCACATTAACCGCCCGTTTTTCCGACTGAGATAATCGCCTCGCAGATTGGTAAACCGGCTCTTCATCTCTTAATACAAGTTTCATTTTTATGTCGCTTTTGCACGTCTTATTTGGTTTATAATTTTCAACAAGATTTCGCAACGCTACTCGCTGCTCGGTATCACTGCAAAAATTATTCGTCTGATCCGCATCGCGTTCCACATCGTCTGTTACATTTATATAAAAAATTTCCGACACTGAATTTTCGACATCGCTCTCATCAATTGACTTCGGTAACGCATTAATAGAAATATGACCTCCCCGTATATTAACTTCAACCGTATCAAGAAAATCAGTTCCTATCAATACCTGGTGCTGCATTAATGTGTCTGAAACTACTTGTATACGCGCAGGATATACGTCCGTCGGTGACGATCTTCGCCTGAAATTCTCCTAATGTCATGTGATCCGATCCTATATCGCGAAAATGTATTCCACCCGATTGAAATTTCGGAAGACCTAGCTTCTTGTACTCATCTTCGCGCATCAACGTAAGATCGCTTCTGGAGTCTATTAAAGCTTTTATTTGACATCCGTTAATCGCGATGTCTTTAATGTATTTCTGAGTCGTCGGTCGCGTTATAAGACAATTACTTTTCGGAGTTTCCGTTTTTTTAGAACACTTCGATGCAATGTGTCCACGCTCGTTACAATTAAAACATTTGACGCCTTGCTCTTTTGTCGGACAACGCGCGCTCACGTGATCCCGCATACCGCAGTTATAACAATGTACAGTCGCAGATTTTTCTTATCGCTATCGATTTTGTCGTCTTTTCTTCCTTTGATTTGATTATTACCTTTTCCGTCCGCTTTCATACCTCGGTCCCGAAGAGTTACCCTGTCAAAAGCCTCTATGAGTGCGTTCACCGTCTCGAATCCCTGGATGCGCGCCTGATTCCGAAGCATGCTCCGACGATGCTGGAACATGCTTTTCAGCTCGGCCAGGAGTGCATCGAAAGGCATCCCCACATATTCTGGTTTAGAATGGAGCCATTCAAGTGCCCTTCCCTTTAGCCGTATGCCGATCACCAATTTTATTGTATCATCCTTCAATTGATAGGTCGTCTTCAGCAGTCAAATTCGCCTTTCCCATACTTCGAAATCTTCTGATTGTCCATCAAAATAGCCTAGCAGATTTGCAATAGCCGCCACACCTTTTCCCTGCGCAGGTTGACCTTGCGCATTGCCGGTGCACCGCCGAATCTCATCAACTTCTATAGACTGATCTCTTCCTTGTTCCCGCCGCATTATTTCAATTTCATGACGCGCCAACTCCAGTTCGCATTGCATTAACTCTTTCTCCTTTCGATACACTTCAATCTCTCGTTACATGCCACGCACCTACTGTACGCTTGACGCACCCGCTCGTGAAATATTCTCTGTATCGTCACATTGGTCATGGGACTCATCGTGCTCATTACACAGCCATGCGCCGCTTGGATCCGCCTCTATTAATCGGTTTATCAATTCAGCTTTGTTACCCGTCACGGGAAGATTCAGTCTCTCCAACATCTCTTTAAGCGCAACCACCGTAAATTGACTCGGATCTCTCATCTTCAAATTCTTGTCACTCGTTACTCGTCGTCTTCAGACCGAATTATACACGTCAGCTGCTCTTCAATTGTACTTCGTAGTTTCTGTCTCCTTACTTTCACTTTTGTCCGGGCAAAAATACTATTTACACGACAATTTCTTTCTTGCGCGTTTAACACATCTGATATATCGACCTTTTCTTTTGCAAAGATTCTAGAATTTATTTTTCTGGCTCTCACATTCCGGCTGAGTCCCCCCAAAAAGTTGTAGAATATGATGTGAGGAATATAAAGAAGGATAGAATCGCTTAATAAGCAAGAAAGTATATATTAATAAAATACAGGTGCGATATAAAAATTGGCTCGCGACTTGCGCTGTCGTGTGATCCCACACAGCACACTTTATCCTGAGGATATCCCTAGGTTATCGAGATATCCAATTGGACATATTGCAATCCCATGAATGTCCTACGGTTATTGCGATATCCCTCGGATATCTGGTGGATATTGCGATATCCTGTGCTGTGTGGAATTGCTCCGGTATCTCATCGCAAACTGCCGAACGCTCTCACGTGAAAATACAATGTAAACGCCTTACAATGCAAAGTAGATACGAATTGTTCACGTGAAACATATACTGAGACATACAGTCAGATCGTGTACAACATTTGCAAATAAATATGAAAATCGCAAAGATACATTTGTTCCTACACTCTCTTTCTATTAGTGTTGAATAGAAAGAGACAGTAACTTGAAACTTTTCACTTTTCACTTTTTATCCTAGGGAAAAAGTTACATGATCGATCCCCACAAGAAGATCGATATCTTGACCAATTATAACATTTTGAAACAATATCGATTTTTCTCATGTTGTATTAATTGTAAATATGTGTGCATCTTCTTCTGCTTGAATTGCCTTGATTTTCGCTAGTTTCATTTTTTCCATTAAAAATTTAACAAATTGTTTTTATTATTTTTCATTTGCAAAAAATTTGTCGGGTTTTGTTAAGGGTTTTATGTCGTCTTTGAGTCTAACAATAAAAAGATTTTACTGTAGAAGTTGACGGGAAAATAGATATAATATTAGATAATCATAATACGGCACTTTTTATAGAAGATTAATACATAGAGAAAATTTTAATTTACTTTAATTTTAATTTAAAAGTGTCTAGTTGATGTATCATTTTTACCGATAGTTTTTTATGAAATTGCTTTTTTTATATGTACATTCGATAGGAAATTGAATTTGCAACAAAATAGGTATTTTGTACTTTTTTCATAAAATGCATAACTTTCGAGATATATATAATATAAAAAAATCTTATCGTTCAAATCCAACCACAAAAGCGAAAAATTGAATAAAATGCCTAACTTCCGTCAATGATATCTCTGTGATTATTAATCACTTCGTCGGCATTGACGCCATATAGCGCGGAAAATATGTGTGCCCCAGAGGGCATTGACGCCATATGGCGCACATCGTTTATTCTTTAATCGACTGGATCGATTTGCATGAAAATTGATATCTAAAGATTTTTTGTGTCGCTGAATATGAATCCAAGGTCCAAACTCCAAAATTCAAAATGGCGGACCTATAATAGCGGACCCAATATAATCAAAATTTTCCGATTGTTATGAAAGCTGGTATCTAAGGTTTTTTGGGGTCGCTGAGTACGAATCCAAAATTAAAACTCCAAAATTCAAAATGGCGGACCCAAAATAATCAAAATTTTCCGATTGTTATGAAAGCTGGTATCTAAGGGTTTTTTAGATGGCTGAGTACGAATCCAAAGTCAAAACTCCAAAATTCAAAATGATGGACCCAAAATAAATCCAAATTTAGCAATTCAAAAATTCCTGTATTATGAATTTTATCTAAATAAATTAAATTAAAATATTTTTGGTCCGCCATATTAGATCCGCCATTTTGACTTTTAAAATTCTGTTGTCTGATTTGTAATCAGCGACCCCGAAAGCTTTTAGATACAAAATATCTTTGAATTGCGATTACTTTTTTTTCTTGCCCACAGGAACACAAACCGTGAAATTTCGCCTGCCGACGAAATGGTTAATGGAGAATACTTTCGCGATTGCACATTTTGTTCGTTATAACGTATACTTTAAGTTTTTTAATTAAAACAAAGTAGGTAGTAATTAAAAAAAATTATAACCAAAAAACTAAAATTTTTTATGGTTAAAATGTTATAATTTTATCCTTTCTATTTTTTTTATTTTATGGGCACTTTTTCGTACGTTTGCTTTTTTTATATGTGCATTGATAGGAAATTTAATTTGCAACAAAAAAAAGTATCTTATACTTTTTTCATAAAATGCATAGTTTTTCATAGTTTTTGAGTTATATATAATATAAGAAAATACTTTTCGTTCAAATCTAACCGCAAAAGCGAAAAACTAAGTAAAAATGCCTAACTTCCGTCAACGATATCTTGGTGACTATTAATGGAAAATACTTTAATGCTCATTTTGTTTGTTCCCAGAGAACATTATGACGTCTTAAAGACGTCTAAAAGACGTCTTATATTTCTATAAGACGTCTTATAAAACTATCAGAAAGACGTCTTTTAGACGACTTTAAGACGTCTTATGACCCGATTTAAGACGTTTTTAAGACGTCTAAAAGACGTCTAATTTTTTTTATTTATGACGTTTTTGAGACGTCTTATATAAAAATTATTTTAGACATCCCTGGCGAAAAAATTTCTACAAAATTCTAAAAAACTACAAAAATTTACAAAAGTATTCCAATTCTGGCATTTTTTTGTAGTTTTTACAGAAAAATGCTAAATTTGAAACACACTTTTGTAAATTTTTGTAGTTTTTTAGAATTTTGTAGAAAATTTTTCCACCAAGGATTCCAAAAGCTAGGTTTATTATTTTTTATTTTTTATTATTTTAAACAAAATACTTTATATTTATATTTCATTATTTTTATTTTATTATTAAGATAAGTTTTTTTATAAATAAAAAATTTTATATTATATATTTCAATTTTATTTCATGTTTTCGTGATTGGAAATTACAGAATTTTACAGAGATACTGGATTCAGTCACATATTTTACAGCAACTTAAGCGCAACACTATTATCGTCCGGTTTATTAATTGTCAAAAACTGTTGTCAGAAATGTTGTCAGAAAGGTTAATTATTTCCAATAACAGCCTACACACGCGATACGTACGAGAGTTAAAAAGTTGTGTTGTATTAACGTATTCACACTCGGCTGCGTTACACAGCAAACCGGGACAAAACGTCCCAACACACACGCGATACGTGCAAGAGTTCAAAAATTGATACGGGATAAGCACGTCGATCGACTTGATCGCATCACACGGCAGATTTGGTTATGTGCGTCATTCGACGTCTTAAAAACGTCTTTCTCAGACGTCGTAAAGACGTCTAAATGGCGTCTCAAAGAATATGTCTTAAAAAGACGTATTTTAGACGTCTTAAGAGAGACGTCTAAAATAAGACGATTTTAAGACGTCATAAAGACGTCTTTTAATAAAGTCTCAAAGACGTCTCTTTTAAGACGTCTTAAAGATGTCTTTTAGACATGCGTGTTGTCTGGGTTATAATGTATACTTTAAGTTTTTGTAAGCATATAATGGATCCTATTAAAGCAAATATTAGTTATAAACAAAAATGTAAAAATTAGAACTTTTTGCAAATTTTTGTTATTTTTTGCCATCGTTTTTTGCTTATTTTTTGATTTTAAAAAATTGTAAAATTTTTTAAAAATACACATCCAATAGGAAATTGAATTTCCTACAAAAATGTTTTATAGCAATTTTTTTGTACTTGCCTTCATTTTCGAGATATTTCGAATTTAGTGAAAATTTATTCTTTTTCTCCACATCTCGAAAACGCATCCCTGAATTTAATACCATTTTGCGGCTTTTCCACTTTTTTGGTCTAATATACCATAACAATCAATAAAATTGGTTGAAGGAATTAGTTGCTATTTAAATCCTACAATTACTGGCCTTAACAGCAATTTTGAAACACAGCCCAAATGTCATAAAACTAACGTACTTTGTTTTACCTTAACGACATTAAAAATTATATTTTATTATTTTTGCAATTATAAACTAAATAAATAATTATCATTAATAATTAATGTTAAGTTTATAGTTAAGTTTGAAATTGACATATAATAATCAAATAATAATCGGTTAACGTAAAAATTATTCAAAAAGTTCATGTTGTAGGTATTATTATAGAGAATTATAATTAACGTCACTAATTAGTCACTAATAAAACCTTATTAATATATCGTAAAATGATCAATTAACTGACGTTATTAATTATTCAAGAATATGACGTCGGAAATACGTTGTAGGATGGATAAATGACTGATGTAATTAATAGGTCAAAAAATGACGTTTATTATTTAATTTGGTAACATGACGTTCACGACCTCAAATGACGAATTATTGACGTCCAGGACGACACCTTGCTACCTGGGTAGCGATTTGCATGTAATATATATTTTCGTGCAGGAGTGTTATTATACTATATTGGCTTAATTGTTCACACGAATGGTGTTTAATGAGAATTTTATTAAATCAATAATAGGAATAATACACACCTTGTATAAAACGTCGGATTGAAAAGAATTTAAAAATATTGACATTTTGCAAAAAATGGAATTCTCAATAAAACAGTTACGTGACATCCATGAGAAATCTACGTGATTTTACGAGAATTACGTGAAATTTAGGTTTTTCCACAAGTTATCCATGGATGCAATGTTCTTTTTTCATCATTGCATCAAATTTTTTTATCCTCGAAATATCTATTGTAACATTTTCGACTGGTACGGATTAATCGCTCCGGAAGCGATTAATGACTTCATAAGGGCAATTTTTTAGCTATTTTTCTGAATAAAGGAATTTAACTGTGATTGGCCAGTTCTAGAGGAAAAGAACCTGAGACAGATTAACCTAGTATCGTTTGAAAAACGCTATTAGATTTTCTGTGGATATATTTGTTAAGAAATATTTATAGGAAATTTACATTTCGAGGAATGCTGCGCGCTCGTCCACAAGTTAGTGCACGGCGCCGTCAACAGGCGGCATAACTCTCTCGGAAGTAAGGTGCAACCGACGCGCTATCAAGACCCGTAGCATGATTAAGACAAGCAATAATTAACTTCCTGTCTGATGTGGAAGAGGACCACCGCATAATCACTTTTATGATTTACTTATTTAACTGAGTAAACAATTTGCTATAAAAAAAGTTAAATCTTCACTCCAGTCGAATGAAGAGATCACTTATCGAACGAAAAATTCATTCTTATAAAAAGTTAAATGTCACTCCATTTCGAGTGGCCGTATTTTCACTATTGCTTAGAGTGAAATTCCATTCTTTTGGAGTAACGTTTGACTCTAAGAAATTTAGAGAGTACATGTTACGAAGATGTTTCTAAAATTTGTAAAATTTTTACGTGGTTCTACGTCAAATCGATAATCGCATCCACATAGATTCTACTACCGTTTTTGAGCGGATGTCCACTTGAATATTCACGTAGATTTCACGATGCCGATCCATTAACACGGATATCACGTACTGTTTTATTGGGGATTACAGAATTCAGAAAATATTCAATTGAATATCTTCTAAATTCTGCTTAAAAAAGCATTCAATTTATTTCAAATATTAAATACGTATTTTAAATATTCTAGACGTACTTTAAATATTCTTCGAATTTAATTGCAACAAAAGGCATTCAAATGAATGTGAACCCTCACATTAAAAAAGATCACTTTTTCTGCTAATTGTTATCGGATTCAGAGGTATATAAAATTTCATGGTTCTATTCTCAATATCGCACTGAAAAGTATTGACCAAATCCAATCTGAGATTTTTGCAAAACAGAATTTCGTAAATGCAAAACACTATTTTTGAATAAAGTATTTTATGCAGGGCACACACACACACAATCTTGGAATAGATTTCGCATTAGCATCCTCCGCTCTTTTCTTGTCCATTCTCAACGAACTTTAAAAAAAAATGTTTATCACATTCTTTGTGTGTATTAAATGTCATATTTACCACGTCTGAAATTAGATATTATCTCAAATTTTTAAATTATTTTATTTTTAATTAAGTTAAATAATCTTATTTATTCCTACATGAATGTTGAAAAGAAATATATTTTAATCTTTATGTTTTTAAATTATATTTTAATATTGAATTATTTTTTTATATTATTATATATCTACATGTTTTTGTTACATATGTCAAATATTTTGGCTGTTACATTATTGCAATTAACAAAATTTATTTTTATAAAATTACTGTCAAACAATATTATCGTTCTCTTAATTGGAAACGATTGGGAATGTCCATTAAGCTATAAATATCTACTTTTGGCTGTTTATTAACTTAAAAGTAAATATTAAGCTGTCTACCATTTTACATTTATATCACTTAAAACATCCGTTTTAGTAATAATTATAATTTTAATATTATAATATCAATGTAGACATTATAATGTATGCTAAAATAAGTAAAATATTTTTTAATTTAATGTTAAATAAAATATTGAATATGAATCTGTATCTACGTTAATAAAATTTTATGTAAACACAGCACACTACTTCTTTTAATAATCAATTATTAATTAAATATTAATTATAAAAATTAATACTTAATGATAAACGTATCAAATAGGTAATAAAAAGATAAATTATTTTTTAAATTCTTTTGTCATGAGAAATATCACAAAAATAATAATGACATTGATGAAGGAGTAAAATACGAGAAGAGAATCATCAGTCTTTGATAGAAGACTCTTTTTCTTTCACTCACATTTATACGATACTCTACGCTGTCTTTTAGCATGTATAACAGAAATACATAAATAATTCACAAACTATTGGAAGAATACGTTATGGTTTACACAACCCGATGTTGGCATTACGTCCGCATGTTTGAAGATAAAACGTTGAGAATAGTGCGTAGCGAGTGCGACGGACGATGACGAAAATGTTCAAAGCAGTCGTTTTAAAGACCGGAAGCGGAATCCAATAGACTGTCGTCTACAATTGGACTTATTGCCACCGTCACTGAGTTATCGTAGTAACCGCTTGATAATAGTCGTACCGCCGTTATGTCGTATTCTACGAGCTCCTTTATATCTAAAATAAAATAAAAACTTTTAATTATAAATAAAATTATATATGCAGTATTTTTAACATATAAACATGATATGCTAATACATGTACAAATTGCACAATTGACGATCTGAATGTATGAAATTAACGTCGCTCTATTTCGACGCGTTCAATCATGACTCGTTGATTCCGTGTATGAAAGACTCATTACCAGGTTTGGAATCAATGCCGCAAATGGAATCAATTACGTCGAGTTTCGTCGTATCGAAACCTCGGCTGCCTCCAATTTGCACTTGATCTTGCGGACTCCTCATGTCGCACTGAAAATAAATAACAATTGCATCGTAATAAATATTACACCGAGAAACTATTTGTTAACTATAGTTATTGTAAAAAAGCATGGGAAAATTTTCAGGTATGGAAGACTTCAGTTTTCTGGTGGAAAAAATTTATTCTTATATTTCTAGTAAAAAAATCTTCTGTTATAAATGTAAAGTTTTTAAATAAAGATTATATTTTTTAATTGAAAATTGATAAGGATTGTTAAATTAGAAACAAATAAGAACTGCTTTAAATAGATACTCAATGTGATTGCAGGATTATTAAACGTCATTTTTGAATATATAGTGTACTCTCTAAATTTCTTAGGGTGAAAATACTGCCACTACAGTTTTTCGAATAATTTTTTACTTCAATAAAAGTTAAAAATTCATTCTAATAAAGTGAATTTTTAACTTTTGTTGGAATGGAAAATTACTTGAAAAATAACTCTTATTGGAGAGAAATTTAGAGAGCAAGTAAATAAAAAAATATACTAGCAATAACTGTTTTAATTTTGCTATATATCAGAGATGAAACATTAAAGACGTAACCCCAATAAAACAGTATGTGATATCTACGTTAATATTACGTGGATCGGCATCGAGAAATGTATGTACATGAATATTCGAGTGGACATCAAAAACGGTATTAGAATCTATGAGGTATTAAAATCTATGCGATCATGTATAAATTCGACGTAGAAACTACGTAAACATTTTACGAATTTTAGAAACATTGTCGTAATATACACGTACTTTTTAAATTTCTTGGAGTAAAACTCCAAAAGAATTTTACTCTAAGCGATAGTGAAAATATGACCATTCGAAATATAGTGACTTATCCCACTTATAAGAATGAATTTTTCGCTCGATAAGTGATCTCTTTATTCGACTGGAGTGGAAGGTTTCACTTTTCTTGTAGCAAATGGTTTACTCAATTAAAATGAGTAAATCATAAAAGTATTATGTGGCGGTCCTCTTCCACATTGGGCAGAAAGTTAATTCGTGCTGCGGGTCTTGGTAGCGCCTCGGCTGCATCTTATTTCCGAGAGAGTTACGCCACCTGTCGACGGTGCCGTGCACTAACTGGCGGACGAACGCACAGCGTTCCTCGAAATATCTATGTAAATTTCCTATAAATATTTCTTAACAGATATATTCATAGAAAACGGGCCTGTTCGCGTTACTTGCACTTTTCGCAATCGACATCTTCGCTTTCTCTTTCTCCAGTGCTCGATCAGTATATATTTATCTCGTTTAAAATGTAAAAAATTTTGGGGATTTCAAGCCACGCGAACAAACCTACTCTAATAGATATTTCGAGGATAAAAGAATTCGATGCAGTGATGAAAAAAGAACATTGGATAACTTGAATGAGCTGAAAAAACCTGCATTCACGTAATCCACGTAAATCACGTAGATTCCATGTGGATGTCACGTAACTGCAGTTTTATTGGAAAGGCAATAACTATACGGAATGTAATTGAAAAAGAGAATTATACAACATACTTTGCGTAAAGTGCCAGTTTCGGTTGTATGAACGACGCCATGCGAATTGCTACCACCACCGATTCCGAGGGCAATTATTCGTACGGCACCGGGATATACCGCGACCAGGGTGCAATTAATCCGTCTGCCATAATTGCGAAGTGTAAATGCATCCGTCGTGCTGACTGACAAGACGTTGCAGGCTGAAAAATAAAAAATGCAAAAATCCGTTAATTTGATTACTTCAAATCCAAATCAACCGAGAATGGATTGTATTTGTTATTTAATTGATTAACATAATATGCCCTTGATATATTAATACTCTTTACTTATTCTCCTATTTAAATAATATTGTTCTCTCCTGCAGGAATTAACTTTTATTTATGAAAAAATGTAGCTCACTAAACCGTACAATACTTACACGTGCTATTCTTCTCTTTCTTTACTTGAAAAGGAAGTGTAACACATCTCACTTCCTAAAATTACTCTCTAGAATTTCAGACCTGACACGTTCTAATTTATGAACATTTGATTCATATATCGTAGTCTGTCGTAGGTGAAATGGATCTAATCAGTGAATCTGATTTATAGAACTGGATCTGGTATTCAAAACATTGAGACACGCGCGATGTTAGAGCTTAGAACAGCGTAAAGCCTGTTGTAATTGAATTGTAAGACTAAAACGTTGAATAGTTACAGATTTGCAATGTTAATGCATTACGGGTACTTTATGTAAAACAGGTTGAAACAGGTATTGATTTTTCAACGATTATTATTCCAAAATACAATAATACGTTCAGCTCTCGTTAGTTGTAGAAAGTTAATTGCAAAAAGATGCATAATCATATAGAATTAAATATTATTACTAAATATTATCAATTTAACAAAATTGAGAAAATTATTATTAGAAACACACTTTATTTAACTCAATATTAAAACATAATTAGTATCTAACATAATCTGAATAAAATATATAAACAAATATAGAAACAATATTTCGTATAATAAAATCATTATTCTATTAATTATTTAGTGAAGATATTAATTGAAGATGTAAATAAGCAGTCATTTAGTGAAGATATATAGAAATCTCTCTTTGTTTTAAAAATTTTTTAGAAATATATTGTTAAAACTGTAGATTTTATATATAAATTACTTTTATAGAGACGTATAAATTCCTAACATTTGTATTAAAAAATTGTAAAAAAATTAAACTTTTTCTTCAGAATTCCACTTCAATAATACTTACGTCTCGGATTTTTTGGATATCTTGCAGTTACGACAAAGCCTTTCCCACGTAATGGTATTCTGTATTGAAGAAGTGCAGCGTTCTGCGAACTCGTAAAAGTTCTCCTGTACCACCTGTTCTTACCGCAGAACTCACTCATCCTCTCTTTCATCGACAATGAATGGTCACTCTCGCTTGGAAATATTTCGCCATTTAATTCCCAACCGTCGATTACCTTTCAAATAACAATAAATTAAAATTGTTCTTAATACTGCCACTTAATCGTTTAATAAGAGTGCATTTTTTAATTTACCAAGTTTGTTTTACAATATGTGTGTGTGTGTGTGTGTGTGTGTGTGTGTGTGTGTGTGTAAAATATATAATATATATAGCAGTTTAAAATAAGCTATAACTAATTTTATCTAAATAGCATATATATATAAACTTTGTTAAAAATAATCTTAAATTATTCAAATACTGTTTAGAAATTAAATATTGTATTAATTACTAATTACTACTCGCAATGTAAAACTTTGCAAACTGCATATATTTTAGTTTACACAGAAATCTTATATTACACCCCTACCCCTACACACATATACACGCGCGCGTATATACGCGTACACACAGAATGTCAGATTACTCATACCATGTCCGTTTTCCTCTTTTCAAATAAAAGTGATTTTTATAAAAAAAATTTGATATATGTAAGCAAGTCAGGTATGCTTTATATTAAATAGTGATATCTCTTATTTTCTTCTTATTTTAGTACATACAAATGTTGAATTTTTAAAAATATAATATGTATTTTTTATTGCCAATTTAAATTATAAAAGAAAATTAATCTTTTATCTCAAATATTGTTAATCTTAAAATATCTTAATAGCAGTGTTGGAAAGTTACTTTGTAAAAGTAACTAGTTACAGTTACAGTTACTAAAAAAAGAACGAGTCGTTACTTTTCTGTTACTTAAAAAAAAAAATAATTGTACATTATTTTAAATATAAGAAATAATAATTTTACATTTTATGCTTTATTAACTGTTGTATGTTATGTGCTTAACGAATTATGTACTTTAACAAATTATTTTATGTACACTAAATGAGTACAATAAGAAGTGTAAAAAAATAAAATTACAAAAAAATTATTAAACAACTACAAAATTTGAGTTATAATTGTGCTGGAAAATTACGTTTTGCAAAAACACGACGAGTAAAATTCGCTTCTCTTGCTGTTAAAATCTTTTGCAGTATCGACTTTTGTGCCTATTACGGCACCTGATATACATCGCTGTCATAGGATTATCCAGTTTATATAGCTTTACTCTACAGGAGTTTTCCATTAATAGCAACAGGGGAAACGAGTAAAAGTCGGGGAGGAAAACAAACTCTTCGCGATTCAATTTTTGCCTTAGCAAAATTGGCATATGTCTTGCACCAATTCGTTTATAATGTAATTGATGTTGTTTCTTCTAAATAGCTTTCAGGATTTCGTCTATTATTGCCGTTGATGAGAGTAAGCGAGCAATCTGCGATTTCGCGATAAAAATATTTACACTTTGCGGACCAATGTATATTACTCTCTATACTAATTTTCTCAGAAAGATTCATAAGACTTCGGCACACGATACGATTTTTCATGCTAGATCATGCATACAAGGCATCTTAATACGTGTCCTGATTAGCTCGGATGATTATGTGGAAAAATCGTATCGTGTGCCGAAGGCTTTATTCATGACATTTGTAGAAGGAATTTTACAATTTTCGTAATTAATGAATTTTTGTCTGTGCTATTATTCTATCAGCGACTTCAAAACATTTCTTAATTTGAATATATTATGTACATTCCATAATATTTTACAAATATTTCTTAAAAATAAAAATTTTCCATTTAATTAACAAATTCCGGTATACGATTATAAGATATGTTTATAGTTTGAAATAATTCTCTGAAATAAATTCTATTGTTCTATAGAAAATATTTGTTTTATTTTGCGATTTATTTAGAAAAAAAATTATATTACTCTCTTTTATTATTATTAGTATTTTTTGGTTGTTAAAACGTAATTAAAATTGTATTTATAAATAATTGTAAAGTATATAAAATTAGTAGAATAATATAAAGTCCATAAAATATTTTTAATGTTATAATGCAAGCAGATAACAATGCTGAACTAAAGATTGATATTTTTCGTAAGTAATTAATGGTTACGTACTGCTAGAAGGCCATGATGATCGCAGGGAACATCGAAGCTATAGAAATGTATTTCTACTACGCGATCGGGATCAGTTAGGAAGTATATTCCACAAACGTTGTCATTATCGGTTGACGATATATAAGAGAACGGTCCACTTTCTGAGGTAACAAACATACAATCTGTAACAGAATATTAATAATTAAATTCTAATCATAATTGATTTCTGTAAATGTTTTTTATTAAATCATATTCTAAATAAGAAAATTTTAACAAACCGCTTTATATTTAATATTTCTGTGTTGAAGCAAGCTACATTTAAAATAGTTTATATGTGTTCTTTTGTAACAGCATTTTGATATTTAATCATAATAACTTTAAATACAGTATTTACCAAGAAGTACGTATTTACGATCTATTTTTTATTTTTATCACAATTTTATTAATTTAATGTAGAAATTGACAATTTACACTGTGATATGTGCCAATTTACCTTATCGAAGCAAATTAACTGCAATGCAGCATATTTGTATTTCATTTATTACAAAAAATCTATATTTTTTTAACTGTACATTTTTTAATATGAAAATATAGAGAAAAAATTTTTCTAGTATCACCTTAGTATGGTTTATTTTAATAATTAATTGTTTAAAATATCAAATGCCGAAGTTGTGAAAACTGTGCCAATGAAGCTTTACCCTTCCTACGGAAAGGGAAAATAAATGTGTGGATGTGGCTCGTTTTATAAAACGTAATTATGCTAAACTAAAAAGAAAAAAAACATTAAATTTTAGAATAAAACATAAAATTTTAATTTTGGCTTAAATAAAATGTAATTTAAATGCTCGCTTATAATTGTATTCGTGATTCGGAATGCAACCATATGGTTACTGTGTAATACTCAATATGCAGAAATTGTATAATGTATGTATGTACACTAGTTCAGTCATTACTGTTGCGGAAACTGTATAGTCCATCCATTAACGCAATTTTATGCAATAACGCAATTATCGTATCAAACGCCTCAATTACGAAGTTTACAAGCGTGCGATACTTCCATCACAATCAAAACACTTGGATCATATTTATAATTACCTTTCATCATCTTATAGTGGATTAATATATATGGTTACAAGTAGCTTGTTAAAATAAAAATTAAACAATTCATTATATTGGATTATATAATATTTATATATAAAGGAGAAGGTGGTAATATGGCCACCCATTTATATTTTATTTAATAACTTTGTTAATAATCAATGTTTTGAGTTGAAATCTTACAATTATATTCATTAAAGTGTTGCTCATTAGATTTTCAATTCAACGTTATAAAATATTTATTATATTATATATTATTTATAAAAATGTACGATATTGCATAATGGGCCAAAGAGAAATATAGGGAGAGTAATATGGCCACTACAAAAATAAATGTAAAAAAAAATTGGTTTTGTCTAAAAAGGTCACAATATTTTGTCAGAAACATATATATTTATATAAAATAAGTTGTTATATCGAAACAGGTGATTTTTATTCACATTTAATGGAAGTTAAATAAAAATAACTTTAAATCTAAAGAACCTTATTCATATGTATAAAGGATTTAAAAAAATTAACAGCCTTAAATTAAGCCTTTAATCGATTTATTGAGGAATTTTGTCGATATGGAAATCTCAAAAGTGACTATATTACTAGCACACTTAGATGGTCATATTGACAACAATCTATATCATCGTTTAATTTTGTATAACTCTAAATATATACAGCCGAATAAAGAGTTAAATAATAAGAAACTACTTAAGTGTACATACATTTGGATGATAATGCGGTTAAGTTTAAAAAGAATGAGGAAGTATGTGTAATTAAATGTTAAAATGTACCTTACAAAATTTTCGAAATTCTTAAAAGTAAAAATGCCTTATAACAAATGTTGACTGTTGCGTTTTGTCACATTATTAGCAGCATTATATAATAGTAGACTACTAAACAAATGAGATCATAAATAATTACTAGAATTTGTCAGCTAATAACGGAGATAATATGAGTAGCCATATTATTCGCACTAATCATATTATCACCTTCTTCTCTAATATCCAATTAAGAAATTTTTCATAAATAAATTTTTAAAAAACTTTACAATTAAATAATAGGAACAGTTTCTATAATTACATTTAAAAATTATTTTAAAGATTATTTTCTGGTTAAATCTTCTTTCTCCCCCCTCTCCGCTCTCTCTCTCTTTCTCTCTCTTTGTGATAAATATATCAAAATATTTTTATAATGTATTTAACTTTTCTTATATAAAAAAATATACTGCCAATAAAAGACAAGATTAAAAGATCGGAAAATAAAGAAGGATTACCAATACTGTCATACTTCTTAAAGCGGAATCTGCTTATTTCTTGAAATTATAAACATTGTAGTGTACTGGTATTAATAAAAACATGATCTGCTTGAATAATTAAAAAACTAAAAATCTATATTATGATTTTTTCCTATAAATCTATATTATGATTTTTTCTTATAAAATTTATTAAAATCCAATTTAATCTAATTTCACCTTTTATACATATACATATAATTGTGTCGCGCTTGTGAAACAGCACGAGATATTTGTATAATTAACAAAAAATGTTTTATATTGAAATCGTCATATAACTTGTAAATTATTTAACTCGTAAATATTTATAATACGCGAATAATTCGTGTTATAGGAAAAGAAAAAGACAATGCAGTTTACTATGCCAGATACTTTGGAACCCAATTTCTTAAACGTTCATTTTTTTTATGTTGCAAAAATATTAATTATTACAAAATGTAATACAGTATTATAAAAACTGCTATGTATATCATCTGATAGAAGACACTTTTTAGTTTATTGTTTTTTAAAAGTTTATGTGTTTAACTTTTGTTTAAGAAATACCAAAAATAAAGTGGTAGCTAGTACTGATGGTTTTCCTTTATTCTTTTGCACGTGTAAATCACTTTTGATTTGAACAAAAGCAGAAATTACTAACTTTGGATAATAAACCGTAATAATAAATATGTTTCCTTATATTATGTCGTTCGTAAACTTATGACACTATATTGCTACTAAGTTTCAATTATACAAACATACAAGCGCTGTGACGTTGAGCATCGTAATGGATACGCAAACATCCGTTTAAACACACGTGGCTTAATGCAAGATTACAACATAAAAGGTTACGCAGGTGTAATATTTTAAGCAGTCAGTTTATAACCAAACAATTATTTTAATGCAATTTATTTCTACAATTAACTTAAAATAGAATTTGTTTTTTCTCAGACTTTTATCGTATGTGAATAATCAAAGTAGTATAATATGTGAAAGAAAATCTTAATAATTTATTATTTAAAAGTTATCTATCTGCATTTACAACATAATGTATTGCAATCGTATTTTTATTCGCTTACCTGTAATCGGTCGATAATGTTCGCGTGGTACTTCAAATGAAGCCTTCGGTCCCATTTCATAAGCCAAGATATTGGTAACTGCTTCATTCGTTACCTAAAAAGAAAAAAATAGAAATACGTTATATTACACAAGAACAGATTATTCACAAATTATTCAAGTTAATAGATTTAAAATATTTCTGTTTAAATTCTCGTGTTTGTAATGTTAGGCAGTCGATAAAGTGCTGAGAAAGTTCTATACCGAAATTGAAGGATAGATTGTCACTTTTTCACACTCGTGTGTGCACGCGTTTAAATGAAAGAAATAATCGTTGCAAATTTTAATAGAACATTTCCGAATTATAGCGTGACACGTGCACGATAAAACCAAAGACGTTTGCACTCAAAGTGCAAGCTAGTCTACCTTCCCCAGGGACTAGAATCTTGGACTCGGTTAAATTGTGGTACTGTGGCCCTCAGCCTGGGCTGGATATCCAATTGGGGAATCAGAAGAAGAAGAAGAAGACGTTCGCAAAACCTCCGCGTTACGCGACTGCGACGTCTGCGAAGCATCGTGATGTAATGTGCATTCATATTATATGTATAGAAAAAAACTAACAAAAGGTGACACAAACAAAACAATATGAATGGTTGCAGAAGGAAATGATGAGATTAAACAATGAAGTGTCGATGTTGTTAATAATAATATTATACAATGCGCAGGAATCGGTGAAACTAATCTCAATTCACATGTGTTCCACGCAGGTTCGATCTCATGCATCCCTTGTTTGCGTATAAAATATATTTTATTTATAATAAAAAAATATAGAGTATTTAGCATGCATAAAATTGTATGCTTGTGATTTTTTGCAAGTTTAATTATTTTAATTTAACATATATACATACGCTCCAATTAGAAATATATTTTTTTTAATATGTGCATGTTATTATACTTCTTGCATAAACCAATTACAGTTAGATACATTTTATCGTAACCATCTGTTTAAAACTCGATATAAAAATGAAGGACTTGTTATATATTGAGAAAAACTTGACATTTTTTCTTTATACAAGCAGCAGCTCAATTATATATATATATATATATATATATACAAGAAATTTCACGTAGTATAACGGTTGAAGTTTGCCGAAGTCCAATTTATATGCGCTTTCTTTGCCTCTTCTGCATATTCAGCATTCAAACAAGTTTATGTACTTTTATATTGCTTTACTGTGTAATTGACATTTTACTTTTATTGACTGAAAATTCGCTGCTATCTTTGAATCGATGAATGTATAATACTTTATGTTCACTTTGACTGCAGTAATAAATTTTAATTTAGTCCAAATGTTATTACTACCAACAAACACTGCGCGGCATGTAATATGTAACGGAATATTGTTTTGAAGTACTGCTTTAAAGGTCAAATAAATTTTTGTAAAATTAAATGCACTGAGCGTGTGTAAATAATACTTGAAAAGGCAAAATAGAATGTACGTTTTATATGCAGAAAAAAATCTCGTTTTAACGTAATTCTCAACGTTATCCCATTTTTATTAGTTTCGTGTATTCGTTTCGACAAGTGCACTGGTCATCGGGTGATAAAAAATAATTACAAGAATCTGAACCGCGCTGTTTTATATAACCGCAGATACGAAATCCAATTAAAAAGTTCACCGATAGAATGCACGGCGCGGGGTTGCGACTTGCTCGTACCGTATAGTACAGGATAGACGTTTCATTCAGGTACATGTATCTGCCATTTGATTCGCCGGGACAAAAATTGCACAAATTGCATTTTCCACCACGTGTCCGGTTTCGCGTGTGTGTGAAACGAAAAATTCGTTATTCAATTAACATTATTTCTCGACTGTCGCTAGCGGATGTGGGAGCCGCTACGAAAACTACGTTCCTACCTGCCAGATAAACCTGTCTGGAGAGTAATTGCCGAAGTCTCGTGTTTGAATGATGGCCCCGGCACGAATACGCAATACGGGTGCGTTTGCCGGTTACGGCACGTAAAGTAATTATCGCATATCGTTAATGTGACACGCGAGGTCCTTGGTATCGTAATATAGAGTAGGGTTTTAACTTTTCGTTGGTTCTTTTTAACTCTCTTTGGATGCACGAGGAATTGATATATCGCTATAAACGCACGTTAGATTAACGATAAATTCTATTTCATTTTCTTATTCATATTTTTTGTCTACATTGTGATATAAGTGTATTTTTATATAACATTTCGTCATAGAAATTAAATATCAGTAGCAAAATAATACGGATAAAAAATTCTTTCGCTCATGCGACCTTCTTTCTGTAAAAATTCTAATAAAAACGTGCAAGAGGTATACGCTTTATCTATTATAAAATACCGTAAGAAACTTGGCTAATTAAGCTTTCGTCTTTGATGCGGTGACTCGATGATATTTAGTTATTTCTGTCTTCTTATGAAAGTGATGAAAAGAAATCCAAGCTAGCTGATGAAAGTAACTTATTTGTAAAGAATCAAAAACTCATTATAAGTTAGTAAATGACGTCACTTGTGGTACAATTAAGAAGTTCTTAAAGCTGTTACAATTGCTTTTGAAAACTTTCTTTCTACTTTTTAATTTTAGTTTCTAATACGATATACTTATATCGAATTTTAATTTAAGGATGTTTTGATGATCTATAATAGCAGCTCAAAAACTAATTAATTTAAAAATTATGAATTTTATTTCTTTTCTTTTTAATCAACAACAAACAAATATTGGTTGTAAACATTCAAATTTTGAGTTTGAAACTTAACTGTAAAAAAGAAAACAATGAAATATTTGGCTTATAATGAATGCGTTAAAAAATTATTTATCTAAAACTGCATCGAAAATAATCTTATTTTGCTGTAATTTTAGGTAAATAACTTTTTAACGGATAAATGAATCTAAATGAACTTTTGTGTAAATATTTATTAGAGTTTTATTATTTATTAGAGTATATGTAAAGAAATTTAATTCATAATGTTATTTTCTTATTAAATTTGCAAATAAATACTGTAAAATGCAATTTTATATATATAAGAATTAAGAGGAAACAAAAAATTAAATAATTTTTAAACTAACAAAAAAATTAAATTTTAGACAGATGCGTAATAATTTATAATAATTATTATTAAATGTAATAATATAATAATCTATAAAATTTTAACATTTTTAGTAATTATACTTTAAGATATGGCATATATATTCTTAAAATCTTTAATTCTTTGTGCAATAAAATAATCAATTCCTTTTATTAATTCTTTTTATATACATATATAATTAAATTCTTTGTTTTTATTAAAGTTTTATTAGTTTATTTATTATATATAAGTATATGAAAGTATTGTATAAATTGTAAAACACACACACACGTATATGTATATGTAATCGTAGATTAAAGATGCTTTTGAAAATGTCTATATAAACATAGTCGGTCAATTTTTAGAAAAAATGTAGCAAATATTTAATTTAATGAAACAATTAATTTTTTCAAGAAAGAGTTTTTTTATTATAAAAATAACTTATAATAACTTTTTCACACAGCATTATGTCCTGCAAAAGTAATTTTACTTTGATGGAGTTTGTTACTCCAAAACTAAAGTTCTTAAAAGAATCATTCCCTTAATCAGTTACTTTTGACAGAAAAAAAGAAATAAAAACGCGACAAATAATTAAATTAAAATTGTACATGTATTTTGAGATTCCTTACTACTTTATGTGAACAATTAAATATACTTTTGAATCAAGGCTATTGTGATATGTATACTAAAGTATCAATATTTAATTTAATCTGATTTTTACTTTTTAATGATCATATACGATGTATAAGAATTTATATTAATAATTTTAAAATAATTGTTGTTTATTCTTATTAAGAAATACAATATTATATACAGTATTATATTTATTCTTATTATGTATAATTATCTTTGTTCATTATCTTTACTTCATTCATTCAAGATTTATCAGATAGATAACGCAATAAAAATCATGAAAACTGTAAAATATAAATGTAATTAATAAATAATTGTATGTGTTTATACGAGTAATATTAATAAAAATAAAATTAATATTAAAATATTTTTTCATGATATATAAATAATTGTTTAACATAAAATGTTTAAACCAAAAAAAGTACTAATATCAATAAATATTTTTAAATTATTTCACATTCATATCCTTTCCATGGAAAAGTATTGTGGTGTTTCTTTTTTGTTTGCAATATTACGTTTATTATAATTAATTTTATCAATAATATATTTCTTTAAATTATATTTTTTAATTTAAATTTTTTAAAAAATTTATTTAAAATATTTTAAATTTAAATTTTAAATTATATTTTTAAATTATATATTTTGTATGTTTATATCTTAAATTTCGGTACATTAAACAGGTTTTTTTTTCAAGATATTATACATGTTTTTTGAACTTGCAAGCATTTCATGTTTTATTACAGATAAATACCTGTTGTTGGCGGTGATCGTTGCCAATTGCTGCTTTTACAACATGAAACGTACCGACGACGATGATGATCAGAAAGATCGATGTTGAAATCGACTTGGAGAACATATCTCTCACACAAACGACGAGATCAGAAAGAAACGGAAACAGATGATGACGCAAGCTGAGTAAGCACTGGAGCTTTTCTCCCTTGACTGAATCGCGACTTCTCTCGCCTTTTGATCGCTGTGGAGAGATCGAACTGGCGGCGCAAGAGATCGTGGGGGTTGCGGCGAGCTCAGGCCGAGCGCGGCAGGTGTTCTGATGGCGTCGCGACGCACGGCGTCCCTCTTATAGCGGCTAGTCCGCACCTCGCACAGCCTCCTCGCTTCGTCTGACTGCGCGCAACCCTTGAGCCTTATAATTGTTACGCTCTGCGACGTTCACAGTGAATTTGAAGATAGGAACACGATGGGGCATTCGAGCCAAAAAGAGAAAAATTCCGCTAAAGTGTTTTCATTATTTTCATATGTATAACATTTTTTTAAAAAAGTAACTTTTAGAAGATTGATAATTTTTTAAAACTAAATCAATATTTTTTTATTCGTAGTTAAAAAATTTTACTTGAGGAGGAATACCCTTTCTTTTTCACAAATTTATTAATAGTTTAATGACTTTGAATGGTTTTGATATTTTTTTTAGACTAAGATTATTCTGGATTTTAAGAGAAAGATTTTTTTTATTGCTTGATCAGTGGTACGTAGAAAATTGAATAAATTTAAACACAATAATAAATATAATAAATTAATAATTTAAGACGCACACAAACGTTTTTCTTTCTTTCTTATTTTTTTATTTCAGCAAATTCGCATTTGTTATTCGTTGATTATACCAAGTTTATTATGTATACTTTGACGTAAGCTTTGCACGTATCGTATACGAATGTCAAAGGGAATAAAAATTATCGACAGATTGTTTCGCAGATGTGAAAATCACTATCGCAGCGTTCCGCGTCAACAACTATATTATAACGTTGGGGAGAGAACGGGTTGACATTTTAAATATTCTTCGATATTAATGTTTACAACGATGTTCGTCATTATGAGTGGCACGCGTGTGCGCGTGTGTATATCAGAGTATGCGTTCACAGAGCGACATTAACTGGCAGGAATACAGGATGCGCGCGTCATTCTGTCAGTAAGATAGACGTTAAACGATCACTCGATTAGCGCACTTTATCATAGGTGTGTGTGTGTGTGTGTGTGTGTGTCTATTAGCGTGTAATATATATATATATATAATATACATAATATATACATATAAAAAGTACTCTAATAGGCACACACGCGCGAGTGCACGCGCGCGCACATACACACGCACATATATCACCCCTACGATATCTTGTTCGACGTCTCAAAGTCGTAATCGAGATCGATGATGGCGGCAAAGAGTCGTCGGCCGTGGTTCAAGGCAATGTCCGTAAGCTTTACAAATGATTTTCCCCGTAACGAAAACACTAAGAGAAGGTGCATTATTAGGTTTTTTTTACGCTTGAGCTAGTAGCGTAATTGAATGCGAATGGAATCCGTTATAATTGAACGTATGATCAACATTTCATTGATGAGGACCTAAGGAAAAATCAGAACTAATATTATACTTGAAATAAGTATATACCATGAATATTATAGTTGTAAATAATCTTGTACCGTGAAAATATTATGTCGCATCAACATTTGCCGCTTCATAGTGATCTTATAAAAATGTATAAATGCAATCTTATGTAATATATAATAGATGGACGCTAAAAACCATTCTTAATAGATAACGTTCAAACTAATAAAATTTATATATGTAATATATAATCGGAAATAAATTCTCTTTTTTTTAAATCAATTTTTGTAATAATTATTTTATTTTATACAATCACAGAAATAAGCATTGATATAAGATACTGACTAATAATCGCTTTATTTATTAACAAATCTATTCTCTATACGCTAAATACAGAAATTAAATATAGAAGCAAATATTAGTCAATATCTCAGTACAAATTTTTTTTATACACGAATCAAAATAGTCCATAGACATCAAAATCTCTTTGCTTGACGGTATCTATTTAGATGTAAATGATGGACATTGTGTAAGCATGCTTCCCCATAGAAGTTAAATGCGATGTATCCCGACGACACTCGTGAATAAATAACCGAGACAATCGTGATTGTCACCTGCTATAATCTATCAAATTGTGATAGATTATAACAATACCGATTTTTAACATGTAAATTATATGTAACTGCCATTTCAATTGTAGAATTTTATAAGAATCCGTACGGTGAAACGATATCAATTATTGATATTTCGTGTTTAATGCACTGCAATATTTGTACTTATAAGCGTATGTGTAAAAAAAAATCGAAAAAAATTATTATTTTAAAATATGCATACGCGCACACAGGACTCTAAGAGCATTTTAGATAGTTATTTGCGTGCATGCATGCGTGTATTCTCAGAAAATAATAATCTCTTTCTCTTGTATGAGCACACACATACACACACACACATACACACACAGACGAAACTTTTATATGACAGACTGTATCCTCAACGAGACTTGCACGTCAGCAAAACGGAACGCGCGGCCGATTCTCATGTTTACTATTAAACCATCGATGGTCACGAAGATGGAAACAAACTACAAATAATACAATCTATTTACGGATCTATCAGTAATACAATTGCTGATTTGCAATTCTACCGTGATAGATAAATCAACATGTGGGTGCCGGCGACCTAAAAATCTAAAAAGTTGCGAATACTTTCAAATATCGATTCTTTGCGCGTAGTCGTCAATTGTTTGTACAATTTATTAAGTCTATGAAAATTTTGTTTGATTGAGATTAACATATTAAAAAGTTTGGAAGATATAAATGTGAAACACCAAGTGAAGATTGTTGAACGCTTGGTATAATCAAATAGCTTGCGGCGAAATGTACGGCAATGTAGGTGAAACGTCTCGAAGAAAAAATAAAGTAAATCACTATACGTGATTTATTAATAAAATATAAGTGTTACCGTGAGTAATTCAATTTCAAGAAATAATGTCGATTGTTTCCAATTCGTTTCACCCTCTATATTATCGATGACAGTACAATGCGCATTAGAGCTTTTTCGAATGTCTTGTATATACTTGAAACGTTCGATTTGGCGAAGAACTAAGGACGTGGAGGCAGATATACCGGATAATTTTCTTCCTCGTTGGGAATCTGATGACTTCTGTCATGCCAACCGTGATCTGGGACGTGATATAATCCGTAATTGACGCCACTGGTAGCTATTTTTTTCAGACCTTGTATGCTGGATAGTATAAGAGCCATTTTGGCGAGTATCAGGGCTTTGCCGCCCAACACTGCGAGGAATTGAAAGCCCATTGGCACTAGGATTGTACCCATCAACAGCAGGCCCATCATCATTAGTGGGAGCATGTAGTGCCTACGACGGCGTTTTCGTCCTAAGAAGCACATGAATTTATCAAATTAATTTTTTAAGTTTTACATTTTGTGCTGTAATCTGCGTTATAACTTACCTTGAACAATACTGTCCAGATTCCGCGTGGTTATGTTAGAAGCTGTGTTAAATACATGATCGACGTCAATTTTGAAAGCGTGAGTCCGCAGAACGCGTTTTATTCGATTCCAGATGATCGACGACCAGCTAATGTCCTCCTCTTCCAATTCATCATTAAAATTATCTCTGTCAAGAATCGCTGTGTGTGTTTTAATCATAAATGGGATTTTACTTGAAGGGTTTGCAACAACAATATATTAAATTAAATATAATATTGTAAGTTATGTGGATGAATAACAAGCATACGTATTGATTTAATGTTTCTTTTTACAAATCGTTTCGCAAAAAACCAGCTTTTAAAGAAATATATGAATTTTTTATTGCAATTATGTCTACTCTCTGACACTATCAGTTAACTACAAAATTATGTGCAATATTTTTTTACGTTGCTCGTAAATATTGTTTCAAACCCTTATTTACGTTATTAATTATATAAATATATAATTATATAAATATATTTATATTTATATATGTGTATATGTGTGTGTGTGTGTGTGTGTGTGTGTGTGTGTGTGTGTGTGTGTGTGTGTGTGTGTGTGTGTGTGTGTGTGTGTGTGTGTGTGTGTGTGTGTAGCATTTTTTAATGTATAGCATACATTGCATTTTATTTAATTTTGAAAAAATAAAAATGTGCCAAAGGTATATATAGTAAAAATGCATTTCTTTCTTATATTTTTCCAATATTATGAAAAATAATTGGAAGTTTTAGGTATAAGGCTGAACTTTGAGCACGCGGTGAATAACGCATTCTAGCGAAATTCAACGTAGTCTGATATAATAAATTACAATCTTAGTGCAGCATGCTTTAATGCATACTAAGCAAAGTTTGATGAAATACCAAATCCCTTAACAATATCTCCCTGATTCGCATATCCCTTTATCAGATAAAATTATATTTCTGATCTATTTTCCTACAGCATCTGTTTGCTCTCTCTCTCTCTCTCTCTCTCTCTCTCTCTCTCTCTCTCTCTCTCTCTCTCTCTCATAAGATAATTATAATAAAATATTATAAAAAATACATTATATAATTTACTCACTTATATTCCGTATTGTTTTTATCATTTGAATAAAGTCGTATCAAATCGATTCCATCGAATATCGTAATAACGTCTTGGTCGAAGAGAGTATCCAAGGTGCCGATGGCTCTATGCTGTACGCATCTTCTAAAAACGTCTAATAATTCATCCTGGTCGGAGCTATTCCGGGACATTGACGGGCAATTCTTGATTATGGATCGTAATTCAGAGTACCATTTTGTTTTATCGTCACAGTCAGCCCTTACGACCACAGTCAGTGCGAGGGCAAGGACGTGAAAAGCACGAAGGTGCATCTGCATTTAAACGCATATGAGTCTCTCAGGGCCGACGATATCAATGTGGGTTAGAGAGTGACATAGTTAACTACATTTTTTCTCTTTCTCTTTTTTATGATATCCTTCTTATGTGAAAAATTCAGTCAATTTTATTCATCTAAACCAAACACTTTTCAAGTCACATATTAAGAAATTCTAGACAATTTAAAATCAGTTTTCTTTTAGCAAAAATGTAAAAGTTGACAAAAGAATATTATAATTGTAATTTTTTAAAAATGAAGGATATTCCATTTATATGTGAATGCTATCAATACTGTTAAATTTCCTTTTACAAACAAAATTTAGAAAGTATAAAAGTTACAAAAAAAGTAAATTTTCTGAAATTGTGTATGCGCGCGCGCGCACGCGTGTGTGTGTGTGTCATAGAAAAATATTTTTAATTTAAATTAAAAATAGTCACGTAAGATTTTTATTTTTATTATCTGATTTGTTAAAAAAAAGGGAATTATTACTTATAAATGATATATTTAATGGGCAGTATTATTAACTCCCGTAATTAGGTTTAGAAACATTTAAGAACAGATATTTAAGTTTATTAGATAAAAGAAAAAATATTAATAATTTATGAAGTTTAATACACATGCTCTACTTTTTTCTTGTCTCTTGCTTTATATTTATTAATCTATAGCTGTGTTTCGACATTACTGCCAGTACTAAAAATCTAAAATAAACGTAACTAAAACTATAGATTTTCAGTACTTGGCAATAATATCGGAACATAGCCTATGTGAGTCGTGCCACTGTATTTATTTACTATTAAATGAAAAACAATAGCATGGCAACAAAGATATATTAGATACATATGATACTAGATGTTAAAGATACTTTATTAAACAAAAAAGATAAAGACTCGGAAATAATAGAAAGTATGATAGAATTTTGGGAGGGGGAAAAAATATATTTGGTTATTTTCTTATCGCGTGCGCGTGTACTTTTTTTACAAAAAGGTAAGAATAAAATTTTCATAGCATTTAATTATTATATATATATATATATATATATATATATATATATATATATGTATATTGCAAAATATTATTTTTAAATTTATATAAATATAATTTTAATTTTTTCTACACTTATCTCCATAATTAATATATAATTCAATATTTAATTATTATTAACTTTTTTATGTTTATACTTTTATATTGCATATTATTGAATTTTTACATTTGAAAATGTAACATTTTCAACGTACTTAAACAAATCGAGAATGTGACGAAACTTTCGAAAGCAGAATTTGAGAAAGGAAAATTTTTTGAAACCGTTCCAAATTTACATAAGTGCCCGTAGAGAGCTTTACCTGGAAAAATTTGTACTGCTCCGGAGACCTCTTCACGAACAGATACGTCGCAGTGCACTGCGAAAGACGGTCGTGCGGGCAATGCAATGCGTACATTTATACGTGCAGAAAATAGAGTATGATGCCGTGCAGGTAGTCATTACGAGTCATCGAAGGGCATCAAGGTAGCGGTCAAAAGGCGGCCGGACTTTACGCTCGACCGACCATTCTCCGCAATCGTTGGCAAAAATTATGTTAGTATTTACTGTCTACTATGTCATCTAGACGTTGCTATTTTTTTTCTCCACGGATAGAATCCATCAATTTCCGCCACAGAAAAAGTATTTTAACACGACAAATGTTCTTATATAAATATGTATCGAAAATTATGTTTCGAAAAATAAGCAATTTAGAAATCTTTAATATACAAAAGAAGATCAAGAATTTCTAATTAATTTTCGAGATTGACCCAAGCATTTGGACATACAAAATTCCATAAGCTATAAATTTAAAAAAAATTTAGAAAATTACTACTCAAAATTGTTTTTCTAAAATGTATAACATTTTTGCTCTGTTAATTATATACGATAGCTAAAGAATATCACATATAATGACTTAGTATTCTAATTTTCAGGAAAAATAAAATTGAGGAAAAAATCAGATTGTTTTTCATTTTCGAAAAATACTGTAAAATTGAGTATGATATTGGCAAACTTTGCTATAAATTACTTATTAAAATTTTTTAATATAAAAAATTTTTTAATTATCGACATAATATACAATAAAAGTGAAAACAGTGAATATATTTTAATTTTTTAGTTTATCGTATTTTTGTTTCCTTTTTTCCCCTTTTAAAATGTTACCTTTATTATCTTCTACGTCAATAATTTTTTAAAGATTTTTTTCACAGAGCTTTAGTAAGCAATTCATCAGTAAAGTTCGTCGTCATTGTCACATTTTTTTCAAAAATTTCTGAGAATTTTTCCGAGCTAAAAGCATCTAGTGATGATACATAAATTAAATTTATATTATTGATATAAAAGTAGTAAAGTAGTAAAAATTTTCGATTTAACCGCATATTCTTCTGCAATAGCATTTATCAATAATACTATATATTAAAAATTTATGAATATATAACTTTGCTTAAATTGTAAGCTAGATAGATATAAGACAGTAAATAATATATGGTAATATATATATTTATCTCTCAAATTAAAAATTTAAAAAATTGGTTTAAGGTAAAAATCTTTAAAATAAATTAATAAAATCTAAAAAATTACGATTTTCTATGTTAGAAATAGAGTAAAATTTATTTAACAAAAAAGTAAAATTTAATAATTTCTTTATTATTACGATTCCAGAATCTAATTGATTTGATTAACTTTGTTCAATGCGCCATATAATAATCAAATATATAATTAAAAAATCAAAATTATATAATTATAAATTTATATAAAAAATAAAGACATACAAAATTTTTTAAAGTCAGTAAGATATAAAAGATAAGAAAAAGTAGATCTTTTTGGTATTTTAAATAATTTATAAAATCAGAACTATATGTAATAAATCATTTCATGTTTATCAATTCAATAGATAATTTTAATCATCTGAAATGCAATAGTCCTTTATTAATATACAAAAATATTCAGTCTTCTTAAAAATAATATATACAAATTGTTAAACAGAAAAAGAAACTTTTTTTCGTGACATGCGATATTCGCACATTATGTCTTACAGACATAAGAATTGTAACTGGATACTGAATAATTATCCTCTGGTTCGCAGTCATCGTGGGCATTGGAACTTTCATTTGGTTTAGTTCCCTTAATGTGACATTTTCCAGGCATACCAGAAGCAATGCACAATTTCAGCAGGGCCCAGTCTTGCGTTGGAAATAAACCTTCATTGAAGGAACTTATCGAACTATGGCGCAAAGGCACAGTGTTGGATTTTACTGTATTATGATTTTTAAATACATAATCATCGTCGTTTTGAACTCTATTACAAATCGACGCACATTTCACATCGCGAGATCGCAAAGGCATACACAAATTGTAGACGAAATTACCGTTTTGACTTTCCGTATGACGAAGCGGTGATCTCCGAGCACAATGCGGCGAATTGTTTATCTTTTCGCGCGTACCGTTATCACAATTTTTTAATGTCTGACCGGAGGTCTGTGCTATATTACTGCTTGCTGCTTTCCCAAGGAAATCGTTAAAATTGCCGGATACGTTTCTGCCGGATGCAAAACGCACATCCGTTGTGTTGATATTTACAGATTTGTACAATGATGGTGAATACAGCATAGCTTTCCTGGGAGAATGAGACTTATTTGCAGAATGAGAAGTCAAAGATATGGACGAACTACCTATAGCTTTCAAAGATGGTTCAGATTTCTTGGCTGTGGATACCATTGTTGCAAACGGCATGGAATTTAATGCCTAAAAATTAATTTATATCATCCTATACATATATATTTCAAATATGATATAGACTATCCCAAGTATAAAAATCAAAAGTATTTTTTATTAGAATAGTTTTAATGTGCTTATTTCTTAACATCTGTAAAGTACAGATTTTATTTATATTAACAACTTACTTTTGGCATACCAGATCTAATGCATTGTGCTAATATGATATCATCTTCTTCAGAAAGTTCGACATTGTCTTCGAACGTTGAGAGTTTTTTCATCGCACTTTTTTTTTGTTCTATATATCTTGGCTGAAAAGATATTGATGAAGTAGAAGACGATTGCATATTCATCATTGTAGAATTTTCTACAGTTTGTGCTGATCTAACTATCGGCGATAAACTAAATCTTGCCTAAAAAGTATAATCAACAACTAATTGCTGCACATAGAAAAATGTGTCCTATATAAACGAATGTAAATATTAATTTTTCAGTTGTACATTAACAAACCTTTGGCATTGCAGATTGTATACACTCTGTTAAAATTGCATCGTCGTCTGAATGATTCAGGCTATCATCTGAAAATTCATCCGGATGTCTTAATGACGCACTACTTGGCGACTTGGGACTCAATATGGAATTTTTATTCCCATGACTTGTCTCAACGGGTGAAGACGATGGTGTACCGCATATGTTGAATTTCTGCGATAGTGTTTCAGATTTTTTTACAAACAGAATACCATTTGTTGGGGGTGGAGTTACTTGCCTCGCCTGTAAAAGAAAAGTAATGATAAATAATTAATGATTTTTATGTCTATTATACATCATACATACAAGGGCACACAATGCACACTTTTACGACATTTTAAAAATTATCTTTAATACGTTGATCGTCGGTATAAATTAAACTTTCTATGGAGCTTAAATGGTTCATTGCGAGTTATCTATGAAACACCTTTGTTACTATTAAAAATTCGTGCAAATTATTTGTAAAATCTTGCTAATTAGATGAAGAAAATTGTCATCGATATCTGGATTATAGGATTCTTCTCATAACTTAGTCATCATATGGGTGGTAGTGTTCAATCTGTTACATCTCGACACTAAATATTTTTTTAATAGCTTTATATTCTATGATTGGATTTAAATATTGTAAAAGAAAAAAAGAAAAAATTACGACATTCTTATCTTATGCTTCAATTTATAAGAGATTGAGTTTTATAAGCGAAACTAAATAACATTACACATAAGTAATTAAAAAAGCCAATACCTTAGGTATGCCCGATTGAATGCATTCATCTAATATTTTCTCATCCTCGCCCGAAAGATTGAAATTGTCATCGGACAAGTCATTTCTGTGACAATCTATCTCAGCCGATTTGTCTCGTTCGCATATGATCTTCTCTATATCCTCTTGTACACTTGGCATTGAGAGAGCAGACAAATTGGATTGAGATCCTACTGGAGAGATATCTGCGGGTGTATCCTCCGTGCAATACACATGTACAGTATCTGAAGCAACAATTTCCATCGCAGTTCTATTCTTTGAAGTACCAACAGGCGTCTTCAGAGAAGTCGCGTGTGATTCCAATCTGCTTGGAATAGAATTTCTCTGATATGACACTAAGATTCTTGGCGATTCCGGATGTACAGATTTCTGAGAGTTCAGAGACTGTCTATACCTATATGTAAATACATTTGTAAATAATTTATTTACAAATTATCTAATAAATTCTTTTTGTATCGTAGATTTGCAGTTCGTATAATATACCTGTTAGTTTGCATTCCCATATTTATACAAGCAGCTAATATATCATCGTCATCTTCATCACCATCACTTACTTGTTCCTCTTTCACGTGACTTTCTGGGCTACTTATTTTCATATTAAGAAGATCTTTTTCGAGTATATGAACATCTTTCTCATTTTTATCAAATACTTGTTCCATTATATGATATGTTTTACTATCGTTTGGTATTTTAACTTCGTCATCAATTGTAAGAGAGCTCAGACTGGTTGCACTAGAAAATTCAATTGGTGTTGATTCTTCCTTAAAAGTTGCAATGTCATCTTCAAAAACACTATTCCTTGTGACATGCGATTTAGAAAATACTGCAACAGATATAAAATTTAGACAATCTATTAGATGGATAAATGTTTATCTGGGTTGCTATCATCATATTGGTGGTAGATTTGCTTACATAAATGTCTGACTGATGGTCTTACTGCTTCTTCTTGCATCTTTGATATAAATTCTGGATTCTGAATTTTATGACTACGTGGACTAGGTAAAACTGTTTGTGTAGGTGAATCAGGCAGTTCACTGGGTGAGACTGCACCACTAGTCCTACGGCTAAGGAAATAATGAAAAAAATTATTATTTGTTTTGCGCAATTAAAAAATTAAAGTTATGTACTAATAAAAAAAATCAGACATTAGCTTTGAAAGTAAAATATAGTACATTATCATAATATTAAATCTTAATATAAATTCTGTATTGGATATAAGAAATTGGTAATTCTTCCGAACCACGGCTCCACTTCCAAATGGGCTAAAATTTTTTGTAAGAGCTTCTTATACTTAGAAAGTAATTTAAATAACAATTTTTAGTCCAGAAAACTCCCCAAAAAAGTTATAAGCAAAAAAGATTTAAAAATTATCATTTACATTATTTTTTAACCATAAGAAGCAACTACAAAAAATTTCAGTCCATTTGGAGGTAGAGTTGGAAGAATTACCAAGAAATTAAATATTTTCAAATATGCAACTTACCTAAAATCACTGATCACAGAACTACGATCATCATGAATAGAATATTGCTCAAAACCACTCAATGAGCCAAGTGAACTACAGCGTGAAAACATTAGAGGAGTTTCTTCCGCATAATAATCTTGGCCACCAAATGTCACCATTTTTCCTATAACACATGCAATATCCTTTTTAGTAAATATATTATACTAATGTATTATTTTGTTATGTATCTGTTAAAATTATATATAAAAATATACTTTCACATTCTTATTGTGAACTTTACATGTAATACAAACCTTCTTTATCTAGCACACGTGGACTACTCTTGTTCTCAAAAGAATTATCATTCACTGATGATATTTCAATTTGACTATTATTCAACTTAACATTGTGATTATCATTTTCCAATTCTTCTTTATTCACTGGAGATAAATCTTCTTTTGATATAACTTCTGTAATATTATTTTGAGGTGTTGTCATGGCGCTATTCAAAGAACTAAGAGAATTAGCACGTAAGAAGCCATGGGATGTTTCTTCCTCCTCATAATAATTCACTATCTTTTCTGGAGTTACTTGTCCAGGATTAAGAACCGCAGTATCCTTCGAGTTCTCCTCAAGCTCTTTTGTTATTAAACCATCTTGTTCGTCACAAGTAAGAACTTCAGTTTGTTCGATAAAGGACACAGGTATCTTGCTGGCTACTTCCATCATTTTCTTTGGTACTTTCCTCAGAAGTACATTCTCTTTTATGTCTTCAACTCGAAGATCCGACATGGAAGTAGCTGTGGAAAAGTTAAATGGAGTTTCATAGGGAGTTCCTTCAGTGCAGTAAGTCTTGACGGTATCCTCTTGTTCACTGCCAGGAAAGTATTCGGTATTTTGCTTCTCCTCTTCGTCAGTGTCGTCCTCAGCGTATCGTAGGCTATAATCTGTGGGCTGATCGAGATCGGTTTCTGCATAATTGCCGAACAGGTCCACCTTGTTGTCATGTTTATCGAATTCACAGCTCGCCTGTGCTCCATCAATCAAGCGTTGATTCTGCGATGCAGCATTTCTCTCAATATATTTCTTACTGTAATCGACAGGTTGATCGTTCAGATCCTCGTCGTATGTCTCAGTGTTATTCATATCCATATTGACAAGAGAGCTCTGACAGCGAAACTACTCAGACAGTGAGATGCATTGTAAAGGTTAGATTCTGATTTAGTCTCCTAAAAGAAAGTGATTATCAAAATAAATGAGTGATCATGAAATTTGCTATGCTAATTGTCGTGGTGGTCCAACGAAAATATCGAATGATTGAGAATCATAATCTATTCAACATTTCTTATTTTCACAACAAACATTCCGTAAAAGTTTTGTACTACCGTATTAAAAGCTTACGTTATTATGAATGAACACAGCATGACAGCATAGACACCGCGTCAAAATAATACTCAGTTTAAATACCTACAGTGCTTGGCTCGGCTTGGTAGGGTCGAAATAAATGAAGAGCGAAGAAAAAGGAAATAACGGTTCTCTTTCTTTTTTCTTTCACGTCTGCGCAGTTTACGTTCACAGAATGATTATTTTCCTCGAGGCCCTAGAAACTCTCTATTTTCCCTATAGACATACCGTGTCTCTCTTTTTAAAATCTTGTCATATGTTTAATCTCTTGTGCATTTATAATTTTATTCCGTAAAGACGGCCGCTTTTCTTTTTCTCCTTTTACTTGTCTTTTAAACTTTGCACATTCGCTCGAGATATGTTTGCTATCTTCATACTTGAACGTGAACATATATACTTTATAAGAGAGTGAATCTTAAGTTAACTTCCTTAAATTATAGGAGAGTACTTAACAAAAATTTATTATTTTTTGATGCCGCCGTTTCTTTCGTTTCGTATTTTTCACGCTAAAGTTACTCCACATGCTCCATATCGCTCGCGTAGTACGACATGTCGCGGTGATCGGTGATTGGTCGTCCTTCAGCTAGAAGTTGGCACGCGATAGGCCACTCGTTCCGTAGGCATCCGTAGGCGTGATTGGCGCACTGAGGCCGATGGGTGGTCGGGCGGAGGCTCTATCGATTTAAATTTGGTTTGCCGGTGCGCGTGTCAATAGTAAACGTGGAGACGTCGCCGCGCGTTTTAGGGTTATTGCATTTTACGTTTTATTTCTCCGAGCTTAATTCTGAATCAAAGGTGTTTACGGGGTGACGAATATGCCTGAGCAAGGGATGCGCGGGACGATTGTGGAAACGACGAGCGCGAGCGAGCCGGTCGAGGTTGAGAGCGTCGTGCCGAAAATCAGGTCAGTTTCGCGTTCGGGCGGTATATACTCTTGCTGCTCACCGCCCCTCGTGACGAACGGAACAGATGCATGCGCCCTGTACATGCGCGTGCATTTACTTATGCACATATATGCCCGAGTCATGCTGCACGCGCCCACGCCGCGACCACGCGCGTGCACTTAATCGCGATCAGCCACACCTCTTGCAGCTGTGTATACACGTTATTACTTTACCGCTGTGTAAAAATTCGTGACTCATTATCAACGTTATAACGACTCTCCCGCCACCCCTCCCTCTCCCTGAAGATGACTCGAATGACGTCTTCGCGAACGCGTAATTGTAACGTCGATCGATAAAAAACTACCTGTGCCCCTTTTCCAAAGCTATTATCTCCTTCTCTTGTTATTATCTAGTGTATAGGCAAGTCTTCATTTCTTTCTTTTTTCCTTTTTTTTCACTGTTCTATTTCTCTATTGTTTATTAATAGAGAATTTGTGGCGTCTCGGACGGAATAATGCTAAACGCGAAGAAACGACGTGCCCCAATTTCGAAAAATCTTTCTATATTTTTTTTATGAGCAGCGCTTGGATTTTCGGTCACATGACAAAAATGTGCGCGGGTAGACACTGTAATTTGAATTAAATATTTCGAGACTCGCGCACGCTGCGTAATATTTATCAGGGTGTCTCAAAACATACTGGTCAACGCTTGTAAAAAGGTAAAAGGGATCGAGATGAACATAAAAGTCCAATATTGTTTTGAGTTAGGTCTTGAGTTAGGGTCCACCAATAATCGAGGTATTAATTTTTCAAATTATGCGAATGAGAGCGCGCTGAGAGAAGAGCTCGATCCGCTCGAACCATAACACGGAAGAAAAAATCTATCGTGAATGTATGACAAGCTTTCATTAATTTACTGTTCACAATTACGATAGAAATTAATTAAATTATTTGCCGATTCCATACGTTAATATCTCGATTATTGGTGGACCTAACCCAAGACAATATTGGACTTTTATGTTCATCTCGATCCCTTCTGTCTTTTTGCGAGCGTTGACCAGTATGTTTTGGGACACCCTGTATATATTCCTCGCGAAAATGAGAATCGAAGCGAAAGTAAGGGAAGAATGGCGTAAGTGTAAACGAAACTTCTAAAAAGAAAAAATTCGGAACGTGATAAAATGTAAAACAAGTGTTAATTGAATTTTCATTTCCTACAAGTTTCGTTTACGCTTCTGTCATTTTTCTCTTACGCGATCTAATGTTTATTTTCGCAAAGAAATCGATTTTTGAAGCAGAAGCAACTACGCAACACTGCATATTACATCGCAATATTACAGAAACATTGCAAAGATTTTTTTGGCAATACTATTTCAGCAGTATTGCAGTAATGTTTTAAAAATATTGTAAATAATAATATCCTTTACAATAGCAAGTAGTACGCGCTATCGGCAATGACACATGACACTTCATTAATTATTTTTGTCATTAAAAAGCCAGGCAGAATAAAACAAAAGGCGAGTAGCGTAACATTGTTACATTTTTTTTTCACTCACATTTTAATGAAATATTTTTTTGACAATGCGAATCTTCAAAATTGCGTTTGAAAGTAAACGAGATATAATTTGACAATAAAATTTTTGGTTCTTAAGTGTAAAAATTAATTCAAGGACATATGACATTTTTGGAAGTTATATGCATCAATATTTAAAATAACTGAATGTTATCAGAAAGACATTCAAACATTATATTGTAATATTGCACTAAAATTTTGCAACAATTTCGCGATGAAATAAAATTTCTGCAATGTGCAATTTTTTTGTGCTCTATAGGCGATCTTTCGGAATACTCATGTCCGTATACTCTATTTGTGTTTAAGGCAGCAGTTGTTAAAATGGAACGGTTGGGGCTACAAGGATTCCGGATTTCGCGTGAATGACAAAAACGTGATAGAATTTACAGGTGACAGGTACGTATTATAAGATCTGTCCGTTTTTAGAATCGATACGTGTAAATATCATTAAGCGATGCATAAAGAACATTTAGGTCAGAATTCATAATCGTATCTTATATTTAAGATCATCTCAAGTACTGTTTTAAGATGTCATCACACAATCACAGAGCTGTATTAACATCTTAAGATATTGCTTGCGACGATCTTGAAATAATATTTGATTATGAATACCAGCCTAAGAATGCATATGCATTTAGAATAGATTTCTGCATCTTTTAGAATATATTTTTTTATACGATTAAAATTTACATTTTTTCAATTTACTATTCATTATTTAAGTTAAGATGTACAAGATTTTAATTTTCAAGAGTACTTGGTTTTTACCTACTTCAGTTTCAATGTACTTATCTTATCTCTGTACTTATCTTAAGTTTCAATCTTTAATTTGACTATATACAGATTCATTTAAAGATTCATATAAAGATACGTAAAAGATTCTTTTAATTCTGCGAAACGAGTTATTATATGTTATTTTCGCTTAAAGATCGTGCATTCTGACAATTTGACAATTGTTAAATGATTGATTAATGATATTTCTTTTTATTTATTAAGTATTAAACGAAACATGAAATTGATTTTATTTATAATAATTGTCATTAAATGAATTGCATGATTTACTAGATGACTAAATATAAAAAGAACTAGAGACAAATGTTTAATATTTATTGAGAAATATTATAAGATAAAGTAATAAAAAATACCTAAATGCACTTTTGATTTGTAAACATTTTTAATTCGTGACCTTTCTTTGCTTTTATTTAATAAATTTTTTGTTTGGTTCTAATTATTTATCAGAGGGACTAAAGTCCAAAATTCGGTAAATATCTATAGCATTAAGAATATCTTAGCTTGCTAAGTGAACATGTTGATCGTTGAAATTCTCGCGTATTGTCTCGTTTCTTTACGTCTATCTAGCTAAGCTATGTTTATCCAGTTACTGGCAAACGTACGTTAACGTCGCGATGTCTTATGCACCATGTATGCAACTTTTATTTGCATTTCTTGAGTAAGTTAGTACCACCTGTCGCCAGCAAATCGATAAAGACCTTGGCTAAATGAAAATTTTATACCATAAAAAAACATGAAAATATATGATTAGATTATTAATGTAATAATAATTACTTTAAAAATATTAATCATAATATTTTTCATAATTTGAATAATATTATATTAATAAAATAATTATGTTTGTAAGTAATGACCATATTACGTCATGTAATAATAAAATGTTTTAATCTTATATTGTAAAAGTTAATAAGAAAAAGAGGGGAGAGAGAGAGAGAGAGAGAGAGAGAGGGAGGGAAGCAAAAATTTTAATATTAAAGTCATTATAAATAAAATAATACCGTTTAAATTTACTATTATTTTTTTTTAAATATAGTTATAATTTTTTTTTAGCACGGTGACGTATCGTAAGCGTTTGATATAGTATAATAAGAGTGATAAGAATTTTTATCAAAGTTGTTTAGTTTGCGTAAGATATAGCTATTTTGATACCAGTTGTATTTCAAGTCAGAATGCATACAATAAATTAAAAACGATTGTTGCACTAAAAATGTCGAAGAACTAACGTATAAAATCAAATAACATGTCTAAATTGGGACACAAGACGTCTTATGTCTCAATTTTAGATATTATATCTATAGTTCAGTCAAATTAGACTTTGAAAATGAACTAATTGTAAGTGACACTTTCTTTTCACCAAAATGTTTGGATGGTAATTAGAAATAAAATGTGTGTGTTTGAGACTCGCAACTAATTTTGAAAAGTTGTAAAAAAAAAACATAAAGATGCGAAAAACAGGTTTTTTGCATATGAAAGGTAAACATTTTACAAAAAAAAGTTTCAAATAAAAAAATATAAGTTTTGACAAGACCTACAAAATAAGCCGCGACAAGTTAAAATCGGTTCAAGTGTTTAATTGCAAAAAAATTAAAACCGTCGATATAGGCCTTTTTTTCACTTATTTATTATTAATAAAGATTTAAAAATATGGCTTTAAAAATGTGATACAATATCTCTCTCGTGATGATAAAAAAGTGTGTAAACTTTTAGCCCGAAATCTTCATTGGTTTTTGCAAGAAGCTGTTTGTTACAAACTCGTCTCCGAAGAATTTAATTTCTTCAGCTTTGGCAAGTTACACAGCAACCAACTTGGTTGTTTTTTATTCTTTAAGAGTTACACTATCATGTACAATTTGGAACAAAGCGATTTTTATAATTTAAACTACCGAAAAATGGCTCCAAAAGGTACGTTTTTTTCTTGCTAACAAATGGAATAACTCTTTTAATTGTTATCATAGAGAATTGGCGCAAAAACTAATCGATAGTTTTTATTTTTATACAAATTTTTAAAAAAGAAAATTTATTCTATCTCAATTTACGACCAAAATATCTTTTTTTTTATTAAAATTTATTGTAGCTTTAATTGTTAACATTAAGAGCTGAAACTTGCACCAAGTCTAGAAAAAGAGTCGAATTTACTGTCTTTAAATTTTTAAATGAATATCTTTAAAAGTTTTGTTTATTACAATGTTATAAAGTTACAATGTACGAGCAAGACGGTGTATGGCGATGGAGTGGGGGAAGCGACGCTCGACGCGGCCCGCTGCCCGTGCACGTGCGTTATAACGAATTTGCGCCTTTAAAACATGTACCCAGCTAGCCAGGCCTGTTAAAATCACATATCGTGAAAGCTTTACAGCAAGGATTGTTTCAATTTTGACAACAATTTTATGACAAGTAATTGTCTGTTGCTTTGTTTTCTAAAAGTTTCAAGCAAATTTACGGCAAAAGTTTTCATCACACGATGCTGCAAATAACAGAGAAAGACTTGTACATAAATATTACGTATAGAAATTATAAGATTTGTTCCGACACGATAAAATGCAAAATTTAAGCAAATAACAGAACAAACCTTGCTACACGACATGAAAATAAATTTATGGCAGAAACAGGACATCTTGTTAAGCACATAATAACGGCAAATTAGTAACAAGAACAAAATAAAACTTGCCGAGCATACTTACGCAACAAAATTGCGACAAGGTGTGTCCGTAAACAACTTAGTTTTTGTTGGCAAGGCTTGTCGCAAATAGTATGATGCGCATTTTATGCAAATAACAGGGTTGCATTATCGGGTTTTAAACTTTATTTCTGACTTTACTACCCAGCTAGCCAGGCCTGTTAAAATCACATATCGTGAAAGCTTTACAGCAAGGATTGTTTCAATTTTGACAACAATTTTATGACAAGTAATTGTCTGTTGCTTTGTTTTCTAAAAGTTTCGAGCAAATTTACGGCAAAAGTTTTCATCACACGATGCTGCAAATAACAGAGAAAGACTTGTACATAAATATTACGTATAGAAATTACAAGATTTGTTCCGACACGATAAAATGCAAAATTTAAGCAAATAACAGAGCAAACCTTGCTACACGATATGACAATAAATTTATGGCAGAAACAGAAAATCTTGTTAAGCACATAATAACGGCAAATTAGTAACAAGGACAAAATAAAACTTGCCGAGCATACTTACGCAACAAAATTGCGACAAGGTGTGTCCGTAAACAGCTTAGTTTTTGTTGGCAAGGCTTGTCGCAAATAGTATGACGCGCATTTTATGCAAATAACAGGGTTGCATTATCGGGTTTTAAACTTTATTTCTGACTTTACTATCTATCTCGAGATGGCGCATTTCTCGTGAAAAAGATTTACCTGCTGGATTAATAAAAGGGGCTCGTCGAGAACAGAGAACCAAGTATGATTGCACCATTCACATTTGATATTGGACTAATCAGTCTAATATTTCAGTCTAATAATCATTTTTGTTGATCTAAATTTCGACAATATTTGTCCTGTTCTTGCCACAAATTTGCTATCATATTGTGCATAGCAAGATTTGCCTCGTTTTTGCCACAAATTTGCTATTATGCTATGTACAGCAAGGTTTGCCTTGTTCTTGCTGCAAATTTGTTGTTATGCTTTACTAGCAAATTTTACCCTGTTATTTGCATAAAATATGCGTCATACTATTTACAACAAGCCTTGCCAGCAAAAGCTAAGCTTAATGCGGACACACCTTGTCGTAATTTTGTTGCAAAGGTTTGTAAAGAACTCGATGAGCTACCCCAGATTTTAAAAAAATCATCGCTTACATTAATTTATTGCTAAGACATTGTAAGTTTCAGCAATTTGAAGGCACAAATTCATTATCACGCATGCGCGTGCACGGGCAGAGGGCCGCGTCGCTTCCCCCACTTTATAACATTGTATAAACAAAACTTTTAAAGATATTTATTAAAAAATTTAAAGACAGTAAATTCAACTCTATTTCTAGACTTGGTGCAAATTTCAGCTTTTAATGTTAACAATTAAAGCTACAATAAATTTTAATAAAAAAAAGGTATTTCGGTTGTAAATTAAGATAGAATAAATTTTCTTTTTTAAAAATTTGTATAAAAATAAAAACTATTGATTAGTTTTTGCGCCAATTCTTTATGATAAAAATTATTCCATTTGTTAGCAAGAAAAAAAACGTACCTACTTTTTGGAGCCATTTTTCAGTAGTTTAAGGGGGGCAAGTCATGTAACGCGCTGAAAATTGAGTGATTTTTTGGAATTTTGTTTGAGGAAATTATACAACCAATTTTTTTGAAATTTTCAGGGTATGTTATTGTAACATTAAACTACTAAAAAAATATTTTTTGACAGAAAAATAATATGTATTTTATAAATAATAATAATGTAAATCTAATGCGTCGACGTTGAAGTCACTTGTCGGTGTGCAATGTAGCGCTACTTGTATTCATCTGAAACAAAAAAACCAAATAGATTTCTTTTTTGTACGGTTTGTGTTATTAATTGAACCTATTGTTAAAGAAAATAATGCAAAATTGTAAAAATGGCGACACGTAGAAAAAAAAGTATTGATTTTTACGAAAAATTTTCGTGTTAATTATGCAATAAAAATAATTTATTTAAACAATACAATTACAAATAAATGTTCAATTAATGAGGAAAGTATTTATCTAAATGTGTGTGTGTATACACAAGGAGAACTCAATCGGATGAATAGTTTTTGAGTTATCTTGCACGTCAATTTTAAAAAAGTAGTTTGGAGAAAAACGCGTTTAAAGTTCGAGTAACAAAATCGTGAAAAAATCGTAATTTATTTTAACTTATCGCAGTTTTTTGCTAATCTGCGATTTCAGGGCCATAGAGCAGATCTTCCTGTTTTTCGAACATTATTTTAACACAGCCAGGTTAACATTTATTACAGAGAGATCAAAAGACTGAGTTTCCGACTCGTCTACATGAGTGCTCCGCCCAATTCGACCATTCACTTTTTGAAAATAACATAGAAGAAACTCTCAAATCGGTTTCTACTATTTTTTCTCATATTCTACGGAAAATTTCCTATAAATTTAAGCAAGAAAAAAAAATTGCTAAAAAATTTCGATTTACATGACTTGCCCCCCTTAAATTATAAAAATCGCTTTGTTCCAAATTGTACATGATAGTATAACTCTTAAAGAATAAAAAGCAGCCAAGTTGATTACTGTGTAATTTGCCAAAGCTAAAGAAATTAATTTCTTCGGAGACGAATTTGTAACAAACAGCTTCTTGCAAAAAGATTTCGGACTAAAATTTTGCACACTTTTTTATCGTCACGAAAGGTATATCGTATCACATTTTTAAAGCCACATCTTCAAATCTTTATAAATAATAAATAAGTGGAAAAAAAGCCTGTTTCGACGGTTTTAATTTTTTTTTTTTTTTTGCAATTAAACACGTGAACCGATTTTAACTTGTCGCAGCTCATTTTGTAGGTCTTCTCAAAACCTAGATTTTTTATTTGAAACTATTTTGGTAAAATGTTTATGTTTTGTTGCACATGTAAAAAACCTGTTTTTCGCACCTTTATGCTTTTCTTACAACTTTTCAAAACTAGTTGCGGGTTTCAAACACACACATTTTATTTCTAATCACCTTCCGAACATTTTGGTGAAAAGAAAGTGCCACTTACAATTAGTTCAAATTTTGGCCCTATTTTTCAGCTAATTTAACTGGACTACTAAGAAATAACTTGTGTGTAAGATGTCAATTGTAACGTCTTATTTTCTTTTGAACCAAAAGAAGCTTTTATAGATATATATAATAGTTTATTTGAATTAAGAATATTAAATAGAAAAATTCAACATCGAGATCCGCTACAGACAGACCGAAATAGGCAGTAACTTTATTATTTTTAAGATATTTGTGATATTTTTTGTCTTATCGTCTTTGTGCCAATAATAAAAGGTTTTAATTTTTAAATGATAAAATTGACTTCTGTTTAGTCATTCAGCATATTGTACTTATTTAATTTTCTTCCATTTTCAGCAATATTAATAATAATAATTAATAATAAATGTTAAAATTAAATAAATACGACACGAAAATTAAATAAATACTGTTGTTATTACATATCATTTTATTTTCAATGTTTTTTGAACTTGTGTACTAAGTTTTCTTTACTTTGGCTAACAAGTAAAAATTATTTACCGAAAATCGCAGGAAATTAGGTAGTGCTTCAGAAATATTTTTTTGTGAGATTAAAGAACCATTTATTATACGTGCTTTCAAGGGAGTGCATTAGATTTCTTAAAAATATTAATATGATTTATAATAGTATTTATCATCATATTATCTCTCTAAATAGCTATCGATTTGTTAACGATATATTTTTGTATTTTGTTTTCTATTTCTTTTTATTTGACAATATTTTATGCTTTTAATTTTTATGATATTATACTATATTGTTTTGTAAAGTAGTATCTCATTTATTTCTTGCATGAGCCTTAAAACCTGTTAACCCATACAGCACACATCTTTCAGAAAGCTTTCTGAAAGATATCGGAAAGATATCTTCTGTCAGATATCTTTCAGAAACCTTTCTGAAAGATGATGTGCTGTATGGGAATGATATTTATTCAAGAACACAGAATAGTATTTGAGAATGTCATCTCAAACGTGTGAACCAATTTTTCAAAAGAAGGCTAGATGTGATAGTTTTTCTCTAAGTGGATTAATTTATATAAAAATTTTAATATTTAAAATCTCGTTCTTTAATATTTATATTACTTAATGGTTATATGATATTGTTATCATATAACCATTAATTATTGTTACGTTCAGCCTTATGGGATTTTAACTCTTTTATTTGGTAGGAGGGATATTTCAAGGAGAATAGGTAAGGCAGGGAAGAACGTAACAAACACGTAGAATTCCCGTAGGCACACAAATTAAGAGAGGGTAGGTGCCTTGAGTTGAACGCACTTTTTATAACTCAAAAATATAGGTCAATGTGCCGATAGGCCCGCTATAACCCGTTTCAAGTCGTACGTCCGTCGGTCCAAGTTTCGAGTCAACGAATTGAATCGCTTTAACTCGGGATCGGACCAGGTGCAGTCTTTGTTCGGGATGAGGGAAGGTCGTTATTAATTAAAATAAATGATGAAATTTATGTAACAAAAGAAATAACAAAGTATTTATTCTAAATTTCCCCAAAAGTTATAAGAATATAAATAGGCGCTGAAGTCGTGTGATTTAAAAATTTTGTAATAACGGCGGTATAATCGAAAAACGCATAGTGAGTAGGTATATATATAGTTGTACAAATATTATGTAAGTATGTGGTGGGTGGAGAAAGGGAAACATAAAGATTTTTTATTTTAATTCTATACACTCAGAAAAAAATGTAGCACCAGATAATACAATTGTGGAGTGCTCGTCTACAAATAATAGTACAAATAGGGATAGAGATAAATTGTAATAAGTAAGTCAAAAAAATTGTTTTAAAAACCTTGTCTTAAATCAATTGACAAAATGCTTAAAGCTATAATATTGCAGTATTAACAAAGCCTAAAAGATGTTGTAATTTTAAATAATTTTGTTGCAATTTATTGCATTTGTTATGAAAATATAGTAGCGTTTGACTTAAAAAATCTATCACATTTAATAAAACTTCGCGCAACAAGATGTAATAAGTGCTTATAGGCATATATGTAAACTATAATAATAACCTGTAGCAATCTTTAATTCAACTTGCAGGCCTATAAATGCTTTTGTAGAAAACATATCAAGAATTATTGTAAAGCAGTTTATTTTTTATAGTAAAGTGTTTAGGAGGTTTAAGTTTAAAGTAAAGTGAACAAATTGTATTCAGTGACTATAAACTACTATATGATAAAACAAGCAAGACGTTACTACAAATTAATGTTAGCTGTTTTAAATATTTAAAATATTATTTTATGGAGTACTACAATAACGCAATAAATTTTAACTGAATTTTATAGCATAATTTCATAACTAATGTATAACAAGTTATTTTTAATGTATTATAATTATCCAAAACGCTATAGATAAATGTTTTATATCTTATTAATAAAATTTATTTGCGTGTTTGTTTCATAAAGTCACAGTTTTTGTGTCTACATGTAACAAAATAAATTTATTACAAAATTATGGCTAATCTATGTATTTTCTATTTTCTATTACATTACAATTTAAAGTTATTTATCTGACAAAATAAAATCTACAATGTTGTATTAGTTTTTTCCGAGAGATTTTTCTCAGTGTAGTCATAACGGTAAACGCGGAGCCAGAAAATAGTCGAAGGGTTTACTAATGGTTACATAAGAAAAAAAAAAGAGATGTTTGAAGTCGTAAGAGGATAAGGGTTAGCGCGGGGGAGAGTGGGAATGGAAAGTCTTCGGATGGGACTTATGGGAGGAGGTGAACTAGAAAAAAAATATGTCAAGAATATCTGAGGAACGTGTTCATGTTCTTTAGTAATTAGAGGTGAAGGGGAGGGTCGAGGAACACTAAGTTCTTCGAAGGTGTAGGAGGAGAGGAAGGTCGAGGAACACTAGATTCTTCGATGTTGGTAGTTAAGGGCAAATGAAGTGACTCAAGGTATTCCTGGTAAACGCGCTTTAATTCTTCCCGAACTCGCCGATTAAACTTTAATAGGGAATTATTTATAAATAATATGAGCGTGTCTTAAAAAATTAAAACGGAAAGGAGTAGATGAGTAACGTGAAAACAAAAGAAATTGTGATTGTGGGACTTACTCATTACTGGTTCTCGAACAAATTTATCGGAATCGAAAGGTTTTCTTGACTGAATGGAACGGCACTAAAGTTTATTCGCGCACTGATTCTACACGATTACTAACTAACTGACTCGCTAACTAACTAAGTCTCTTATTCGTTACTGATTACTGACTACTAATTGGGGTGAAAAAAACTGAAAAACTTCTTCAAGATTTGGTTTTATATATACAGAGTCTTACAGAGGGAGGATCCAAATGTAGATGGTTCAAATATTTTGATTGGTAGGACTCTTTCAGGATTATGTGGTGAATGAATTCTAAGTTTCTTATTGGAGAAATAGTTTTTCATTTTTGACCAATTATACATTGAGTCGAAAGTTTCTCTGTTTCCTCCCACATTCCTTTAATTTTATCGAAGGGATCCGACCTATCGCGTAGATTATCTTCCCTTTGGTTTTAAAAGATAAATAATTCTTTATCGTGCTAGACATGCTACGGTATGGTTTGCAGATGGAGGAAACGGTCATTTATTTTTTGCTAATGTTTAGATACTTTATTGCTCCTTTTTTTGTAAGAAAACGTGAAACTTTGCTTCGATCCCGAGTTTGTTTTTGTATTTCTACCTTCAAAATTTATTGTTTGTTGACTCGATATTCAAAAGGAGTTGAAATTATCAACTTGGTCGTTTCGTCCATCCATGTTTGTCGTCACGTTTCTAACGAACTAATCCTAGATGCATGAAAAATTATCGGAGATCGTTGAAACGGAATTTCTTTTGTAATCTTATTTGTTTCTCTGACGAAGGGAAATCGTGGAGGAGTCTGCCGGATGTAACAATATTAAGCATTAAAAATGTATTTTTGGCCTTTTCTTCTTTGATTTGAAATATGAACTGTTTATCCTTATTATATTTCTTTTTCTTGTTATTTTCTTATTATGTTTCTTTTAATTAATTTTTGTTCTTAATATATAAATTTTTAATTTAGAAAAAAGTTAAGAATCTAAAGTTCATGTGTTTTAAAAGTCGAGGTAGCAATTTTGTAAAAGATAAAGTATAAATTTCTGACGTGGGAAGATTAAATTTTAAGGCGTACTAAGATTCACGCTAACTTACATTATTCCTTAGCGTCTTTTCTTGATTTTTTAAACTTTGCGAGTCTTGATTTTTTGATTTTATTTTCTTTTAAACTAATTATTAACTTTTTAACTTTATTATTTGACTTTTAACTTTTTAATTAGTTATTATCTCCAATCTTGTTTATTTTCAATTAATAGTAGCGTTAGCATTAATTCACATTCGAATCTATTAATATATTATTAATATATATAAAAAGTTAGTTTTTCAGTCAGTAACAATGTTAATTTTTATATTCTTTTTTTAGATATCCCATCGGAAATCAAGAGCTTCCATATTTTACAAAATGGTGTGAAGAAACTTTTGATATAACATGGGACATGAAGACGACGCCTCAAAATTTGCCAAAGCATTATCCAGAACCAGTTTTTTCTACAGAATTGTTGAAAGCGATTAAGGAATTGACAATCGACTATTCAACCGATGGTGTCGATCGTCTATTTCGAGCACACGGTCACACGTTGCGAGAAATTTATCTTTTGAAGCGTGGCTCTTTCGAAAGGATACCGGATATTGTTCTATGGCCCAGTAAGTTGATATTTTTCGATCATTGTCATAAAAATTGCAACAAATAGGCAGACTGATTGTTAGTGTTCATATACAACACTAGCTTTTAAAGAATATTTTTATTAATGATTAATATTATTCAAAATTGTGTTCAGAGGATTAAAGGATGTTTATGAGAACAATGTAAAAAATTTTACGAACAATACAAATAATCATTAAATTTTTGAAACATTTACTTTATATTTTTTTCAATTTTAGTAAATACAGTTATTTTCATAGAATTAAAATAAAAGCAATTGCAAATAGAAATTATCTTTTGTACAATTTCTTTTCCAAGTCTATAATCAGTGGAATGTTGTTACTCTATTTAATTGCTGTAATTACACAGTGCTACTGGCAGATTTTTGCTTTTGAATGAGAAATATTTGTTACATATGACTATATTTTTTAGTTAAAAATTGATAAATCTGTTATTTATGCTTGTCTTATAAAATGTAACGTGTAATATAATATTTTATTTTTTAATTCAAAAAACTCAAATTGTTTTTTTAATTATGAATTTTTAAATACCTTTAAAATCATCGTGCATAATTAATTTATTTTTATTGTTATTTACATAGAAAATTAATTAATTTATGTTAATTTGCGCACAACGATCCGCGTGGTTTACTCTTACTAGCCCTCTTTTGTATCGTTTTTAACTTACTTTTGTTTAATTCTTTTACTTAATATAAGAAATTACGTTAATCAATTTTATTAAATTTATCTTTAATGTTAATATGGCCATTTGTGTGTGTGTGTGTGTGTGTGCGTGCGTGCGTGCGTGCGCGTGTGCATGATTTATACATAATCTTATGGAATATTTTATTCGTTGATGCAATTTTAGTTTGGAGTAAATAATTATATAATAATAGTAAATTAGTTCCTCCGACCGATAAATGTTTTAAGCACACACACCCAAGTTAAACAGATGTTACCATCTTTGTTAATTAAATTTTAGAGGTTATAATTTTTTCTATTTTAAAAATAAACCGTTACAATTATTATATATGTAAACATTTTCCACAAAAATAAGTTACTATTGTATATGACATATAAGTTGTAACAAGAATAATCAAAATGAATTTTCAAGTCTATAAAATCAAATACTTCATCGAAAACTAATATTCAAATTTCTTTTCCTTTCACTATTATAAGATTTATAAGATAAATGGCTTTATTTGTGACCATGACCCTATTTGTGACCACGCGTGGACTGTTATTAAATTTAAAATTAAAAGTTTAACGGCCATTCAACAATTGCGTAAACGTAGTTGTAAACGTAAAATTGTAAAAAAACTGACGAATCACAAATAATTATTTCTTTATTGACCGAAGAATAATCGACTGTAATTATTTAGTTAATTTCTTACAACCTTTTGTTTACGCAATTATGAAATTGCCTTTAAGTAATGTATCTTTAAAAACATTTTTATTGTATTTGGCGATTAATGAGCCACAGTTTATAACAATTTCAATGACATTTGTCTAAAAAATACTCATAAAAATGTGAAATAAAGTGCTCGGTCAGCATCAGTGGCAGATCGAGTGCAAGTTTGTCGACACGTTAGTAGGTGAGGGCGTTTATCATAACACAGTGACAGCTTTGACGTATCGTCAAAAATAAATATTAAAGGATAATTTTGTGTAAGTATTGCAGTAAATGATTAATTTAATGTTGTGCTATTAGCATATTTCGAAAAAAAAATTGGTAGTTTTGAGTGTATAAGTAAACGTTACAAATGGGGACAATAAAACATGCATGTCTTTATTTTTGACCAAGCTCAAGAAAATTAATAATAGTAAATTTTGCTTAAAAAAACCAATTAACACCCATTTTTACACAATTCTAGGCGCGTGAATTGCATTTGTACAAGTAACCGGAAAAATATTTAAAGCATATTCGAAAAAAAACTAGTAACAACGCTATTACTGTAGATTAAATCACTTAGGGACGATTTCACCATCTCCGATTACCTTAACCAACCGATTATTCCATTGGAATTGACCAACTGTATTTGTCATTAAGCCAAATTAACAAATACGATTGGTCAATTCCGATGGAATAATCGATAATGTTTTTATCAAGGATTTAACAGTACGATACAATTCGATAAGAAATAAAGTTAGAATTGTATAATACTGTAAATAAGATATTTAAGAAAAAAAAGAATATATCGTAAATGTACCGAAAACTTTCATTAATTTACTATATTCACAATTACGATAAAAATTAGATTATTTGAAGATTCCATAAGTTCTTATCGCTTTCTCTCTTTTGACTTTATAAGTCACAGAAGTTTATTATGATTTTAATTTGTCCTATCTTTGCTAAATAATTTTGTCAAGTAATTGTAAATGTGCGTAACGACGCGAGTCTAGGCGCGGTGCGGTAGGATGCGAGGGCGGCGAAGCACAGGCAGCAACGCCGCTTCTTCTCCTTCCCCCCGCCTCCGCAGCCAATGCTTGACAGTGGGCTACGGCTCGAGCGGCTCGGCTCTTCTTACAACGCGCTCTCATTCGCACAATTTGAAAAATTAATATCTCAATTATTTGGAGACCTAACCAAAGACAATATTGGACTTTTATGTTCATCTCGATCCCTTCTACCTTTTTACGAGGATTGACCCATGTGCGTTGGGACACCCTTATATATAACATGCGCGCGCGTGAAGCTTGCATGCGTGTACATAATATATCAATATACTAAAAAAATACTAGGAAGATTCCGTATGAGTATCATGAGTATATACTACAAGATATTCTCAGTACATTCGTAGAAGTAATTTAGGGCGCTGATAGGAACTTGCTTAGCATATCCTCTGTATATCATAGTACGCATATCGAATGTTCCAAAGAACATTAGTCATATACGGTTATGATACTCTTAAAACATTCTCAGAATATACTTGTTCCGTTAGGGAACTGGAGATGGTGAAGTCGGCCCTTAAGGTCGGTTGTTTCACCTTCTTGATTAACTTATTTATCAGGTAAATATGTATCTGTCCTTATTTATTTAAGAAAAAATGAAGATAAACACATGTTTACCTGATAAGTTTATCAAGGTTGGAACAACCGACTCTAACAATAAATGAGACATCGTGTGTATACTGATTTGTGACGAGAAAATTAATCTGCCGGTCACTAAATGGGTCATAACTGATACACTCGATCTGACACCCCGGTTAGTAACCAGTGCATCAGATCGAATGTACCGGTTACTTATCGGAAACAGATGGCAGTCACTAATAGGGTCAAATTTAAAAATTGCGGTCACTAATGCGTACATTTACATAATCTGTAATTTCTTTTTTAATATTTATTAAATTATGTTTAAAACTCAAATAAAACAAATTGTTTGATACAAAAATATTTAATCTTGAGTTCAGTATAATTATTTTCTTATTTAAATTATTCTAGAATACTTTACTTTCTTATTAACTCATGCGAGAATCTTACATCACAATACAGCATAAAATTAGAAACGTAAAGAAATAATACTTACTAAATAGAAGATATTTATTAAAACAATAACAAATAAAAAGTAATTAAGATTAATTGAAAAATTAATGTTAAAAGTAAAATTGATATAAATGATTTGCTCATATTTTTTCGTAGAATCGTTTTTTGCATAAAAAACAGAAAGCGATGACAAAATCAATAACACGTCTTTTTTAAAAGTGGAACAGTTTTTCTTGTTCTTCTGCGACTAATAAGTATTAAGATTTTAAAAATAACTTGGTTAATTACATTATTGTTATATATAGAGTATTCCAAAACATGTGGGTCAACGCTCGTAAGAAATAGAGATGAACATAAAAGTCCAGTATTGTCTTAAGTTGGGTCTTGGGTTAAGTCTAATCGAGGTATTAATTTTTTTAATTATGCGAATGAAAGCACATCGACTCGATTCGCTCGAGCCATAACACGGAAGAAAAAATTCATCGTGAATGTATAATAAGCTTTTATTAATTTACTGTTCACAATTATGATAGAAATTAATTAGATTATTTGCAGATTCTATACGTTAATATCTCGATTATTGGTGGACCTAACCAAGACAATATTAGATTTTTATGTTTATCTTGATCACTTCTACTTTTTTACAAGCGTTGACCCACATGTTTTGGGACACTCTGTATATATATATATATATATATATATATATATATATATATATATACATATACATATATAACAATATATACGTATACATACAGGGTGTCCCTGAACATGTTGGTCAAGGCTCATAAAAAGGTAGAAGGAATTGAGATAAACATAAAAGTTCAATATTGTCTTGGGTTAAGTCCACTAATAATCGAGATATTAGCGTATGGGATCTGCAAAAAATCTAATTAATTTCTATCGTAATTATGAACAATAAATTAATGAAAGCTTATCGTACATTCACGATAGATCTTTTCTTGAGTGTTATAGTTCGAGCGGATCGAGCTCTTCCCTCGGCGCGCTCTCATTCGCATAATTTGAAAAATTAATACCTCGATATTGGTGGAATAACCTAAGACCAAAGACGATATTGGACTTTTATGTTCATCTGGATTCCTTCTATCTTTTTACGAGCGTTGACCAACATGTTCAAGGACATCCTGTATATACATATATACATATATACATACATATATACATATATATATATACACTGGCGCAAAAAAAAACGAAACAAAATTTTTGACCGATTTTTAGGCAATCTTCGAAGTGATGCAACTTTGCGAAAAATCATTCAAATTACATGTACTTTTTTTAAAATTAAGGGGCAAAGACTCTATTTTGAGAATCCCTACGCAAAAGTTTGATTTTTTAAGTGTAAACCTTTTGTATTGCATGAAAACCAAACATTTTTTTTTTAATTGAACAAAGTAAAAGTTTGTTATTTTGCACAAGTTTCTCGTTAAAATCTGGCTAATATTAATCCAGATTCTTAAAGTTCATTCTTTTCTAAGCAATTTTAAAAAAATACATGTCGATACGATGTTTTTGTTGATTGCACACGAGTTTGAAATTTGCACTGCATTTTAGGGTATTTTAACGAATAAATACGGTATTTTTTTAATATCATGAATTTTGAGTATTAATATGATATTGTACATTGATTTTATTCGTGTTTAACTCAATCATACCGCCGTCATCAAAGTGACCCGATGTGCACCACGTGGAGAATGACGATCGGATTTTGTACATCATGTGGCCCTGAAAAGAATGATTTTTTAAAATAAAATTTAAACTTTTATTTTTTATGTATGAGTATGTGTATATGTATGTTTACGTGTATGTGTGGGTTTATGAGTATAGATGAATGTGATCTTCTGTTGACTTCAGTGAAATTGGTGCGTAAGCTATCCGTTATATTCAGATCAGGGCAGCAATCATGTAATTTTTTCCTTAAGGCGGAAACGTGAAAAGTAAAAAGTTTCATGTAATTATCTCTTTCTATTGTGTTGAATAGAAAGTAACTTTAAACTTTTCACTTTTCCGCCCTAGGGAAAAAATTACATGATCGATACCCAATAAGTACAAATTTCCACCGATGAATTTCAGAGCCACATGATGTACAAAATCCGATCGTCATTCTTCACGTGGTGCACATCGGATCACTTTGATGACGGCGGTATGATTGAGTTAAACACAAATGAAATCAATGTGCAATATCATATTGATACTCAAAATTCGTGATATTAAAAAAATCGTATTTATTCGTTAAAATACCCTAAAATGCAGTGCAAATTTCAAACTCGTGTGCAATCAACAAAAAACATCGTAACGACATGTATTTTTTTTAAATTGCTTAGAAAAGAATGAACTTTAAGAATCTAGATTAATATTAGCCAGATTTTAACGAGAAATTTGTGCAAAATGATAACAAACTTTTACTTTTTACAATTAAAAAAAACACGTTTGGTTTTCATGCGATACAAAAGGTTTACACTTAAAAAAATCAAACTTTCGCGTAGGGATTTTCAAAGTAGAGTCTTTGCCCTTTAATTTAAAAAAAAGTACATGTAATTTGAATGATTTTTCGCAAAGTTGCATCACTTCGAAGATTGCCTAAAAATCGGTCAAAAATTTTGTTTCGTTTTTTTTTTGCGCCAGTGTATATATATATATATAATTAATCGTTTCCACATCAATGTAATCAAATAGAATATAAATAATATTAATATAATGGCTCAAAAGAAACGAGTAAAGAACGCGGTAAACTATTATTTTATCAAAGAGCAAAAGTACGTTTACGTGCGATAACTAGGGCAGTTAACATGATTTTCTATATCTCAGAATACATTAGAATGATATATGAAAACATTCATTTTTTATGCTCTCATACCACACATACATTACGTATAATGAACAAAATTCGTTTACATAAGATAAAAAATGTATAATTTTATTTTTTTAATAAGATTGTCGTTTTAATAAACTCAGTTCTATTTTACAAAAATTCACGATGTTAAAATAAAAGTCGTAACGAATATCATTATTAATCACATTTAAATTATGAATGTGCCTGATAGCTTCTGGGAAAACAACTCATAAAACAACACATGCGTTTCATAACTCATAAAAGTCATAAAATAACATTTGCGTTTCCCATTCTGTATAATTAGATTTACTTATGTATATTTTCTACTACATGAGTGAAAACATGTATTTTGATTCTTCCTTCTTTCCGTGGGAAAATTTTTGTCGTGAAGTGTCCTCTATTAATATTCGTACCTGCAGAATGTCACGAGGATGTCATCAAGATTGTCAATATGTGCGCACACTATGGGGCCGTTTGCATACCTTTCGGTGGGGGAACCAGTGTCAGCCGTGCGGCGTATTGTCCTTCGGATGAACACCGAACAATTATTTCATTAGACACATCGCAAATGAATCGAATATTGTGGATGGATAGGGATAATTTGTTGATATGCTGCGAGTCAGGTATCATTGGTCAAGATCTGGAGCGGTTGCTCCGTTCTGAGGGATTCACATGTGGTCACGAGCCTGATTCTTACGAGTTTTCCAGGTACGTGAAGTCCAATTTCTGATCAGAATATGTATAAAGTTGAATTTCTCTACAAATGTATGAAATGCACAGATCGAATTAAAGTAAATACTTTCGATAAAACAAAATTGATTAATATTTTTATTATTTAATATTTCTCACGCGCGCCCGTGTGTGTAAAGTATATTCATTAATAAAAATACACATGTTGATATGAATTGATTTTTCTTAAATTTTCATTCATAAAATGAATTAAAATTGTAATTTCATACAAAATTAATTTTATTTATCAAGATACATAATATGATAAAGATGATTGTAATAGACACTTTGAAAAAAGACGGTACAAAACACACATTTAGCTATAAAATCATCACAATAATAAAAAGCTTTTTAGATTATATGCGATAATAATAATCAATTAGTAGTGTCTTGTAGCATGTTGCATAATAATATTAGTAAAACAGTTATTGCATGTATATCTATATATATGTATATACGTAAGCGCGCGCACGCACACACGCACGCACACACGCACGCACGCACGCACGCACGCACGCACGCACGCACGCACGCACGCACGCACGCACGCACGCACGCACGCACGCACGCACACACACACACACACACACACACACACACACACACACACACACACACACACACACACACACACACACACACACACAAGCGCGCATAAATATATACGTGTGTGCGTGTGTGCGTGCGCGCGCGTAAAATACGTATATGCGTGACATTTATATTATATATTTATATATGCAATAACTGATATATATGTATATATGATAACATTTGTAATGACAAAAAGCGCGTTTTACTTAATGTTTGCAGTGTTTGCAAGCATTATTTGTCCTTGTTTAATATTTGACAAGTAATAAAAATGACTTGATTCCGAAACCATTACGAACGTTAAGTAAAATGAGCCCAAAACGTATTTTTAAATTATATTTCTTACAGAACTCAATATTAATTTTTTTAGAGTATGAGCTATTTATTTTTTAAATATAGTATAGTATAACATAAAAGGCAAACAAAATTCATTTTTCTTTGTATTATAAATTGCCATAAAACAATCATCGCGTACGTACAATAAAGCATTATTTTATTTTTTATTCGTATTATTTGTTATCGCACACTAAAAAAGCCGTACAGCATGACAAACAATATATTATCTTGTAAATTTGTACATTTGTATACTTCTACGATATAATTCAGGACTAAGTTCTATGTAAAATAATGTATTCTGATTGTGTGTAAAGCACAAAATGTAAACTATAAAAAGAAACATCTTGTCTAATTGAATTTAGAAATAATATTACAATATTATTTTAAGTATAAAACATAAGACATGATTAGAACTTTGAATCAAAATACAAAATGCATCAATATTCTTGAAAACTTAAACAAAAAAGTATATAGCTTGTATCGAACATATTTCAAAGATTTATACCAATCGCACCTCGAACTTAGTCTTGAATAATACATAATCAGTATTTAAAAACTTCAAATGCAAGAAAAAATTTTTGAGCACACGTAAGCTGAAAACAATTTGTATCAAACAGTTTAGGTGGATGGGTGGCGACAAGGGCAAGCGGCATGAAAAAGAACACGTACGGTAACATTGAAGATTTGGTCGTACGGATACGAATGGTCACCGGAAGAACAGAGGATCCTGTAATTACTTTGGAAAGAGGTAGTTTAGTACCTCGCGTGTCTTGCGGTCCAGATTTCGATCACATGATACTCGGTAGCGAAGGGACGCTGGGTGTTATCACGGAGATCGTATTAAAAATAAGACCGTTACCGCGAGTGGTAAAATACGGCAGTATTGTGTTCCCGAATTTTCTGAGCGGCCTTGTTGCACTGCGAGAGGTGCGTATTCTTTATGTTGACTCTTACATTAAGCCGACAGATAAAAAGTGCTCCTTTGTTAACACTTGTTCAATACAAATACCATGACAAAAGAAAGCCGAATGCACGTGAAAAGCAGCCGTTGTATGTGTTCGTTTTTATGAAATCAAGGAGAACGATTTATCTCTTATAAGATCGAAAAAATAAATATAATCCGAATATATTTTATTATAAATGTTATAGATCGCGAAAGAACGATGTCAACCCGCCAGTATACGGTTAATGGACAACGAACAGTTCCAAATGGGGCAAACCCTACGCCCACAATCTGGTTGGGGCGGCTTAATCCTGCAAGGATTAAAACATATGTACGTCACTAGAATAAAGGGTTTCCGATGGGATCAAATATGTGTGGCCACGCTATTGATGGAGGGCGACGTAGCAGCGGATGTGGCGGCTCAAGAACGGAAAATTTACAAGATAGCTGATAAGTACGGTGGCATACCGGCAGGCGAGGCAAACGGCGAACGAGGTTACATGTTGACATTTGTGATAGCATACATACGTGACCTTGGACTCGAATTTAACGTGTTAGCGGAATCGTTTGAGACTTCTGTTTCTTGGAATCGTGCACCATCACTGTGCAAAAATGTAAAGTCTCGCGTGGCCAGGGAGTGTAAGGGGCGTGACATTCGTAAATATTTCATTTCCTGCCGCGTCACGCAGACCTATGACGCGGGCTGTTGTGTGTATTTTTACTTAGCGATTAGCTACTTGAACTTGGAGAATCCTGTAGAAACTTATGAGGCCATTGAGCATGCGGCGCGAGAAGAGATACTCGCCAATGGCGGATCGCTCTCTCATCATCATGGAGTAGGTAAAATACGAGCATCGTTTTATCCTGAAGCCGTTGGGGAAGTGGGTCTTTCCCTTTACCGAGCGACTAAGGCGCACTTGGATCCGCATAATATATTTGCAGCGGGTAATATGATTTTAACGAATAAATCAAAATTATAAATTAAAATCATTATTAAAGCAAAGTATGTGCAATAGTGGAATCTATAGAGTTATTCTGTATTCCATTAGTGCTGATATTTTGAATCACTAAAAAGTTTGATTACAGCAAATTGATGTGATTTCATATACCTTCGACAGAAAGTTATAATATCTCATCAATTTGCCATTAAGATTGTTCCGCGTGTGATGTTTTCTAATAAAGATTTCGATTTTTCCATTAACGGCGAATGCACGTAAATAAGAAATATGAACTGGCATTGTTGTTTACTCGTCAAGATGATATATAGAAAAAAGAGACTAGTATTAATATACATTATAAATAATTATGCACCGTGGCGTTATTTGGTACAAATGCGGAATTGTAATTGTATCGGCATTTTTATAAATTATTATAACTAAACGAAACATACGTTTACTTTACGCATAGATACCTTAATTTATCTTTACTTATCGCAGGATTCTACATAAGACATAGAACGTAGGTCACTAGTCGTAAATGAAAGTGACAATCCATCAGAAGCGTCAATGATACTATTCACGTTTTTCACATCGTTTACGATCTGTGACTTGCATTTTGCGTTTTACGTCTTATGTAGAAGGACCTTTACGGATTATTTGAGTTTAGGTACGACGTTATAATGTCATTTTCCTTATAGTTAAGGCTTAACAACTTGTTCCATTGCAACAGAGTTAGACTTGTTAACTCTTAATCAGGCGTAGTTTTTATTATTACGTAAATTACGTAAGTGATCGCTTTTGGCCATTGGAATATGCTATAATTATCGAACTATACGCAACCAAGAGTTAACCGGATCTGATTTCTACAGTACAATATTTTTATTTGATATTATGTGCGAACTTGAAGCCACGCGTTTTCCGAGTTCTAAATCTACGTTGAATGAATTATCAAGGTACGGGTAAGCTTACTGGCTATCAGCCTTCAGAGTGGATAAAAATGAGTCGAGATCGTATTCGTCATCGTATTGCTGCTGTTCCCAGAGTTCGGGTAGGATATCTAGCACAGAACGACTAATTCCTGGTAGGCCAGGAAGTTTCGACGAAACAGTATCCTCTTGGTGATCCGTCTTTTTCTCCTTTCCATTATCCAATGAAAATAGATCTAACAACTAAAGAAATTATTTTGATTATGCATCACGCGAGTTTCGTAAACTTCGGTATTAAATATTAATTGTCTAATTACTTGATCAGTAGCCATAGTTTCCAAAGAAGCGTTCTCCGTCGATATTATCGTATTCGCAGTGAGAAGTTTAAATTTCTGTAATCCCATGATCTTCTCCTCCACTGTCGATCTAGTAATCAAGCGGTAAACATTGACTACTTTCTTTTGGCCTATACGGTGTGCGCGATCCATCGCTTGAAGATCTTTCATAGGATTCCAATCGTGTTCCACGAATATAACGGTGTCTGCTCCCGTTAAGTTTAATCCAAGACCACCGACCTGAGTAGTCAGTAAAAGGACATCTATCGATGGATCAGCATTGAAACGCGTTACAACAGAATGTCTTTGTGCCGCTGGTACACTGCCATCCAGACGGAGATATGTTACTGTCGGCAGGTGTGTACGAAGTAAATCTTCCTCCACAATGTCCAACATTGCTTTCAACTGACAGAAAATTAGAGCGCGATGCTGGCTGACTAATTGCTGTTCCTGAGAATGTGTGCTTTCTGCGACAAGATTCACGACGGAAGAATTGCGAGTTTGCTGCTGTTGTTGCTGTCCGATGCCACAATCTAATAAGAGTTGCTTCAATGCGAGTAACTTGGCGCCGTGTTCGATTTCCGCTAGAGTGCTTTGTTGCTGTTTTAACATATCACACACCTGAAAATATTTTATAGGAAAATTGTATGTGGTAATAAAAATCAGATTACAATAGATTTCAAAAATTAAATAAATAACCAAAAATTTAGAAATTTGACACTGTGAGGCAAAAATTATATTTATTTTTCTTTGAATATTTTTTAAAATATATCTTTCTATAAACATTTAGACAGTAACAATCATAGCGCAAAGAGTTGTGCGTCTGTTCGGCGTTTATCAAGGATTGGTTCAGAAACATTGGATTTTATTTGATCGCTACGTCTTGAAAGGCAATGACAAACCATTGGGAATATTTTGTCATAAGAATCTCTCTAAATTCAATACTGGTATTAAATGATATAGATATATTGAAAGCCTTGAATGCAAATTATATAAACGCAGAAATACGCTAAGTATCACGAAATTTTCTGATAAGAAGCTGATAAGGAAGAAAAAGAAACATTTGTTTTTTAATATAGTACATACTGTTCGATATAGTGGATGCCCTTGACTTAGCACCAATTTGGGATGATTGCACACATTACGCAAGTATCGTAATGCCTCGAAAACGTGGCTACTTTGAGTATCATTCGAAGACGAAGGATTAGCAGTGAGGGCCGAATGACGAGTGCGGAAATCTTCGTAAAGTATGCGTTGCAAAGGCGATAAATCGCAGTAATAATCTTGCGTGATTTTAGGTGGTAAATCTTGCAGCACATCTTCCTTATTTCTTCTCAATAAGAACGGCAACACCTGTAATCAATTTCTGATTACTATCATGAATTACCGTGATATAATCCAAACGGCACTGACAACAAAATATGTATATACACGCAAATTACCTGTCTATGAAGAGCCTCCATAGCTAAAGCACCAGCCTCTTGTTCCTTTGGTCCTGCCTTGGGCTCTCTGCAAGCTAAGATGGGACGAGAATATTTAGCAGCAAATTGTTTCTCGCTACCAAGGAAACCCGGCATTAGAAAGTCGAACAGAGACCACAATTCGAGCACATCGTTTTGTACAGGTGTGCCAGATAATATGAGCCTGTGATTTGCGTGCAATCGCTTCGTGGCTTTAGCGCTTTTCGTTTTGCCATTCTTTATTACATGTCCTTCATCAAGCACACAATAATTCCATTGATGTGCCTCAAAGAATTCGATGTCTTTTCGTACAATATCATAACTTGCAACCACGAGTTTATGATGTAGCACTCGGGGACGCAATTTGTCGCGATCTTGCGGCGTACCGGCATACTGAATAACTGACAAATCATTCACTTGGAAGAATTTTTCAGCTTCATATACCCAGTGACCAGTGAGAGTTGGCGGACATACTACTAGACTGGTCGGTGCCTCGGGGTTACGGTAGTGATCCAATGCTAGAATGCAGAGCGTCTGTAATGTTTTTCCAAGACCCATGTCGTCACATAAAACTCCATGGAGATGGTAACGATTCAAAAAATTGAGCCAATTCAAGCCTTGGCGTTGATAAGAACGTAATTCCGCAGCTACAGGAATCGGTAGCTCCGTATCAGGGATGTTACGCGGATTCAGCAGTTGATCTAAGAATTTTCTCTCTTGTGCCTTTTCTTGTCTGTGATGTTACATAAAAAAAAATCATATTTTATTATTTATCCCAATTCATGTGCGAGCTTTCGATAATATGCGCAATTGACGAATAAAAAACATATCTTGTTAAAAAATCTTAAAGTATTGATCAATATTCACCCTTCGTAGACACACTTATTTTTTCAACCTTCGTATACACACTGGGTGATTACTACCCATAGCAATTTTAAAACAGCTGTATCTTTTAAAATATTTATACTAAAATTCTGAAAAATTCATGGATAACCTTAACATTTATAAAAAGTATTTACATACTTTTGGTATTTAAGAAATTTCATATTTAAAAAAATTTAAATTTTGCAATAAAAAAATGTTTGTAGTTTTTGCAGTTAAAAATTTTTTTTCATTTATTATAGTACTTAAAAGGTACAAAGCGCTAAATTTTTAAGGGTCAGAAAATTATGGGTAGTAACCACCCAGTGTGTATACGAAGTGTTAATCAAATTTTTTAGCTTGTGCTTAATTTATTAGTAAATTTATTATTTCGAAAAAAGACGATATAATGTCATAACAACAATAACAAATATAATTAATGTAACATTGAATGAATGTTGCCCTGTCAATGTTCGTTTTCTCTTTTTCAAATTGTCTATTTGATCTATTAATTTAAGCTTCAACTTCACAGTTATTGAACCAACCAAAATTTCTGTAATACATTTATAATTGTTCGTTATTTATGGAAACTCAAAATAGTTTTCAAGAAATATTCATCAAATACTCTTATTATCGAGTAACATGTAAATATAATTTTGTATAAATAACATACACTAAATCTGGAGGGTCCGCAATTGCGCCAGGATCTAGTGGTAATAATTGCACAAGCGTAGCGAATGTTGCGCTACAAACTAATCTCACTGATTGATTTTGATCGCTCATACGTCCTAGTAAGGGTACCATAAAGAGTACTGCATATGGCACCACTTGTACACCTAAGCTCTCAACAATACAAGTTAGAGCTTCTGCAGCTCCTTGGCGTACAGAATCGACTTTATTCGGTGCCACTATGCCTGCAGAACATTTCTTCTCACCACCAGTGGTGTCTAAGAGTGGTATAACACTGCGTATTATGTGTATCATTGTCTAAAAAAAAAAAAAAAATAAAACTATTTAATCTTTTATGTTAAAATATCGTTATCAGTACGCGTATGATACAAAACTTAAGTACTACCTTTTCTGTATTTAGAGTAGCTAATGTAGCTATACATCGTGAGGCCATATGCCTGACGGCTTTGTACGGATGTGCTAATAAATTGCACAAACGTGGTAGACACTCTAGCGCAGCTGGTAACAAAAACTTATCTAAACTCGGCACCATGATCTCTAATACTTGTAAACTGAAAATCAATTGATTTCCTTCCTCTTCTTGTATATTGTCTTGTTTGGTCGTGTCTTTCAGTGTATTTGGTAAAATTAAATCCCACAGATGAGGTAAGCGATTAGGTAGTTGAGCACCAAAAAAAGTAGCTTCAAAAATATAGAAACTTTTTAAAATATACAAAGTTTACGAATACCATTATAAATCATCCTTATTAATTACTTGGACAATAAATTATTTGCAATTGAATTTTTATTTTTTGTAATTTTATAAAATTCAGAAATCCGTAAATTTAATTAAATATCAAATAATTTTGATAATCGCATATAAGAACGATTCTTTTAAAAGTACTACTAAGAATACCTATAGCTGTTAATGCCAATGTAGCTCCGCGGCGGCGTGTTCTAGCAGCTTTTGCTTCTGGTTCGTCACAAGCAAGTAATTCCTCAACAGGAATCTCAGTCGTTGGTGGTCTACCAGGACCTCTACCGCTGCCGAATCCGCTACCTGCACCACGATTGTATGCTATTCTCTCGGCATGTTTCTGTCTATTATTCAAAGTGAGTATTCCATCAAAAACGTCAGTATCGCTGGTACAACATACTCGTGGTGTAAATTCAATATCGGAACATAGGAATGTACATAAATTGGTGGAAATCTGTAACAAATAATATTTGATAACATGTTGTAGTGATATAAAAAAATATTCAATAATTCTAAGATACTGTAAATTACATTCCTATATATAATTTTACATACTTTATATACAAACCTTTGCATTTGGAGAAGGTGTTCTATCAACACAAAGTTCGATCAAATGAGATAAATGCTTTGCAGCTAGTTTTTGCAATTCCTCATTTTCCTCGCGTTTTATAGCTTCCATTAGCGGTTTTACTAACGGATTAAGTGGCTGAGGAGATTGAGGAAGGATATGTAACATCGTAGCGGCACCAGCAAGCGCAGCCATTGACATAATGTGCAATGATTGTTGTTGTGCTGCCGTCGTAGCCGCTCCGATATCCAAGGCTCGCCTCCTCTCCTCTAAGCTCTCCATTAATTTAGGTTTCAATTTAATAGTTACTGAATTGCCGCTAATATTTCCACTTCCACCTACGTTTGCTCCCATAGCACAAAGAGTGGAAATGGTTTTTCTAGCAAGTGCAGTGATCTGATCAAGAGTCATCACGCCAGATAAATCCATTTCAACTGGTACCATCAATTTATAATGTTTTAAAGTTGCGATGTAATCTCGGCTTTCATGCAATAATCGGGTGAAGGAAGCAGCAATCTCATCATAATACATACAATCGTTTAAACAAGCCAACAATCTGTCACTAAAAAAAATTTTTTTTTAATGTAGTAATGTATATATGAAATATTTTTTGTCATAAAAGTTGTATATTTTGTACCTAAGTATATCTGGTATTACGGGTATCTTCGATGGATCGACGGTCGCCCAATGAGACATTGTAAGTCCTACAATGGTACGTTGCAACGCCGATCGCGAATTGAGATGTGCCAATAATACCTTAGCATAACAAATTGCTGGACTAGGCACATCTGGTGGGTACACAACACCTGGTGCAGGTTGTACAACATAGTTTGATAATAATCCTAACATGCGAGATGCTCTACAACGAGCCTGTACTACATTCGCTTTTCGTACATTTAGCGTCACTGTTTCAATCCCACCAATATACATTTTCAATTCAGATAAGGATTTTGTATTTGCATTGATATTACTGTTTACGCCATTAGTGTCTGATTGCCCGTCGTAGCAAGCAACGTTTGGCGAGGTTTGATTATTCTTTGTGGCTTTAATAGTACTAGTGATTGTCATTAACAAGTTTGGATTGAATGGCACATGTTCTGGTTGCATGGCAAGGCAAAGCCATGTGCTAATGTGAGGGCACGCTGCGTGTAGCAATAATTCGAGATCACTCTGCACGACTAGATTTTTCCAAACACGTTCAGCTACGTCTTGTATCATGCTAATATGTTCTATTAGCACGCACTGAAACACATGCCTCAATGCTTCTTGTAAAACTAATCCGCCACCTTCGCCCCATCGTTCCTTTTTATTTTTATTACAATCGCCGTCATTTGCAGTTAAAGTTTGCAGCGTTTGCAACGTGGCTTTACGTACACTTGAACTTGAATGGTTGAGGAATGGCCATAAACGCGGTAATACCTAAACAAACATTCAATTATTATAAATACCTGTCGAAATAATAAAGATATTGTAGCATTACCTGTGATAATGGTTGAGGCATCAAGCAAGCATGTGCTGCTGGTAATGAGAGTATTGCGGCTAAAAGACCCATAAAGGTATTACAAGCTGCAGCTAGATCATCTTGTTCTTTTAATAATTGCCAAAGACGTATTACGATAGCTTCCAGTTCTGTTGGTTTTAACAATCGTGGAAGAGCATGTGCTACTGGTATAAGCGCACTTGCAGCGGCTGCGCCTACGTCGTCGACAGGATCAGACAATCCTTGCATAATAGCGGGAAATACTTTTGGCAATACCTCGTCCAATAGATCGTCTCGTACAGCTAATAAATATTTTAAAGCAAGAAATGCACCATGTCTTGCTTCCCATTCGTTGTGTTCCAACAGTTTGAGAATTACAGAAAGTATTCCAGGAAAAATATCATTTGCATCTTTGGTATTTGGACCAGCAGGCACTAACAGAAAGAGTGATCCCAATGCTTGAGCACATGTTTCTCGTACTGGTGCAACAACTTGATCAGACACAAAATCTCCAAATCGATCAAGCCCTAATACACACAACAATCGTAAGGCAGCGTCAATCACCCATTCATAATGGCTCTCTTGCATTTCTTCTAGGGTTTGATCTGTAGACTTGCCTGCTCCTACAAATTCAAGCATAGTTAGTATTTAGTATTTAATATTACTAAAAAAATATAAATTGCTAAAACCTATCGTACAATGGCAGGAAACAGGAAATAAAAATGGAAAACAAAAATTATGAATAAGAAATTATCATCCTTGATGAGCTTCCAATGCATGATGTAATAGTGATAAGAACCAACCCATTAAATCATATTGCATGTAATTATAAATCACAAACACATCAGATATAAAATGATAATTTCTTATTCATAATTTGTTTTTTGTTTTGTCTGTTTCTTGCCATTGTACAACAGGCTTAAGATTTACATACCTTTCCCATGAAGTCTTATAAGTTCCCGTAAAGCTGTAGCTGCTCCATGACGAACTTCCCATTTTTGACAAAATAAATCTTGACAAAGACTTTCCGCAAAGGATTCTAAGGGCCAATCTACAATGGAATCTGGCCAGCATCCAGTACTATCTGGCACTCCATTTACTTGTTCAGATATACCACATTTTGAACTAGGATCCAATGAGATCATATCCTCTAATAAGATTTTTTTGGTCGGTGGTTCACCAATATTATTTACTGGAGATTGAACATTTATTGAATTTAAATGATCATCATTAGTGCGATTATCATCCGGTTCACGTGATCGTTGTTTTGTTACTGACTGACGTGCCTATATTATTGACATAAATAATTAATATTCTTGTTATAAAATTTGTAAATAAAATATATGAAAGTAAATGGAGTCTAAATATTTTCCAAATTTTTGACACTTGTTTGAATAAACAATAATTAAGAGAAAACATTAATTATAAATAAAAGCTGATAAATGCAATAGTACCTTGCGTTTTGCTCTATTCATCTCTCTTCTGCTTAATCCTCCTGGTTGTTTCAAAGTTTCGTCAACAGGTATAGTAGCAGTTTGTGTTGTACATGGTGTCTGTATTGGGGTAAGATCATCAACAGTAAACAAATCATCAACACCTATCAGACGTGGATGAAGACCTAGCTTTGCAGCTAATTTTTCTTGCTGACTGGGAAGTGACAATTGCTCTCCTTCCGATATAGTTAGATCATATTCGCTGCCCTCAGATCCAGTAAGATGTGAACTACGAGCTAGAACTCTGCTCATATCAAAAGACTCTAAATTCAATCTGGTAGTAGTGGAAGTCTTGCGTTTAGTTACTTCTGACTCATCTATTAATTCAAAACATCAATTGTACAATTGATGATCTTTTAAAAATTCTCAATTATTAAAGATATAGGAGCTTTTTTAATAAAATATTACCTCTAGAGATTTCCTTTTTAATTGGCTGTGGGTCCCAAGATGGAACTTGAGCAAGTATAGCTTGTACAGCATGGGCCGCTGATATTCTAGTATCCCATTGTGAAGATTTTAACAAGGTAGAGACTCTCGCTAATAAGTGGTGCAGATCATGAGGGTGTAATCTCTGTGCTTCTCCCAACTGTTGTGCAGCTGCTCTTTTGGTAACTGCGTTTGTTCCAGTTTCTAATAATATAAATAGTCGATCTAATCTAAAAATTAAAATAAGCATACAATATAAATTATATGTACAATAGAAAATAAACTTTTACAAGCATTCATTTTCACATAATGTATCTTTTATAACATATAATTAATATAACCATATTGATTAGTATTTATATTTAAAGCATTAGTAGAACATTATATGCATATATGTACGAAAAAGTACAAGAAATATATAATTTTATTATAAATTTACCTTGACGTCATGATGATAAATTATATTGCTGAGTAGATTACTTGTGAATGCCTTGGACTAAAACAGTAACAAACAATTACAGCTTGTCTACCTTGTCCGTTAAGAAAAAGTATTGTATAAAACTTTTACAATATTCCTACAGAGTACATATCATACTTATTGATTCGAGTATAAGTTAATGACATGGAAATTCTCATACTCGAGAGAGTATGATTCTTATATAGACAATTATTGATTCTTATATAGACAAAAATATATCCAGTGCTATACGACATCGAGCAAACTTTCTTTCCAGTATTCTAGAGATTCTGCCGGTATCTCCAGCCAAAAGAGTAAAATTATGGCCAGAAGAGTAAAATCAGATAAACAATTATAAGATACATTTGGCAAAGCAAATCTGAGGCGTCTGAAGGCTCTGCTGACACATTCTTTGTTATTTACTGAAATTGGGCAAAGATAGAATGAGGTAAGAGAACACTCCACGTCTCAGATTTGTTTTGCTGAACGCAGTAATAAACGGAAAGTGGTCACGAACGAGTCAAATAGAATCGGTCTAGAGAGAAATAAAAAAAAAAAGGAGAGAACGGAGGCGGGGATGGGGTGGTGATGGACGAGGCATCTTCATGCGCGCCGCTCGACCCTTGCTAGATGTTGCGGCGACAGCGTGGCAGGGGATGACACGGCAGCGATATCTCGAGCGATTGCATTTCGCGAACAATTGTCGCAGCGAATGTGGTAGAAACGCGGATGAAACCGCGGCGCGTCGATCCGAGCGCAATATGGACATAAGTACACATAATAAGGCGATCGGTCGCCGAGGAACGTCAGACGATCAACGGTGGATCGCGTACCTGCTTTCTTAGATACCGTTCTGGTTGTCTTGCTCCGGCTTCAGCTGGTACGCATTGCCATTTCTGCATTACCGGACACGCGAAAGTCACATCACGCCGCGCGTAACGCGAAACCACGCTTACGCTTGTCAAATTTCTCGGAGAGAAACTCATGTTACAAGCATCAAATTTATACTGACAGCCATATTGCTGGGGAACCTGAGTTTTGTCCCTTGGTTTTGCTCTCATTGGCTGGTGGTGCGCATGTCACTCACTAATCGGCCAATCGCCCTCTTCCCCGTTCAATAATGAAGGCTGGCGAGGGTACGCCGCACGCGTCTGCCAAGTGCTAAATGCAGGGATCAAAGAGGATCAGATCAGATAGAGTGGAAGCTGACCGTATCCGCGATTCGCGCCATCTAGCAGTTCGGAGACCTACTACGTGCAATCTCTCTCTCTTTCTTACAAAGCTTTGCTCTCTCCATAGACCTTATAGATATGGACCGGCAATTGCCTACAGTTTGGGTGCGTTCGAGGAGACGCTATTAGCGCTATCAGCATCAGTTTATCCTTGTTCTACTTTTAATGAGTAATGAAAATGGACTGATGCTGGTAGCGCTAATAGCGTTTCCCCGAACGCACCCTTCGTGTATAGAAAACGGTGTCCAGGGGCTCGATTCTTGAATTCATTCGCAAGAAAACGTATGCGCAAATACCCGCTCTAACAGAAAAGTTGCAAGTTTATTGGTTGAAAGTCATACGATAGCCAATAAATTTTCAACTTTTCTGTAAGAACAGAATTTGCGAATACGTTTCTCTTGCAAATGAATTCAAGAATCGGGGCCCAGAAGTGATGCGAGAGAGAAACAGACTTTTTAGTACTTCTTTCTCTAAAGTTACCAGAATAACTATCGTGCATGTCAGCACACATGCATACATATGTATATACATATATATACACACCATAAGTTAAAACACGTGACCAAAACGTATCCAATCATTGGATTTCAATGTATAATATGTACAAGCATGCGCGAAACATATTTCTGGACTCTTTAGAGAGAGAAATATGGACACGGTTTCGCTTGGTATTGCCAGTCCATATCTACAAGGTCTATGGCTCACTCACTCCTTCAAGATAACCTCCTTTAACAGTTGCGCTTGGTTGCGCTTTGTCGTCGGCAGCAGTTGGCTGATAGAAAATTACATCAATTACATTGTGATAAATAAAAAAAATGATCCTGCGGTGCTACGTAAAATATTGCAAAAAAAATAGTCAACTTAGGCTGCGATATTCACTGCCAGTACTGAAAATCTATAGTTTACGTTACATACACTGTAGAATTTCAATACTGGCAGTGAATACCGGAATGCAGCTTTAATAAAGATGTATCCTTTTTTCGACAACCGACAAATTCTGAACTGTAAGTATGAAATATACTTGAATAAGTTGTGATTAAACATCAACACAGGTTTCGAATCGATAGCTCTTCGATATTAACGACGGAGAAAATACGGAGATGATTTGGAGGATACCCTTGCACACCAGCAGATTCCTGCCACTTCTTTTGTCTGTAAATTAGTTTTTTATTAGAGAATTCCAGTATATATCATACAGTATAGTATCATAGAATCATAATGTATTGATTCAAAATCAATAACAATAATTCTATTGATTAAATAATTACCAAAAATTTATTTTTAAACTTAAAACAGAAATATCTATTTTCATTCATGACATAAAATAAAAAATAATGTTAAGTCAGAAATGATTTCTCGAAACGATATCGTTTTGATGTCGAAAAGAGAAGTCAAAAATTTTCGAAATTTCTGTTCGATTTGATGGATTTTTGACTCCAATTTCGAGTAATTGTCGACTTTCGTTTCGACATCGAAACGACATCGTTTCGAGAATCTATTTCTAGATCTCGAGAATCTATAAAACTAGAACTTTGTTCGGCTCTAAGTATCCTTTCTCTCTTCCTCTTTCTGGCGCGGTGACGTTTCTTGTTTATCATCTATAGTAAAAGAATTAAAATGCTTTATCTAGCGGCTGAACGCTGGATTAAACATTCGGGCAAATTGGGGGTGTCAGATATTTGTGCTTGTGACTTATATCGCTGGCAAGCGATTGAACGCTTGCTTGCGGAATCTATGGTAATTGACTTTTTCGCTGGCAGGCAATTGAACGCTTGCTGGCGGAATCTATGGTAATTGACTTAATTATTTCGCTGGCAGGTGATTGAACGCTTGCTGGCGGAATCTATAGTAATTGAGCACAAATATTCTGGTTATCCCAATTTTGCCGATAGCGTTCAATAATTTCGATTGTTGGACTTTACTCTTTAGCACGGGGCGCCGGATTGACAGCGATACGGTTGGAACAACGGGGATAGTTCGTAAGAATTGTTCAGTGGCTGTTTTGGATCAAGAGGCGGGACTGTCAGCGGGATTATAACGGTTCCTGGTTCTTCGGACTATTTACTATTGCTATCGCAACAAAATTAAATCGCGGAAAGGTGAAAAGTATTGAGCGATACTTACTTTGGTCGAGTTCCGGTTCCGGCTTAATTAACGAAAAGTCGTCGGATATAGTCGCTGGCACAGCTTGCGGTTGACAGAAGCGGCGAATTAACAGAGGCGATCACGATACTTAAGGCCAAGAGTATAAGTACTGACTGCACGACCGAAAACTGACTTGAAAATTTTAAAGAGTGACGCTTGAAACGCTTTAAGATGAATAATGACGTGACTGAGAACTAGTGACTGAACGAATTACTGAACAAGTATGCTGAACGATTGCGAGTCTGGCTTCTGTGCGCGGATTTAAATAAGGCGCGGACAAAGAGGTTGAGCAAAATCGGTGCTGCGCTCAACGGCCGCTAGCGCGCCGGAGTAGGGAACACGCGCGAAGCGCAAGAGTCGGTAAGAGTGGGAGTGATTCGGCGGCTTGGCGGGAACCGAATTTCGGGGGCCGCTGATAACACAGACTTCTATAATATACTAGACTGCTAGGCTCGTTATATATTCTCCATTTATAGTGTGTACCCGAAAAGTATGTACAAATAGGAGTTCATAGGCGGCAGACTGAATTACCGATTGGAATGTGGCTAATATTTTATAGTCCTACGACTATGGATTACTAGAGGAGTGAGTGAGATGTATGATACAATATATACATATATTATGTGATATGAGAGCGTTCTCCTTGGACGCTTATGCGTACTTATGCGTTAAACGTATCATTCTTTTGCTCTTGTAATATAAAAGAAAAAGATAAAATGACAATAACCAAGGTATGTGATAAAAGGCTGCCCAAATATATATAAAAAAGCGGTATACATTTCTTTTCGTTTAAGTATTAAAACTAAAGGACAAATGATATAACCTCATTTTAAGAGCATTTTTGTATAAAATAACCTAATATTAATGATATTTATTAGTATTATTAAGTATTATTCTTTAAATATATATATATATAAACATTTTTTAAATGTCAACAAATTATTCGTAGCAACTATATGTGACATTTATTGGCATATATATATGTACATATACATCCCACTTGACGAACAATGTACATACATAGTAGATGACACATTCCGATCGGTTATTCAGTCATGTACAACATGTACATTATATACTGGTACGCCTAGGGAATCAAGGTTAGCAGTCTAGTATATTATAGAAGTCTGTGGCTGATAAGGCGCGTGAGACTATCTGCACGTGTGCGGATGTTTATTAGAGATATCTCGTCTAAGATTTCGTTGATCATTTGATCCGGAATATTTTTCGGCTAGGATCGCTTTCACAAACGAATATTCCGCCGTTTTATCTTGTTTTCTGTGCGCGACATCTCGTCGCCAACGTGAAATGGATATCTTACGGACTGTTTATATGAAATGCCTAGCTATGGTTCACCTGATCTTCCGACACGCAGTCCGGATATTACGCGGATTAATTTCATATTGTATTTCTTTAGGCGCGACATCCTCACCGCCGTGTTGATAGCAAATTTTGTTTTAGAACTGTTCGGTTCAAGTCTTTGAGGATTTAGTTGACGAGATATCGTTTCTTTAATCATCCGACGGTGCACGTGCAGAGGGCCTTTACAAATATCCGGTTCTTATTTATCTTAAAGTTAATTAATTCTCGACAAACCCATAAGCAATATAAGAGTAAGAATTTAGAATTTTTAATGATCCGATTGCCTATGCGTTTGTACCAATAAGAAAGTTAAAATAATGTTAGATATAACCTAAAGTATACGTATATGTAATATCGATATATGGTTTTGATATATACATATATATATATATATATATATGTGTGTGTGTGTGTGTGTACGTAATTTTAAAGTACGATTAAGTTGGTGTTTAATATTTTAATCATTATTATATAGCGATAACTTAAACGAAAGTAAGAGCCATAGAAACGCGTTAATGAGTAAAGTAACTCAGCGTGCATCTGGACAAGTTTCGCGAGAAAAATTCTGGACAAAATTTTCCGAACGCTGGGACGTTACATATCATAATAAAATGGGACGTTTTGATTGGACGCGAAGGATGACGCGACGCGTGACACGCTCGGTGGGAATGCACCCTTACATCATGCTCTTAGGTTTCTCTTTTTATTTTCTATGTCTGTGACCGACATTGCACGTACGCATTTCGTTCGATATCGTTGTAGAATTCATCTGTAAAAACTCGGTATTTTACCATGACGAATAAGCTACTGCAATTTGGTGGTTATCCTGCAGAATATGATCCTGTGAAGCACGGACCATATGATCCTGCACGCTACTATGGAAAACGTTTGTTGATCTGATGTGCACTTCTTTTTCTATCGGATACAATTAATAATTATGTAATAATTCTTTCTTTATACAGCTGATACTGCCTTCACGGATCTGAAGATCAGCGAAATTCCAGGCTGGATTGCGAGACGTCAAAAAAGTCCGCAGGCGCTTGTGGGATTGTTTTCACGAGGTCCTTACCATAGAAAAGAAGTTATTTTTTATCAACTAAAAATTGCATAACTTTGATACACCATTCATCTGAATAATGCATAAGGATCTTATAATATTTTGTTTTGATAGCGTTTTGGCGTTGGCAACATAAATACATACACCCTCGACGAGGTGGAATAGCTCCCTTCTTTCAAGTGGTAGTTGGTTCTATGTTCGTGTTTTATGCAATGAATTATAGAAAGATACGTAAGTACAGAAGAATACATATGCAAATAATTTTTAATGAAAGTCCAAATTTAATTATTTTATTTTATTTTTTTAGGTCATCACAGGCATTACAAATATCACTAAATGTGATATATTGGTGATAAAGTGTCTATATTTAGACACTTTGATAGATGATCAGAATAAAAATAATTCATGCATCAATTATTCATGAAAGATATTCAATTGTTTTGGATGCATTTGAATAAATATTCTTAGTATGTGCAAAAATACACAATTTGTTATATTAGCTCTATATGAAGTCCCATCTAGTATAGTGTTAATTAAAAATATCTTAGAAATTACCATCAAAATTTAATTCCATAATGTATAAATTATATATACATATATATATATATATATATATATATACAAATTTATAGAAATTTTAAAAAATTATATATAATTAATTCAAAAATTAATAAAATTGTTTTCATGCAATAACAAATCTTTAAGAAGTTAAAATCTTTTGTGCTCATTATGAAAACTAGAAAAAATGTCACTACAATCATTACAAAAAACAATTTTATTCACATTTTAAAGAGATGTATCATAAACAATCTTAAAATACATGTATATTTTGAAATGTGTTATAGATATGCAACAGATATATGTTCAAAGTATACAGGCTAAACTAATAAAAAAACGAGTGATAAAATAGTCGATAATTACTATACATATATTGCGTAAGTTGTGGCTCTCTCGAGGTCAGTGATCAAGTCTAAACAAGTGATGATGCTAAAATTCTTTTCTCTACATTTTTAATAAAATAGCTAAGTTTTGTTAATTATTGCTATAACATTTATGTATTTTCTTAATGGGTTTCTTTTTGTAATAGAGGTTTTATATCCGTTAATTTTTTTTCATAAGTTTATCTCATAAAAATGTTTAAGCATACAGGATTCGCTTGATTTAGTAAATTAATGAATTTGTGAGAAAGAATTCTTATCATTGTTTATTAATAAAAGCATCAAAAAATTTTACATTTTTATTTTATTTCTTTTTTTCTTTTTTTATTCTTTAAATTCTAACGTTACATAACGTTTTTTAACGTTTTGTTTCTTGCCAATTATTTTAATAAATTAATAACTGCTTTAATTATCTTAATATGGAGCAACAGAAATGGCTACCCAAGAAAATTTAACTCGTTGATTTTTTTAAATATTGAATATTAAGATTATTAAATAGTTAATAATGTAAATCCTTAGTCATATTGAAAAAAAAATTGCTTATTATCTATTAAATTTTAAATAAGTTTAATAAGTATTTAAGCGATGAGGATGTCGATGAAAGCAATGGAAAGTAAATATTTAAACAATCGTTTACGCGTTGACCCAACGGATACATTACGGCTACCATTTGGCGCTTACAGCGCTGTGAGCATTTTATTTCATCCTTGTTGGTCATCATGATTAAACAAGGACAAATAAAAACGTCTTGATGTTGCATTTGTTGCAGTTATATTGCCAACAATCGTGCAGTAACTACCCCGATAGGAAAAGATTTATAAAATTGTATGACAAAAGAATTGTGAAAGATTTATAATCCGTCATTATGAGGGCATAGTTGAGAAAATAGATGTAGAAACATTGACTTTTTATAAAACATCAATAAATGTTTGCAAAATTAAATTTTGAAATGATATGTTGGCATAACAATTATTGTTATGCTATAGCGATATGGCGAATCGTCTTAACAGCATATTTGCAAAATTAAATTTAGAAATAAATTTTGCAATAATTGAGAAAAATATTTCAGTCGTAACATGTTTAAAACATTTAGAAATATAATTGTGCACAGAAGACTCAAATTATCTCTGGTGAAAATGTAAAATCGGAGCGTAAGTCGAAATGTAAAAGGAGAGTAAGAGCGTAAGTCAAATGTAAAGGGAGAGTTAAGGGCCATCTACAATGGAGAGTCGTAGGCCGTAACAGTAGTCGTAGAAAATGTCTTCACTTCGTATTGCTTTACTGTTTACAGCCTACAGCAGACATTGAGCCAATTCATTGCGTGCTTACCACTGATCTCATTAAAGTGGATATGGCATAGGACGAAATAAGTGTGACCAATTGAAGGTTGTAGTCTCTGCACAATATGGCGGTATATACGAATACGAACACAGTTTACTGTGACGATGATACGAAATTCCACGTGTAATTAATTATCTATAGACGTAGATGTGTAGCAGTTTTATCCAAAATATTACTTTTTTATAATAAAAATAGTAAAATAGTAAGATTCCAAAATTAAAAAATGTGTTTATTGTGGAAAAGGAAGTGAAAATAAACAACAAACGTTCATAGGTGAGTAAGGTTAAGTCTGAAAAGTTTAATAATAATATGTTTAATATATAATGTATCTGGATTCAAATATGTACCTCATAAGTACATAAGTATTTGTTGAATACACATTTTTATTATGTTGCTTTAAATTACAAATTTAAGTTTTAAGTGATACGTTTGTTTTGAATTCATATATTTTATGTTATAAAATATATTTATAATGTAACATTATTGTCATTATGTTTAAATAGCACAGCATGTGACTTGCAAAGTTTAATAAAGCACGCAAAATAACATTTTTCTATTACTACTTTTCTATTACTATTTTCTAAAAAACGCGATAAAAAAATTATCTTACTTTTTTCTATGCTGTGCATGTATAGTGCATGTATATACATTTTATTATGTACATTATAATATTTATACTTAAATATTAAATAAATCTATGCTAATCTATGTCTAATAGTTACTTTTTTTACAAGCTGCAAGTATGGATTACTACAACACAATTAAGGACACGAGGACAAAATAAGCTATAACAATTTAAAACCCTTTAAACTTATTTATAAGTTTAGTAGTAGTAGTATTATTTATTAGTAAAATTATTTAGCAAGATGGTCATAAATAAAAATTTACAATTTTTAGACACCTGCAAAATTTTATTTTTTAATCTTTTATTTATCCTCTTATTTAATAAAATATTTATATATTTTGATTCAATTTATACATAAAAATGTTATATATTACCAAATATTTTTTTTAATATTACAAAATATTTGTTATAAAGTCACTTACAAATGTCACTTACAATTATAAAAAAATACATAATATTAAATGTTATATGTATGATATAAAACAATATTATAAAAATTCAAATAAACACATTCCAGATTAATATTTTAGAACATTTCAAATTACTAAACATATACATTTTAATATATTTTGTAAATTAATTAATTTTTTAATTCATTTTTACTGGTTACATTATAATCATATTTTATATTTTTACAATATATCTTATTTAACACATATATTTTGTGTTAGTCATTCAAATTTTCCGCCAAAAGCGTGTACGCTGACTACAACTTTAATGGCTTCCGGTATTCTATTGGTCACACTTTTTTACCTCAGATTATTAGGGTATGCCATATCCACTTTAATGAGATCAGTGGGTTGTTTTCTAAATTATAAAAATTATATCGACACTTTATCCAAATGATGATTCTGCGATTGGATAAAAAAAAATTTTTTTAGACATTTTCTGCTAACTATACGCTTAATCAATTTTAATTAATTGTAATTATTCTATGGTTTTCCAACTCTAAGATCGGTATTCATGGTCGAATCTTATTTTAAGATCGTCTCAAGTAATGTCTTAAGATGTTAATATGGCTCTGTGATTGGTTGATGGCATCTTAAGACTGTACTTAAGATGATGTTAAATATAAAAATCGACTATGAATACCGGCCTAGAAGTTTTTTCCAAATATTTCCAAATGTTTTCTAAACAATTAAATAAGATAATTTTTAATAATTTTTAATTTGTTTGCCAACTACACGTCGGTATGAAAAAGGCTTTGGTGGCCGCTTTCAGGTTCTTTTCTGGTTATGGTATCTATAATATAAATTAAAACTTCAAATATTGCTTGAAATATTGTTGCAATTTTAAAAATTTTATTTGTAAATTCTTTTATATCTACATTAGATTTAACAATACTATAATTGCCGACACACACGACACACATTCTTTCTTTTCTCTTATTATGTGATGCATACAAATTTAAATATAACATACAATCTCTCAACATTCACACAATTGAGGTAATTAACTTTCTATTATAAGGCATTTATGATACTATAGTGTATGCAATCGACACACGAGCTATATATAAGAAAAAAAAAATTTTATTTAAAAATTTTTAAATTTTATACGAATCGCAAAAGTCAACAAACCGAAAAAACAACAAGGACAACATTACTAAATAAACTTTACGATTTTCTACATTTGTATTTTCAATTGATAATAACAACCTAAATATAATAAATCTTGCATAAATTTACAGCAAAAATGTAATATAAAATAATATGACATATTCATATATGTCATATGAGATCACGAAACATATAATAGAATCTCGTAAAAATATATGTAATAATATATGTTAAAACACAGATAACAAATAATACGTTATAGTTATACAAATAATATTATAACGTATATTAATACATTATTCCTCGATTTATTTATCTATATGCAAGAAATCTCTATATAGGAACTAATCATTCTTTATCTCCTAATTAAGCGCAATCGTAAGTTCGCGGAATTGTTATGTGAATAGAGGTTCTTCGAGTTTTCAATATTAATGTTGTAAACTCAATCATGCAATTGCGAATCTAATAAATTTGTTATTTATTATATTGTGTTTATGCAACTACCGTAAATATAATTTACTATAAATATTTAATAAATATAAAATAATTTTTAGTTTTTTGGCGTTATTTGCATCTATCAGATTTTTAACTGTATAAAATAAAAGTGTACATTTGTTATCTATACAATGTGTAATATGTGTTTTAATAATTGTTATGTATATTTATATTTATATTACATATTTAGTAAAGTAAAAGTATGCGATTGTACGTATTGATTTCTAACTTTAAATAAATAACATCTAATGGTTTTTCAATAATCTAAAAAAAATTTTTTAGTTGTAAATTTATCGCGTTTTTATCATTGAAAATATGATATTTGATTTTGTGATTTAAAATAATTTTTTTCTTTAACGTAGATTTTTCTCACGCAAATGTTGAATACTCTTGTTCCATCTCACTCAACATGTTATACAATCGTTTCTGTAAGCTGTCTGGTGTTGCCGCTCGTGGTGAATGCATCATGTCGCCGGCTGGATTAGCGCATTGTCTCAATAATACCGCCAATGTGCTAGTAGTATGTTCCGAAACGAGCAAGCCAGGAATAATTATTGTCCCTGAGTACGCCCAACCGAGAAAAATTTTCTCGCAAATAATCTGTAAGCACACATAACTTTTGCGATAAAGAATTGTAATAAAATTGAAATGTTAGAATTATGATAACTGATTCGAGATTTTTGTCAGAAAGTTCTATTAATTACACACAATACTATATACATAAACGTAACAAAAGATTGCCATAAAAATAATAATACACCCTGATGGAAATATTTTATTGAAAATCTCTTTCAATTGACCCATTTCATTGGAATTTATTAAATTCATTAAAATTCATTAAAACTCATTTATAAAATTCATTAAAATTTATTAAAACTCATTTAATTCCTTAAAATTTTATAAAATTCATTAAATTTACTTTATTGTTATTTAACAAAAAAATAAATTATATGAATTTTAATGAATCTTAAAGAAACCTTAATTAATTTTAATTTATTTCAATTAAATTTAACGAATCTTATTGAATCTTAGTGAAAAGGGGTCAATTGAGAGAGATTTTCAGTAAAAATTTCAGTAATATATTTCCATCAGGGAACCATTTTATTCTTATTGTTTACATAATAAATATTACTTTCGTAATACTGTAATAATGATAAAAATACTGTAACAAATTATTTAATTAAAGTGTATTTAATATAATACACTTTTTATTATATATAAGATATAGAAATACTAATTAAATATTACAATGAATAATTAAATGTAATAAATATTATACATGTGTGTGTGTAAAATTATAAATTACCTGCAAATTATTATTGAGAACCGGAGATTCGCAACGTTTGTTTTTTGAGCAAACTGACCGGCAATCGAAGTAATCGCAGTCCTCGTGTTTCTCGCAGCTTTTACCATCACTGATTATACGATCAACAATGGTCTTAGGAAAAACTGCGTCCAGATCTAAGAATTTTAATTTTTGCCCGCCCAGAGGTAAACCAAAATGATTAATTTTTACGTCGCAAAGATGAAGCGGCTCGGTAAAGCTTGTCTCTAACTCCTCGAGTAAATTAAGAATCATTACGGCGAGCTTGAGCCTTTTTGCCCATTCGGGTTTAGAATCTGACAAAGCCAACACCGTTGTGGGTGTCTCGATCGGTCGGACGTACTCGACCGCATAAAACGTGCCGCACGTGCCGATTGGCTGCGGAAACACATCCCTGTCTTCGTACAAAATCGCCATTAGATATTCATTTTCTTGCAGCAACGGCCAGAGATTCTCCATCTCCATCTGACGTCTTACGGTGTCTGTTTCGACTCGATGGGTGCGCAACCGGGCGAGTCTTTCCAGCTGATGTTGCGAGAGAGTTACATTTAATTTATTGATAACCAAGTCCTTGATCATGGTGATAAACTCCTCTTCGGACGGGAAGTGCCGGGAATCGGTTGCGTCTACCCAGTACAGCGACTCAAATTGCTCTGAGGATACTTTAGTCCTGAATCGAGGTAGAATTTATATGAGAGAATTAAAATGTTTTAATATTTGCGAAATATGAAAATAACAAAAAATAACGCATAACTTCTGAAACATAGAAAAATATAAGAAAAGAATAAGAGAACTACTTTGAAGCCTTGAATACAAGCCGCGTCGCTTCCCAATGCGCAGAGAAAACTGTCTCCTTGCCAGCATGGAGCGTCTCGCATGCTAGTGAGTGTATCCTCTTTTCGGTGCACAGTGGTTCGCAAAGAATTCCCATCGCAGTACCATCTCGGTGTTGACTGCACTGAAATGAAAATATCATCGAATACTTTGCAAATCGGCTAAACTCGGAATCGAAATCGAAAAAAAAAAAAATTCTGCAAAAACAAGATAAATGAAAATGTAGTTTTCCACGTACGCAACGTGGAATTTTATAATAACATGTGCGTGAAATAAAACATTGTATATTTTAACTTTTAGTAACAATGATTATTAATAAATAATCTTTTTTTTTAAGTAGAACATTACATTCATGATTTATCGCAATTTTTCTATTGTATATCTATTGTTGTTTTTTAAACTCTTTAACAGACTTTAATATTTTAAAAATACAAAGGAGAAAGAGATTCATTCTCTCTCTCTCTCTCTCTCTCTCTCTCTCTCTCTCTCTCTCTCTCTCTCTCTCTCTCTCTCTCTCTCTCTCTCTCTCTCTCGAGCGAGCGAGAAAAAATTTATTGAGATCAAATTAATAAAGTAATTATTTCAATTAATAAAAATAATTGTAAACCACTTTTTTAAAATAATTTATTTTTTTCTAAATAATAAATCAATAATTTTTTTATGTTATTTCGTTCGCAATAAATATTAATTTAACGATAAACAAATGTTTTAGCATCCATTACAGTACAGACAGGTTCTTTTCGTCACGCACTGTCCGAGTCGCGAGAATTGGCGAGAATCGAGAGCAATGGAAGAGCATGGGTCTTTTGCGCGCGTGGGCGCAATTCGTACGACCCCATATTACACACGTGCATGTGGTACAACGTCGTAATGTTGCACGGGCTCGTTCATATGATATTTTTAGTCGACCCAATCGGCCACGATGAGGGAACAGTCGGGAGGGGATAGCGCGACTCCTGTATAAGCATGTCATACGTGCCTGCACATTCTGCGCATTCGAGATGGCACTTACCGAAAACTTTTACTTTATCTCTCATTATTGTATATTATGTTTTGCTGACGGAAACTTTAAGATATGTATTATCCACTCTTAAAAAAAGGATGTTATTGTTTTCCACGATACTGATCGATTTTTTCGCAGCGCTTACTTTGTGTTGCGAGAATAACTATCATTGCGATTGAGTTTTGAGACGGTCAAATTGTGACAATGTTGACTATCATCGCGGAATTAGCAAATGATAATTTGTATAGATGGTTATCTATACAATTATCGCAATTTATTTTCAAAAAGTAAAAAATAAAAAGTTAAATAGCGCGCGCGAGGCGCGTGTCTGTGGTGTCTATAGTACACACACACACACACACACACGCGCGCGCGCGCGCACAAAATATATAGTATATAAAATATGTGTTGCCTTTTTTGCAAAAAAACAATACAGCGAAATAACATTCAATGGACAAATTATTTCAATTTAGAATTATATTAGTAAAAATTAACTCAATGTTTTATGTTAAGGTATCTGTACCCAATATGGCCATGTACCCAATTTGCCTCACCTCCCATTTTCAAATAGTTACAATAAATTTCCAGATAATATATCGCTCAAGGAAGTCGATATGATGTATTTATGCTAGTTAACTGCTCAATATCTCCTTTTTATGGTTTGTAATCACACTTTATTCAAATGGTGTTCTTCTGAATCTAAAATTTCAGAGGTAAGTTTTTGCTTTGTGTAACTATCATGTAACAATTATAAATATTCATAATTCATATTATTGCAGCTCATTATTTATATTTTTCAACACTGTAATTAATTGAAGCTTTTTGACAGATAAAAATTAAGATAAACGCCCCTTGTAGTAAATAAACAGTTTCATTATTTAATGAATAGCTGTATGTGTAGTTTTTTCCATAAGTATGTTAATAAATGTTTAATTAAACATGTTGATTGTTATTTTGCATTTTTTCAAAAATATTTACGAAAAGGATGAAAATATATAGCTGGGCCCTTATTTTTCAATTTCTTATTTATCCAAAAATTATAAAATCTCCAAAGCTTAGAGGGGGCATCTTGGGTATAGGTACCTTATTAAAAAAAAAGTATACTTTCTCCAATAAAAATATTAAATTTTATTTATATATTACAATTCATCTCTTTCAGTTAATTTTAGTTTGGAACTGCCGTTATATTTATATGAAAACATGAGCACATTTTTCACCTAATTAAATGTTCTATTCGACTTAACAAAGCCAAATTACTATTTGTTCTCTGACCTCCTTTTTTTAACTTAAGCCCAGTAGAACGAAATAAAACCTGCATGTCTTTCCTCTTCCTCTCTTTCTCTCTCTCTCTCTCTCTCTCTCTCTCTCTCTCTCTATCTATCTATCTATCTATCTATCTATCTGTAGCATTTACTTCATAAGTATTATAAATTATACTTTAGATAATTATAGAATTTTTTAGAATGCTTTGATAACATTTGAATTTTTTAAATTAAATTTTTAATTGTACGAGAATATACAATATACTGTAAAACTTGAAAAAATGTTAGATGTTATATGTTATCGTTTTTGTCCCACGTCTTGCGTGTGTCAATCAAATATTACATAAGCGGTTTTTCTCTTAATAATTCTAAGCTGCGATAGTACTGTTGGAATGTAATGTGACATGTGAGTGACTCAAGTAATATAAGACTTCATCGACATTAGGCTGATTAGAACTTTGTAGGATAAAATCTTTCTAGTAAGATATTCCAAGTTTTATTTTGTTGTTAAAATAATGTTTAATATCTCTAGAAATTTTTTGTTTGCAACAATTTTAGTTAAGATCTTGACACAAAATTTTTAATATATTTTATAACAAAAAATTATTTAATATTGCATAACCGAAATTATAGATTAATGGAATAACTTTATTTTATTCTATATACTCTCAATAAATTTTAATATACATATGTAACTTATGTGATCTTTTGAATTTGTAAGTAAATATTCATTTAAATTCATCAAAAGACTTAAATTTATTTTTATAATAAAAATGTTCATAATATTAAAATCGTACATAAATTATAATTTTGATAATTTTTCTAGTTGATATTATTCACAATCGGAATAAATATAAAATTAATACTTTGTTAAATATTTCCAAATGTTTTAGAGATATTTTATGTAAACGTGAATCGATCGCAACAAAATTAAAAACATTTCATAGTGGATCGATATCTGGAGTACTATATTCAGATACTGGAACACAGTCTTGCCAGATTATTAGGACTTATAAATAAGTCAATAAATTCGTAAATGCTTATCGATAAATTATCCAGTCGAAATTACTTGTACAAATTCGCGAAAGTAAATAAATTTTTTACCTCTTACTTTAAGTAAACTAAATAAATTAGTGCCGTTCTAAATAATAATCGTAAACGTAATCATAAATGATCTGTCAGACGCAGTTGTATGTACATTTTTTCAACGTAAATTAACCTTAATCTCGATTTTTAACTTTTTCTTTTTCTAATTATAAAAATAAGAAAACTGAAATTATAATTACCTTTAAAAGTAATTTACATTGATGAAAAATGGACAATACAACTCTGTGCCTCATAACGTTTTACAATTACGTTTATGCTAATATGCAAAGTAGCCTTTAGTCAATTTTCAAATTAAACTTTTCGGGCCAAATACACTTGACTTCTCTTCCGTATGATAAGTTTATCGGTTAATCATGTAACATTTATAATTTTTATCATAGCAGTCCATTTTATCAATGACCTCTGCGAACGTCAATTGTGATGAATATCGAACTTTGTTCGATCTTTGTATTGAACTTGTACTTCTGTTTGTTGCCTGCCGGACTTAATTTTTTCGCGGGCAAATTTATCGGGAGAACGCGATTGTTGTACGTGTTTACGATTAACGGTAAAGAGAAAATGTATGAATGTAAGTAGATACATCGTGTGTGAGAGGGAAACATACAAATTCACCGCGAATTAAGGCGATCGGCATGCCTTTTCCGCTCCGGAGGCTGCAGCAGAGTACGCTTGCGTCCGCCTCATTCTCTCTCACCCCTTTTCGTCGGCGCAGGAGTCAGGAGTGTCAAGAACGTCAGGACTCGCAACTCGCACACCTTCACTACCTCGACCGTCGACGTACTCACCCCGTGCCAACTCTCCGAGTCCTCTCTCTCTCTCTCTCTCTTTCTTTCTCTCTCGCGCGCGCAATCGGTATCGCGATATTCGAACATGCGACATTCGCGAACGTCGTTCGAAAACGGAGCAACACCCAGTGAAACTCACCACGGTGGATACGTGACGCCAGGCCTCAAGATTAGTGCACATTATGCCCCAATGTAGAAGTAGATAAATGACGAAAAACAGGCTGAACACCAGGACCGTCACGAGCTTGTAGTGATACATGAAACCGGGCAGCCGGCGGATGTTCATGATCGTGCTGCCGTTCGTCAGGTTCCTGACGGAGATTAAGGTGAGCGGAAGACTTCCGTTTCGTTTTCTTTTTATTTCTCTTTCTTTCCCTATTTTTTCTTCCTTCCTTCAATTTCATTCGTCACCCAGCCTCGTGGTCCTCGTCGTCTTCCACAAACTGTGTCTCGCATCAACATTCCGTCGTCGTTTCGTGTCGTCACGCCGCTGTCGCCGTCGCTGTCGCCGTCACCGTCACTGTCACCGTCGCTGTCGTCGTCGCCGTCGCTGTCGCTCTCGCTACCGTTACCGTAACGACCCTCGGGTCGTGCCGATGACGAGTGTTTGCGGCAATGCGGCATAATCTGCAGCACCGTCGTACGGTCGTACGCGAGAGCGAGGAGAGGAAGGCGAGCGTCGCGACGCTGCGCCTCTCGTGGCGAATCTCATGATTCTTCCAGGAACGTACGTCGACCGATCTTCACCCCGGCGCGCGGCGGCGGGATGATGTTTGGCCCATCTACTTTTATTACATAGTAATTGATTAAGGGTCGGTTGTTCCAACTTCTTGCTAAATTTATCTATTAGATAAACATACGTCTATCTTCATTTTGTTTCTTATATAAATAAAGACTGACACATATTTACCTGATAGGTATAAGTTTACCAAGAAGTTGGAACAATCGATCCCTAATCTTGCTTATTGCCAGTAACAATTGGCAAGGATAAAACTTTCTTTCCCTGATGAAAATGTAAAGTCGGATAAAAACGTAAGTCGAATGTAAAAGGAGAGTAAGAGCGTAAGTCGAATGTAAAGGGAGAGTAATAAAAGCATTAGCAAACCTTCTACGAAGCGTTAACACTTCTTTTACATTTCATTGTTTCAATTTACGCTTCGTAAAAGGTTTGCTAACGCTTTTATTACTCTTCCTTTATATTCGACTTACACTCCGATTTTACATTTTCACCAGGGTTTAGTACGCCACACAAATTTATTATTAATTTAAATTTCGTAGACTAATTTCGTAGACTAGTTTGTATGATGCAAAACGTAACTGATTCTGTTAACATATTACTACTAATCATAATATGTACCTTTATATGTATATTATGCGGACATATGCCGGAGTCACACGAGTTGATTTTAAATGGTTAATTGATGCAGCGCATTTAATAGCGCGATCTGTTTCATTTGCACATATTTTCTTCAAAACTTTGTGCATGATTAATGCACATTACCGCAATTTTTATTTTTATTTCCTTAATTAAAAATCATATAAAATCAAATATTTTATTTAAAAAATTCTAACAAATTTTACATTTTAAGATTTAAAAAAATATATTTTGCAAGAAAATTATTAACACAATAAGATTTATGAGAATATTATAATCTTATTAAAAAAATAAATTCTTGATTAAAAAAAGAATAAAGAAATTTGAAATTTGATCATCTTTCTATACTTTTCAATGTTTTTCTACCTTTCTTTTTTGGAAGCTTGAATATTTAATCCGTACAAATTTTAATTTTGAAAAATTATCCCAAAATCTTCTAAAGTGAGACGATATTCCGAAGTCGTAATCTCAAAATCCACTTATTTCATTCTAACTACATCAAGAAAACACATTAATTGAGAAAAGAAAGGAAGTAAGTTGCTTTCTCTCTCTCTCTCTCTCTCTCTCTTTCTCTCTCTCTCTCTGGTTCTCTATCTTTCAGCTTTTTTATCTTTTCACGCGTCTTACGGATGATAAAATAACGACATTGTCTTTATTTTATCGTTAAGACGATGCATACGTTGCGCTGCCATGTTCGACCAGCTTCTGAATCGCGCGCGCTACAAATGCGCGAGTAAGCGAGCGAGAAAGAAAGAGAGAAAGAAAGACAGAGACGCACCTGCGTGCCGCGACGCGCAGCTGTGACCTTCGACGCCCTTGTACCGCCGGCAACCGTTCTGGCGGGAGAGAACATCGTCGTCATTTTTACATGAGACGCCGTACGTTCACGTAGAGATCTACAATCGAGCTTCGTGTCATCGTTGTCGACATCAACGTTGTTATTGCCATCGGTGTTGTTCGTCCGATCTGAATCTTCTTAAAAAAATTCTGTCTCGTCTTCGCGAATCTGAGGACCGAAAGTGCGGAAGTGTTCCGCTGAGTTTCAGCGGACGTACGAGCAAACGTGTATTTCGCTTCGTTCTTGAAAAAAGAGGGGAAACCGCTTTCCGGGAAGTCGGTGAGTGCAACGCGCGTATTTGCTTTAAAAAAATTATTTAAATATTATATAAAAGCTGTCATATAAAAGTTATTATAAACATTACAGGAGGTGTAATCTATATGCAAACGTTGAAGTATATTTTTTAATTGGCCAATTTGTAAACTTTTTTTGAATGGTCAATTAAATACTTAAAAGCATTTGTAGCCGCAAGTACATTGCACTTACAGGATGTCGTATATAATGTCGTCATCTTCTGATGCAATATGAATTGAAAAAAGTTAATGATAATGTTTTTAATAAATATTTAATATTGATTAATTGATATTTTTCAACTTTAACGTATATCGATTTAAATCTTATAATTGCTTTTATTTTTTAATTCTCTCGAATTTTCAAGTAAATTAAATCTTTAGTAAACTAGATTTTAAAACATTTTCTAAGTAATTCTAAAGTAAAATTCTAAAGTAATTTTCTGGTAATCTTGATTAGAGATTTAAATGAGAATAAAAGAATTGATATATTTTATTTATCCCTTATCTCTCCTTTGTTTGCAGTCATTAACCCCTCAGTTGAGGGTAAATACAATGTATAAGGTTTGTGTAGATCAACACAACGATATGATTTGCTCTGTGGGGTTTACTTTTTAAAGCGCTCATTCTGATGATTTGCTTGATTATATCGGCTTTATTCATTTGACACGACTGCGTTGCGATGTCAATGTTCCGATTTTAACATCGGTAATATCAATGCAACACACACACACACACACACACACACACACACACACACACACACACACACACACACACACACACACACAGCAAATTACTTAAAATTTATTTAAATTTATTTACTAGAATTGTTTTTAGATTTCGGAATAAAAATAAAAATGGACATTTAAAATAACATCAATTAAATTTTTTGCACAAAGGATTTAGGGTTAAATTTTCTCTTTGGAAAATTGCGTCAGGCCGAAAAGGAAAATGTGAGGAATCCTTTAATTAATTAAGGGGATGGTTGGATATCTGTTTTACCGACAATTTTTGTAACGGATTATTTTTTTATAGATTAGAAATTTTTGTTTAGTATTAAAGCACATACTTTATTAGATTATGGAGTTTATGTCAAAAATGGAAAAAAAGTTAATTTTCGATATTTTTAATCGAGTGTGGTATCTGGAATTGTCACGTCGTAAAACAATATCTGCTTGATATAAAAGATCTGCAGTTTGTACTCAAATTTGAACAAAATTCGAATTTCTGGACTAATAGATGACAGCAACAATGTGGAGTTCTTAAAGTTAGACTTTGATGCTTAATTGAAACGAAATCGATCTAGGTCACTGCACCAGCTAATGAACAAATAAGAAATTTACGATCTATATTATGAATTATAGTGCGTCTGTAAAAAAAAATACTAATAAATTATTTTATATTAATAGCTGTTTATTTATTCTTTTAAAATGTTACTTCATGTCTCGAAGAAAATAAGAAAATAAATGTTTTATTTTAAAAAGTGAGAAAAACACTAGTAAAAACGCCAAAAACACTAGGAAATGACCAATGAGCTGTAATAAATGACCGATGCGTACCAGTAAATGACCAACGTGCAAGTTTATCTTAAAAGAAAAGCATATCCGAAAAGCATTTTAAGTAAATATTGAATTAATATTGAATTAATATTTAATTAATTAAATACTATTAGATACTTTAATTTTTATATCATACAAATTTATTTTATATAAATATTATACATACAAGTTTATTTCATACAAATACGTATTTAATATGTACATATATACATATTAAACATGTATAAATATATGTATAATATGTATAATATAATATATACATATTAAACATAATATACATATTACATGTGTAATATACATACATATATATATATATATATATATATATATGTATATTAAAGAACAGTTTCTTGTGTGACAGTCTTATATTTTTATGTCTAACTTTTCATATTTATAACTTTTTTATTTTAATAGTAACATAACTTTGATAAACATATAATCTTTTACGTTGATAATAACCCAACTTAAATAAACATAATTTTTGTGTGTTAATAATAGACTTTTTAAAGAGTGTAACTTTTTAAATTAACTTAAAATAAATAAAATAAATGCTTTTTTAAATTAATATTTCACATAAGAAACAACACAAAATAGTAATATTCTTTGGTATTATTTTAACTAACAATAAGTTTTTTGTTTTTCAATTTTTAAATAACAATTTTTGCTTTTTTTGCTCTATTGTTTTTTCCTTCTGCTTTTTCTTTTCTATTTTCTGTTTCTTTTTTAATTTTTGTTTTGCCAATTGTTGCTGTTTCTTTTCTTCTTTCTCAGCCTGTTGTTGTTCAATGATTTGTCTTTTTGCAATTTTTATTTTTTTCCATATTTTTGATGTAATAGCGAAAATCTTTTCTGTATGCTGGACTTGTTTTATCTTGCCTTTTTTCTGTCTTTTCTATACGAGGAAAATATAAATGTTCTTTCCAGAGTTTTTCATTTTGTTCAATATTTTTTCCTTCATAATCACCATTACAAACTGTTTTGTTTTTAGTTTCTGTAACAATAAATGTTTATAATAAAAATTATACACAAAGATCGCTATGCAAAGAAATTAATTTATAAGTAAGTTATAAACATTTTTTTTAATACCTTTTAAAATATTAGAAGATGATTGTGTAGATGAAATTATTTGGTACTTAATATTTATGTCAGTAGATAATGCTTTGGAAATATCAATATTTTCTTTAATTTTCATTACATCGGAATACTTTTCAGTATCTAAGTATATGTATAAAAATAAAATATATAAAAAGAACATTTATACGTATTACTTAAATAAAGAATCAATTTTCATCATTGTCATATCTAAAAACACATGGTTTTATATAAGCATAACAAATATATTTATTGCTAACAAAATTTTGAAAAGAATTATCAAACCTGTATTTGTATCATCATTTAATTCTTGTAACGACAAACTGTGCATTGGATTATTCAAAACAATAGAATTTTGTACATTTTCTTCTACACTTTGAATTTTGTATTTTTTCCAAACAGAAAATAAGATTTCTTCCATCGGTGGTTTTTTGTTATATTCAAATGCATTTTCAAACACTTTCAGTACTTTATTAGGTATATTTCTTTCAAGATCAGTTAATACTTTATTTATAAAAATCTTATTTATATTTTCTTTAATGTTTTCGGATGACAATGTCTGCTGGAATTGTTTATGTCAAGTGACATACATTTGGAATAATCTACTTTATCAGGATTATAGGGATAAAGACCAAATTTTAAATAAATTTGTTATTGCTTCGGATTTTAAAGCAGTCAAATAAGCCTTATAAAAAATAGGAACGAAATTCACTTCAGTAATTGGTTTGTTTGAAGCTTGCGTATGCTTTTGAACTACTTTTTTCCATTCAATTTTTAAAGGACGAAATATTCCTACATCACAAGGTTGCAAGATATGAGTTGCACTGGGTAACAAATAGAACAATAAAATTTTTTTTCATTACAAAAGTTATGCAACTGTAAATTTATGTGGGACTTATGACCGTCAAACAACACAAGCATTGGAAAGTTAATATTCTTTTCTACAAGTTTCGGATAAAATATATTTGCAATATATTCATAAAAAGTTGAACTAATCATCCATCCTGAATCACTTTTTCCTACAGCTACTCCTTTTGGTATAGATTCCATGACATCACGTGGAAATCTTTTGTAAGCATATATTATTAAAGAATCAACAGATTCTCCGTTAGCAGAAACGTACATAGCACACTCATACTTTGTTTTTCTTGATCTGATGCTTTACATATTGATTCTTTTCTTCTTTCTCTCCAAGAATTTTATTAATTTTAGGACATAATAACATTTCTGTTTTATCTATGTTAAAAATTCTTGAAGGATTTTCTAAAATATCATATGCATCTTCTTCAATCAAATACTGCTTTAAACAAGCAAACCATTTTTGTATACTTTCTTCTGTAACAGAAGAACGCTGTAGCTCTTGATAATACTTCAGTGTTTCTTATACTGATTTCAGGATATCTTTTTAAAAATAAATTTATCCATTTTCTACCAGGTTTATTATTTACAAATGGATTTTTTCGTTTACTTTTCTCTAAAACAGATTGCACTGCGTCCTGCACTTTACTTTTATGCATTGGAAATTCTAATTGTTTTACTAATTATCTATAAGTTTTAATTTGTTCTTCTTTTTTTGAGTTAAGAACAGGCGAGCAAGTCCCATTTTTCTTTCAATAGGTATTTTTTCGTGTATCTTATTAAAAAGTGTACTTTTTAGTATTTTATATTGTTGTGACACTTTATTTATACTAATTCCATCAATACGTACACTGTTAATAGTATTCTGCAATGCTTCCTTTGAGTAAGAAAATCTGCAGTATTTCTTTTTTTTGTGTTTTCTGGAACTCGACATATTTAATAACTATGTTAAAACATAAATAAACGCTGCAAGAAGATTAAAGAAGGTTAGTTTCACTTTATTTATCTATGACAATTTAATTCTTTTTAATTTGCTATTTTATTTATTTAATAGTTTATAATACTAATTTTTTAAACGATTAATTTTTTAAACATTCACTAAGAATTGAAAATATTAGTATTTACCTTACAACGTGAATATTAAAATAACTAGTTACAGGTAACCTCTAGTTTGTTGTTGACACGACCATAAATAGACCGTAAATAGAGTCATTCACTGGTGTATCCGTTTCGTGTTTATTTCACTAGTTAATGACTGATATATTATTTACTGGTACAAATCAAATTGGAATGTACCAATATTTGACCCATAAAAAATATAAATAAAAACAGTAAAATAATACAATAATATATAAGTAATAAATGAAATTTGAGAATTATGTGATCCTAAACAAATAGATTTTAAGTTCTTTTTGATAACAAGCATTTAATATAAAACTTATTTCTTAATTTTAATGCATATATTCTAATTTGCTTATAGTAAATTTTTGTTATAGGTACATTCGGTAAAATAAGGTACATATTTTTCTTTTTTACTTAATATAATGACATTTTTAAATAAGAAATATATTTTAATTGAATGTTTACAAAATATAGATTAAAAAAATATTAATTAATTTACAATTTATTATTCTACACTATTATTATTTTGATATTTCTCTTAAGTAGTCATTTACTGGTGACTGTTCAGCGACTGGTGCAATGATCCTACGAAAATTTAAGTATAACATGAAAAGTTGATAGAGTATAAAAAAATTTTCTTCATTCTTGGTATAAAGTTCAATTCACGCAGACTGATATTAATACGTGTGTTTTAATTCTGGAAAAGAATTTCCAAATCTACAAATTTTGTTAATGATGTACACGAATGAGTCTACATTATCGACTTAAGTTATAGACTCTCTAGCATCCCTTTAATGAAAGAATATAAACAAGGGCTCGATGCAGAAAGTTCACCGATAGATAATTTTAGACAAAAAAATATTAGACAAGTTATTGCAAACTGGCAGCCTGACAAATCTTTTACTAATCATGAATTCCCATTTTCAAAGAGTCTCCCTTTCTGTTTTTATCGTTCTTATTTCCTACCTATTTTTTTTCTTATTTCTTATTCTTTTTTTTCTTAGTATGAAAAAAGATTTGATAATGTTACCACGAAATATTCAACGTGTGTATATATCTTATAAACGTAAAAGATTGCAATTGCCAGCTTCCATCATTGGACGAAAATAAACGCTATACTGTTTTATGAGCACGATTTGATGATCCATCTCGCACGGATGCAAATATAGACTCGTGTGTTTGTAATGAAATGTTGAATGGCTAGATTTAGTTGCAAAAATTTAATCCACGAACTTTGATTTCTTGATACAAACTTGAATTGCATTCTTAAATTAAAAGATTTAAATCTCCTGTATATTTCTTATTTGAACGTAACTAATTCATTAATATTTAATATTATCTTTTAGACGGACGCTATTTATGAATAAATGTTTAAGATTATTACAAGAATGTGTCTTACCTTCTTGGCATGTAAAAAGAAGAACAAGTTTAGTTTGTGATCTTTATCTCTTTTTTAAGTTGTTGATGTAGGCTCGCCTTTGACCTATGTCTGACTATTGTCTTCTTCTACCTTCCTATACTTTTTCCCCATCTTATTTTTGTTCACCTGCATGTGTTGTTCACATTTTACATTTCACGTTGTATTATTTCTAGTTCTTGAGAAAGCTGCTGTGACCGAACTCGATTCGTCAATCGCGCGCAGATGTTCGCCAGACCATAAATCGTGATTAGATTTCCCAGTCGATAAGGTCGTGATCTCTGTTATCATTTCTATTGTATTAGTTGTGATCTTGAATGGAAGCATGTAGAATAAATATTGCATTTTTTATTTTTCAAGATTTATGAAACAGTTGGTGGAATATCTCACCTGTGAATTTTTAATGAATTATCTGGTTTTTTTATTTTACATTAAATTAAATCCGATCCGTTAAATGATAGTTTTTTATATTTTTTTGAGTTGATTTTATATTTTTATTTTTAATTATATTTATATGTGTGGGGGTGGGAAGAAATTAAAAAATACAAACCCTGTTTCTTTGCAAGAACTAGACAATTGTGTTATTAAAGGTCACCTTCAAGAACACGACCTTCGATCCGATGTGGCGGATGTATTGTCTTCAAATATGTCGCGCCTGCGTTATCGGTCCACTCGCTTCATTTGGAAATCATTATTCTCTCGGACAATATTTAAAAATATCATTGCCGAGAGTCATTTCTCTTTCTGCAAATCTATTCGACACCTGAAATTTATCTTACGAAGATTTTTTTGTTTTATTTTGAGAATGTGACGTGTTAGATTTATATTTTAATTCAAAACAATTCAACAAAATTTTTTAGTTTAAAAGCAAAAATAACTACCAGAAAAGATGGCGGATATAATTATAACGACGTTAAAATTTTTTTCACCGATTCTTTACCAAATCTTATAAATGTTTAAAAATATATATAATATTACAAAAAATTCAATTTCTATAATATTACATAATATTGTCAACGATTTCATCTAGAAAAGAAAAAGTTTATGATTTATGATCAATTTAATTTAATACAGATTCAATAAGCGTTTTTATATTTCGTTATTCAATAGTTTAATTTCATGCACGTTAGTGACATGAAATGTTAATGTAGAACATGCGACTACGATGAAAATAGATATCTTCTTATATAAATTGGTTAGATTATGCTGTATGATTTACCTATATTTGCTTATATTACTTTATCGGAATAAAATTAAAAAGTTTTGGAAATTAATAAATTTATTGTTATTAGAACATAATATTGCGCATGCTTTGCGCGCGCTATTTAATTTTGAAATCAATAAATATAATTTAACACGTATGAACCAACCAGCATCGCGAAAAAGAAGCTTAAAAGGTCCTCTCCCTTAAAACCATTACATGCTTTTTAGGGAAAGGATTGTTTAAAATTTCTCTATATTATTTAGATATAAATTTAATGTAAATATCTTTTAGCTTTTGTTTCTTCACAGTTTTTTTAGGCTGTCGTTATTATATTTCAATATAATTAATCGTTCTGAGATATCTAAAAATTTTTACTCTTTTTATAAGAAATCAAATACTTTTATGTAAGTAAAATATTTTTCGATATTTATAGCATTAAACTCGTATTTATATTGCACAAAATGTGTTATTTGATAAACTTCAATTTTAGATTGTGCGTCGCGTATGTACACACATAAAAATATTTGATGTAAAAGTCACTAAATATGTAAAAATTGTTCGATATAAAAATGCTTTCTAGCATCTTTCGATGTTTTATTGGGATAAAATTACATCTGTTCTTATAAATAGATTCTTAAAGAGAAAATTTAATTGTACTGTACGTTTCCATTATTACATACTTATCATATAAATAAATCATTAAGGTTAAACTAACCGCTGTAAGAAAGACGAACAAACTATAATACTACGTATCGTGCCGATTGGGTCAATCGTGCGTGACGATTCGCGGTAAGTCGATGCGTTCTTGCAGACGGTGAACATCCGACAGAACCGGGAGTGGTTACATAGTCGTCAAGAAAAAAAAAACAGAATACCCTGAGGGGAGAGAAGGGACGACGGTGGAGTGTTGATTCTGTCTCGCGGTGCATTGTCGAGTGCAATGACCAATTCGCCTTTTCCGTCCTTCCGGCGTGGCGGCACGCCGGTAACAATGTCATTCACTCATTATTAACACGGTCTTGAATCTACGATATCATTACGTAGCGCCGGGATTGGCTAATAACTTTAGAACGATAGTAAGATTTTGTCACTTTTTGTTACTTCTATCAATTGATATTTTTGAAATATTTATAAAAACGTTAAAAAGTTAAAAATGAAATAATAAAGTTGAAAAGTTAATAATTTTTAATTTTGTTTTTAATAATTTTAAATAATAAAAGAAAAAAATTATATAATGGAAAAGTATAATAGTTCTCTCATAAAAAACAATATTTTTTTCATATAAATTTACTAAGGCATTAATTTAAGAATATAATTTACGATTAACTTTTTGATGCTTTATATTATAATTATTTTATTGTTAGTTAATATAACTTAAAAAATTACGACTTTCTGATTTTATATAAATCGTACTTCTCATAATTAACTTTTATAGTTAATGTTTAATGTAACTGAATTAGTTTTTTGTTTACGTAATTTTTAACGTAAGTGAATTAATTTTCATTAATTTTAATTTAATTTAGTTGAAAAAATTATTCAATCTTGCATATAGAACGATCAATATTTATATATCGGATTATTGCCGATAAGAATGAGAAAAAGGAATGTGCATGTGGACAAGAAAAGACAAAAATACTTTTCTAAAGACATTCTATCACTTATATTTTATTTTCTCACGTTTGTCGTGAAAAAATAGCTGTTCATTGAAGACCGCCTCCGGATGCTGCTCAAGGGATCTTTTCTTTGCAGAAACAAAATTTGAGAAAAGAGAAATGAGATTTTGTCATTTGTCTTTATTGATTGATATTTATTATTGGAATACTTATAAAAAATTCAGTTTTAAAATGAGACGTTTAAGTTTAACGTAGATCGACGTAGTCAGATATAATTACATCCGGAAGTGTCGACACGTATATAGGCGTTTTGATCGGTCGCGATAAAAAAATCGATAAAATCATGCAATAAGATAGAAGGAGGTCGATGCCGTGGCAGGAAGTAAAGTCGCCGCATAATTTAATAACATTAAATCGTCTTCTCTTCTTCTCCCCCTCCTCCTTTCTCTCTCTTTTTCTCTTTCGATTGCTAATTTACGATTTCTTTTATTACGAATATCGAAATCGAATAATATCGAAATTGCATTTTTTTACAACGTTTTATCGCTCCGAATACGCAACGTATGTATGTAATACACTATATTATCTTATTTTGTTTTCCGCATGCACAATGTTTATACGAAAATTGTTATTATTGGCAGTATGATATATGCTGCTTCGTAAAGAAACTAAAAATCAGAGTCATATCGCTTCGATTTACGACCTGTACACTACTATCTCTTGAATAATTTTAGATATAGACGTACGTAACGAAAACGGACACGTTATTTCTAGATTGTTCGTATCAGTAATCCGTATGGTTTTCTATTCAGAAACACCATAAATTTATTTTGAATCGATTCTTTCGGAATTACACCTTCGAAAATAATGCACCTTTCGAGGTGTGATTATGATGTAAATTCACGACTGTATGGTATGGATTAATTTGGTTAAACCTTAAATGATTAACGAATTTTTCAAACGAAAACTCAATCAGCCAAAGAAATGCATTTTTTAAATGAATATTATTGAAAAATAATTGTTTTAAGAAGATGGAAAAGATTTGATGAAAAGTACTGAAAAAATATAAAAAATAGTGTAAGGTTTTTAAAAAACTATTTTTTAGGTATTCAAATGTTAAAAAGATTGATGTGTAGAAATGAGATTGAAAATATTAGTACAATTAAATGATATTTCACGTCTGTGATACATGATTTTTTTTGATAATTTCTACTTGTTTTGATATTTTATTTTTGTAACTTTGACAAGAGTATACAAATTGTTCATCGAAATAGACAATTTTTTATTTCCCATAATTTAAGATTGTATACTTTAGATTGTATTCAAATGATAAGACAAAGTCTAGTTCTTCCATACTCGTGTGTTCGGTATGTATCGTACATTATTTCCGATCAGTCTGACAGAATGATCAAAGTTTCTTTGCCTCCACCTCTCTGCATCATTCTTCAGTCTCTTGTCTGCTCCAATCTTCTTTCTTTTTTTTTGTCAGAGTATGTATTCAGATACATATGTATGTACACATCACACGTCGCGTTCAGCGAGATCCGTCGATGCCTGACGAAGTACAAGCAGTTATCAGTCGCTTTACGAACGGTTGCTATGCGATATGGTAGGGGTTCCTGCGGTCACCTACTATGCTAGCTCGACCAGTCAGAAGTCAGTGTAAGAGCCGGCCGGTTGTGCCGGCTCCTTTTCCTGTCTCTGTTTTTCGCGTATGCACACTTCTCGCAGTGTCTTTGCAACTTGGTTGCTTCGAAAAAAAGTCGTCGTACGTTTCGTCGGTGCAAATGCCAATTCACGGAACGCGTGAGTGATTCGAGAAGAAAAAAAAAGGAAGGGTCATCTTCGTAACCGTTCTGGAGAACGATTTGGAATCGAACAACGAAATTCGTTCCAAATCCCATTAAATTTGGAAGGACTCATGTTGAAAAAACTCGTGACACTTTGCGACAGGACCACTTTCGAAAGATCATCAGTAAGGTCTCTCGGTATCGGTGGCGGATGGAAGTTCGGGATTTTTGAATTTATAACAGTGGCGCGTTCAATTTAAATTTAAATCCGTATTGCTATCGGTATTATTATCGATATCGGATGCTGGCACGGAAGATTCGAAGAAAATAAACACTAAACTAAGTAGTTTTCAAAAGAGAATTCAGAACTTGAAACAGAATCACGGGCGAAAAAATGTGCGAAAACAATAAGACTTACTAAATTGCATTGTGTTGTGTGTTGGCTTTGTTCGTGTGAGGTCACCATCACATGGCGGAACGTTTTGAGTATTGTGACACTTTTATTTGTGTCGCAAATTTGCATGCAAGGACGCAGGAGTGAATTCTGTTTCTAAAAATAAACCCTATCACTCGATTGCACTGATATGTTAATAATATTCTTCGATACTTGACGAATCGTAAATATGCTGGGTGGCCTGTATGGAACTCTGTGATACTCGGTGATACGTGATACTGCAACTGGTACGTGATATGTCACTGACCCATTGCGATACACGCAAGTTTTTGGATAAGAAATTGTCAATTTGTGCACGATATTCAATTCGATTTTGCGGGGAAAAGTGAGCATGACACTGGACGGAATTCAGGATGAGTTGAAAACGCCTACGGAACAAATCACATCGATGGTAAATAAAAATGCCACTTATTCTTTTAAGTCACATTTCAATAGCGCATTTAAAATACTCTCTAACGATGGTAGAAATCCATCTAGACGCATAACAATATATTGTTTGCCTTGATGAAAATTGGCTCTTGTAAAATTGAAAAGTCGTAGAACTGTTTTTCCCAAGCAAGTCCATTGTATATTTCGAATCTTTGAAGTTTTGTGCTAAACTTGCACAAGAATCTTGCAAGCAACATTTTAACGGAAAGCGAAACGAGTGCAATTTGTTGCACTTGTGTGCGATGTATCTCGCGAGCGCATTATTTTCGTAGTGTTTCTCGCGTCAGGGAAGACTTTCCGAGGGTTGATGACAGTCTGCAAGGTTATTCCTCACGTGGCAATATATGACACGATGAATTAACATTCCACGGTAATACAAAGATCGGCCTAATAGCGGAGAGCCTTCTTGAGCGCTTTGACATCGAAATAAGAGCGATAATCATCGTTTGCTGACTGCATTTGGTTACGTTCTGGGTCTACGTCGCTGTGTAATCGTTGCCGATAAGAGGCCGGTATGATACAATCAGATGCGAATTGCCGTCGTTTCGGCGACCTCCGCCGAGTCGTCGAGTCCTTTATTTGTTTTGATAAGAGTTGTCTGCTATAACGGACACGAGCCGCATTTTTATGCGATTACAATACCTTTTTAGTACGATTTTGTGTGTGTGGAATGTTATTACGGAAAAGATCAAAATATTTAATAAATTTATTACCACGAAAAAATTTCATGCGTGAAAAATAATTAATTCTTTGAAGAGAGAGGTCTTGATCTTTAGATCAGAATTACTGTAAAAACGTATCATATATCGCCATCGAGTTCTTTATATTCCACGGTCATGTCATGACGTAATCTTTTATTATGAAATATCTTATTTACAACGGATAATTACATGCATTCGAATTGCATTTCTCTTAATGTTCATAAGTCACTTTCGTTACCAAAGTACAATGCTTGATTAAATGCGCAATTGTAGATAAACGCAAAAATTTTTTAGCAAAATTTGCGGAAATATTACTTGACAATAATACCGATACTTACAGTAATAGAATTTTCCATGTATGTACCATTTAATTATTGTAACGAATGAATGAACGAATTCTTTCTTTCTTTGAATGCAGACACTTTGTTGGAGATAAACTGTGGATTTATTGCTGAGCAGATGCAACGAACGGTGATAACCGCAATAATTTTCCTTTCCTTGATTCAGAACAATGTTATTAAGGTTTTGTAAATAATATAACGAATATATCAAGAAGTCTCTGTCACGCAGTTTCTTATCGTGCATCTTTAATCATTTTAATTTCCGCTCTTCTATATTTTCTTTTCTCGTGTATCGAGATCAATTTTTTTTGACATAAAAATATTGACCACGAAATATTTTATTTTAGATTATAATATCGTTTTCATTATACATTTAACGTTTACATTTGATATTGAAAAATAATATTGTAGATATACAATTAGAAAAGAAAGTAAAATATTTTTATATAGTTATTCTTGATTTTCTAACATAGTTATATTAACAAAATTAAGATTTTATTTACATTTTGTTGAAACATAATTTTAAAATTTTCTTCATTTAAATGTTCAATCTCTTTATCAAATTGTAAGATTATCTTTAAGTGCAATAGAGAGATTGAATATTGCGATGACGTTTCTTGCATAAGTCTTGCCATGTTAATGTTAATGCGATAACCTCTCTTTATTGTTTGACTTCCAATCAACAATTGATAATATTATTAATAATTGTATGATTTTGAAGAAAATTAAACTTGTGTCATGAAATGTCACGCCACTAATTTCAATATTCTAATCATTTTAATGAAGTTTCATGACTTTTAATTTCTAAAAATTATTATTTTAACAATAAGTTATTCTTTAACAATAAGTAAGATATTCTTTGAGGCATCTTCTAAAAATTAAAATATAGTTAAAAATTGTGATGTACACACCAAAAAATTGACAAAAATTGTAAACATATATTATTTTTTATTATAATTTTATCATAGATATTTAAAATATAGAGTAAAAACTTAATAATATCAAAATAATAAAGATATATTATTTTATAAAATAGCAAGTTTATTAATAATAAGTTAGGATTTAAAGATTATTTTAACAGGGGGGTTGGTACATTTTCTTTTAGAATATCACAATTATTTTTTTGTCTCCCAACATTAAAATAAATTTGTTGAGACAAGTCAAAGTTTTTGTAGTATACGTAAACGGCGCCAATTTATCAAATTTTATAGCTGCTATAAATATGTCAATGCTATCATTTCATCGCTGATTGCGGACAACTCGTACAACTCGCGCATATATGTGCATCGTAGAAAAGAACAGATTAGTACGATGTAGTACGATGTAGCGATTACGTAAACATACTTATTTATACATATACAACGGCGCTTTACAACGATGGCGTATAAAAAAATGTTTACACTTATACACATCTACATTGAACTCTATAATTGTTGGTAATGAACGTTCGAAGCGGATGTAGGAAGGTTACATTAGTTTTTTTTCAAGTTTACGTTGATGTTTAACATAATTTATATGTATCATTTGCATATTTTTTAAGTCACAAAAATTTATAACTAGTTTATAGCTATATTTATAGCTATATTATTATACTGGGAGATGTAGAGAAAAATATACCAATAGTTATAATTATAACACAAAATTACTTATTTCTTTATCCTTAAAGATTTTATTATTAGCAATAAAGAATAAAAAAATGACCTATTTTAATTTAATAAAAATGTTCTATTTTTTATTCAATCTTTTAAATTATAATAATAATCGATTATATGTACGTTAAAGAATGTCATATAGTATTTGTTAGGCATTTTTCTTTTTGATTCGTATTTTGTGAATTGTTTTTTTCATACGTGTTTATATCGATAATTCGCATGTACTTTTACAATGAGAAAGAAATATCATTCCTTTTACATTATGTCGCCATATTTCTCGCGCCATTCAAATATCACGACCTCAAGATTCGCCTATCGTGCACACTCAAACTTTGGATTCAACCTTAGGAACATTACGAAATCAATTCTTATCGTCAATGAAATCTTATAAATTGTAATAGTAACGATGCGAGATTTTCCCGGTATGTGTATAGTTCGAGTGTTTATCATTTCAAAGGTGACATTATCTAAAGTTGGGTTGCTAGAAAGAATTATACAATGAGCTAAAAATATGATTAAGATAATCGTTTAGTTATAAGAGTTGTACAAATGCACGTTTACTGTAAAATTATGTGATTGTGGTTAAATAGAAATTATACATAACTACATGTTATTTATTTGAATTTGTTATGAAGAAATTCTGTTCTCTGATCTGTCAAAAAGTTTCTTCGCATATAAGTGCTCATTGTTGCATTCACTTTTCATGTGCAATTACATTTCGCATGTGTACGATCGTCCGTACATTCACCGTCGTGGCATACGATAAAATCCGCCATACAAATATACATTCTAATTATAGTACCTACATCGATACCGTCACGAGTACGTTTATTTTTTCTTTTTTTCTGTTTTCATACACAGTGCTATATTTCACACTGAGTGTAATCATTATTCCATTATAATACATTCTTTTTTTTATACAGTCTCTTTATTTTCGTCAACAAAGAAATTTATAAAGACATTCGCGAAATTATCGTCTCAATTTATGCATGTTCTGATTGGTTATATCTACTAAATGATTTCTGTCATAATGTTTCGTCATTTTAAAGCGCTAATTTCAATCTGTTATTACAAGTTCTATCTATTTGAATTCGCTACAAAGAGAAATCTTGTTCACCGAATGTTAAAGAGATTCTTTTTCGTATAATATGAGCACTGATTGCAGCAGGGCCGGCGGATAATGTGGGTATGGTGGGTAGCTGTACCCACACGAAAAATTTCGAGTGCGTAAAATACCCACTCGGAATTTGATAGCAGATATATACTTATATATTAATAAATATGATCGAATTCCTATTTTTGAGTTTACCACGGGAAAAACGCGCGCGATTTAGAGAAATTATTAATTAAGTTTATTTCGAAAAATGCAAAGCGCAGCGCAGTTCTTGCATTGCGCAAGTAAATTTTTGTTCACTGAATGAAAGGATTTCATTGAATAAATAATATGATAAGGAGAATTTAAACAATTCTATTTTGTAGTTTTTATTCCTGTAAAATTTTCTTGTTTATGAATTTTTCCTTTATATACATTTTCTGGGGGGGGGACCCCTCTCCCGGTCAACTACCCACTCGGGCCTAACACAACCTGCCGGCCCTGGATTGCAGCATTTAAATTATCTTTTTTGAGCATGCTGTGATTCGCATGATGAACAGGCAAAAAAGTCTGTTTCTACTACATTTTCAGCCTTCGTTATTAACGCAGTGACTTTTGCATCTTATCATTTGCTAGTATTATCTTGGCATTGAAATTATAACGACTGATTACGGAAGAATAAAGTTGAAAAACATTTAAATAAGGCACATTTACAAATTTATTTCTATGTATAATGATGAATTTTTTTCGAAACGGATTTTAAGAGTAACTGGTCTTGAATTCTAATTATTAGAACCAACCGGTGCTTTATTGCTGATAAAGATGGGTTCAATTTAGGCGACTACGGCACTACGAAGCTTACGTGAATTGCAATTGCTAAGTTAGCGCCTTACCACAGACTTTGCGATTCAAATAATGCATATCTGATAGTAAACGTCGTATATGTAATCACTTCGTATATATAATTACATTCTCACATGTTGAATAAAGATGATCATTCATCATTTCAATTCAGTCTGTTAAATATTATGACGCAATTGTTGAATGTATACATTAGTACTCTGATAGTGTGAAACAAATTTTTCAATACTTTATTTTAAATTTCTTTGTGATTATAATTATTAAGTCACGCATAACATTATTATTATTATTATTTAATATTAAATAATAATTTTGTTATATATATATGTGTGTGTGTATAATCTTATCTTTATTTATAATTAATAAAAACAAATTCTCGTTTAATTTTATCTTCTAATATTTTATTCACAAATGTATGTGTGTTAAAATTCCAAAATTTTATTTTATTTTGTTACGTATTAAACATAGTTAGAGAAAATTAATAATACATTTTCTATTATTATTTTTTATATTTATTTTGAAATATATAGAAAAGAAATACTGGTTTATTATAAGTTGGTTCCGGACACAAGTGCATAGCGCAGGTTGCTTAATGATAAATATTATAGATGATATATCCTATTACGCGATCTATTATCGCGCAACGATAACTTGATAACATCGTGGGCAATAATGTACGATTGTTAAATTGACATTTATTGTGTGAGATAATGACCTTTCTTATCGTCACGATACTTAATAGACGCGATTTGTTAGAATATTATGTGCACTCTGTATGAGAATAATACTTATTTCTAATAGATGAAAACTTTTATTAACGTGTGATTTATAACTTTGGAAGTGGTATTATGATATTGCTTTTATATGTATTAAAAAAAAAAACAATTTGCAATAATTTATTCTGTATCTGTATTTATTCTATTGGGAAAAACAGGGAAAATTTTTAGGGAATTTTATTTTTATTTTTGAAAATCATAAATTTATGGAATTTCATAGGATTTTATTGATACTCAGAAAAATTTTATTGGTATTCATTTTTTGAATTTTACTTTTAAATTCTATCTTTCTTCCTGATGCACAAAACTTTCAGTAATACTATATATACCCTACGTTCACATATATTCTTGTATGACTTAGAAATTTTTATTAAAAAAACATGATACACAACAATATATTATTCCAAATAGGTTGTGCATTTAATCGTTTCAAATTTTGTATTTCCGATAAGCTAGATCCGTCTATTGTCAACAGATCATTATATGCTATTTCATATAGCTTATATTATTTATTTTTCATACTTTCTCACAATTAATACAAAACTCAAGTGCTTTTCTTTTTAATTGCATGATTAAGAGAAACATTAAAAAAAAAAAAATAAAAATATTTTAACCCTTAAAGAGCATCCTGGATCAAAATAACCCGAGCAAAAGTTTGTAGTGATTTCTCGACAGGATAATCTTTGAAATTGGGACTTGTGGTACTATTTCTTATTTATTTAAATGTTTTACATTACAACCGAGCATTGACCGTTTGGTCTAAGGCCCCAGTGTGCTACTAGCAGCCATTGGAGGTAGACGCTTGTCAATATCGTCCGCGTCAATTTGACCCAGTGCGCCCTTATCGCAATTGATTCTATCTTAAAGTGCACGGTTTCACGATTATCCAGTTAATTTTTTAGGTAAAAATATTAAAAAATAAAAAAGTTATGCAATTTTAAGTGAAAAAAGAAAATTTTTTAATTTTCCATATTTTAATTTTTTTTATAATAAAAAAATTGTTTTTGATATTTACAATGATTGAATTTTGTTTTTAAATAATTAAAGTATATATCAAATTTTTTTTTGTACATAAAAAATAAGATTATAATCTAAGAAGCAATTGAAGTTGCTCGGGACAATTTGACCCAGTGTACTCTTTATGTCTCATGCAGATAGTGTGTCCTTTTAGGGTTAAAGTTGCATTAGAAAATTCTCTTACCCGTGAAATTTTGAAAAATTCTTAGAGAATTTTTAAATAAAATTCTCTATTTTTTTCTAAATTTGAGTAGATTCGCTTCTAATGAAATCTCTCTAAATTTGAGTAGAATTCTGCGTATGATCATCTAACAAAATTCTTTGCGAATAGATACTATACATGTTCTTCTGTATCATAAAATTTACCTTATATAAAGTGGCGAAAAATTTGATTTAATAAACCAGAGATTTGAATTTAAATAAATTTTTGTGCTTCTGTTTACTCTCTAAATTTCCTAGAGTGAAACATTACTCTAAAAGAGTGAAAATCGAACATATCTAAGTTCGAGTGATTTGTCATTCTAATTAGAGTGAAAATGCATTTTATAAGAGTGATTTTACTCTAATTACAGTACAAATTCACTCTAATTTTCACTCTAATTAGAGTGACAAATCACTCGAACTTAGATATGTTCGATTTTCACTCTTTTAGAGTAATGTTTTACTCTAAGAAATTTAGAGAGTATCGCAGAAAAATGAGTTCTTGTTAATAAAAATTTACACTAGTGCATAGGATCCATTAAATAATAAAGCGATATTACTTATGTATCTACCAGAAGCGCTTATACGGCTTAAAAGCTGAGTCATTATAACGAAGATTAATTTTCTTATACATTTAGCAATGAAGGTGCAGCAGTATGCAGATGTAATCATAATGATCATTAGCAAGAATACGACGATGAAAAAATTTATTTGAGCTATATATCATGGAGTGAATAAATCTTTCTCCGGTAACAAATTCTATAGATTAATCGCAATAGATAGTGTTTTTGTAATGACGTATGTTTGTTGACGGAAATTAATTTCCGGAAAGTTTTTCTGTACAGATAGCGTACAAAATCGCACGAGGTAACGAGGTCAAATTTGAGAAAAAAAAAGTTTATTTTGTCAGAAAAATTTGGATTTTTGTTTCGTCATGGTAGAATGCAGTTCGTCTCAAGTTTGTCGCTTACGCTTGTGATTTTGTTTGTTTAATGGTAAAATAATTTTTAATGCGTAATAAAAAAATTCAATTGCGATTTGATGTATGAAAAGATACGCGGTCGTTATGTTTATTCGCAAATTTCTTTCACTCGTAGTTTTATCATGTTTTTTTATGTTTTACTTATAAAGGTTCAACTACGCAATTTAATACGAAGTGCATTTTGCGATACGGTGTGATGAATGAGTAATGTCCATGTAAGAAGGATGCGCGTGTTTATGTAACACTTATCAAAGGATATTTAGTTGTGTGCCTATATTAAAGTATCGAATGTCGTTCTCTTTTTATCCTGCCATTTTATAGCTGTCAATAAAAAGCTAATTTGCGCGGCTGGCAATCGTAGATTATCGAAGCTCTCGAATCTTATTCAAACGTGCTTCTCCTCCAAGTTCTATTAATAAATGCCTTGTTAATAATGATACATTTGACCTTGCTTTGTTACATATACATATAATAGCATTGCATTTAAATAAATTTTGTAGCTGTAGAAATTTCAGCTGGATAAAATAATTGATATTTTTTATCTCTGTGATTGTTATTCGTGCAGAAAACTTTTCTAAATATTATAACTGATTTAAGATATTTAAATATTTGATGGAAAAGATCTTTTATTAGAGGATAGAGAAAGTTGATAGTCTTCATTAGAAGCGAATCTAAGTTAAATATTAAAGCAGTACATTAACTACTACTTCGGTTAATTAGTGTCTTATCTCTTATTACCTATGCAATTTTGCAAGTGTTTGCATATCAAACATCAGACATTATTATTCACGAATTTATTGTTATTTGAACTTTAAAACGTTATCAAAGTGAATAAATTTGTGGACGAGGCTCTTACCATTCTTCGTAATTTCTTCATTAGAAATATATAAAATCATCCTCTTGAAAGCCGTGCAGTTTTCGTAGATTTTCATTCTCTGGCTAAATATAGACTGTGACTTTATTTACTCTTGGCAAGAAGTTGATCCTCGTCGACCTCGAATTCGAGACATATCGTTTGCGTGTAAAATGTATTGATGAATTAATAATTAATCTTCCTTTTCTATTTACTTTTATGATTTTTTTCGGATTGCGACAGGTGATTGTGAATTTGAGGTTTTACTTAGGTTTTATCAAACTAACGAAATTTTAGCTCTCAGAACAATTCTTTTTAATAATCTATAGTATGTGCAACTTTCTTCGTACTAATCCTTACTGTTAAACGAAGAAGATGAAAAAAGTATTAATTAAAAATTTAATTTAAATGTTTAAAGTTAAACGAAGAGCGTATCTGCTTAGTCGCGATTTTAAATGAAAAAATTATAGGCTTTTACGCGATGACCTGATAATGCAGTTTATCGTCCTATTATCCGCGAGTTCAATCAATTAGAGCGAAATCTGAATAACTAATACCCATATAATTGCTCGTCGAGTGATAAGAGAAACGTAAATTCTAAATCTGTCAGTTTATCAGACTATTAATGGCGCTAAGTTCTCCAACTCATCATTGATTAGTTGAGAAATTAGTGCTTGCAACAATTCGAACATATGTTTATTCGATTTCTTGTAGTTCAGTCAACATTTAAGAAGTCACAATGTTCTATTTATTAAAAAAAATTTTTTGAATTTGACAAATGTTAAAGCATCGATTGAATTAAATAATAAATGAAAATTATGAATAAGAATGAGTTTTTCTAGTGTCGCTTCTTTTAATTTTTTTCTTTTTAAAACGTCTTTTTTTAGCGCTTTTTAAATTTATATATGTATTTAGCTATAAAGCAGCTATAAAACAAATTGATTCAAAGAACTTGGCCTTGTACATTATTAAAACTTTAATTCTTTCGATAGGGAATTGGGGATCTTATGAGCGCAACACGATTCATCATTTCTCCGCATAATTTGTTACTTATCAATTAGGGAGCGAGATTTCGATGATGATAGGATAACCTCCTTACGAATCACGAAAAAGCGCGATAAATCTGTCGCGATAAATTGCGACAATGCCCTAGCTATGGGTCAAGTTACGATTTAAATTGTGTCGATGAACGATCGCACGGAAATAAAACATCACCCCTTGTCCCACTATCTTTCTCTACCTTCTACACAATGGAGCCAGAATAGATCTGCTGGAAACGTATCTTTTGATGTGTATCTAATAATAAGTAGGTCTTCTTAAGACGTAATAGTTGAATCGAAAAATTGGTATAATTATCACCGATTATCGTAACGTATTAAAGCTGTTGAAAATCAAAATTTATCTAGAAAATATAAGATATTAAGAAAAATTTTTAATTATAAAAATTAATTTTTAATAAACACAGTTTCGAGAATTGTTTATTTTAGAATAATTTTTATACGACATAATTTTGTTTTTATGTTTCTACATGATACAATATGACGTTGTCTACGAATTATTAAATGATAGATTTAATCTATTAAATTGACATTGCCAACTCCTCATGAAGGACACGGTTTATTCAACGATTTCGAATTGAGAATATATTCGTTTGCGTTTATATTTGCGTTTGTGTTCATATTTTTAATAAAGCAAATGTTTTAGTTGAGAAGAGATTTATTTCAAATCTGAGAATCTGCTACACGAAAGATTTAAATGATCTTTCAAAAGACTTGACTTTTTTCGTATGAAGTTTCTGAGATGGAACAAACGAGATTATGAGCTCCATTTGTACATGCTGTCATTGGAGGCCAACAGCCTTAAGCTTATGCCGAGCCTCGTCTTACGTAATGATTATCTATCGCGACTGCCTAGACTTCCGATCAGACGCGACGCATGAACACCCGTGCGTCTGAAGCGTAGCTGTGGTAAAGCGCGCGACTGAAAAAAAAAAAACAAAAACGGAGAAACCTGTCTGTCACTTCGGAACCGCTTCAAATTTAATCCTTTTGCACATGCTACCTTTTTCCCAATGAGCATATTACGGTCGCAAAACCGGTTTGATACTTGCATCCAACGTTAAGTGACATTGCCGGCAACGTTACTATTTCTGGACCGTGTTCATATATCAATCGCCGGATGTATCAAATTTTTTATATTTTGAGAAAGTTATAATTAATAATGAATATTAATGATTGCTTGATATTGAGAGATCGAGAGATATCTTTCTATATCAGCGTAAAATACTTCGCGATTGAAGAAATCTCATCCGGCAAATGCGGGATGAGTGTCTCACATCGCACCGGTTATATAAATCAGAGTGAGTTATTTTTCTGCGCGGCCTTTAAAATCATCACGTCCGACGCCGTGGCTTAGAGATGAAAATAAATGCCGATAAATCGTTCGCTTGCCGAATGTACGTTGCTACACTTGTAGCAAGACGCGGCAGATCCGCGCAGGATTCGCGCGTACGCGAACCAAGTATCACCTTAGTGCGCGCGTCCAAGAGATGAGGAATTGATTCGCGGCCAATTGAGCGTGTATTTATATCGTTCCAATTTTCTCACAGTGACGTGCAGAGTACGATTTTCGAAGTGCACTCTCAGATCCACCGCGAGTAGTATCGCTCGACGATTTGCAGTCGGTGGATTATAATTTTTCCGTAATTCTGTTTTTGTGCAATTTTGTTGTGTGTTGTCTGTGCAATTTTCTTTAAACATTGAGTCCTTATCGTGTGATATGACAGTGATTTTTTTTTGTTTTGAGTGAAAAATTGCCTGTGTTGTGTCTTTTAGGTTTGTGTGTTTCGATGGATTCCAGTAACAAATCCATTTATCTATAAAGCGTGATTCAAATAGCGATTGCGCTGCGTTTTGCTTACCAGTCGCTGTCGAAGGCCGATTATAGCTTTCATGATGCCAAAAATAGTTGTCAGGCATACGATAGCAGAGAAGGATGAAAGAAGGACGTGCTCTCTTTTTTTCTCTCGCAAATAATTATACACGTCAATATTTCAATATTTCAAATTTTAATTGTGAATTGTGCGTGCCTTGACTCATGTCAATCGGCTATTCTTGTCGCGAATACAAACTAGTCATATAAATCCGAGTAAATCGGAGTAATTCATAAATTTTTTCAATTTTTGGGTACCTATAATAAGTTTAAGTTATTTCGTGTTTCCACGAAGAATTAAAGATTGTTGCGATTAGAAGTGAACTTGGCGCATTAGAATGTTGCACGTGGATCGTAATGACCGATTATTTGTACTTCCTGTCGCAGCGCTGCTTCGATACGCGCAATATTATGGCCATGAGCCAATGTTGTGACTCTCGTTACTATTAATGACGAGCTGCGTCAACTTTTTGTTTTCTATCTCTTTTGTGTTTTTACTTGTATACCGTTAACAAGCTATTAACGAACTAACTTCAATTATATATCATGAACTCGATTCGCGACCGGTGAAGGATGATTAACTATGGGATCATAAATCCTAGGCAGCAACCTCCGTCGGCCTTGAAATATTTTATCAGGAAAAATATGTTTGCATTGCAATTACATTTGACTAATAATCTCGATGGTTATTTTTTGGGGAAAAAAAATTGACTATCATTTTTTATATCTTATGATCGATATTACTGCGTTGTAAGAGGTAGTTTGCGATGAAGAATTTTATATTTTGCAACGACAAATAAGAAACAGTAGAATTTTTTTAAACTCCACTCTCCTACATATATATACATTTATGTGCAATCTTTAATTCACTTTTATAATCGCAGACGAGACTCAATTTTATCGCTTTTTTTTCAGAACGGCAACTCGGCCAGCGTGCCGGCAGGCCGAGTCAACGACTCGACCTCGCCTTTACCCTCGGAGAGTAGGCACGCCGAGGAAACAGCCGGTTCCACTGTCCTTAAGATGGGCAGCATGGATTCGGCGGGCAACGCCCGCGGGCCCTCCTGTGGTTTGGTCGGCTCTCTTCTTCCCAGCTGTCGGGGTAGTGCGGAGGCGTTTGCTCGGTGTCTTCATCGACGGCTAACGTCACTGGGCGAGAACGGTTCTCCTGAACGGTCCGCGGATGCTGCCAAACCGTGTGAAACCTCCTGGCTGCATCCATCGAGCAATCGGCACATAATTGCCAACAGTCTTACCGCTAACAATCAGCATCCGATTCTTCAGCATCAGCCGCGTCATAGTCCGGAATCGGATCTCTTCTACGATATTGAAGTAGAAGAGGCAGAAGTGGACGGACCGGGTTCGCCCCCCGAGGAAGCGACCGCCGCTGAATTAGCGAATCTGCTGGTAAACCCGGGAAGTCTAAAGGCAAGTCATCATGATGCCTGTCATTGTTCACCTAGCGGAACCAAAATGACGTCTGGCGTCACAGGCGTTCATCAAGATCCTGAGGCTTGCTTGTTTGCATCGCCAATAACTGGTACACCACCTGACAGTGATTCCTCTGAGATGTTTTTCGATCCAGAGTCCTCAGAAACGGATAAATCGAAAGCCGAGGTCTATTTTGATCCTATCAGCACTTCGGACAGCGAGACTACGAATCTCTCCAACACTCCCGGTCTTGCGAGGACCAAGCTTACGTTAAACGGACGGAAGCGGATGGAAATACATCCAGAACGCTGCGACGACACAACATCTGAATCGAGTTGTTCCTCGAGAAGAAATCCTGTATCTTGCAAGAGTAGTCGTCCAGAAGAAGGATTAGGCTGCAGTTCGGAAGACTCACTAAACGGTAGAAGTTCTCAGGAAACAACGTCACCCAGCCACGAGTCTTTGTGGAGCACGTTCGACGACAGCACCGTATCGCTGCAGGATGAGAGTCCATCCAGAACAATTCAAGATTCCGTTATCCCTCATATCTGTTTGCCTAAGTCTCATTCTGATTCTGAACTACCGAGCAACGGTATTAGCATAGTAGTATTTAACAAACTCGATAGACGGGAGGTAGAAGATGAGATGAATGAACGTGAAATCGATAAGGTTCCCAGTAGTATGTCGAAGAATGTGATGTGCGAGATCAGGAACCGCAGTCTTTTCACGATGCAAGATGTTGAGAATGATAGTAACTTAACGAAAAATGATTCTTTTAATGGTACTGAAGTTAATGTGATTGAGAATAAGGACAATGAAGAACGTATGGAATTGGAATCTAAAACGACATCGCCAGAGAGTTCGTCGCACTTAAAGGAGGCCAGTGATACTGATACCGATCATTCATCCTATAGTAGTACTATTGATATTTCGTTTACATTGGAATGTTCGAATGATGCTACAGTGACCGAGGCAATCTCGCGGAATGAGTTGAACCTAAAAATTGAAAAGGACATTGCGCTAAACGAGAGTGACGAGAAGTTGTGTCTGTTACTAAAAAAATTTGGCAGCAGTTCTATCACAAAAGAAGAAGATTCATCGCCAGAACAGGAGACTCAAAGCGAGACAGTGGAAGAAGAGGAAGATAGACCGCAGAGAGTTCGAAGGTGCTCCTCCTTGAAAACGGGAAAAACACCACCAGGTACACCGCACAGAAAAAAGATTGTCAGATTTGCGGACAAACTTGGTCTCGATTTGGCAGATGTGAGAATGTTCCTGGATGAAATACCGAAGATACCCAACTCCGCGTACAGCGACCTGAGCTACGATAACATCTTTCGACCAGATAGTAATTCGGAGAATACGGCGTCCACTTGTGACAACTGGTGTGATCGTTATCAGAATGATGGTAGGCGCCAATCTACGTCGACGATACCCAGAAAGATCGATCGAATGCTGGTACCGCTTTTCCAGCAACCGGGCGGTATGTCGAACTTCCTGGATATAGTGCGTGAACGTCTGGTTTGCCTGGAAAACGTGGTAGTACAAGATCCAACGACCTTGACAGTCCAGGGCACGGTGCGCGTAATCAATCTCGATTTTCATAAGTCTGTACATGTGCGATATACTCTTAATTCCTGGCGGAACTTCAGCGACCTGCAGGCGACCTATGTGCCTAACTCGTGCGACGGGTTCAGCGACAAATTCTCTTTTATTCTGTATTGCCACACGTTACTGGTTGGTCAGAGACTTGAGTTTGCAGTTCGGTTCCAATGCAAGGGCGCGCAGCATTGGGATAACAACGCCGGTGCCAATTACTGCTTCCAGTGTCTGCCAGCCTCCTCGTCATCAACCGGATATATACCGATCACCGCTGATGAGTGTCGGCGCGAAAGCTGGCCATCGTTTTACTGACGGATGTCTAGACCATGCGTTTGTTTGATTTAATGATATGACAGCGGCGTGACTCCGGGAACAAACTGAAAAAAATTGTTGAAGAGGTGTGTAAGCTGGCAATAGTTGATGTTTTTACATGTTCCTAAAAAAGTGCTTTGTAACGAAGTGTGCAAAATGGAATCTGTTACTATTGTCCACTATTTCAGAGAGCTCTCGGAAAGTTTTCGTAATGTACGAGTACAATAGCATATATTGATCTTCGCAAGAATATCAGGTATTAAACGTTATTGGAATAATAATTTTTTAGAAAAGAAAGGTTATAGTGTAATAGCAATTGTTTTTTAACGGCTGACTATAGTAACGAATGAAAAATATTTGTTTGCGGATTATGGGAACAATGATTTTATTGTATCGTTGTAACGATAAATAAACGGATGGAATTGCTTAATTATCAAACGATTCCAACGTTTTTCAATGAGTTTATATAATTGATCTAGTATTTTGGAAGCAGAGAAGTAATGCATACACACATACACACGTTATGGATTATCAATAAAATGTGAAAAATATCATATGTATTAAATATAGATTTAAGAGGTTATACCACTGTAGAATTTTTGAAACATTGAAAATTTTTTAAGGGAGTTTTGCTGCTAAATCAAAATAAACAGATTTTCATGAAATTTTGTAGAGAAGTTCAAATTAGTGATATAAATTGACTGTCAGAATTTCAGAAAGCTGAATTAACTAGTTATTTAGATATTAAATATTTTATTAACATGGACTCTTATGGGAATTGATGAATTTTCAGGATTTTTCAGTTTTTATTGTCGTATTAAACATAGAAGTAATGAACAGATGTTAGTGAACCTTTACAACAGTACATCTTAACTATCTAGAAAAGTACTGTCAAATTTTTGAAACGATGCATTTACTCGTTTGAGTGAAATAATTGATAAGATAAAAAAGCTTACAATAATCGAAGTAAAACAGCACGTAAGTGGTAAATGTGTGCTAGTGATATAACATGAATTTCAAATTGTTGTATTTAGTTATCTAAGGATGATATAATAGTGAAAAATGTTTATTCTCAGTTTAAAAAAAAATTATTTTAGTAATGAAATTAGTACTTTACAGCCGAATTTTTTCTTGTATTCATCATTATTAACTTTAGATCATATACAGCAAACAAAAGAAAGCAACAAAATGGTTATTTGAACATTTTTCTTTACTTGAACTCATGTGCCACTTGTTGTGCCGGACCTGAGCAGAAGAACTCCTTTAAACGATGCCTTAATGTTTTAAAAACAAGTTTTAATTGATGAAACCTAAAAATAGTTTAAAATCTAAAAACTTGTACGTGTAAGAGGTAAATAATCGGTTTTGAAAACTTTAAACGCGTTTTTCTCGAAACTGTATTTTTCAAATTGGCTTGTAGCATAACTTCAACAATTTTGGTTTATTTGAAATTTTAACAGTATCTTTAAAACAATACTCCGCGAAGTAACACGTACGGATTTTTTTATTAATTGAAAACTTTAAGTTATGAACCGTTTTTCATGTCAATTTTCACATAAAAACAGTACTTTGACTTCAAATGCTTACCATTAAAAAAAAAAATATTTTTTAAATTCCGTACATGTTTCATTAGATAATTTAATGTAGATTAAAAGAAATTTTTTTTTGTTTATAAGTCAACAATTAAAGTCGATAGCCTGCAAGCCGGAGCACCATAGCTGCCATTTTTTGAATATAATATTAAAAAATTTTTTTAAAGTTTAATATACATATATATTAAAGACTGTACATGTATATTAAAGATATATACTTGTTTGGATATTAACAAATTTTTTGACTTAATAGAAAAGAATGAATATGTACCTTACTTTTGTGGTGTAACCCCTTAAAATCTGTTTTTTTTTTGTTTTTACAAGATAATATTGACTAATTTTCAAGAAATATTAAATGATTTAAGAAGTACTTTTAAGAAATATAAAAAAAAAACTTACATTAATGTCAGATTACTGTCAAATAAACAAATATTTTTACTTTCCAAGATTTTTTTCACGAAAGTATTTTCCAAGAGATTGCGGAAATTATTTCTGCTTGTCATATAGTTTGCCTCAAATTGTATTTGTAATTGTAAATAAGTCGATACACAGAGAAAAAGATTTCTTCAGATTTAATAAACAGTTTTGTTCGACTATTCTAAAGTATATATTTCTTTGGTTTTAATAAATTTTACACAGATTTCTTTAGATTTAATAAAGTTTATCAGAAACAAAGAAATATATGCTTTGGAATAGTCGAACAAAACGGTTTATTAAATTTAAAGAAATCTTTCTCTCTGTGTAGAGATTATAATTTTAAAAGCTAAAATTCTTTCAACGAAGTAGAAAACAAATACTCATTTAAGAATTCAAAAAATTATGAAATGGCCTGAATGCAATTGATAGAAAATGTTAAGAACATTTAGACGGTTTATATGTTCCTATGGAGTATCTTTGCAGAGTTTATGTCGCAGTTAAAGATAATAGATCATTCTTTCGATCGCATAAAGGAATCGCACATAGCTGCGATTTTGTTAGCGTTATCCAGTATGTACAACGACGATAGACGATAATAAAACGAACGTTGATATAATAATATTAGTTCTTGTTAGCGACGTCGTACGAGTTTAGACATTACGTAGATGTTTTATAAAATATTACATATACACTGAAAAAGAATTTATTCAAAGTAAATAAATTAACTTACTTATTTATTCTTTTTTTAATTTTAATAAATGTGTTTTGTAATTGTAAATAAAAAATTTCATTTTAGATAATATTTAGTTAAATATAGAAAATATTTTAATACTTTAAATATTATATTTTTATTTTAAAACAAAAATTTTAAACTAAAGCAGTATTTTTTAGAAATTAGTAATCTATTTTTTTCTAAAAATTGCTTTTTTTAATATTAAAATTGTGTTTTAAATAAATACTTTTTCTACTTTAAGAAAGAAATGTTTTTGGTTGAAATAAATAAATATTTTAGTTTATTATAATGTGTATTTACATTTTTGTAAGTAAATATTTGCTATAAAAAACTAAATTATTTGAAATAAACGAAGCAGATTACATATTTAAATGTGTTTAATAGCTTTTTCCAAATAAATAACTATTATACACAGAAAAAAAGATTTCTTTAGATTTAGTAAACAATTTTGTTTATTATAAAGCATATATTTCTTTGTTTAAAAAAATTTTATACCTACGTCTTAGATTTAACAAAATTTATTAAAAACAAAGAAATTATAATTATTCAATTGTTATTTTTAAACAAATATATTTTTTAACTATAAAAACTTATTCTCTTTGATTAACAAAATAATTTCTTTTGAATAAATATTTTATTATATTTAAATAAATTATTTTCTTAAGTAAACATAAAATTTTTGGGATATTAATAAATTCTTTTTTCAGTGTAATAAATGTAATGTTTTAAAATAAGAAAATAATTTTCTTGCACTATTAAGAAAAAACTTACTAGGCCTAAATAAAAATTTCTTGAATTTATTATTTTTTTCAGTGTGGAGATATTTAATTTTTTTTAAATAAAATTGTATTCGGTATTGACTAAAATGTGCGATTGAAATTTAATCGATGTCTTTAAAGATGTAGCAATATCTCAATTTGATATAACTAATATTTTTACCGTTTTCAATCGCCTATTCTCTTTGCCAAATTTACTCTGAAAAGAAATTAATTTTATTACTTAATGTTGAAAAGTAAACAATTTATAAATATGAAAAAGTAATATATGTACAGAGCAAATAAGCTAGATAATTTAACGTCACGTTTATATTCGTTTTTGCAAATGGCACTTTTAGACTGATATTTTATTATGATGGAGACTGTATAAAAAGAATTTTACTTGAGAACGTATATATTATGTTATTTTGTACATATATTACATTATACATGCATACGTGTGTACAGGTAGCATCAGTATTGGTGGCAGGAGTGTCTTTTATTGACTGACTTTATTTTTTCAGTATAATTTATATTATGAAAATTATTATTGTTTTTATGATAATCTGTGTACATATCATTATTAATTATAATATCTTTCTCGTATTGAAAATGTGTTTATTGTGCGGATGGACATCGCGGATACTTTTTAAAACTTTCGATAAATTTTTTCTAATTTTATAATTGGAGACTGTGTCATCTTTGGAATGCAATTGATTGTACTTCTTTATTGTTCGCATTGATTTCAATTTTTTGTTATACTGCTTTACATTTTTGTAATCGCGAATTAGAATATAAATATTTTAGCATCTTTATCTTTAAATTTTATTGTTATGTGTTTTTCAGATGTATTTTTTTCGTGTTTTAACAAATAAATTATTTTATTTAATTGAGCTTAAAAAGTATGATAATGTAAATTTATTATTATTTCTTTAATATTTTTTGTTATTTTTGGATGTTTTATGAAATAAAATTAAATATATACTTAAATAATATGCGCTAAAAGTTATTGTTTTCTTATTATTTTAACGTGTATGTATAAATATTTTTTTATTGTATCAGAGTATCTATTGCTGTGAACTTTTCATAAATTTTTATTTTATGTTTTTTCAAATTTTTGATAATGTTGTATATGTGTAATTTTGGAATTAATGACCTGTTGTGAATAAATTATATTTTTTGATAACATCAATTTACAAACGCTGATAAAAGTTAACTACCGAATGATAAGTGCGACCACCATTATTGAGACATGCGATATGTACACACATGAAACAAACTAATAATTTTGTGTTGTTAGACCATATTGCCTTTAGATTTTTTTGGCGTATAGTGTATTTATAAACTTAAACTCCTTAACAGAATATTTTGCTGTATAATGTAAAGTGTTAATACAGAGGATAAAGTAAGATAATTAAGGTAAAAAATTTGACAATTTTTTAATTGTTACCTATAGAATTTTGCATATTAATTAAATGTTACAAAATTATTATGTCATTAGCAAATATTTTCAGTGTTTATTACTTGCTACGCGATCCGATTATTCAGATAAGATCTTTATACATATATTTATTAAAGAATTTTTTGTATTTTTGGTTCTATATATTGTTAAAAGTATAATTTTTTTTATTTAGTTTAAAAAATTTATACAATATATATGTATATGGAGTATTCCATGTCAAGTGAATCACTCCATTTTTGTCAAGTTGGACACTTTTTTTTAACCTAACGCGGCTTGAAATTTTTCTTATTATCTCTATTTTATTTCCCTAAAATTTTAAATTTTTTTACTTAAAAAAATTTTTTTTAAGTGAAGCAAATTTTTAATTATAAAGAACATTTTAAGTAAACCTCGAACCCTTACATCTCGAATTCTTAACCGCCAAACTCGTTAAATTACGTCTTTGACGTCACCTAGATACGTGGAGCATAGAGTTCATGCTCCGAATTTCGAGAAAGATCGAAGCGCTATTTTTGAACCCGTTGAGATCACAACTTAAAATTTGAGGGAAATAAAGTAGAGATAGCAAGGAAAATTTTAAGCCGCGTTAGGTTAAAAAAAAGTGTCCGGCCTAACGAAAATGGGGTGATTTACTTGACATGGAATGCTCTATATGTATATATAATTTAAAAATTAACGCACTGAAAATTAAATAAATGTTTTTTTACAATATTTTATTACTATATTTTTATATTAACATAAATAACAATAAAATTAAAAATTTATTTATACTTTTGTGTAAAAAAAAAGTTAATGTAAAATACTGTCAATTATCTTACTTTCTTTTTTAATACATATTTTACTCTATGTATAAAATATATAAATATGAGTGTGTTAATAACAATGCAAAGATGCTATATCGTATGTCGATAAATATTGTTATTTATGAAAAGTGTATGCTATTTACAGAAGTAAATTATTAGAGGATTGTAAAAAATAATCATAAGACCGCACACAATATACACTTCTAGTAAACATTTTGAGAACAGTTATATCAATGAAAAATATTTTCCTAAAGATTGTTATCAGCAATCCTCATTGTTATCAACAATAATACTATGTAACTGGGATTAGCAATAATTAATTATAGAATTAATGCTAGGGACTATAAAAATTATTTTTTTTGACCACTGAATTAATTCTGTTATACTCCGTCTCTGCGCGAAGTATTTCGAAACGAATGGACACAGTTACAACGACTATACATATATGAATCCTATAACAATTTATTTGGGTTTCTTTTATTTTGTATTATTTTAACGGGCAATAAGATATTGATGATTATTGATGCATGAATGAAACTAATCGCTATTTTTTAAATTTATGTTACTTTAAGATATATCTCGAAATCGAAAATATTCTGCTTTTCTTTGCGATTTGGAAGTAAAAGGACATATATTTTATATCATATACTTGCAAAAACGCATTTGCTTTTTTTTCTTAGATCGTAGATCGATTTCGAGATAACGCTGTCATATTTGCTTATTATATCATAATACTCATAATACTAGATTTGATGTAGTATATAGTACATATAGCTACATTAATTAATAACAGGCCTTCGAGGTATCATTGATGTAACGATAACCCCGAAAAAATGTATTTTTTAAAACATTTTTTGTCTAATTATTTTGAAGACATAATTTATGTCTGAAGAATGAAGATTAATATCGATTTTTTGGCCATTTTTAAGAAAATATATTGTGCGCGAAATGAATATCGTGAAGAAAAGTTGTGCATGAGAAGCATTGTGATATACATATGCGATTAAAGCAATTCACAGTACAATACATTCTACAACACGTCTAGAAGGATACTTGAGAGATTTGGCATGTGATCGGCGTATATGTAGGACGAACTATTTTTGTTAGTCTCCGTTTATAAGTACGTATACTTATCTTAATCGCTTCGTAACGGCGTCGGTCTTGGACGTAGAAGAACGATCAAGAAACATTTTCGACAGTTTTACTCCTGTTCCGAATACTGTTGTGTGTTTGATATGTCGCGGTTAATAGAAAACAAATTCATGAAATATGACATCAATAGTTATATAATTGTACAACATTGTGAAATAGACTGTTAGCCAATTACAGATCATTTCAGAATATAACTGAATAACTTTTTGATTAATTTTGATTGATTTAATAGAATTTAAATTTAAGAATAAATTTATTATTGATAACTTTTTACGAAAATAATAAATTTCAGTTTGAATTTGCCAAATAATTTGTGATAGAATAGAAGGAATATTGTTTTATATTCGAAATAATCTAATTAAAAATTTTTTTCTATTTTTCTTTTATTTGCGGATGATAGCTCAATTTTTTCCATTAATCAAATTAATTGAAGCAAGAAAAATAGAAATCGTTAATCATTATTTTATGACGTTATATAATCGTAAAAAATTTCATATTATCAATAGCAAATATAAAATATGAAATTAATTAAATTAATTAAATTAATGAATTAAAAATAACTGAAGAAAGAACATTTATAGAAATTGCATTGAATTACTTTATATCTTTTATGTAGTTCTGAAAATTGCATAAATTTTCAAATATAAATGAGACTATGAGAGAGTGTACGTATGTCAGTACCGTCCATGTATCATCCGTCCTATCCAACATTTCTAGATCAGCAGCAATTAGTATATTAATTTCTATAGAAAATCTTACAGTTATCCAATTTTTATAACACGCAGCTGACGCATATTGTTAATAGGAACGTATGGATCAATGGACCGATGAAAAATGTGCCTAAATATTTACCTAATCATTACATTATTAATTGAGTCATGTCACTTTGCAAGTATTTCTATGTCCAAGACAACGTCGATTAGTAGTATTGTAGTCCAAACTATGTAATATATTTTTCTATGTAGATATATTCTGGGATAAGTCGAGCTATCGAATGTTTTTCACGTCAAGAACGTGAATATTATTTATGTTATTAAAAAAAAAGAGATGAGATGTAAAATAATCGAAATGGTTACGTTAATGCGTATTAACACTACACCTATCTTTATACGTTTTCATAATCAAATCTTGATTCTATATTTACTGCAATTTTTTTGTACAATTTGCTTGACGTATAAACAAAGTGATATACATGTATGTATAACTTCAATATCAATCTTCCAATCATTAATGAATTTTTTTTCGATGAATAGATACGTTATAAATACATCTTCGTAGAAATTGAATATGCGCTTAAGATTGAATGTTATGAAGAGCAAACATATATGTATATACATATATACAGACACACACATATATATATTTGTATGTATAATATATATAATATTTGTTCTCCATATTATTGTAAAATAAATAAAAAATGGATTTATAGCTTTTTTCTTGTTCTACAACCAGAGAAAATTATTTTTGAAAGAGAAAACCTTTTAATCTTATTTATGCTAACAAGAAGTTCAAATATTAATTGTAAGTCACATTACATATTAAAACTATAAATGCTAAATAAAATTTATATTAGCTTATTTGAAAATACATAAAATTGCATGCTTAAATGTCGTGGTACGCGTGATGCGTGTCCGAAATAAAAGTAACGCTATAGTCTTGAACTTCTGATTTTGTCGCCGGATGTGGAGGTGTAACTTGGCACATATACTCTTCGTTAAAATGGTGAATGCTACACTAGACTTTTGATATGAGAAATTGACATTTAACATTTATTAATATTTAAATATCTAAATATGTTTTATTTGAAAGACATTGGAGCTTATTGTATCTAGATATTAATTGGCAATTAAATACAGCATTTATAACCAATTTGATACACAAAAGATGCATTAACGAATAATTAAATGGTGAGATAATTTAATAAGAGGAGAAAAGAATCGTTGCTTTTTAAATGGCAGCGTTTTATTTCAAATAATCGTAAGTCGATGAGAGTACAAATGTATTTTTCTCTTATAAAGCAATATATTCTAATCATTACCCTGTACATTTCTCTCTGTGATCGTAAACATTCCGCGATAAAAAAATATCATTGTTTTATCAGTCTTTCCTATGTCGCCAGCGAGAAAAATCATTGTGAACGCTATTAATTAACGCGAAATATCCCTACAGTGATAAATGTGCCTGGAACTTGCATGTAACTCGTGACGTCTATTAAAAAAATAGCAACATGACGTCTAATCGCAAGTGGTTGCTCGGCACGTTGAGAGTGTCCCTATTTCTGGATCGCGCGATGCATCCACGTTATTGTAAGTTTCGTGAAAAACATCATTTTTCACCGCAACTTGAAACTTTACAAACATTTTTCTAAACGCACGCAAATTATTATTTTTTCTTTTAATTGCATTTCTATTCAATTCTCTTATTAGACTCATCACAAGTCTATCAAGATTCTTCTAAATCCGTCAAACTCGGATCATCACATGACTTCCAAATTATCTTCTTATGTCATGAGATGATCGGTTAGGCTTGAAAATTTGATACGTAATCATAAGAATCTGTTTCTTCACGATAGGTTTATTTAGGGTTTTCTTAAACGCATGGAACTAAATCATCACAGTGTTCACGCGAAGAACGAATTATTCTCTTTTTGCCTTTGATGTGGAATCATTATAATCGAAAAATCGATAATGTAACGAGAGTATGTTCTCTCCTCAGGTTTCCCTGAGTCAACCATACGAAATAAAATTATTGCGCTGATCGCGAAGAAAACAAAAACATATTTTCCTTCTTGTCTTTAACTTGTGAAATTGAGTTATTGTAATCTTCAGTAAAATGCTACGAGCTTGTGATTTCGGCAAGTAGATATTATTAAAATTTTAATCTAACTGTCAGTAATTTGTGATTGTGACTGAACAAATAGAGCACAGTCATATTAATCGGATATTAGTCAGATACCGTTATTAATTGTATTATTAATTCTTGTATGAAATAATTGAAATAATTTTCTTTTGTGATTACTTAATATTTGATAGGATAACATTTTTGTGAATTACTGTTATTCAAAAGCAATTATTCTTTTGTTGTAAATTTTTATCGAATATAACACTAATACTAATGAATGCAATTGCATTGAAAAGTGTTCTTCTTCGTAATGTTTTTTATACATCTTAATAATTGTCTTCGCATGATAATAGAGATAGAAGATGTCTTTTCAGAGATCTTCACGATTGCCAGTTACGGAACATTCGACCGTAATTTGAGAGCTCTGTATTGTCTATAAAGTCGCTGCTTGCAGAATTGATAGAATTCGACCTCGCGGGTAAAGTTGCTGCGCACCAAATTCTTTACTTCCTCGCTGACTGGCGGTTTAAAGAAGTTCCGATTGATTCTCGTAAAAGAATTTACTTGATCTAAAAAGATAATAATTATTCATCAGATAACATAGTTGGAATAATTTGATTCTAATAATTAAATAATGTAACGACTAAGATAATTATTGCGCATTAATAGCAACATATAAAGTTTTACAATTCTTAAAATATCTAAATAGATTCGACTAATTATATTTATAAAAAGGACATTATGATGCCTACGTAGATATTTTAACCTATCTATGACATGTTAATGAATCAATAATTGATTAAGCTAAAGATTAAGTATTAATTAATGACTTACCATAGTAAACATCGGTAGCTCCCTGAAAAAATCGTGGTATGTAGTTTTCCAATACCGTGAGAGTTGTATTTATGTCTTCCAAGACGCCAACTACCGCGTAGTGCTTTTCCACCGCCAACTTGGCTCGCTCCAGGGCACCAACGGTATTAAAAGGACTTTCGGAAAAGAAATGTAGAAATGTATTTTAAATGTCGCATTTCATAATAGTTATGAAAATATTAGAAAGTATTGAACTTATAACTCTGAATATATATTTAGCGTTATATGTTATTTCTAAAGTTCATTGTAAACTATTTTATATCATAAACTTTGATTTTATACAATGATTGCAAAAGGGATTCTTTGATATTTTGCGAGCAACATTCTTACGTGCACTTTTCGCTGTGTCCACAGAAGAAGAGAGTTTGCCTGCGATGATCGCCGATGCCCTCGTGAATCTCACCCTGTAAATATCTGCACTCTCGATCGCCCTTCAATACGCACGACTCGAAGTCCTTTTTAAGCCAATTGGGATCGGGCAACGGTAGATCCGGGAAGATCTGTTTCCTTTCCACGTAGTACCACGGCGCTCTTACGTAATAATACCAGGATATGACCCTCTCGACGGGATCGCGTACTATGTTGATATAAATCGGCTCTGGTAGGTGGAATCTGAAGAAGAAGACGTAAGAAAATAGAAAATGACGGCAGCAATCATTTAAATTGCCAAGGCTAATCTCGTGGCACTCACTCTGTGAAGTTAGTAAAGCAGACGTGCTTCACGTAAACAGACGGTTCTGAATAACTGCTGACCATCCTGGCGAGATGTAGCTGAAAGCATAAAGAAAGTTAAATGAAAATTATATATAATCTGCAAAGAGAGTCTGTAATCCTTTGAGAAGGATATTGCAAAAGGTGATTAATCTTTCATTATTATTTTCGTTATTGTGAGGCCCCCGTAATAAACCCCCGTAAATAAGGAAATAAAATTTTTCAAAGAGGATCAACGTTGATTTTCAACATTCCTTTAAAATGCAAGGATTCTAAATGCAATATCTCGATACTTACCATCCTATCGTAATATTTCCTATCTTTTTTCAAATAAAACTTAATCATATCTCTTTCTTTGCTCTTTTTCTTTCTAATTTTGTTGAGACGGGAGAAATCCGAGTAAAAAGGAAAACAAAAAAAAAAAAAAAAACAGAAGAAACCGTGGCAGACATAAAACCGTTAACTCTTGAATCATTGGATCGGTCAGTGTTATCGTATTTTTATATCACCTTGTAAGGGCCAGCGGCGACGAGATTGTAAATTAAACGGGTAATTACTACGCGAGCGGCTGCCATCGCGCGATTGATGGTAATTGATTGGGGCTTTCTTGCCGGAGGTCGTCGTACCTGCTCGATCGGCGCGAGACGTATGGTTTCGACTCGCTGTACGCGGTCCCTGTTGAACGAAAACGCGTTCCTTATCGACAGCCTTCTCAACAGTTCCATAAAAGTTTGTGAACCAACTTTCGGCACACGATTGAAGAACAGGACTTCCCGGCCGGCCCTCTTCGTGTTGTTGAGGGCGTCAATGTCGAGCGCTCCTTGATCCTCCTGATACTAAAAGAGAGACAGAAAAAAGAACACGTAGCGGCGCATCCACGTTAATTATCACATTACTGAATCTTGTGACCTAAATCGATAAAGCTAAATCAATTGAGTTTTTCAATTGATATTTATATACCATTTGCGAACAATTAGAGTCATAAAGTAAGTGCAGCGTGCAATGTGTATAAACTTCTCTACGCTCTTGTATACGTTCCTCCCTCTGGGACGTCAATAATGAAGTTAAGAATAATCAAGTACGCGTGGAAACATCTGTGAGTGATGGCAGCGTCAGAGGAATCAGGATGCGGAGAAGGCTGCACGTTGCGGACGCGAAGTGCAATTTACGAACGACTTTACCCGTTCATTTTCGGCGCTCATCTGTCATTATCGGCGGGCTGCCCGTTCTCCGCGAAAGAGAGAACATATTGTTCCAGGCGGAACGTCCGATTCCCTCTCGTTAGATAACGATTCGTGTTATTAGCAAGTCATTCCTTGGCATAAGGCGAACGAAGGTAAGACGGTTTGCCGCTAAGCGCAAGTGCAAGTACGAGGCAGCTGCCCCGCGCGCGTCGCGAATTGCGATACCCAGCGGCGCGGTAATAAGCAACCCGTTCTCTTCTCCTTACCTCGCATCCTATATCTTCCGTGTACATTTTTATCACCAGCGATACATCGATCGGGCGTTTCTTTTCTCTCCCCGCGATCTACGTGTCGCGCGTTGCGTGCATGCTAATTTATCCGATCGGCGCAAAAATTCGCCTCTACATCTATAATGTATACATATGTATGAGCAAAACTAGAACCATGGATCACTTCCGCCTCATCGGCGAAAGAACGAGAATAAACAGGAATTTCAATTTTCTTTCTGTTTCTTTCTCTCTTAGAAATTCGCTGTTACTCGTAGCTGCTGTCAATTTCTTCCCGTCGACGAAAGTGTGCGGATAAATTTTGAAATAATATTTCCCATTGCATTGTGGGTGTTTTCGAATAAATAAGTAAAGTGCAATTTGTGAAGATCGCTCAAGATTCTTTCGAATACGATTCATATCTCGATCTCTTTGTTCTTGTTTCTTATCTAACTCGATTTTGTTCTCACATCGTGTAAACAGCATGTAATACTACCAGGCTGAATTCCTCAACAATTTACCGGTTTAAGAAATGTGTTATGCATACATGTAACTGGATTCTTTTAGGTCGAATCTTTAAGAAAGTCATCGTAGTGATACAGGATCGTTTAATATTGACCTTAATCTTTATAGTTTCACAAGAAAGATAACCTTGTGATTACAAGTAAGGTATTAATGCTTTATTATTTTTTATTAAGACAAAACTATTATTTATTAAAGCAAAAAGTTATTTGCCGACAATTTTACATGTCTAAAGATTCTCTTCTACATATGTATTTCAGTATGAGAAAGTATTATACTAATAATTATTAAATAATAGTTTACTATGTATAAAATGATAAATGTGTTAATTACCTTTCCCACGAGAATACGTTGTACATTTGGATAATGGGCGATACCGTTTGGATCAGAATCTGTTTGGATGCCGTCTGAAAAGAGATAAGAATTTTTAATAGTGATTAAAATATTTTAATAATTAAATTAATACAAACGGCACGATGATTATAAGACTTCAACTATAAAGAAGAAGAGTGGAGTACTGTCGAGAAATTATAAACAATTTTGCTGCCGATTAAAAAAAAATAATTCCGACTTTTCTTTCTATCTATGCAATCGTAATTTTATCTTTGTTATTGTGGAGAAAACCACGACGGATTTGTGTCATGTCATTCGGAAAAATCACCACCGGAAGAAGATAACTTCGTTTAACGTTTGATGGACGCGCAAGTCAGCAAATGCCGAGATTCTTGCCTCTGCTGTCATGGTCACGTGGAAAATTACACACAACGACGGGATTTCCTACATGCGTAGCTTCACTTTTGTTTAAAGCTTCGTAGAATAGGATTCCAAAAATGTTCAAAAACTTGTCGGAGTTTTTCTAATTTCATTCTTTTTTCACGATATAAGCAGAGTAAAATCGGAATTTTTCCAAAGGAAAAATGTGTCGCTTTAATTTATTCAACGGATTGAATTATTGTTATACATATTATTACAATACAAGCAATTTATTCGACATTTACATTCTTTTCGCACTTGTTTATAGTCTTATAACGTTTAATAGTAAGGTTTAACGCTGAACCTTAATAAAATATTGCCAATTAAATAATTACTTATCTTATATTTTATAAGACAAAAAACATGTGATAATTGTTGGTTCTCGAACAGTTTCCCAGGTTTATTCTTCCTTACGGTTTTGCAAACTCGTGCTTGTATCTCTGATGATGTATTCCGCGAATGTCGGTGGAATTGTTCCCTGACGTGACGCGCGTGCAGATCTCTATCACGCTTTTCCCAACGCGTATACATACAGTCGGAATTCGGTGCGACGTATAGAGCTACACCGGAAATACCGTAACAAAGTCCGCGTGATCCGTTACGCGTGTACGGAACATGCGTCGAAGTTACTTAGCCAGCAAACTCGCGCGATTGTTCGGCTTGAAACGCCGCGGACATTGACGGATAAGTTCAAACTCGACGCGGGTGGTTTGGGTATACCTAATTAACATTCTGATTACGTAAGAGCTCAGCACGCGCAGAGTCTTGTCGATGTCTATGTGACGCAAGATGAGACAAAAAGTATAATTTGCGTCACATTTCCTGGTAACGATTCAATTAATGAATTAATGAACAAATAATCCCGAGCTGGAGCGAGAAAGTGATGAGCGATACCATGCGCACGACGTGATCGATCGATCGATCATCGGGGCAACTCCATGGAATTCATTAGGACGCCTAGAAAGTAAGTACGACTCCGGAGTCTTGTTAGCGCAATCCCTCAAACGTACGGCCCCCCTCTCCCCTTCCCCCGATTGTACACGAGTCTGGGATAACGAGAATCCCGTGATGGATAAATTGGTGATTGCGGTGATTAAGAGGTCGCCGTGGAACTTGGCCAAGATCAACGGTCCGCGCGGAGGGACCGGAATCGAGGTCCCCCGTAGGCGACCGCGACCGTTGGTCATTTCTAGAAAGTTACCGCTCCCCGCCGAGATACTTGAGAGCATCTTTCATGCGCGCGGAACGAACGCGAGAGGGTAAAAGGTACAGCGCGCGTGCTGCTGCCGCGCCGATACGCCTCTCCTTTTCTCCAGTTTTCTTTCTCTATATCTCTTTGTGTGTGTGTGTGTGTTTCTACCGCGACTCAGCCAACTGGAAATGAGATCTTGTTTCGTCCAAAGCCGGTCAATCGCTCCATAAACTTTGTCTCTGATCTTTGCGACTAGTCTGATTCTTCCGCTTGATCGAACACGGATTATAATTCGCGTGAAACGCTTAATATAAACCGCTAGGCGTTTTCGAGAATCAATTTATATGCATTTTCTCTTTCGGAAACTAATTATCATTTAATCGTTCAAGCACTGAAAAAGTAACAAATATTAAACGTTTAAAACACTTTCTAATTTCGATGTCATCTTATTAAATAAATAATTATGTTATGTACGTTGACAGAAAGACGCGCGTCTGTTAAGCTGACGCAGCCTTTTTAGCGCATTCTTTTTAGCGCAAGGCTCTTTCGGCTGAAGCAAAAACCTCGAAAATAAGACAATTAATTAGCAAAAAAGGGGAAATTAATTTTTATACAAGTCACATTTACGATTGTGCTGATATGGCAGTGCCAGCTTTAATATTAGAGTTGTGTCAGAAAGTTTCCGAACTTGTTACGATATCTCGTCCGAAGGTCAAATCGACAACTCGCTGACCGGAAATTCGATTCAACGGAAAGCACCGCGAAACATTCGTGTAACGGCAGGGATTCGGTTGGGATAGCACGAGAGATAGGCGCGCAGTAGATGTAGTCAGTTCGTGAGCAGACTGACAATAGGAGCCGCGAACGCGGGCAGCTTCTTGTGACCTCACGCAATGCAAGGGAAGCCGACAGAGGCGATTACCGATCGTATCGGCGCGCGGCGGTGCCTATCTTTTTCTCCCTCCTACCCTTCTTTTTTGTCCTCTTTTTAATCCCTTTCTTCTTTTGCACAACCACGTGAGTCAAAGTCAGCTTATCGCATAACACTTTAACACGGACGGTTCTCCATCAGGCGCAGACTTCCGATTGACGTGCGCCGCAGCGCTGCAATTCACGACGACTCGCGCACAATGCCGATGAGTTATGCACAAGATTGGCTCGCGATACCTCGGTGCAATAACGGTTTCTATCGGCATTGTATTCCGCCCGTTTGTAAAACTATGTTTCAGATAAAATCCAAGTCGCGGATGCATACCACGATGGCCATAATTAATTTTGTATTAGCTTGTTACCCGTGTTATCATGATTATACAGTATATTGCAATACTGTGTACAAATAATACTGTGCAATAACCGATAGCAATGACAAAGTACTTCTTACGTCTAATATTTTTCATGGCATTTCCACATATCCTGCATAGTTCTTGAAGTAGCTGTAATAGTATAATAATGAAAATTGCCACAAAGACTAACATAATATTAGAGACTCCTCAGTTCTTTTGATAATAACTTGCAGAGTATCTATTATATTATCCTTTATTAAGCTTCCTTTTAGATCGTAAATTTCCAGAGCAATCTCGAAAGTTACTTTACGAAGGTATTGAGGTGACCAAACCCAGCGAGAAACGATAATGAATTCGACATCAATTCGACATCGAAATCGATGTCGATTCGATGTACTATTTCTCACTGGGAAAATAAAGGATTTTTTTTTTACAATAAAGGACAAATGTGTAAAAAGAAGAATTTATGCGGAAACGCAAAGATACGTTTTGTAAAACATTATTCATTATGGTCAGTATAGGAGCTCTCGATTAAGAATTGAGCTCGCGCGGCATGTTTTCTGTGTAAGATTTTCTCTTCTCGGCGGTAACTCTCGGTGCGGCAACGACGCGCTTCATCGATTGTAATGCATCGTGCAAATTGAAAATTGTTCAATGGTGTATAATTATGACGGTCAATAATTATCGTGCTTGCACACGCATCAGCGCGCAGCGGCCCTTGACCGCACCCCGCGGTTCGCGAGGCCGCAGGATATAGCGGCTAATCGGCAACGGGCGAGCTTCGTGACCGATACAGATGCAAGTTTAATGGACGGACAAGACACCGCCACGTCCGGAACTGCACGCTCGCCGGGGGCACCGCCGCGGCGTAGGCGTAGGGGGCTTTATTCACGTCATTCACGGCTTAAGACATAGAGCCGGCGATCCCGGCAAAAAGCCGTTCGCGTTGCATCTTCCGATCGTTGATCTTTGCCCGCTGAAACAAGAACTGTTCTTGGCTCTTTATGTTATATTCTATCCGTGACGGATATTATACCAAATGTTAATTCACGCTATCTCCTGCATACGGACAATTGCAAAACTTTCTTGGAGAGAGAGGGGGAGAGAGAGAGTTACAAATAAAAGATGTGACAATTCTGTTGGCAACTTTTTCCTGTTTAATGCTTTCAATTTACGTTCAGTGGAAAATGTTATTTTACTTTATAAAATGGAAGAAAGTTGATAACGATTGTTTCGTATTGCCTTAAATGAAAAAATATATATATATATTGACGCGTTGAGTAAAACCATACAGTTCTAACGGATAATCGCCGCGTGTTCATCTCAGTTTAGTTTAAAACAAATCCGACAGCGTGAATTCGGGAGATTTCGGGAAATCCCGTCATCTCCGCTTTGTACATCTGATCGGGTGCGATCCTGCTCGAGGATTCCGCGCCACACACTCCTGTAAAAGATGTCGACTCGTTACGAACTTCCGCCCGACCTATCTTGAGCTCAGCCTTAATAAATTCAAGATAATTGCACGATAATATAGTTTTTTATTTAATTGTCTGCACCACCATCCGCGTTCATCTTCATCATAATCAGAGGCCAGTGCCTTAATTTGCGTCGCCCGTGGATCTACAACACCCGAGATTTACACGCGAAAGAAGAACAAACAACGATATTATAACATATGAAAAGTGAACCATTATGCGTAAATTATTATCTATGTAACTTGGAATATTAAAATGTATATGTATGTGAAAGAGATTTTAATAACATTGATATTACCACTTAAATATTATTTCTATCTAGTGATTATATTTCTGTGGATGAAAAAGTAATATGAGAGGTACGAAATCGCGATGAATTTTAACTCGTATCTGATACAGTTATATTACAAAATAGTTAAACATTTGTAAAAATAAGGTGGATTGGAGCATAAACTTTACGGATATATCATTTTTTCCACATTCTAATTTTATATCTATGCGGTGGAACAACCTAATTTTCTTGCAATTTAACGCCATGCTTATTACAAGGAGGAATAATTTCACATTCCATAAACGGGAATAATTAATATATATATATATTTACTTTTCACTTATATTGTCTGTATTTGTATACATAAGGATTCTTAATATTTTGGACATGACATGATATATGTACCTACATGTACATATATTGTTCATTAGAATACACTTATAACTTATTTTTCATTGTTCAATAAAGGAGGAAAAAATGTGTTAGATTACAAACGTATTTAATTTAATAATATATTAAAAGTTAAATGTAAAATATCTGTACAATAAATTAATTTAAAGGATACTTGTAGTGAAAAATAATTATCAAAAAAATACCATTTGTATGAACACTTCAGAATTACTTTGAAATTACTTCGTGACTGAACTGAAACGTCCACGCTGTTTTTAAAGCAATTGCAACTTAAACGAACATTTTGTTTCAATCAAGCCGTGACTGCAATGTGAGAAAAGGAAGCATTCAGTATTTTAGTAGATGAATAAAGAAAGAAGACTGTAATCATGTTTGAAAAGAGAAAATCACTTCGGCGCTGTGTTAGCACAGTGCGATTACGCGTCTGTGCATCGCTTTTACACAGCCACTTCCTTTACATGCGATAAAGACTAAACATACAAGAAAAGTAGTGCTACAGCTTCTTCGTTAAAACGTGGAATTAAACAAGGTCAGTCTTGATTGTACATCATCAAGAGTCTCGTAATCTCGAATTATCCGTTGCAATACTCTCTGAATAGCTTCGATCTTAAAAAAAAAAAAAAAAAAGACGAATCCTTATTCGGACACGGGGAAATTCGCACGAGATGCTCTCGTTTCTTAGTGACCAAGATATTGTGCGTGCGTCGCGGGAAAAAAAGAAAGGATGTCAGTGGTCAGAACAGGTCAGTCGACGGTGCGGAGGGCATCACGCATGCTGGTCCACCGCTGGACTGGCGACCTTTTACTCTCATTTCGGTCACGAGACCCGTTGATCCAGAACTTGAGAAAGCTGCAGAGATCGGCGGAAAGAAGAGGTGACGGGACGACACTCGGCGTCGTATCTTGGGCGATCTCGCGCGGTCTAATTGTTCGTGACGCCTGGTAGAAGCTTAGTGACTTTCATCTTTGTCAAAAGTGGGACTAAGGCGGTCTTTTCCGCCTTTCCTTTACCGAGGTTCCGAGAGAATTGACGGGTATGCTGCTGCTGTATGCGCACACCTGCGAGATAATTGAAAAGTGTTTGAAAAAAAGATCAGATAGTAATTTTACCCCGATTGGGCTTGGCTGTCGTGGGAACGCACTTGTACATACGAGAATAGTCGAAGATCGTAATGCAAACGGTTGCTAGACCGTGACAGTGATCGACCGTGCAATTTTCTTAATCAATAAACCAGGAAATACACAGATTATGATTACGGAACACGGAGTTGATTGCGACGGCTTGTCTTCTTCACGTATTGTATCGTTTGTTATTTATGGTCAAATTATCCATGTCGATATCGATCGAAGATGTCGAGCTATCTCTGCAAATGTCAAAACTAAATCTCAAGTTAGTTTCAAAAATTTTCTCGCTTGCGATCCTCTTGTTAATAGATGACACTAACAGGAAATGAATACGTAATAAGTTTAAATAAACTATAGTTGAAAGTAAGTAAATATGTTAGTGAAAGTGAATTGTATATGCCTAATATGTGTCAAATGGTTTATATGTGTTAGACTAATACTAATGATACGCAGCTGTCGTCAGTAGATAGCAGATGCCTCAAGTAATATTGTAAATTTAGACGAGGCAGAGCTCGAGCGGTCAATAATCGCGAGAAATTGTTTGATTTTGGATGCCATACCGCGAGGAAAGACGTTGCATATAGAGGAGTGTCTCACGCGAGAAATTTGAAAGAGAGTCGCCTGACTACTTTCGCGACGAGCACGTAAGAATGGGAAATGTGGGTCGAGATCGATGCTTCAAAATCATTTCGATCGAGATCTTTTCAGTGGGTTTTCTGTTTAAGAATAATCTTTAACAAGAGAAATCTACTTCAAAGAACAAAATTCTAATAGTAGCAAAATTTTAAGAAAAAGTTTAATTTGAATAAATATGATTTCCGATATATTCATCAATTAAGAAAAATATTGACCTTTGCTCTCATAACTAATATTAATCATTACTTAGATACATGATCGAATGGTTTATATTTGTTGGATACAATTTATTAATTTCTTTTTTTTTTAATTTTTGATAATTTACAGTCGTTTGATTTTTATTTTTTATATAATTTGTCCTGATATTGAGATTTGCACAAATAATTTTGCACAAAAAGGAATAAAAGTGCTAAGAATAAGAAAAATATTTCTTTTCTTTGATATGATATGGAATTATTCTCGTCGCAGAAAACTTGTTTCCAGAATGTCTATAAGGCACTGTGATCGTGACATACCGTCTGTGGTCGAAGAGAAGCGTTTACAAGATTCCGCGGTAATGGATTCAACCGTAAAAGATACAAAGGGCTCGCCCTAAGCAAAGTCTTGGGAAGAACGACTCGCTGGCTACTTTTACGATGGCCGCGAAAAAATATGAATTCTTCCAGTTTCAAAGAATCTGAAGGATTCGCCGAGGATGTTAGCAGCGAAAAACAAAAGCTTAATTCGCATCAATAGTTTGCAACAGCATGTCTTATATCGGATCGTCTGAACAAGGAGTTACTAGTTTCTAGTATTAGTAATTTTTATCATGTTTTGTTGAAAACGTTTACATTTTAGTATAATAAATTTTATATTTGTCAGATAAAAATGTATACCTGTATACTTCAATATTAAATCCATTATTCATTATTTTTTCATAGAATAATCATAACGCTATAAAAATGAAATCAAAACCGACTTTCACATGTAACGAGCAATAAATTCGTAACGATATAACAAAACACAAATATGTCTCTTATAAATCATAAAGTAGATTTAATATTTTTTTTCGCTATTAAAATTTACATCCTTTTGAGTTACCTCTCTCCGGAGCGTAAAGGTATTTGCCACAAAGTAAGCTTTTATTAGTAATTCCTATACAATATCTCTAGAAAGTTAAGTTTATTAATCCTTAGAAGTATATTGATCGTCGCTTGGTAATCAAACAAGTCTTTTATAAAATGCCGATCCTGCAGAATACTGTCGCTACATCTGATCTAACGATAAATTATGTGGTTATTTAGAGATTAATATTTTATTCTGTTAGTAAAAGCGCACAACGTTCAATATCAACAATTTTATTAAGTGAAATTGAAATTGCTAACTATGTGTTAAATAAAACTTCCATAATATGTGTTGATGAGAATTGTTTGTTTATACAATTTGTAGCATTTCTTCGTGTGCTAATAAAATAGAAACGTCCGCTTTCTTTTCCTTTTATAGCCTTATTATCATGTAACATGATTAGGTGGAACTTACAGGCTACAACAACCGCGTTAAGTTATGAATAATTTTAAATATGTGTTACGCACGTACAAGATAAGTTATTATTATGTTCATGTAGTTATAACGTAATAAACGTAATGTATGTTTAAAAAAAACCGCTGTTTTTTTTATAATTTTATAACAGGAAGTTACAACACAAATAAAAATTACGATAAAAGATAGATTGGGAGAAAGCTTATTTCGAAAATTTTTCACAATTGTTAATATATAGAACAAAGATAGATACCATATTATAATATTTAATAAGACATTATATGAATCTACTTTATGATTGGTTGATTTATTATTACCTCATATAATAAAATATTAAATCTACTTTATGATTACTTGGAGGCGTTTATGCCTATTTCGCTTCCATCCTTTTTCATCTTCTTGCCTTATAACATTCTGATTGAAGTACAGAGAAATTATAGCTTTTCAGTATGATTTTACGCGGAAGAGTCATGCGTCTATAAAATTTCGACGTATATAGCACATCTCGCGGCGCGTCTCGGCATGATCTGCTTGCACATTATACGTGCAAAATGATCCAACTCGTTGATGCGTTTCAAGAAGAAAATTGCTCGAAGTGGGTTAGACGGACACTGTTCGCATCACTTCCTTCGGATAGTGTTTGCGGTGACCCATAACATATCGTTACTGGTCCGTACAAGAACGCTTGTACCGTTCGTAAGATTATCGTCGATCATAAACATTCATAAAGAATGTGTTATACATTTAACAAATTTCTTTATGAAAATATAAAAAAATTGTCTACATCGAAATTCAGATATTGATGAAATAAATATGTCATAAAAAATACTTGGATTTTTTATTAAAAAAATATTATAGTAGAAAATAGGAATTTTGTTATTTCGTGTTGTATAGAATCAATCAATTTTTTATGTCTGATTTAATTACGGGTTTTACCGCAATGTTTATTGGACCTGCTGTATATATGAAACCTGTTTTCATATATAAAACTTTATCTGACCTACAGAAGTTTCGCTATCTGTTTTAGTTATCATATATAATAAGTATTCAATTTAATTTATAATAGTGTAAAAGTGCTAATACTGATAACACATTTAAACAAAAAACTTATTATATTATGTAATGTTATATAATAATTAAAAAGAAATATTTTTGAGTGTTATAAATTTTAATTTAATTATTAAATAATTATTTATTATTGACAGAATATTTTTGAATTAATTTTTGGATCGATAAAATAATTTACGGACTTTAACAAGTTTTTACAAAAATGACTGCTATTAAGTTTCTATAGTTCTGTACTATCTTAGCAATGTTTAGTTATTATCATTTTTATTGTAATATATTCATCTGAAGAAATAAAAGTATTATAATCTTCGCAATACATTCTCACTTAAATGATGGTGGGCGATGATTAATCTGAATGGTTTATGCTGAACTAATCGTATTCTTTAGGCGGACAGTCTGACGTATTGTGTATCGTAAATGCTACAATAAGGATCACTTCCTATTTTATTTTAACCTGGTCGACCGATTGTGATCGGAACAATAGCATTGCATGACAACAGTTAGAAGGAAAGTACATGACGAACAAAGGTGAGCGTCATTTTTGAATTTGTGTTTAATTTTCTGTAACCTTACATGGCATTTCCTCTTTTGCAGATCTTGTTTTGTTTTTTAAATCGAGATCATTACCTTGCAAAACAGAAAATTAGAATATCCGACATAATTCTCAAGAAGTAAAGAATAGACACCTATAAAACTTTCGGCTACTTATAATACTGAAATTTGCAGCTTTCATTACAACAAAACAAACATTAATAACCGGTAGCCATGTCGTAACATCTAAACAGTATGTAAAGAAATAATTTGAACGGTTATCCCGAGAATTCAACATAAAGTATACAAATTATTGAATTCTTATACTTTGTATACAAAGTATACAAAATATACAAAGTATATGAATATTTAAATACAAAGTATATGAATTCAATAATCTTCCATCTACTCCATAACCGTCTTCTCTCTTCTACACATATGGATTATTTTAAAATAATTTTACATTAATTACCGATAAATAATGCTTGATTAATTACTTGGATGGTTGACAAATAAGAGATTGACATACTTTTCAGATAGGTACACGAAAGAATGATTCAGTTTTTGAACGAATTACTTTTGTCACCTCAACATTCTATTAATTGATTATGATATTTTTGCTTATCGATAAAGTGTTACTTTCACTGTAACAATAGCGTCTGAAGAAGTCGTGAGCTATTTTGCTTTCAACAAGTACATCTACTTTATACCGCATACATGCAAAAAGTGCTTCACTTTCACTTATGTACATTGTTATTTCATGTCTGGCTAGTTAGAGTAAACATCACTAACGAAATCGAATGTAAAGCGTTGACCGCATTAATAACATTTACATGTATGACCAGTGCAAACTTCTTGTCACCTCGTACGAGTTTATTCCATGCTGAATCGTCGGATCATTAAGTTAGGCGTGAACACGAACAAGGAAGTAGAGATCTATTCGCACGAAATGCCGTTTCAGAACAACAATCAGAACGGAGAAAATAACATACAACAATAACCTCAATAGTTTAAGAATTTGATTTTGTTAGAATATTGCGTAAAAATTAATTATACGCCTCTCATTAAAATTCTCACCACTGTACAGCGTAAAAACGTATTAAAGACTAATGTATACCAATTAGAAAATTGAAACATCTTTTTATGATTGGAAGAAACGTGTGTAACTTTGTGACACATAATTTCTTTAAAAGAATTTGTTACATTTTGATATATTCTACATTTTTAATTAAATTATATTTTTTTGTACGCACATTCACATCACACAAAGGCTACAATTTATATAAAAATATACAAGAAAGATACCCGGGGTCGTATGCATACAAAGATTATTTACGATCGCATCGTATTTTTGAATTTTTATTGAGTCACGCATTTCCGCGAATGACGGCACTTCATAGATCATCCTTGATCTCGATCTGGCGCGCGAAGAGGCCGGACATTGTACATTCCTCGCGGACGTATTACGAGCTGTTGCGAGCCACGATAATATCGGGGTGCATCACGAAGGTGCGAATGCTTCCTTGCGAAGAAGTGGAAGGCACTTCGTTAATCCATTTCATTCTCGCAAACTTTAATTTCTTCCTTCTATTCACACCAGGGTGGTATCGGCCTACAGCTTGTCACTGGCTTTGAGATTCTATAAGCTAATGTCCTAGCTTTCGTTCAATCTCAGTCTATATATTTATACTGACTAGATTAAGAAGAAAATTTCTTATTGCGACAGTCGCTGTTAGAAAAAAAAAAAAAAAAAGTTATTTATCAGCATGAAGCATGTCTCACGGAATAACTTTTTTCGAAATCTAAGCAACTACTTTTCGTCCATCGAGCAATCATCTTTTTATCCTATCGTGGCTTTTCATCCTTTCTATCCTCAATATGAATCGAGCATATCTTTCTCGATAGAAGCTTCTCGCGGTCCAGTATATACGTACATGTGAGCGATTGAACTTTCATTTCCATTCACATCGCCATTTATATCGCCGCGAGCGATTAATCCATTTCTCCTTTTAACGCTCACGAGCGTTACTACGCGTCTGATTTATTTTCGCTCACGTTCGCTGGCGTTTTTCCTTTCACCTCCCTTTGACGTGGCCACTCTCGACTGCTCGGTCAATTCCGCCTCCGGAGAGCATCCTTTATCTTTCACGTGTACCCGGTTGCCTCTTCCTCTAGGCTGGTGAACGGCTTTTAAGAGTATCCCATGCGGATTTCACGCTCTTCGTATGCTACTCGGCGATCAGTGCCGATTTACGATCGTTATAATTGGTTTGATAGTTTTTTAGGGCAAAATAATTTCGACGCGTTTTCTGTATATACATTGGTTTGGAGAAAGCATTGTTCAAAGTGTTTACACTTTGTTGTTGAACACTTTATCAACTGCACATAGATAAATTTATGTATAATCATTTATGAAAATTTTAAATGAAAATCACAAAAAATATAGTTAATTTAATATATAACTATACATGTGTATAGAAGCAACAGTTTTGCTAAAGTATAAAAAAACTAGACAAGGTTTATAAACGATATGAAAATTTTTGTCGAATTCAAAATAGTTACGTAGGATGCATGATGAATTGCAGCATTCTAGCAACTAGCTTAAATGTTCTATATAATTATTTTGAAAATTTTTTAAAAGTATTTTTAAATTTGTATGTAATTATATTTTTGAATATTTTAGAAAAACGCGTACACTTATTAATCCTTGTAGATATTTTTTTTCGGGGAGATTTAATGATTGTACTTGTAGATAGAATGTTTCGTGTTCATAATGTTTTTATCGAAACTTCTTTGTCATGGAAATAAAATATTGTTTATTTCGATCATAATGCAAATGCATGTAGTTCGTTCAAATAGCTCTGACTTTCGCTTAACAAAAAAAAAAAAACTGAGAGGCTGATGTTTACTCTTTCAATTGTGAAATTTCAAGTAGAAAGTAATGCGACTAGTTATTATAATAATTGTGAGCTGCGTTCATAATACATTGTTAATCATTGTGTTCTACGGAGAGACGAATTTCTGTGAAGATTGCCATGTAGGCCATGAATAACGTTTTTAACTCACGTGTAGAGACACCATTGAAAGTAAAGGCGGCTTCACACGGTTTTATAAGAGTACTCATAAGCATTTTGTAGCTGATTTTATGCGATATCAAAAACTATTTTCCGCATAAATTTCTGTGAAATTGACATGTGTTCTCCTTACTCAGGATACTTTTAGATGTTAGAAAATTATTCAATATTTTTTCGTGCTTTTTTAAACTAATTACAGGTTAAAATATAAATAAAACACATAACGAATATAAATTTAAAAAACGATTGATAATTATAAGATATATCTGTGAAAAAAATAGGAAAGCGTATATATAAACATGTAACACTTCTTCTAGAATAATATACTAATGTATACATAAGTAACTGTCGATTTTCAAGAAATTGTATATCGGGAACAATCTGTAAGTGTTTTGCACGATTCGGATTCGCTTCGAGACAGTGTGCCTGCGCCGCTTTAAATAATAAAGCGGCGCCGGACGTAATAGCAAGCCGTAACGTAATAAATAATACGGCGCGGCAAAGATGCGGATTATCAGGTGTAAAGCGAGCGATAGAAGGTGCATGAATAATTAGTGCGCGAGCGTGAGCGAACCAAGTTCTTTGCTACCGTTACAAATCTTGCAAAATAGATGTGATATTGAAGCGATAGAGATCTCGCTTTCTTAACATCTGTGCACACACATTTGAAAGGTTGAAAATCATTAACAATTTCTTTGTCTTGAACTTGTTATTGATTCTTTTAAAATATAAATTTAAGTATTGCTGAAACAAATTATTACGTTGTCTAAATTTTAAACTTGATTATATTTCTTCAGTTAAAAAAGAATATATATATATATATATATATATATATATATATATTTAACTTAAATACATAATAACTTAAAATGGAGATATTTTATCAAGTTGAACAGTATGTTCAAAGTATCCTATTCTAGAATTCAAATTAAAAAATGTAAAATTATGAGAAATGTTCAAGTACTAACGATAAACAGACATCTTCCTGCGTCCTGTGAGGGCTGTGAGCGAAATGCATAAGCATCTTTAACTCTCTTTGAATCTTATGCGCGTTCACTCTCTCACACCTTGACCTTCCTCAACCGGGAAGTCAACAGCACCCTCCGGGAATATGTACGAGCACGTAAAAGCTCATGTATAAACGTGTCTATTATGGCGCGCCGGCCGAGTGTAATTCCAAAGTAGTCCATTTTCAGGCGACGAGAACTAGTGCCCATTATCGCACGTTTGTGTAATTAAATTGATAATTAGTTTCTTCCAATTAACATTTCTAACGGTCCCAAATCTTGTCATCATTACATTAAAAAAGAGATAAAATACTTCTCGAAGCACTTTTAGTAATGTTACTTTTCACGATTATTTCTTTATTTGCATGTTATTTATTATTTGTTATTTAAACAAGATAATTTATGATATTTTTTTAGAATGTGCACTTGGTTATAATTTGCATAAATTTTCCATTCTTATTTCTTTAATATATTATATTTTTTTATTTATTTGATATATGTATATTTATTTTAATTTTACTTTTTGCAAGCGCATAATTCTATATCTTATTTCTACATAGAACGAGAGAAAGAGAGAGTGAGTTTTTTAATATCCAACCTTGTGCGTCTTGTTTCAATTTTATTGTGAAATATATTACCGGACGAGAGCTGATTTGCCGAGAGCACCTCCTCTTCTCCCGGTTGAAGACGTATTTCCATTTTTTTCAGACGAGAGTGTAGATCTCTTGTGTGTAGAAAGAGAAAAAGTGTACTGGATATCGCTACCAAAGCAATCAACTCGATCGTCCTGTAAGTAATAAAATTTTAATTAATTAATAACATTATATTATTTAATTGCATTAGATTAATATTATGTAATTATTTGTTTGTTTAGTATTATTTGTAATGTTTCTCCTCAGTTTGCGGGATGCTGTTTCTATATGTTATATGCGATGAACGGTAATATCTATCTCGTCGATTCGTAAACATCGAAGAGTTTAATTTGTAACTGTCATGGCGGAGCGAAATTGCGAGAAGCCCTTTCGCAAGTTAAATATTACGAGCCGATCGTCATCTAGGTTGGTAGTGAAGGAATCAGAGCACGGCGAAGCCATCCATCTCGTAATTGGTCGTCCCGTCTAGGAGATGATGTTTCTCCGTATGACCTGGTTCTCGGAGAATACCCGTCGACCATGAAGCTTGACGGTCGCTTCAATTTCGCGGGGTTCGACGCAACAGGTGTGTCTTTCGCGCATATCATGCACATTCGATTAAATTGAAACGCGATTAAATTCGAAAAGCCCGAAGCGATGATGTGTTAAATTGTGTAAGAATGTAAGAAAAAGTCTCGGGAAAACTTTTACTTTTCACAGACCTGGCAATAATCCGTCCATAAGAGAGCTTTTTAAGAACATCAATCTTCGAGAAATGTGAGAGCCTCTTATGATATCTTTTTTAAAAATCTTGTGGCATAAAAGCGTTACTAATTAATATCAAAAGACGTAAAAGACTGTGAAGAAAGGTACTGTAACACGTTATTAGCTTAAGGCCTTTCTCAATGCATTATTGCCCTCGAGCCCTTCCATTTAACAAGCTGTGTAATACACGCGGGCAATAGCAAAGGCATTGCGAATCGCACCGTGATAGCAGTCGTTATTCGTACGGTATATCATAAATAATGCAGTAAACGTTGCATTAACGCGATACAGGCGGCGCACGCGAGACCATTGTAATCGATTCCTTCCACGATTACAAGTTTCAAGATTGCGCGATGCAATGCATAGTAAATCGCGAGGCGCCTTTATTATCAAGCCTCACTAGTAATCTTCGACCCAGGAAAGGAGGCAGGGACGAGAAGAAATAATTGATTTTCCTCGCGTCGTTCGTCAACGATTAACGTGAAAGAATCACAATCGGGAGCCACGATTAAAGAGCCATATACCGAAATGAAATCCGTGCTAATGATCCCGACATTTCTTTCCATTATAATCTGTGAACGGGTCGCTATGTAATCTTTGATCTTCGAGCGTAGTATTCCGCCCGATCTCTCACGTGACCGCGTTAAGAGTGCCAATGCAATCGTCCTACATACAACTTCGACTTTAAATGCACGTCGCTGGATTCTGCAATTTGATAGAGATGCGCAGCAATTATGTATATCACAGCTGCAATTGTACTAATGCATGGAACATAATTGAATATTAAAAAGTTCTATTATTTTTATTTTATAGTGACGCACACATAAGACGTTACATCAATGTTTTCGTTTGTAAGTAAAATTCGAAAATTATGAAAATAATTTAAATAATGAAATTTTTTAATGATTATTAAGATTAAATGATAAGATTAAAATAAGGTTAATATAATCAAAAAGTAGAGAATGAGAGAGAGAGAGAGAGAGAGAAAATGCGAGTTTTTAACATTATTATTTTAAATAAATATTGTATATTTTGTGTGAAATAATTAGATAGAATTGCACATTAATTTAATTGTACATTCTTCGAGATTGCATTTGAGATTACATTTCTAGTGTTAAAATCCTATTTTCATATTTCCCATTATAATTCAATTCTACAAATAAATTGTAGCTTGATAGGTGATTGTATTGTCATTGAACAGTTAATTTTGTTATTAACGTGAGAATCAAATTCTTCAGAAAATACGAATTTTTGACTGAAAGAAATTGACACTAGAATATAATCTTAGTTGCTAGAGAAAGTTTATTATAACTCGTATATATAAAAATCTCTTCTGAGACAAGAAATAAATTTCGTAATTTATACTTATTTATGATAATTATGCGTTTTGATAACTTTTTAATATTGTTCACACATTCGTCAATGTCTTCAATAATTTCTTAGATAGAGATTTTATTCATGATTTAACTATCATTATGTCTTATTTGTGTCTTACTTATGCTATTATTATGTCTTACTTTGCTTCTGTCCTTGCGCGATCCTTTCATGTCATTCAGGCACATTTTCTTTCTCTCTCTCTCTCTCTCTCTCTCTCTCTCTCTCTCTCTCTCTCTCTCTCTCTCTCTCTCTCTTTCTCTCTTTCTCTATGAAAATTAAAATACAATTTGCAAACGTTAGAGAAGGCTGCTAATTTCTGATTTAAACGCTTAACGGAAAACCTAGTTCGAATAAATGAGTGCCGTTTCTTTCCAATGATATATGCACATTATATGCCAATCATATACTTGCGGTTAAGTCATGTTTATAAATTTGCAAAATTTACTTATTTTCTCCGTGTGTATATTATAGACGCATATACGATATTTGAATACTAGTTTTCGAGAGGTTCAAACATTTTAATTAAAACCAGAAGAAAAATTTATAGTTTTACCAACGTCTCATTAAGAAATTTCAGAATTAATCGTGTGAAATGCGGAGTACTTCGTGGGAAAAAGTCCGAAATTCTTCTAAAACAAATACAAATATGTAGAGATTTTATCAGCTGCATTAAAATGCAATGTTAAATTCTTACGGTCTGACAAAGTTAAGTCATAATTTGGAAAATCAGATATTCAAAAGTTGAGCTTCTGTAGCACTTTATAAACTTTTTGTTGTGTTTCTCTTGAAAAATGAAATGGGATATTATTCATATACAAGTATCAAATTTTTTCACGGGTGAGTTACGAGAATGTCTATAATTCGTCAAATTATCTATAATTTGATTCGAGCAATTTGCACGTATGCGCAAATCACTATCCTTCACCGTAATCCGTCGCGCCGATGCTGCTAGTTTCCTCGAGGATATACAAGGACGTTCTCCGGTATTCCATCGCGGCTCTTCCGGGCTTATCGGCGAAACGTAAGCAGATCTACTCGAGGGAAAAGCGAGAAACGAACGGTATCGTTCTGGCGGACGCAGTGTCAACGACACGCGGAGAGAAGGGAACCGTAAGCTGTTAGGAGCGCGTTTATATATACCGTAACAGAGTACATACAGAGGCACCGTGTACATACGCTTCGAGTACATAATGGTGAACGCGTATCTGGAAATCTGATTGTCCCGCACGATGAGAACATTGCGTGTAGGTATTCGATTCGCGAAATGTGCCATCGAGAACCGATGGCAAGAATGTGCGAACGTTAGAAATTTCTATTCCAATGCGCGAGTACGTGCCGTTAACTAAAGAGGTCTACGGGTCAAATCGTCTGTCACTATTGTAGCCTAATTTATAAAATCGCAGATCAGAAGATGATAAACAAGGTGATAAACTGTCACGATCATCTTCTCATTTCAAGAAAGGGTACAGTAAATAAAGTTTGAAAAAAAAATGAAACAACTTTTACTTAGATCTTGACTTAAAAGTACATTGAAATTTTACTATACCGTATATTCGCATTGTCTTAAATTATTATAAATATAATTGCGGGAAACAATTGTTACTTTTTAGAATTATTGTTCTAACATCTATGAGAAACAGGAAAGAGGAAATAAAACGTCTCTAAAGCACGTACTCGGCGCATTCAGACACGTGCAAATTTCTTTCGATTGTGATGTTAATTTCATTAAAAAATTTCTCAAATACATATTTATCTCAGATTCGATCTTACGTATACCGATACGCCATAGAAAATGTTAACGATTTGTGGGGGAGGGATGATTCTGTGTTTTTGTTTTAATCTTTCGTAATGTATCGTGGTAACATTGGCAGACGCAACAAAGCCGCGAGGCAGCACGGAGATTCGTGTTGAAATTGCAATGCAACTTTTGATCGCGGTCGATGCACCTCCGACAATGCTGCTCGTTGCAATACAACGATCACAATTGACTTTAACGAGCGCGCGTATATGATAAATTATTACAGCCGCCACGGCCGAAGCCGTATTCCAATAAAGCACTCCGCGAAATGTACTTCATAGGTACTTGGTGTACTTCTACGGTATGTTTATTCAATCTGTAACAGATTACTTTATACATTTATAAAACTTTATTATTAATTCTTTTTTTCTCCGTCATCGTACTTAATGACTCGGAAACAGTTAACATACGCACGGAGTGTACGATCGATGGCTAGTTCCATTTACATCTACGTTTTCAATTAAATTTTTAATTTACGGGATGCGTTATCTCAATCCAGTTGGACGAGTTCTCCGGTGCTTTTGTTGGTAAATATATAGGTACCGGATGTTTCGATCAACCGTGATATCTTTCAAACGCAGATTCTCCCCGCGGTGAACTGAAAAACGTGCATCTGCACATATATGTATATTCAACGTTAACAGGTAAGAAATTATACGCGTACGCACGTCCGACCCATGTTAATTCGCAGTATTTTTACGTACTTAAGCAGACATGCCCTCTGACATTATGCATACTTTATTAAATCAGATTTTATGCTTGACATACAGCCGGGCTATCCGTTGATACGGGAGAGGTTGTTTCTCCATAATGGAAATACTCTCGAATGGTGGGCAATCTTCCATACGGCCACTTAACGCGCATTATCGTAGTCACTCTTAATTGCGTTGTACCCGCTCAAGTGCAGCGTACGCTGCGCTTGATATCGTCTCGTAGAGAGAAGTCGGAAGTGCGAGTAGACGGGATTCCGCGTGGCAAGCCGAGTGGCCGATAATGATAGCTGTGATACGCGAGGCCGTCCATGGCTACATTTTCTTACTCCGTTTTACGGCAGTGACACCTCCCCGCAATTCCGCAATTCCGCAATTCCGCAATTCCGCTCGTCAATACCCTGCTCATCGTCGATCGTTGCTTGCCTCATTTACGCAACAGGCTATATAACTTTTATTTATAGGCAGTGGAGATTCATTATCGCGAATGCGCGCGGTTTTCTCGCTCGGGCAGCAAAATTCATCACGCGGGACGAGCCGCAGAAACACGAGACAAATGGACCTGCATTCTTGCAAACGTCACGATGGTTCATCACTCACGTAGCAGAATTCGTAATTATCAACTGTATTAACATGAAATAAATGAGGGACGCGGGACGACGATAATTTTCAGTGTAGATTGCACAATTTATAATTCACGGACGACTTTTTGGATTATTTAAAAAAGGTCCCCGGTGTGTCATCGATTAAACGAAAAATGTAAAAATTAGAAAATAAAACATTTTCCTATGTTTGTTAGAAAATTCGGTATATTTCTTTGGTATGTTTTGTTAATAATGTCATGTTATAAATTCCTCGCTAAAAAATCAACAAACTAACAGTAATTAGTGATATAGTCTTTGATAAAAATAGATACAATTCTAAATAATATTATAAATTAGCTATATAGTATCTCCTATATAGATAAGGGTGCTGGTTTCTCAATTAATTTCAAACTATGTATCCATTTACGTATGCGTTAATTTCCAATTTATGTATCTAATCTAATTATAAATCTAACAGACGTTTAATTTAATCCTTAATTATGGAATTACTGATGTGATACTGAAACGTGGAGAGAACGAAGCGTTGCCTTTAAAATCGATAAAGTCCCATTTACCGCATTCTGCAAAATACACGTTCCACAATGTAGACCACCAGCTTCGTTTGTGACTTATGACTTTACGCGCGCTTGGGGGGGTCAATCGCAGGAAGAAATCGCAGGCCGACAAACCACGCATTTGCATAGGACATGGAGCACCCGGGAATCGACGACCACTCACGATTCTCTCGCGCGGCTCTGCTGTGATGAATCGATTTGTCACGTACCTAGCTCGTCGCGAGAGTCTGTCTTCTGTCTCCCTGCTCGCGAGACCTTTGGACGCTTGGACTCGCTACCTCGACCCTGATCCCGGCGACGCGACGTTTGGCGGTATTACTTTTTCACCGTTAACTTTATACTTATTCGAAAAGTAATGACATATTCATGAGGCAAAACAGGAAATCTTCGGTAGAGCGACTCGCCATCTTCGTGACCGTCCATCGTGGCGTGTTCGCATACGATAAAAGGCAAACTGAATGTCGAAATAAAGTATTCCTTACTGTTTCCAACTTTCTCACATTTTCTATGACACGTAGGGCGAGTTATCTATGATATAGTTCGTTACTGGTGATATAATGGGAAAATTTCTCGATTCGTCGATTCAAAGTACTTTTTCCTCACAACGGTACTGATCTTTTGATACTTTTCTAAGAGAAACGCAGCTAAAGTTCTCTTACATTCTAATTATTTTATAGGAGAACGTTTGCAAATTTCTGCCTTGTATATTATAATACCTAAAGACAATAGTAGTAATTAAAAGGCTTATGCTAAGATTACATTACAGTACAAAAGAAGATAAAAATGTGAAATATTCATTATAGATGTGCGACAGATTTGTAAAATTATAGCCATTTACTTTCTACCTGGTGTTTATTGTATCTTTTAAAATGTATACGAAATTCAGCGATACGTGCATAAATTATACAGTCATCGCATACTCGGAATTCGCAAGTCTCTCCTGAAAGAAATCAGAGTCACACAATCTGCTGTCTAAAATTTATATCCCTGTCATATTTCTACTTTCGTTTCTACCTTATTATATTTGCTAACGGGGCCAGTGTCCTATCTCTTGAGAGAAAAATTGTGCGAAACGATTTACATTTACAAAATAAACACTATACTATACCTTTGTCAAATGTTGTCTAATTTTGAAGTAAGCTAAGTAATTAACTGCCCCTCAAAGTAATTAGTATAGAAACTCGTGCTTTTTCTGAATGGATTAAAAAATAAAGACGGAAATAATATTTGTAATGCTATCCTATCTACTGGGGTTAGTTTTGTGCGCAGTAGAGGTATCAGAATTTAAAAAAATCGAGTTTTACAAAGAGGAAAAAGAAAATGATGAAAAAGCCTGATCCGGTGGGAAGGTGGGTGATCGCCGGGTAAGATTGAGTCACCAGCGTGTGCTTAACGGTTAAATACCCCGGCTCGTTACAGAGGATACCCCGGCCGCGGTCGGCGAGGTACGGTATCCCTTGGTGCACTCTCATGCTCTACGCGCAGATAAATATTGATGACATCGTAGAAGATGATAATCGCTTGCCTGCGCGTAATTAGGCGCGGCGCCGCGGTTAATCGCGTCCCGAGAGACCGAGATAGCCTCCTTACCTCTTGGGAACGGGCACTCTCCTTTGCCGCCACATGTTCTCCTTTAGCATCCTGCCGCTCCTTTCGAAATCCGGCCTTTTCTAGACGAGACGTTGCTGGATCGCCGATATCCCACGGAGATTGCGGTGGTCACGTGCGATCCATCGGAGGATGACGATCCGTCGTCATCGGGCACTCGAGTCTTCTCGCTGGCGAGAACGTCTCTGACAAACGGTCACTCATAAAGTCCATTCACTGAATCACTGCTGAATGGCTGACGACGGTTGAACAAAAAAAAAAGAAAAAAAAAGCGTTCGTGTCGTCGACAGCTGCGGACGTCAGCCGTTGGATTCCCGCTAGCGAACGATTTTCCCGTCGATCAACACCCGCTACCAGGTCAACATCCTCGATCGGGCGGGCGGGCGCGCGCGCCGCTCACATGGACTTTACGACATCGTCACCCATGCAATATCCTTCGAATCGACGCCGGCGCCCGGTCGGAAGTTCATACGGGTTCCGGGTGTCGAAACGTGCACGCGGCCACCGTCCCCCTTGATCTTTTCAGTCATCGGTCTTTCGGCGAATGTGGTGAGAAGAGACGCGGAGAGAGAGAGAGAGATCTGAACCGACCTGTCCGCTGGTCGACACGCGACTGCCGCTTTTCTTCGCCGTTTCGGAGCCTCGTCAGCCTCGATGCCGCGTGAACGCGAAACACGGAGACGACACGCGATACGCTCTATTCCGCGTCCGCGCTCCGTTACTCGGTGGCACGTAATGCTGCGCGATTCTACTCCACATTCGCCGTGCAGCCGACCCACCGGGCCCCACCGGGCTCCCTGTTCCGGGGCCTGCAGTCGCACGGTGAAGGGAAGAGGCCTTCGTTTTCGGCTTTAAATCAAGGTGATCGGACTTTTAACCCTGATCCGCGCAGGTGTTCTCTTTTCGAAACGCGACCGCGTACTCCCATCTATAAAAGATGTCCTTTTTCAGGTTTTTAACATATTAGAAATTTATAACAATTGCAAAATTGCTTCTTTTACGTTCGAGAATTCTTATAAAAATTCCTCAATACGATTGATTCCTTCCTTTAATTTCCATCGGATGTAAATATACAAATCGTATAAAACAATTTTATAACAGTTGTGAAACTTTTTTTTGTTAAATGCAACCATATTGCGTCCTATCCGGTTTGTAATCAAAACTCGCGTTCTATGGCAGGCTATGCATATATAAATACATCTACTTTTCTATAAGAGAATGCAGAAGATATGATAAAGACATTATGTTCTAGAAAACAGCTTTTACCTTAAATTTCAAGTCAAAGTTGAATCTCTTTAAGAGCTAGTAATGCACTATCGTTGTGTTATTTTTTGTATTTTTTTGCTATGATTTAAAACAAATTTATACTTCATAAAAAAATATGAAACAATTTGTCTTACGAAATTCTTTCAAGTATAATAAACTTTTTAAATTTGTGTAATTTTGTGCGCAATAGAACAATTCTTAAATAAATTAAAGTTATGCAAAAATAAATATATATTTTTTACGAAAAGAGTTTTTTTGCATATTTACACAGTCACTAGTTATATAAAACACGGTAAAAATAATAATATATTCTAAAAAATAACTTTAAGTTTTAAGTAGAATACGGTAAATTCATTTTGAATTAATTCTGAATATTACATAATCGTTTACAACTTGCGTGATATTTTGAAAAACGTTAAAATTAATAATAAAATTACTAAACATACTTTTCTTGTACAAAAATCTATCAATAAACATAAACCACTAACTAATTAATGTCTATTATCTGTCTATTAATTTGCTACGTACAAAAATACAATGTAATGTAAAAATAATTTTGAGGTAGTGAATATTCCAAACAGGAAGAAATTTAAGTTGCAGCGGCATGGGTTTATGTTGCGGCCAAATTTATCATCACAGTTTTAAACGCGTCAATAAAATGAGTTTCCTATCCATCGGTACACATATATCACGCACATTAGCTACATTTAATAAGACACGCACTCTTCCGAGCGGTGATTTAGTGCTCGCTGCCGCATTTATTAGCCGTTGCGATAGAAATTCTTATGAAAGTAACACAGACTGCGATGCATTTTACTAAAGGCAATAATTTAATCGGGAATCTCATAAGATGGTAATGTATACATCGAATCGATTATCGATTAGTATATAAATCTAACAGAGAAGAAGAGAGAAACGAGACTTTTATTTAGAAAATTATAAATGCAGATGAATCTCTTCCGGTGAATTAAATCTGAGCCGAGAAATTTTTCTGTAATTAAAAAGTATATATTATGCTAATAAAAAGTAAAATGTTAAGAACGTAAAGAAATCTTTAAAAGTTATAAAATAGTTCTTAAAAGTAGAAATTATATAAATAGAACTCCTGTGTAATTCAAACTTTGCGTTTTTGCAAAAGCTACGAATAAATGAATATGCAGAATATGGGAGATGTAATTTGTTTCGTAATATTTACACTTGAAACCTTAAGAGTTTATAGCAAGAAAATGTATGTTGTCGCGCGCACACGCAGTCCATTTTCCTCTTCTTTCTTTTGCGATATCCTCGACGATAAGCATGTTGCGTGTAAATATGATAAATGTATAATATTTTACAAAATACTTAGTAAATGTTTAAAAAAGATATATGTATATATATATAAGACAGAAAGCAATTAAATAATTAATTTAAAATTAAGAAAAGTTATAACAATTAATACAAGTATTATCATTTTATTTAAGAGTAATTTCAACTACTCCTTGATCAACTAATATAATTACTCATTTATTTATGTATTTTGCATACTACACATTTAGTACTTTGCCGAGGTATATAGATGTAAAATTGATTAAAGAGATGTGTCTACAGGAAATTGTCATATTTCGTTCAAAGTAAAAATAAAAGCAGTATTTAGTATGTTATATCTATTTTAAATAAAAAAAAAAGAACTAATTTTAGTTATAATATTCTTTTGACAAAGAAAAATTTTATAAAGATTCTCTGAAATTAATTTTAGCAATAAAAACATGAAAGTTTACGTTCTAAAACTTACATAAAAAATCACATGCTCATACTTTACATATCCAATAACTCCAGCTCTATTTCCCAGTCTCAATATATCACAATGGCAGGAAGATAGTTGAAACACTTAGAAACTGCATAAAATTTCGTATTTGAGCGATTAGTATGATCGCATCAATATCGAATGAGATTGCAATCAAAGAAATCCTCGAAACAATGGCATGTTGTTCCTTTATATCGCCGCGCACCTAGGCAACAATGCAAGGCCGGCATTCGCATGTATGATATTATTACTTTGGTTCAATTGTACGCCGTTGCGTACAATTCAATTAGGTATTATGACTTGGCGCTTCATGCATAATTATTCTATTGATAATTATTCGCCGGGAAGTGTTGTACGCAACCTTACAAACTTCAGATTTTGAGATAAAAAAATCATGAAAGAGAAAATTAACTCGTCACACCTTTGTATGTTTGACTTGTACTTTTCAAATCTTGAGTTTCTTTTTATTTGAAGATATCACTATGTTGAATTATATGTTGTTGCCAAATTATTTATACAGAAGCAAACAGAATTGTTATTCAAAAATGTTATTTAATATCAGATCGAAAAGATTTGTGTTACGAATTTAATTATTATATCCTGAAACCACGTATCCTGTCACGGAACGGCTGAGGTTAAAGCTACTAATTATTTGACATAATTGTACCGAAATAATTATCCCGGGAAAAATTCTTCCTATCCTCTTCATCAACATTATTCTGTTAATATTAACAGAAAAAAATTGTCGGAAATCTTTATACATTTTATCTAATTTATTCAATTTAAAGTAAGATTTAACATAAATTTGCATGTGGTTAATTAACACCTGGCGCAATTTGCATGAGGATACGCTGACACCTTTAAGTTTCGTGATCCGTGAAATATTAATTTCGAGAATTAAAGATTGTGTTTTTCCTTACAGGAATAAATTAAAAATAATATATCCTGTCGCGATTCCATACTAGATAATCGATGTCTCAAACTATGATTAACTAGGACGTTGAGAATTTTTTCTTCCTTACATCCATTGTAATTTATAATAATTTTATCATTATACGGTTTAATAGAATATTTAGAATAATATTCATAAACGCCATATGAATCGTTTTTTGATATAAACTTGGCAGATTCAACGCTAAATACACTTATTTTAAAAATATTTTAAAATGTTCGAAAGTAAAAATGCTATTAAAAACAAATGTTGATACTTAGTTGTATATTGGCATATTAGCGCCACTACATAACCACGAATTACTAAACAAATAATTCCACAAGTGATCAGTGGAATTCTTTACCTACACTGATAAAATAATATTGTTGATTTGACAAAATTTTTCCACTAAATTAAAATTTCATCAGTTCGTCAGTTCAAGAATTTATGTATTTAACTTAAATGCACAAATTTCAATTCAAGTATTTCTATAGTTAATTGAAATATATAAATATTTGAATAGACAAAATTTAATTTAGTTGGAAAATTTAGTCAAATTAACATTTTTTTCTCAGTATAATAACGGAGATATAGCGAGTGACCACATAATACCACTTTTTCCCTTAAATATAATTTTTAATATTTTAAAAGCTTGTACCTCAAAAGTTACGATTCGTGCGTCTAAACACAAAAATATTTGTCTGTGACTGGAATGCTGGCAGCGCAATTCTTGGCGCAAAAGCGAGTTCAAGGCCGAATTGGAATCTTGCGGAAACGAGCTGGCACTCTTGCTCTAGAAAAGGCAGAAGAAGATAGGTAAAAGAAAAAAAAAGCGTAACGCGTGATCGCTCGGAGATCGGAGAGCCAGCGCGGTTACACTCTTGCGGATTAACGTGTGCGGCGGGATATCGGCGCAACCTTCGACACTGTCAGTGCGTACACGTGTGCAACAAACTTAATTAACTGAACGCACGTGAGCCGTATCGGCCGGCTGGTTTTTTGTGAATGGAACCGTGAGAGAAGTACGGCCGCGCTCTTATACCCGCGTAATAACCATGATCCGACGAATCCACAGTGGTTCTCATAGCGGAAGGTACAAGCCGGTTTCCGGAAGTACGACGACCTCCTGGCGGCTGGCTGCGCCACGAGAGGCAAAGGGTCTTCGTTTCTGATCACGAACATCAGAAATTAGCGGCGCGCAAATTTATCTCGCGCGAGAACTCGCGCGTTGTGGGAACTCGCGATGTGTGGGAGATCGAACCGGTCGCGCCGATCGAACTGACGTGCGACGCGACGGTCGAGCTCTCGATGCGCTATCGTCCGCGCGAAATACCGGATCAGCCAGTTCATCACAGCAGCAGGTATTTGGTCACACAGAATGGCCTCTTTTATCAAGCGCCATCGAATCGTACATGATATATTATCAAGAATGCTTCCCCTTCTCCCTTTAAAAACTGAATCTCTCACGTGATACGTGGTAATTTGTGCACGGGAGCTTCATTCGTCTTAAGAGGAATGTCGTTATACGCGCGTGTAAGTATAGGGAAATGCGCGCGCATATGGAGTTAGATAAATATATTATCTAACGTATCCCGTGGAGGAAATATTGGTTGTGCGTCTTAAATGTGCACGCAACAGCACCTTTCGATATTTCATAATCCTTTACGGTTTCGTGATTTTAAATATATGTATCTGTGTTTGCAAACATTTTCTTAAAAGAAGAACAAACAAAGAATACATAAATTACATAATAACCAAAATATATTTTTAACTCTTTAAAATGATGTATTGAATCCTTTGTCAGTTGCGGTTTAGCGATCAGTCATGCTTCATTGAATCTTCGATTAAGATCGTATATCTGCGTCTGTATCATCATATTATAGTGCTACCGGAAATGCTCCTCGAATACCCGATATTATTATTTGCATTATTTGAACTAATTATATTACAAAATGTATTTATAATATATTAAATACAGTAGTGTTAAAGATAAGGAGATAAAAAGATTTACATAAAAATAATAAATAAAACGGTCTTTAAATTATAATCCATCAAACTTAATTAATTAATGCCCAACCTGACCTTTATATTCCCACATTAAATTGTTTGTCTGAATACTCCGTCTCAAAAAACAGGAATAACGTCTTTTGTCGCCTCACAATCAAACTCGAATGACGTAATTAATGCTTTTGATTTACGATTTTCTGACAAAAAGTATTCCCGGATGTTGATGATTTCTTAAAGAAATGGCAGACATAAAAAGAATTATAATAAAAAAAAAATGTTCGACGGCGGCGTTTAGGCCAATCGTAGAATCGTAGAGCTTTACGAGTTGTACGAGCAAACCTCGATGTCGATTAAGGCGTGACGAAGTGATTTAATTCAAGGAGGGTCAAGCGGCTCGTGCCATTTATCCTCTTCGATTCTCGGTAGCAACGAAGACGTCATGGGACTCGGGTGTCGACAAACTCAAAAAGCGAATCGCCGTGGGCGATCCCAGACAAGGACTTTTGACGCGGGATCATCTATCGCAAACGTCCTCTTTTACATACGCATCTAGGAATCTGTACACGCACGAGATTCGACTATAAAGGCTTGCAAGACCTGTTTTCGTGATTACCTCGTCTTGAGGAATCTCGCCACGCGTTGTCCGCCAGGAATAGAAACGCAGGCAGTCTTTGTCTGTCTGCGCCCGAAGACAGGCGGGATCTCTTCAGCAACTTCCGTGGCTTTCTGTGGTTTAACCGATTGATCGGTAAGTGGAACATGTTCTTACGCGAATGTTCCGTAACGACGTGATTCACGTTAACTGAAGCTTCCACGATGCATTGACCGCAAAAACAACAACGGCGACTTTAGCATGGAAAGTTTGAAGTAAAAAACTGAGTGTCCGCAATTTATATATAGAGGTCATCTTAGAATGTACTTTTGTGCTTAAAATAGATTTTAAATCTAATTTCATGTTTAGAATGGACTCTAAATACCAGTTTGTGATCAAAATGAACCTTATAAAGCGCGGATGTAGTCCACTCTCGCTTTAATTCTTTGTACCTTGTAACTTGAATCCTAGATATATAATATTTTCGCGAGACTGTTAGTAACAACGAGAATTGCTCACTGATACCGTTGGAATGCTTCCGGAAATTATTACAAAATATCACAAATTATGTAATTTATGCATCCCGACTTTAAAAGTCGCGTAACCGGTTTCTATAATATCTGACATGAGTTTCGGAGAATAATCTAAGGCGTCGTTTATCAGGATCGTTATAATTATGACCCTATACGCGAGAGTCGTCTATCATAAGGAATGTCGCAAAATAATCCTGAAGCGTGGGATTCTTTGCGTCTACCACAGAACTTTCTTTAGCTATCAGCGCGGAGCCTAATCAACGTCTTAAAGTTTCTCACACGTTATCGTAATTTACTGGATTAAAATAAGGATAATATATTTAATGAGTACCACATACTTTTTAATTATCACGCAACTTCTACTTGTTCTTTAAAAAAGGAAAAGATTTGAAGGTAATAAAATTGTAAGAGCTAAACTTAAAACTTATTTTTTATCTACTCTTTATGCGTAAATTATTAATATACTTTAATATTATTAAATTATTAATATTAGCGATACTTATACATAATTTTCAATAATTTGTATGAGACATTTATAAGTTATTGGCATCATAAACATAACTTAATCTAATCTAAATATTTAATGTATAGAAACAAGAAGATTTTAAATTTGTGAAAGAAAAAAAATTATTAGTTGTTTTTAGGAAACGATGCTGTCCCTCATCATATGTTTGCTGCCTCTAGCGGCGAGTGTGCCTGTGGAAGTTGGGAAAATCGATGAAACAGATACTTCAAAGCAGTTGATTGTGAACATAGATAACGGCATCTTGAAAGACGTTCGACTTGTCGGAAATTCCGATCACAGGGAATTGAACTTATCAGGTCTTCCAGGTCTTCGCATGTTGGAGAAAGATGCCTTCGCTAACGTACTCGATGTAGAGTCGCTTGCACTTGCCAATAATTCGTTGACTTCTCTACCAGAATTCGTTTTCTCCAATCTGACAAAATTGAAAAATTTGTTGTTGTCGGACAATCAAATATCAAATGTCCGGAATCTATTTGTCGGCTTAGAAAATCTGCAACTGTTGGATATTTCTCGCAATCCTATCAGACACTTTGGAAGGGGCCACCTGTTTGGCCTTACCAAATCCGCTAAGATTCTCACTGACGGGAATATTCTTTGGAGCATCAGCACGGGCGTATTTGCTAATTCTTTCCTTAAAGACGCCGAGGAAATAAAGCGATTGGCAGCGATGCACGACCAGAGAAATCCCGCGAAGGAGGAGGAGCAGAGAGTCGACAAGACTGAAGTAGCTAAGGAATCTCAGGATCAAAAGATCAAAACGCTTAGCGAGCACACACGAGTGAAAATTTGCAAGTCTGATGGCATCGTGACATCACTGGAAATTCTTTTGGAAGACGAAGAACTTGTTGAAGGATGCGTCCAAGTACTATTCGACACTACGAAGCAAAGTCTGAATCTCGCCGAGTTGGGTATCAAGGGTTTTCAGGAAGACTGGTATCGGTTGCAATCTCTGCCGGTCGCCTCGTTGGATCTGTCGAACAACGAGATCGTTGAGATCACGAAGGAGATGCTGAACAACCTGCCGTTAAGTCTGACGTATGTAAACTTCCAAGGGAATAAAATACGCAAGATCTGGAGTCAGGTGATCAAAAATGATTACCTAAATGTGCTCAACTTGAGAAATAATCTGATCGAAGAGATTGAGGAGGGCGCGCTCTTAAAAACGAATCTAAGCGCATTGTATCTCGCTGGCAATCAACTAAAGAGTTTAAACTTCGTTTCCAGTCTGCCAGACACCTTGACTGTACTTGTGGCGAGCGGAAATCACATAGTTTCTATCCCCGACGGCGTGTTCTCTAAACTCTACCGTTTGAACTATTTGCATCTTGAAGACAATAAAATCGAAACGTTACAAAACGACGTTTTCCAAGGTTTAACATCCTTGCTGATATTAACGTTGATGGGGAACGGTATAAAGACAATCGAACCTAGCGCCTTCAGAGGCTTGACAACGCTGCAAACGCTTGATCTCCGTCATAATTCTATACGCGATCTGCAATATGGCATTCTCTCCAAGTTGACGGGTCTAAAGCAATTGAATCTCGCCAATAACAAGATCGCCAAGGCCACGTTTGGCGATTTAGCACAGTCTGTGGAGTCCCTGTATCTCGATTATAACGAGATCGACATTCTCGAAGAGGGTAATTTCGTTCAAGCTCCAATATCCACATTATCCTTGACCGGCAACAAAATTTCTAACATAATGCGTGGTGCCTTTAATTTGCCTACTCTGCGAGATCTATATTTGAGTAACAACACTTTGACGACTATCGAGGGTGATAGCTATGAAGGCTTGAGTCGATTAAGACGCCTCTGGCTTTCAGAGAATAAAATATCCGAAATACGTAAGGGCGCTTGCAAAAATCTGGGAAGTTTGTACATTTTGGATGTAAGCAAGAATCCTTTTCAAAAGTTGGAAAATGGAGCTCTTTATGGCCTCAATACCGCCTTTGGGACTAGCTTGTATATCTACGAGAACAATATGAAGGAGATACATGGTGGTGTTTTTGACGATGTTTAAAACTCTTTCAACTTAAGACTTCTATATATATGCATCTTTTCTATTAAATGTTCTTTAAAAAAATGGCATTAATAATTTGGCCATTAATTTACGAACATTTACAGAAAATTTAACTTTGTTAAATTACATGATAAATTAACTAGCAATAGAAACATGAAATACATATTCATGCAGACTTGATAAATATGCATTTGTCATTTTACCTCAATATTAATTATTGTTAATGTTATAAAATTGCTATACAATAGAGAATACGAATTTCTTTACATATTTGTGCAATTTACGAAGAAGTAAAAGTGGATTATCGCGACATATCTTAATACCCTTAAATCAAAAGATTGATGACGTTTTATAAAAGTAAATCTTTCTTTAAAAAATATTGCTTTTGGTTGCTTTCACCCACATTTCTTCTAATATGTAATTATTTTGCTGCATGAACTCTACATTTTTAAGAAAATGAAACCGTGATAAAGTGAAATTGAAAATTATCAATCAAGCGTAATTTACGCCATCATTACAAACGATTGTATGTCATTTCTCTTAATATGTATCAATCGAGCACAGTTTCTTCGTGCGATCGCTCGACGGAACCGTTTATAATCGTGTTAATATTCACCCGAGAAAGGCAAACGTACAGAGCAATTTTCGCAAAAGTGACGGACAATTCGCTTTCACCAAACGTGTCCGTAAATCCGCGCGTAAAATTGCAATAATAATAAAATCGGTCTATAGTACGCGAGATGAAATGTGTAAGTTGCAACCGACTGGCCTTGACTTTCACGTGAGACCTTTCAACTTCCAAGTCGACTGGACTCTTGAGATCCGTTTGAAGGTCGGTACGCTGTTAGATATTCTTTCCATTTTTTTCCCACTTCGATCGACTAACGGTTTATCGCGGTCGAAACGTTGTATAAGCAAATTGAGTAATCAAACGTTGTCTTCTGGGTATTGAGAACCAGAAGATCGTCTATTTAAATTATGCTCGATAAAAGAGCGTTAATATGTTATACGTATACATTGAGAAAAAAGGTTATTTATTTGACTCAATTTTTCAATTTGATTTTTTTAATTAAAATATTTATATATTTCAATTAAATATATAAATGCTTAAGTTAAAAGCACAAGTACTTGAATTAAAGAAATTTTTTAGTCAACTTTTTTTAGTGCATTAATTAGCTCTAAAATAAAAGAAAAGATATTTTGAATTTAAACAGTTGATTACATACGAAATCGATTTAAAGGATCGACTTATGAGCCATACGTTACATATAAAATGATCTCTGTGTGGAGACTGAATTGGGGATTAACCGGTATAATTTTCAACTTGCTTGACGCTTTACTGTAATTTCATTGGAACCGGATAATCTCGTTTCACGCCGCATCGATCGTGACAATTATGTGTGACAAAACAGACGGCGTTTCCACCGCAAACCGGAAGGCGCTAGTCGGTGCACGTAATTACGTAACACGTATTCCTCGGGTTTAATTAACTCACGGATAAACCTTGAGCACGCTCGTAAAGCGCAGCGCTCTTCCCTTCCTTAAGCAGGCAAGTTGTTCTTCGTGGTGCCCGGCGGTACGATCTGACGAGTCGATTTGTTTAATTGGATCTCAAGGAGTTTGGGTTAGATGCTCGAACAGATAGGACTCGCGTCTTTGTAGCATGTCTCAACTGCGATCGCACATTTACGATGATAACCGCGCGCGGCTAATTGGCGCGAGCTTAATGACTCCCTGCAGCCACCTCGGCTTAAAAGCCCGAATCACGGATATAAAAAGCTACGTTCGCGTCCGGTTTCCTGCTCGAATGAACCGCCAGTTACGATTTCATGGCGAGATCTGTCGAAGAAGTGCTGCTTCTCACATACCGGCTGCTTCCCGTTCCGTAGCGAAGGTCCCGAGCAATTTCGTGGCATTGACATTGAATACTTAGTCACTTCCGGTTTTACCAACGGTACTTCGTAGAAATTATCGAACGTATGAGGGCCGGTTTGTATGGGAATCATAATGATAGAATACCCAAGCATTCCAATTTTGCGGCTTACTAAGTTTTGTCAAATATTTCAATTTCACCATTTACGAGTAAATATTTTGAATTGGATAATACGTGAAATATCGTACAAGTAATTTTATCATATATATATATATATTCTTGATTTTAAATTTAAACATATTCACATATTTTATACTAAGATTCTATGAATTCCATTATAAATATTTATGCCAATAATTTATAAAACAGAAATAAGCAATGTAGAAATAAATATAGAATTGTAGAGATGACAATTCTAACATATTATTAATAAATCTATTGTTTACGTAAGGGTACGTAAATTGTTTGCGTGCGTGCATATGTGCGTGCGTGCGTGCCATTGTGATCATTAAGCGTAAAAAAGCTTTAAGATATGTGAAAAAATTAGAAAGCGTTAGACACGTAAGTTTAATAGTGCGAAGCAGGAAATGCAGAAGTAGAAATTTAATAAATGTCGGCCAGTGGATCTTGTGTTAGCTGAAAGAAAAAAGGGTCGTCGGATCTTTTAAGGTATGCTTTAAGTAGGACAAAGGTACCTTGACTCTCTGATGGAGAAAGGTCTCGGTGTCCGAGGTTCGTTGGCCTTCGTAGCCGCTGATGGACAATAGCACGTAACAAGCAGAAAACAGTACTTCCGTTGAATATATTGACTTTGAATTGTTTGTCTTACAATTAGATCAAATACTGAATGAAGCAACATTAGAACACATACATTGGTTTTCATTTTAAAAAATCATCAGATTCTTTTCCATTTTGATAATAAACAAATTACGGAAGACTATTAATTGTTTAATGATTGATATTGAAACTCTCACATTATACGTACATACATCTTAATTCACATCAGAATATATCATTTTTTAATGATTTTTTACTTACTAGATATCACATGCGCGCGCTTTAAGCGCGCTATTTAGCGTTTAATTTTTTACTTTTTAAAAATAAATTGCAATAATAATAGTTAACCATCTAAGTTACGGAGCACGAACTTGACAACCAGGAACCAATCAGCATCACGAAAAAGCCATGACAAAATCAATAACACGCCTTCTTTGGAGGTGGAATATCGGTAATTGATTAGACAACTTAATTATAGTTATCGATATAAGTAAAAGGAATAAACATAAATTTTATAAAAAAAGAATTGGGCCACAAGTAATGACGGTCATAAGCGTCGGCGTACTACATAAATGGCTATAATTATTAAGTGTGTAATTAATGCTTTCTAATCGTCACGCTGTGAAAGGAACGATCGCGCGTTTCGTGAGTATGAGCAATACATAGTATCGTGTTATTAGTTATCTGTAGCATATCCAGATTTTATTATGTAAATCGGAGATAAGCGACGCAAGATGATATATGACGAACTACATCTTGATATTTTCAAACAACAAAATCGAAAGACTGGAAATCTACGCGACGATACCCGAAGAGATAAACTTTCGATACTTGATTTTTTTTCAAACCGGATATGTTTCATAATCATCGGTTATGATTAGTCGGCATGACCGCGATGACCAGCGTATGTGCATAAATTCGACTTTGCATAGTTCTTTTGCATGAAACTATGAACTGCTTGCTCGCAGAGTATTTTGCTTCATAGAAAGCAGTGATCGCTATGGTCGAAGAAATTGTGCGTAATTACCTTCGAGAATCGCTCCGGTATTTTTAACAGCCGCCGGCAAAGAGAGCCATTTCGCCGTAGTTGGTACAAGACCGGAAAATTTTTTAATCGCTTGATTGCTTCTCATGCCTTCATTTAATCCAACCAGCTGATTATTTAATGTAGTCGCATCAAAAATAAACTTATCTTAGAAATTAAGCATGCTATTAAATATGACTTGTTTTATTTACTTACGTGCACTAACTCGTTGTCGGTGATATTTATTATCATTGTAGATATTATTCTAAGTCTATTTATAATTTTATGTAAACAATGGTCTGTTAACATATACATTAACAAAGTACATTAGAGAATAAAAATATTTATTTGGTAAACTTTGAAAAAAAAAAAAAAAGATATTAGCAGAACGGAACCAATTTTTTTTCTCGGTAACACTTAATGTGTTTTATTTAGATATTTCAGGTCAGCATACAGCATTAAATAATAATTATTCAAACTGCATACAGGTTATACTTGCTAGATGCAAATATTGTTAACTTTGAAATAAATCGAGCTAGTAATGTGACAGTAAAACGACAGCAATAGGCTTTTTATACTTTTAGATAAACATTAATCTAAAATTTATATAATTATTTTTTAATTATTATTTGCTGCTATTAATATATAATTACATCTTTTTAATCATTATCTCTTTCGCGTGATGATTTATTATAAGTATTTATTTTATTTGTTAAGTGCAACACATATACAACCATACACACACAAACATACACATATCGTAATATATAAAAGTAAATTCAATCAATTAAGTAAAAAATATCTTTAACCATTGAAACTATTAGAATTTCTTGAAAAACTAATGAATAAATAAAAAAGTATAATAAATAATAAAAAAACAGATATACTAAAGTCACGATTACTCCAATAAATGGTAGTAAAACACGACGAGTGAGTATACCTTTGAGTCGTGGTGTCAGAGGTATCGGAGAGGAATCGCAATTTCGATTTAATCACTGATAAATGATCTTTACATGACGAGGTATCTCGCAATCATGTCCGAAGACCCGTGAAAGCGATATGGATGGCCGTAAGACTCAATTTCCATCGGAAATGTATGTAAATGCATGATCGCTGGCGTTCGTCAAAAAATGGATTCGAGTAATCGTCTGCATACATATGTATAAGTTTCTCCGGCGGCGAGTACGTACCTTCTTTAATTGGCGACCTGAATCAGTTCGCTGACTTGATAATCATCCGGCTGGGGAGAAACATCTCGTGCGTGACACCGGCGGGTTCAATCGAAGCCAGCGACCTAATCGCAAAAATTAATAGCCGAAGAGACGATTTACCGCTCGTGATGAGCCAATTATACCGTCATGCGTGACCTGTTTTCCAAGATGATCGTTTAATAACACACCCGCGCGAAGAATTGTTCATCCATGACGTACTTATGTCAAGCGCGGGGTCTCATGTGTGTGTGCGTGATAAATCTAGTTTAATAAGAACACCGCTTATATAATTTGCTTAATAAAAATCTCACGCTGGTCGCGAGTGGACTCGCGTGGTGTGTTTTGCCGGCTTTCGCCGAGATTACGTCAATCGTGCTGTCTCAGTGTCGCGGATAATGATCGTCGGGTGCAAGAATTTTGAATTAAATATTCTGACGTATTCCATTATATGGAAAATAACATGTTTTAATCGGTACATCTTAATGTACGGCAAAATGGCATTTAAAAAATATACAGAAAACATTGGGCACATGTTATCAGAAAAGTTTGAGAACATGAGTTTCGCTATCATGTGTTCTGTATGTGCAAAGGAAGACAGCATAAGCTCCATATGTATATGGTGATCACATAATCTGATATAAATATTTATAAGAACCACTTTCCACTTGCGAGACACGCAAATATACGAGAAAACGCGATTCCGTAAGTGGTGTGACGCGATATCCAGTATGTAATCTAAGATGGTGTCAAATTTTGCTGTTACAGAAATACCGGTCAAGCATTTTGCAAGGAACATCATATTTTATATTACTTAGGACCTTAGGATAATGACAGATTTTTTTTACGCTAATATACATATATTATAAAAAGTAACACTTTTTTCGAGAAATACTGTAACAAATTTTGCATTGTCTCCTTATCTTTCTTGCACAACAGTATTTTCTAAAACGTTTTGTAATGTGTTTTTATAAAAAATCTATATATGTGTGTCTATATTCTGTTGATATTATAATATTAGAAGAAACAGTTGTATAATAAATTTTAAAATATAATTGTTTGAAAATCTTTTTTATAAATATAAGATCTACTTTTTTTATATGTATCTTAAACAGCAAGTATTTTTGCAATAAATTACGTTTGCGATTTTAGTAATTAATTTGCTATCATTTTTTAAGTAAATTATTTAATTAATGTTAAATAAATCTTATTTTTATAATATATGCAAGAAATCTATTTATTTTTTAAATATTTAATATATTTTATTATAAAAATAAACCAAATTGTTAAATAAATAATAATATAATTAAGAAAAACATTTTTTTAATTAATATAGAAAATAAAAGAAGAATAGAAAACAGTGACTTTCTATAATTTATAAATAATAACTGATTAATAATAATTTCAGCAATTTGGAATGTACAACATTATAGCATGGTAATCCATAAATTTTTATTCCACATTGACTTACATATTTGTGTTGAAAAAGATTAATAATAATCTGTACATTAAATTGCACGCACAGGTTTATATTTTGCCAAGTTAAGAACAATAAGAAATAATGCAACTTTTGCATTTTGCATAAATTTATAAAACAAAATTTTATTAAAAAACGTATTATTGATATAAAAATTAAAACATGAAAATTTTTATGCGGTTTTTTGAGTTGAAAAGTTATATTTATATCATAACATTATGTTGTACTATGTTAGATTTGCAAAAGTAAGATAAGCTGGAACCATACTAAAAAAAAATTTTAATGTAAAAAGACAATAATTGAAATATTATACATATAATAAAAAAAATATAATATAATATGCAAGATTTTCTGAAAGTTCTTTTCTCTTTTATAACAATTTATTTTTATTGTTTAAATGTTATGTTATGCAGTATATATTCTTAGCACAATTAAATGCAATTAAATCTTTTTTCTGTAGTTACATTTTTATTATGCGGGTTTATTATATATATTTTTTTATATATAAAAGCAAACATTTTTGTTATTTGCTATTCTTTCTATAAAATACTTTTAATTATCTTAATTTAATTATGAGTGATAATATTAAACAATCAAAAATGGAAAAATTAACTTTTTTCCTAATTTATTTGACGAAAAGTTTTCCTCTATGTTTTTCATGTGTGTATATATGTATGTTTTTATTTATTTATTATATATTATTATATGTATTTGAATTTATTTTATTTGTGAGATATCAACTAACACTAATCAATAATTTGTATCACTTTATTATTTGTCATGAGAAAGAAAAAAATATGTAGTACATATATAAAGAACATAAATCAATAAAACATATAAAGCTTAAATTAATTTTCGATAGGACGCAAATAATATACAGAAATATATTTGTAAATAATTAATTAAACTAAAGTTCCAAAGAATATTCTTAAAAATCTTGAATCACCTTTTAACATTAAAAATAAAAGTAACAGAAAAAATTATCTTTTAAAAGAATCTATCTTTATTATTTTTATTACTTAAGGAACGAGGCGGGGATATATAATAGAGATGTAAACAAAAATACAAAGTTAATAACGGAATGTAAAAGACGATTATTATACAGAAATTTTAATTATTAGTTATCTTTTATCATGCGTATCTGTGCATAGCATTGCTAGAAGCACGTTTTCACGGAGATTTATATAGGAGAATCACAGATTTTTTAAAACTATCTTCGCATTTCTTTTTCTCTATAAAAGAGAGTACAACATTGCCGTCAATTAAACTGATTTAGGAAGTATCACTCATGCCTATTAACAATTATTTTACCGACAATTCAAAAATTGTTGATAAAATATATCTCAATATATATAACCGGTGTATAAACGCTTTTAATCTCTTATTGTTGGCCAATAGAGAAGGAAAAAATACTCTGACATCAATTAGATGTTATTAAATCAGGATGTTATTCGATAAGCACACTTACTTTTAATCGTCAATTGTATGCTTCGATTAATATTTATCTACCGCGCGAGATAAAAATACTATCAACTTCATACTTCGTCATAAATGCAGTTTGTTAATATACTTCACAAAAAATTCTTCATTTTTTTATCAAGCGGTTTTTTCCCAAAACTGAGGCTATCTGAAGAGAAGTTACTCAAAAGTGGTTTACTGTAATAATAATAGTACACAAAGCTACATTAGATCGGGAAAATTTAATACAATCAGCACTTTAAAGTACTTGCAGCGGTTGCAATATCTTGGTGAGAATATACTTTAACTATTTTCGTGTTATTTTGCTTTGTTCGCTCAGACCGCAGTAAACATGTAATCAAAGTGTGAGTGGATGACACTCTCTTTTAAAATTTCTAATTTTATTTCGGATGCATTTTTTTGGAAATTTATTTTGCCTGATAGGTGCAATCAACTACATCCTTTAGCAAGCGCAATCACAAGCGCAACGACGCACACGTTTTTCACGACGATGCAAGAAGACGTCATCTACGGAGCGTACGGACCGTGGTTGCACATCTGTAAATAGAGAAAATTAATACTGGAGTTCTACTATTAGACTATTGTATACTTAATTTTAATACTTTCTCACGGCAGATTTTAAAACTTTGAATAATAAAAAAATATAAACCTATATGTGAAAACTAAAGATGAATTTTATTTGGTTATAACTGGATTTCTTTGTATTGATATTTCTTGTATTATTTTATATATTTTATCTTTTTAAATTCATTAAATTGCACGCTAAATAAATTGTCTATCTTAAAACACAAAATTATAAATAATACAAAAACAAGCTTTTTAACATCAATAAGCTTTTATTTTTAATTAATTAAATTTTTCAATTATTTTATTTAGAGTAAATAATTTTTTACTTACAATGCGGGCGAGATTCCTCTTCTTGCATGTGTTGTTGTTGTTGCTCTTGCTGTTGCTCTTGTTGTTGCTGCTGCTGCTGTTGAATGCTTATCACGTGTGCTTGATGTTGCTCTTGTTCCCGATGTTCGGGTTGCTGCTGTTCAGTGGACTGGTCATCGGTTACTTCAGCATGCGCTTCTACTGGTACTTCCATAGATTTGACTGGTCTCAATGCAAATCTTGGAACTGGGAAAGCACGACCTTCTACAACCTAAAATTTCAGAAATCTCTTAATGTCTCTTTAAAAAAAAATTAAGTATATAAAATTATTTATCATGTGCGTGTATATACATATGTGTACACACACACACACACACACACACACACACACACACACACACACACACACACACACACACACACACACACAGGGAAGACCGGGGCTAGTTCACCTCTGGATAAATCCGATTCCCGTCTTATTATTAAAAAAAAAACATGGCAAAAAAATGCCACTAAAGACATTGTTACTTAACAGTACTTTGGTAACATACAATTAATGAATTTGGTATTGAAATGTTTAAGCTACAGCCAATATATTATTTTTGAGGTCTTTGATTTAATTTTTTTCCTTTACAGAAATTAAAGTTATTAGTGTATACCCGGAGTTCAAAAGTAAGTGTTTTTTATTAATGGTCTTACAATAAGATATCTAAGAGAAGGGAGAAATTTACTGCATCCTCGTTATTAAAAGTTAAGATAAATTTTTAAAGTAAGAAACATGAAACAAATGCGATCTCCAAAAATCGGGGTAAAACCAACCCTCCCGTCATTTTACATTTTTTAACATATAAGAACTATTTTTTTCATTGTTTAAAGATTTTTATAGTTGATTCTTATATTACGCGACGAACCATGTCTGCAGCTGTTGATTACCGCGAAAAAGATGATACGGATAAAGATTAATTTTTGTTTTGTATTCCTTTACATTTCAACAATTATATCTTTAAAAATGTTATTGTTTTGCAACATGTTTATTTTTTGTATTTGTTAAATAGATCTATTTAATTTCTTAGTCTTTTTGTTAATCTCTTTTATTTTGTTAATTGAAATTTAAAAGTTAAAATAAAGATTAAGTTTTGTACCACAAATAAGCCTGATTCTCATTTTACATAAAAAAACCTAAAAATAACGAAATAATTTGAAAAATTAAAGTTAAATAATAAAAAATAAAGCGGTTTACCCCGGGCGCGCGGCGCGCGGTGGTCGGATTTACCTCGGGTTTTGAAAAGATCAGCATTATTATATCTCAGAATTAATAGGTACTATAATATACCGCTAATTATTTCATAAAAAGTTGCGTCGGACAATAAGTTATCCAATGGTACTTTAATTTATTGCAATCCATTTTATTTTAAACGAGATATGACCTAATCTTAGGGGGGTCGAGTTAGTCCCGGTCTCCCCTCTGCGTGTGTGTGCGTGTGTGTGTGTGCGTGTGTGCGTGCTCTAAAAATAAAACAAAAAATAAAAAATATTAATGACCCCTCCATCAAATCGCTCCTCTAAAGTGCGCGATTTGACGATTCATTTTGTTGTATAACAATCTAATATAACATTATCTTCAGAAAATGTATAATAAAAAAAATTGGCAGCGGTGGGATTCGAACCCACGCCTCCGAAGAGACTGGTGCCTTAAACCAGCGCCTTAGACCGCTCGGCCACGCTACCCTATCTCTCTTCCTCTTTCAGACACGAGGCAACACACCACGAAACTCTAATTTTTTAAAATATAAAAATCTAATATATAATAAGAATCTAATTTTACGCTAATATTATTTTATATCTGCTTTTTAAAAATAATCAGGATATTTACATAACAATTACGTTTTTTTGCGATTCTTTTGAACATTTATGTTGTATAAGTATATACTATACATAATTTTTGACATTTCGACATAATAAACTTTAATTTTAACTTTAATATAGAAAAATATGTAATATAAAAACACATTCTTTAAATATATTTTGCATTAATTTAAAATTAATAATAATGAAATAATTTTTGTTACGTTAACTGTTCTTTTTTGTTAATTCACGTGATATTTTTAAAAATTATTTTACCTGGTGAATTATATTACGAATTTCCATAGGAATAGGGAAATTTCTTTCTTCATCGCTATCATCCTCTGGACCAGAAAAAGCTTTTGCTTCCTGTTGCTCTTCGCCACCATCCGGACGTTGACGACCTTCGATGTTTCCATGCTCAATTAAGTTTCTCACTTCCACTGGAAGTGGGAATGGTCCTAATGGTATTGGCCGTGCGCTTTCCGGGAACGGTTTGAGTTCCTGTTTGCATTACAGCACACATTTACAATATGGCAGATAATTTTTCATTATTTGTGCACCAAAAGTGATTCTTTTGTCAACTGTCAATTGTCATTCAAGAATCACACTTCAACACACAGGTAACAAAAATATTATGTGGGAGTATTCATTAATATAGTTGTTTGTAAAAACGTAATTCATCTAAATTTTCTTCCAAATGTGCTTTATAATTTAAAATAAAACAAACAAATAAAGTTACCTCACGACGTGCTCCCTCTGGTACTTGGACCGGAATCGCTCTGGCTTCGCCAGTAATATGCTGAATGATGTTCTTAATCTCCAACGGTACTTGTTGTATTATCCTTCTGATTTCTATGGGAATGCCCTGGAAAGGAGAGCGTGGCTTTTCAGGCGCGACTTGGGGTGGAGCAGGTGGTCTTTGTTCAGTCTGCGGGATCATCATAGGTGATATTTGTTGTATTCTCGGGTCTGACTCCTGCGCATCGGCTTGTGGAGGAGGCGGTGGCATCATAGCTGGACCTTGTTCCTGGTTATAAGTATTGGGAACTTGGTCAGCCTGCTGTTGATACACCATCGAAACTTGTTGTGGTTCCTGACGAGGTTCCTGAGCCATCGGTCGCATTCCTCTCATCGGGTCCATTGGGAAGTGACGCAAATCGATAGGAATTTGACGCATCTCGATCTAGAGATAAATATTAAATAATTGACTACTGTGTTAGATAAATTACTAATAAATAAATTTTATTTGAATATGATACCATAAATAATTTGTTGATGCGGTAAACTCACTTGTGGTCCCATCGGATTGTTTTGAGGTCCCATCACGGGGGTCTGCGGGCCCATTCGAGGTGGTCTCATCTCCATAGTCAACTGAGGAAGGTTACGAAGCTCAGGAGGAAGTGCACCCGGCGGGATGTGATTTAATCCCCGTGGGTCGCTAAGCGGCAATTGCTGCATATCGGGAACTTGATACTGGGTATGTATTTGGTATTGATGATATCCCGGGTTAGGTTCTTGCGAGTGAAGGGGAATTTGTACGGTGCCTAGGGGCACGATGATCGGGGTAAGCATCTCTTGTTCCTGCTGCCTACAAATAATAAAAGCAAAGTCGTTATTGCTATGTTCTGTTGTTTCATCTACATATAATTTATACGTTTAGAATATTTAATTTTACATCTAATTATCATTGCTTGTTTTTTTTTTCAATATTTAGTAATTGGAAATTTTATTTTATCGTATCTTATTTGCCTTATGGAGTAAGCAATATTTTTTAAAAACTATTATTAATTAAATAAAAATTAAAGTTTTCAGTAATTTTGATATTGATTACAATTATAAAATTATTTCTATTAATTATTTAATACTTTAACTTATATGTTCCTCTTTTGCTGTTACTTACTCTTGGTTTGGATTGCCTGATTCGCAAAGAATGGCAACTCGCTCGCCACTTAGTCTTTGGAAACGCTGAGGATCGGTACTGTTATCTAAACCGTTGTCGCCGGTTCCGTCCATCACCTCATCGGCTCGTCGTCTTTCAACTACGCAGGAAACTCTGCTACGAGCTTGTTGAATCAGTGTCTGGAAAGCAATCAAGTTTAAAATATGAATTTACATGTCAATATTTAAATTAAGAATGACAAAAATTCTGATATATAATCTTTAAGATTTTTATGATAAATATTCTCTATCAATATTTTATTATTAAAATATTGATAGAGAAAAATAGGATTGCAGAATTATATGTAAAATATATATATCTATAATAATATGTAAAATATATTTACGCCTGCAATGTCGTCGAGATCTAACTGAAGAGGAAGCTTAATGTGCACAGGAGGGAATTCTTCGTCATCGTAATCGTCATCGTCATCGTCATGATCGCCATTTTCATTGTCAGTTTTTGAGTTGTTTTCTCCTTCACCTTGGGCTTTTACGTCCTTAGTATCCGATTCAACTTCTTTCTTCGTTGGTGCAGCGAGACTTTGCAAAGAATCCTTCGATTCAACAGGTTCCTGCAAATAAAATAATTGTTCTTATCCTGTAGCTTGCATAAATAGTATTCATAAGAGAGCGTGCAATTCTTTTTTGTATATTATAATGCTATAATTACTATATATCTCCATCATTGCAAAACATTAAGTTAAAAAAATATCTAAATAAATTACATTTAATCAAATAATTACACTTATATGTTAAATTTAAAAAATATTTAAACATTTTGAATTTAGATAATATACCTATGGTTATCTACATACGTTTATAAAATACTTATGTCCAATTTCATAATATATTTATGTTACGTATATAATCAATAATTGAGTATAATAACGTATATATAATCAATAATAATCAATAATTAAATTTAATAATAAATAGAAATAAAATATAGATAAAAGATTGTGAGAGTTATGAATATTGTGAAAGGTTTGTATCAGTAATTTATTTTTATTAGATATATAGAATTCTAAAATATTAATGATTACGTTACATTTCTACTTTAAAAAATCGAATATTTATTTTATAGCAGAAATGAATCGTATTTAAAGTTCCTATTTCTGAACTACGAGAGAGACTTGAAAATTCTCGGTAGAAAGAAACAAGTATTTCCCTCGAGGCTTCGAAAGCTGGACAAATACCGTCGCGGCAATCATCATTCGTTGATGCAACTTGTCTTCCTGCTCGCGACATCGTGGGTCACTAGTGAAAGTGAACTCACATTTATATTATCACACTGTAACCTCGCCAACTATGAAAATCGTATACGAACAGGAAAATGTCCGAAGAAATAAAATAGTAGAATTAGCTTGATTGTATACGTATCTACGATATCTCTTATTTAAATAATTTAAATATTTGAAATATTTTTTAAATCAAACTTTTTTTCATTATTAAATAATGCGATGAAAGAATATACTGCGTTTTTCAAAGTTGCTGAAGTTGGAATTAACTTTCCCCTAATAAAAATTTATTATTAGTAGTCATTTAAAATTCACAACTCTTCAATTCATAAGATCAAATTCCTTTGCAATGCAAATATGAATTATATCTCTGTCAAAACATTTTATAATCACAGTTTAGTAAGATTGTCAATTATACAATAATAATAAAATAATATTATAAGGTAAGATGTTTATTTTATATTAATTACATTAATATAGAAATTAATAGAGAAATGTAGAAAGTAAAAAAACGAAAGCTCCAATTTCGTAAGTGTGCATTTTTCGTCGACCGTATTTCTCGGTTTCTTTTGTGCAAGAGATGGAAGAGACTTTTCGAATCAAGCGCGTCATTTGTCCTGTTCGCTGTATCCGGTAAATCTTTACAAGCATTAAATTATGGATTACCGCAAATGCGGCGTAAACGTGTTGAAATGTTTCCCCCCAACGAAAATCAATGCGGTTAAATGTCTTTCCTGCGGCTTCCTAACGTGTAAGCCGATTGGCAATGGATGATTACAATTTTGTGCAAGAAATGTACATTGCAACAGCTGCACAATTGTGGATCGTAATGATAAGTTTGCAGTATTGCACACGCAGTAGCGACTATTGACTTCTGGGATGTCTGGTAACGTAATGAATGGCATTGTTGTGACTGACAGTTATTAGATTTTTCAACAACCTTTCCATTATGATATCTTGTTTAGAAGAAATGAGAATTGTAAGTGATTGATCATCAATTTTAAACAATATAACTCTAAAGCTTCTTATGAGATACGTCATATATCTATGTAAGAACATTGAAGTCAATAGAGCATTCTTTTAATGTTATATATATACTAATTTGATATTTCATATGTAGACGAAAAAAAATTTACTTGTACAAGAAAAAATTTCTTTGTGTAATTCTATACTCTGTATCAATTAATTAGTTTGTTTTATATCTTAATCAAGCACGTTCCCTTTCTAATTCTCATTCACAAAAATTTCTTTGCTTTAAGTAAGAAATTTTCTTAAATTAGTCATTTAAATTATAAAAACAATTTTAAAATGGATATCTTGCATTGATATCAGCATCGTGAAAGTACATTTCAGTGTTTTAAATAGTTAACTTACAATTTGGATAAGCTGAGGATTGTGCTCTCGTAGCGCGAAGAAACGCGAACACGGCTAAGCACTTTCCACTTGGGGAAATTGCTCAGGATGTAGAAAGGATTTCGCGGTAGTCCGGACGAGCAATAAGCAACCTGCATGATCGTCAAACTAAAACGGGACAAGCCGAGATGAAACTCACTAAATTAGGGGAATGCATATAACTTGCGTCGGCGGGGAGATAGTGCCTCGTGTGCACATCCTGCGAAATAAATAGTGTTCGCGTATAATTAGGGAAACTAGGCAAAGGAGGTTTGTATAATACATCGCTCATTTTAGTTTTATTAAAAAATGTATTGTCTTTTGTAATCAGTAATTTCTTGAATCGAATAAAATACTCTTCGAACGACTTCGAACAAAATAGAGATTAGAAACTTTTTATCTTAAAAACGTATACAAAAAAATTAATAACATTAAAATTAAGAAAAGAATATATAAAAAAATTAATAAGAAATAAAATAAAGAAAATTAAATTTTTTTATTCATAAATAATTTATTTTTTAAACAGGAAATTAATCATGGTTATTCATTAATTTACTTTCAGTTGATCATAACAGGTTTTTATTTCAGTAAATAAATTCAATAAACTTCAGATATGAGAAAGGAAAAGTTGAAATTTGCATTGCTCTCGAGATTTAAAATGCATAAAATTTCACATCAAAATAAATACGATACATATCTTTGCTTAGGATACTGCTCGTTGCGCTTCTCGCTTTTAAACGAATATTTATAATCATGATTGGATTTGGTCAATTAAATTATTAATTGGTCAATTAAATAGTTGCGTGTATCTCTTAGCTAAATTTCTATAATTTCCTTATATATATATAATATACAAGCAAGATGTAAAATGATATGTAAAACGATATGTTGCGCGACAAATGTCACTTTTCGTTGGCTTACTATATTGCAGGACAATTATTCTGTGTACATCATGAAATTCCCGATGTGCAACTATCGCGACATGAAATCCCGCAGAAAAAAAGGGAAACGAGAGTTATGTTCCCACCCACTCGAGATTCACGGAGCGTGCGACATGGAAGAAATCGTCATTGCAATTTGCCGCAGCGATGACTTTGTACGCCGAATGGCTTTCTTTAGAAAACGCAGTAAACCTCTTCAACCTATCAATTAGCGAGGCATTACAATCAATTATGGCCTGTCATTTTTAAGATATGTACACGGTGCTGGACACGATAGCGACATAGTTGTAGGACGATGCAATATGATCTGTTGCAATTCTTTTCGATCGCAACATTATGAAGAGGTTCATAAGTTAAACGTTCGATAATACAGAAAAGAAAGTAGATAATCTTTTTAACTATAAAATTGAGCTATTAATTTCATTAAATTTATTATATTTATTAAATTTTATATGTATTATTTACAAAATAAATCTTAATTAAAATTAATTTTAAAACTTAGCTTCCCCTATTTATTGACGTGGATTCTTATTAATCTATTTCATAAATTTTTATAATTAAAATAATTATAAAATAATCAGTTCTTTAATTTGGTCGTTATTTTATAATTAAAAAATTTATATGTACAAAATTATGTGATAATCACATACGTCATTACAGATTATATATAATATCTGTATACTTATATGTTTAATATATAATATAATATTGTAGCTTACCAAGTAAAAATAGCATTGATTATTTGAAAACATTCGTTCGTTGTTCGTAAACGATAATATTATACAGTTGTTTTGCGTGCGAGCTAAATATATTCAATCCCGTGCTATTTTTCTTCACAAGTTAATAATTATATGTATCATTCCATCTAATGCAGAATGGAGATTCGATCGACAAAAGAGATTCTCGTCTGGATACATTCATTAACATCACTGATCGATCGTTCTCACGTATAAAAAAGGAAGAGTCGGCTATGGCAGCGTTACGTATAGATGAATGAGTCAGAATTCTATTTTCTACCGATGACGTTGACAGTACATGCAGACGTGGTACCTTAAGTCGACTTGAAACTGTCAAACGAAAGAGTATAATACAATACAGTTGCCAGGAGAAAATCTTTTTAGAGAACGTTCACCTCACGCGGTTAACTCGCGACCGGCAACCCACTTTCATCGTGGTACATTTTCCAAGTATCTGGTTACTCCAAAGGTGCGATGAAAAAAACTACAGCATCCTGGAGTAACTCGTATCGTCGTATCCACGTAATTATCAGAAAAGTTATTGACTTGAGTTATAATAACTTTCCTATTTACTTTTGATTTATATATATTTTTTTTATTATAATTAACAAAATTGGAAAATTTAATTTTTGCTTTTATATTAATCTTATTAATAAATATGTAACAAATATTATTTTATTTGACAAAAAAACCAAATTATATAAACGTTATGTTTTACTGGCGCATTTAAATTGCACATCTGTTTCAAAATGTAAGCATAAAAATTGTTCCTTAAAAACTAAATTAATAATAGTTGTGGTAATATAATCTCTAGTAAAATAAACTAGAGACAAGTAACGTAAAAACACATATATAAACAAAATAATATTTGACTTCGCGGTATAAGGAAACAAACAATCCAACATCATTTATCAGGCGACTTCCGTTTGTCGTAAATTAACAGAAAACAGGCTTACGAAATCAAACTATAATTTGCCAGGAAGTACATGTAAGTGTTAATTTCGATGTGCAATTCATTACAAATTAAGGGTATCGTACGCAAAGGTGATCCTTGAAACGACTCGTGTACAAACGAATGAGCGAACCGTCCATTTAAATTTTAAATAATGAAGCGTCGAAGAAGCTCCATCCACTGTGACTGTAAAATTGCCGATGATTGTTTGAGCTAAAGCGACTGAAATTGTAGGAGGAAGAAACGATTTTTTACACTTACAATCTCTGACGGATAATTACACTTGGTAATAAGAAGTTTTCTCGGAATCGAAATTTTTTTTATAGAAATAATAGCAGATATTTTAGTTCAATATTCAATATTAAAAGTTAATTATCAGTAATTTTGCATTTTAACACTTAATCACATGAAAATTATTTTTGTCTTTACGCAACAACTTTTATGATTCTTCAAGCTAAATCTGATGTCGATGTAAGTCACGATCGATGCTTTTATGGCCGATCTCGCCGGAATTCATTGACCTCACGATGACCGATTTTCACCTTTGTACATCCGTTATACGAGCTAGACGCTTTTAGTTTAGTTTTACATTCTCGCAACGTATAACTATACCGATCTTACTTTCTATCGGTCGCCATAAGCGGACCGGAAATGGCGGCTACATTCGCGCACGATCAAACCCAACGACGTCCATTGCTCGAGCTCGCTACGAGGAATAATCGATCTACCGGATTTCACTGTTCGGGGAAAAAGTGTATTTTATCCTTCGTTTCAGACAATTACCTGTCATGAATGATTGCATAATCATGTTACTGATAACAAAAGTGTTGAAACCACATTAAAAAAATAATAGATAATACAATAATAAGATTATAATTTACATAATGATAATAATTAATATAATGACAATTAAACATATATCTCAATTCATTGCTGTTATAATAATAATGTGGCGATTAATTTATAATAATATGTATATTATAATGGTTAATGTTATATAATTATTTTTTAAAACGTACTTACTTAATTCATTAATATAAAGCTTTCTGCCATAAATTATGGCTTCGTAGTTGTGCCGGCATGGTGTTATCGAAAATATTCATTAATTAGCAGAAACACTGCAAAGCTCGCGGAAACAATCCCAATTTGAGAGAGTTAGTCTCTCTCATGAGGGAAATTGATTAGCGGAGAGAAGAGAAAACTCGTTGCGCGATTGAGCGTGTCGCTTCCGCGATGCTTCGCGATTGTTTAATAGGTATCCGAGACCTCGTCTAACGGAATGATAGGCGACGGAGTGTATACACAATAGGCGCATTTATAAGAAATGCAAATAAAACAGATACGGATATAATTTTTGTATTCAAGAAATTAAAAAAAGTTGCATTTCGTAACAGTAGAATATGTAATCAGACATTCGTGACGAGATAAATAAACAAAATACTCATAAAAAGCAAAAGTTTAGGTGTAACAAAAAGTAATAAGTTAGGGAATTTAAAAAGAAAACTATCTAAATCTCTCAGTTAACCGTTCAAACACACAACACTTGCAGACGTAACCTGCATAAATAAAGTGGGATTGTTTATCCATCGATTATTATATCGTTATGTTTCCCTAAGAAATGACAAGAATTTTTTCGAGGATGTTGACCTTGCGCATTATCGCCGATCGATCGAGATTATAAGTCACATGTAGTCGCGGTGATCGTTATAAATTTGCAAACACAGCTCGTTGGCTCGTTCGTCGATCCGCGCGCACAACCGCAATCACACACAAGGAACGCAACTCGAATTACGTAATTCCCCCGTTTGCGGTTCTCCTTGAACGCGCGGCTCCTGGCACCGCTTCGCTCCGAGCGTTTCTTTGCGTTTCGTTTTCTGCGTTTAATACTCGTGGACGACCGGAGCGTGCTTCTTCGAAAGTCCGTTCTTTTGCAGCGGGCTCACTTTAACGCCGGAATTAATCTTGTTGTCTACGTTGTCTACGTACCGGCACGTTTCCCGCCGCCTCCGTCGCGATCGTCTTTCCGCTCGCGGCGAGAGATCGCGTCGTGCCGCGAGGGATTTATGATGCGTGGAAAAAAAATTGCGCGCTTTTTACGCGCGTCATGCATTTCTTGTCAGCTGTCAGTCAGCTGGACACACTAGAGAAAGATAATCTTACTAGAATTTATGGGCTGATTGTACGTGCTCGTCAGCGAAAGTGTATGCTCCCGTACGCTAAATGATTTAGGGAGAAATTATAGCCGCACATCGAGATAAAAGGTCCGAAGCAAAATTTGCTCAAGTCTCATACAAACACTATCCGAAACATTTAAACTTTCATCATTTATTTATTAACATCTAGAAATTTAGTACAAATGCAATCCGGTACTGAACTTAATTAATCATCCAATGGAATAGTTCTCTCTATCTCTGTTTCTCTCTAGAGATAATAGCGATTCGATTCGATTCTCTCTCGACTAAACGGAACAAAATGAATTTAATATATGAGAGCATTATTATAAATCTTTATTCATCTTTTAAAAAAGATATGAAATAGCTGTTGAATATGTTCTACATCGACATTGCCTTAGTAGTTTTTCCAAACAATTCGATACTTGCTGTCACGGACGAGTGTAACAATCGCTTTGTCTTTGTGAATATAGCCTTGAATTAAAACCTTGAATCTCAGCTCAAGTAGAATCGGATAAAACAATCCATGATTTATACGTTTATTTAGAGTTATATTAGAGATTTCATTTTTCTCTCTCTTGCTATATTAGAATACGTATATCGTTTTTAGTCACATGTTCAGGTTCAATTGAATCGAAATCGAACTTGTCCATACAACATTATCTTAAAATATTCGGAGAATTCAATTCCGTAGTCACGCAAAAATGTTCTCAATTTTGTATTTAACGGAATTGCAGGGAGAAATTAGCCGAAAATATATTTATATATATTTTTCATACGTACTAAAGTTTTGTCGAAACAAGCACAGCTACGGCATTGAAATCTCCAAATATTTTAGAATAATATTATTGGGCCATTTAGTTCTGTTTTAATAAATGATAAAATACGAATAAATAAGGTTCTCAAATGCTAAAAAAGCGGACAAGTTAATTGTGTCTCTAAGGAAACTTTGGACTTTTAATTAAAAAAGAAAAAAAAATGTCTTCGATTTCCTGGTTTTGAATGCCCAGGCTATTATATTTGTTTTACGTAAAGGTGTTCCCAATTTCTCCGAGACGAACAAGCCAACGCGGCATCATCGTCGCGTGCAATATAATAAAGCTAGACGATAATAATGCAACGGACGGTTGACGTTTCCCATTGAAACGCTCGCCATTTCGGTCATAATAAATGCCCGACTGTGCATAACATTGCCCGAACTATCGAGAAGTATTTCACGGCATGATACTTTCTTAAAAAATTCGCGCGCGATTGTGGTAACATTTTTTTTTCTATTACATCTAGCAATTTGTCGATAATTGTAATTCGCGTGTCAATTCATGCGCGCGCTTGCAAGACGTCGCGTGCCTCTCTCTCTCTCTCTCTCTCTCTCTCTCTCTCTCTCTCTCTCTCTCTCTCTCTCTCTCCCTTGACGAAGAACACGATTGTAAATAACTCTACGCTTTCTAAATTTGCGATATTTTACGTCAGTTCATTCATTAGCATCCGACAATTCGCGATTTTCACTGGGTGCTAGTGAAACGTATCCAGTATTCTTTGTCAATTGATAAATATACTAAATGCGGCAATTATTATTTATTTGTTTCTTGCTGCATAAACGTATAAAAAAGCAATCGAAGAAAAAGCGGAGAAAATATAAACGGACAAGAATTAATTGGTTGGTAATTTTCCAAGAAATAATATTTTATGCAAAGATTGCTGAAAAAACTACTGTTTTGCTGGGAAATTAGCTTCCTGCATTTAATTGCACTGTATCTATAAGAGACGTTATTTTGCTAGCAAATATGACAGTTCCTCTGCTCACAAAAACTGCTCGCTGATATATTAATTATATATAAAGTTAAAATGTGCTTACACTGAGCGTGATACTAATAAAAAAATTATGCAACTAGCTGTCGATAATTACTTAACGTAACTTTCATTCATAAGTCACGCGTGCGATACTTTTGTAATTACTTCCTGAAGGAGATTTACCCAGTTATTATATTCGCTACATTTGTACTTCGTTTTTATCGTGATGCAAGCATTTTTCTGTTGAGTTCTGGAGATAAAAATGCTATTTTCTCGTAGAGGCGTTATTTCTTAGTTAAAGAAGAATTTTTCGGCGGTTCTTGATGTAACAATCACGACTGGTAGAGTCGTGATAATATATGCGTTCTATTCGTATTGCAATGTTGAACTGGTAACGATAGAAGAAAAAGTGTTTGGATGTTTTAGAAACATTTAATGTAAAACGATGTAGCTTTTCATAAAACTTGTTAAAAAGAAGAGATCACAAATTGCTAGTGTATCTAATTTTTAAAAAGTATAAAAGAAAACGATATAGAATGACTAAAAAGATGTTTGAAGCGCAGACTTCTGTTTATGTCATGATTTATTTATTCTCATCGTAAATCGTATTAGTGTTCTTTAGCCGCTCACCTAAGCAAATTTGCGTTTTTACCAAGCGTAAAAACAAATGTTAATTGTATTAGCGACGTCGCACTAACGTTCCCCTTTTTCACTTTCGAACGTAAAGAACTAAATCGCCACTCTGTCCGAGGCAACCCATCGATCTACACAATTCCGCCGATCGATATCCTTTTACTAGTCGCCGAACGCTGCCGCGACGTGAAAATTTAGAAATCTCCGTGGAAACCACCACCGTGAACATAACAAGCTGAAAGCTGCGGCGTCGGATCCACTGTTTTTTTACGCTGCGAACGATGGAATTTAATTCGCTTAACAATTAAACGAGAAATCTAACGCGGTCGATACAGACACAGTTACTTTCCCTGCCACGAAAAATTAGCAGGACCGTCAACGCGATTTCTCCATAACGACTATAGTAAGGACGGTCGTTATCCCGATAATCGTGCGTTTACGCGGTTGCATTTTCCGAAGGCGGCGGGTAACGGCACTGGAAACATTACAGCAAATCTTGTTTTATTATTACTCTATTATACTCCTCCTTTTTCATCATTATACACGTCTCGTAGACTTACCTTGAGCTCCTTGCAATTGCAACGCTGCGATCGTCAATTAAATTGACAATCCAACGATAATAAGGTATGTACTGATCTTTATTAGCTTGTGAGAAATCTCGAGCATCGCAAGGAAAAAAGTAAACGTTCAATGTAACGCGGAATTTTCTGCTGCACAGATACGAATGATATGTAACCGTATATCTTGGCATTGACTCGCCTTGCTTTCTTTATAGCGTAGATGATGTGGATCTATTTATTACGACAAGACACGCTCCCGCGTTTTTATCGGCTATATTTTTGAATGTAGACTTACCTGCACCAGAGCCTCCGGCTGCAAATGCTTCAGAAATTCACCTTGCGGCTGATACGATCCGTAGGCCTGTTTCTGAAGCTTCATCTCGGCTTGCATTGCCGCGATCGATTCCGGCGTACAGGAAGCTCTAGCTTGGACCCAAGATGCCGCCAGGATAAAGCTACCGAGTACGATGGACATCGTGATCAGAGTAATAGCGGCGATTCTAGCGATCTGCACAGCTGTACTCTTCATCGGTGGTCTCATGTATGCCTGTAGACAAGATTTCATTTGTCGTAATATTTTAACTGACAATGAGAAGGAAACTCGCTTTAATTTCCCTCTTTCTTTTTTTATCGTTAAAGCATCGACAAATAAATCGAATTTCGTAAAAAGCTTTTTTGCTTCTAATGTTAAACAGTTTTAAAACGACAATGACGAAGAGAGAACGTCAAAGAAGAGCGTGAAACGACAAAAGGCCTCGACTCGGTTGGTTAACCAGCGTGAAGTCCTGAGTATCATTTTGTGTGTGTGTGTGTGTGTGTGTGTGTAAACTACCAGCACCTCCGTGACAGGTGTGATATAGATACACATATATGTACACATTTATGTGAACATGAACATGGCACAAACAAATTTTGCTTTACCATGGATTCCCGCGCCAGTTAGACCGATAAGAGGGGGAAAGGTGATTATGTAAAGTCTCGTATGTATGTTAATGCACCTCGTTGATTCACCGGAACTTTTGTTGAATACCGTGGAAACGCGAAGCGCGGTTTTCCTTGGCGATTGAATGAGTTCCTCAAGTATCTCCGTCATTTTCTATGGTCGTATATTCGTTCTCCTTGACTCATTTATTCTCATTGAGAATATATCAGTCGAAATCATGTAATCAATAAAATTCTTCTTCAATTTATCTTTAACAGTTCTTACCGTTGTACAAAACGAATATATATATATGTACAAAAAAGATGGACAGGTTAATTGTACGGCACCGTAAATGAATATATTTAGGTAACGTCGAATGACGTCCGTGTAGATCTCGTAGTCCCGGCAAATTAACGACAGCTGAAAATAAACTACCGCGTCGTCATTTAACTCCTTCGAGAGCCACGGGAATAAAACATGATAAAATACATCTGACGCGTGCTAACTGTACCTTGACATTATTATAGTATGGCTCGGACCCGTTTCGACGCCCGACGCCTTTGTAGCTCATAGACACTTGCCGCTATTTTACGCGGACTCTTGGATCACGTTTGATTGCCGTATTATATAATTATGCAATTATGCTACATTATATACTTTTTTTAAACTTATATCGAGAGAAAAATAAATGTTACATCGCTCGTTGATTGCAGGATAAAAGGACATGCTTTTAACTCTGTATGTTCTTCGTTCAGGATTATCTTATGTCGAATATTTTTACATTGAAATTAATTACGCAGGGTCTTGATTTTTGGGGTATAAGTTTCTCTCTATACGGAGATGAGACTTGCACCGTGGACTGTACTTGTACATACAATTCGTAATGACCTCGATGTGGATGGACGACTCGGGTGAGAGGCTTCCAAGAGATAGTAGGCCATCCGAGGCTGGCTTTAGCCGCGCGATCCTCCTGACAAAAGTAAATAGGTACTGTTGCCAGGCGCTTGAGACGAAAAAAATTGTTTGTCTTTTTAGATAAATTTCTTTATTGGTTTATTACTTGCGGACATCTACTCGATTTGTTGAGAACGTTCCAGAATAGCGATTAATTATTGCGAATTAATTCAAGAAGAAAGCTAAGCAAAAAATTTCCAGTTAATTTTTTTGAAAAATTCGGTCGTGAGATAATTTATATTTAATTAATTAAATTTACAGCATAGTATGACTTAACACGCAATAAACTATATATTTTATATATTTATTTAATAATAAAATAGTAAAAATTAAAAAGATGTTCGACACATGTTCGAAGATGACAGTTATTTCCAAACTTTAATTTCCATAAGATATGATTTGAGACATTGATAAGGCGTCTTGCACTTTCTCTTTAATATATGTAAGTAGTAGTGCAAGATGGACGTTGCACGCTTGGCATTAACGAATGAAAGCAATGTTTCCGACCATTATTAACCTCTTTAAACCTAAACCGTTGAACGCCCGTTTCTTTTGTTTCACATTTGAACATGATAAATACAATATGAAAGAAAGACAAATAATTTTATTCTATATCGTACCACTTGATATCTTAATATTTCAAAAAAAGAAAGAGAAAGAGAGAAAGAGAGAAAGAGAGTATTATTATATTTTAATTGTCAACTTTTTTCTGTAAAATTTGTGAACATTTTTTTCTTTATCTATAATACATGCATTAATTTTTTAAAGACAAATGTGAATTTTATTATTTTTTTATAAAAAACTTTATGTAAATTAACAAGAAATTCTTGTTTATTTAGACGTTTTGCCTTTTTATTTAAAAATTTGATATGACCAATAAAAATAAATTGTTACCCTTTTATTGGAAAGAAAAAGTAAGAATTACGAAAGAATATTCGTGTTGAATTGAATTTCATATTTTTACAAACGTCAAAGTTTGTTTTGCCTTACGTAACTGCGAATTATGTTTGTTCATTACGCATACACGCGCGAAAAAATACCCATAATGTGCATGAGAAGCAAAAACGTAAAGATATTCAGGGACGAATGCTTCTAGCCGAAACATTACAAATGAAATTGACAACCACAAATGTGCAATGTTACATTATAAAATATACTTATATTATGTTATAAAATTTTGTATAACTTTTACATGGTATTTGAACTGTGTAGATTGTGTATCTATAATAAATATACGTAAAATAATATAACAATTTTAAAACGTAAATTTAAGTATAATAAAAAAATTTTATGTAATTGATTTTTGTCTCAGTACGTAATATTATTTCATGAAAAAACGTAACCGTCCTCTCTCTTTCTCTTTACTGTCACATACCGGCGATACGCACGATGGAGCAATCATTGTTGCTGACGACATAGGCGGAAATGGCCTTCTGTTTTATGGAGGAGAGGTTTGAACCCATAAAAAGTAAGGTAATAAAGTTTCCTTGTATTGCATTACTGCATAATATATTAGATGACATTATAATATGTGTAACTATATCGGGGTAGTTGCTAGCATTGGTATTCCACACCCAATGCGCGCGTTGAAATCTCCAGAAAGTTTGACACGTAACGCGCAAGTTAAGTCTCACGAACAGTCGATTGCTCAATAACAACGTGAAATGTGAGATGTTTCAGCCATCGTGTTTTAAAGAATTCTTTGCTGCAAAAAATAACCAAAAAGATACTTATTTTAAAACGTTTTATTTTGTATCTTACATTTATTAATTTATACTGCGAATTTGATCTTGTTTGGTCTTAAATGTTTTTTGTGTCTTTTTATTTATTGTTAGATCTGTCTTATTTAAAATAATTTTCTATTCGAAATAATATACGTCTAAATATTTTAAATTATTGATGATTATCAAGAAGATTAAGTACAGTAGAAACGTCACTTAATTAATGTCGTAATTAATGAATTTGTTTGATTTAGTATTACTAAAACTCATATTTTAACCATTTTTCGGAATCTGTTTTAATCTGGCCCTCCTATTACACATTACTTTGCAAAATTACAAGCATATATCATATTGTTACTTGTTTAAAAAGATATTTATTCATGAAAACGTTATAAAAAATTAATTTTCATGTTTTGTACATAATATAAAAATTGTACATAATATATTATAATAATATTATTGTTATTATTACCATATTATTATTATGACTTTAAATTGTTTTTTAAATTTTAAAACGTTTCTTTTTGGACTATTAATTTTTTGTGCTTACGTTCTCTAATTTCGTTAATGTGGCGAATGGTATATTTAATGTCAATATGTATATGAATATGAGTATATATTTAAAAAAAAGCTTATTCTGACATCACTAAATTCGGCAATCAAGGCCCTCGCGAATTCATAAGCATAAAAAAAAACACGCATCATCGATGAGTTTCAAAAATTTAATTTCGTTCCTTGACTTTTTGCGAGGTTTAATCATTCTTCTTTTCGAACGGTATCTTAAATGATCGTTTTTTATTATTATAAGTGTGGTTTTTTTCGGATGAATAGAATATTCCTTTTCAGTTGACAAAACAATTGATAAAAAGCAGATTGTTCATATCTATTTTTCTTTTGTTTTCATAATTTTGATGCTTCTTTTTTTAATTCTTCTTAATAACTTTTATCCTTTATTATTACTTTACGTTATAATCACAAATAAAGATGTAAATAATTTGTTTCATAATAAAAATTTTGTTGTGATAACAGATAAAGGATGGTATATATTTATGTATATAAAATCGTATAATCAAATATTTTTATAAAAATATTTTTTTTGCATTCTGCATAATTTTTATTATATATGCGCATTGGCAAGAGTCTGTTGACGAAAAGTTAAATATTTGTGAAAAGAATATGTGCTGCATTTATAATTTTTTTTCAGAGCTGACGCTTTTTCTTAAACTCTCGCCAGTCAATTAAGCGTTCATCTTTAATAATGACACGATCGTGATTTCCACGGCGGAAGTGCATGCGTCTCGGAAAATATTTTTTACTGTAAATATGTATTAAAAGTCACACTTTTGCTCATTGTAATTACTGTAATTAAATCCTCGCTGTTTTTCTTGTTTAACGAACGTTATGCCACGAAACGAACTTTGTATATTATGCATGCAATATAATATCCTCTAGAAAAAAATAATTTTTTTGATAAGCATGTACACGTAACTATATACGTTTGATAGAAATAGAAAATATAATATAATAAAGTACAATATAAAATTGTTGAAAATTATTTTTTTTACTAAATAAAAATATTTAACATGTATATTTATTTTGAATATGCTAACAATACATATTTAGTATCTTAAAATGTTCTTTTCAATTCTTTTTTACCAATTGTTAACCGATTTTTTAAATTTTTAATCTGCTTTATAAACAACGATTAACACTAATTGTTAAATTAAAATATATATAATATTAAGAAAAATAATGTCTTATAAGATAAAAAATACTTTATAATGTATAAAATATTTTTTATAAATATTATTTTAATCCTAAAAAGTAAAATTTGATTATTAGACTATTTTGATTTGGATTTTAAGTACTGCATATTCAATTTGATTCCATCACTAGTTGCGTCTACTTTCTGTGCCAAAGACTCAGGTTCAAATCTGATCAGAAACATCAAACTTTAATTGTTTAAGGTTTGTTTCTACCAACGTAGATTAACTTTAATCTCGGTTTAACTTACTTGTTATCTCATTCTAGTTCCAAAAATTAGAAAAAGCAAAGGTCAAGTTGAACCAAGTTTAAAATTAACCTACGTTGATCGAAATGAAACTTAATCTCTTCAAAGCAATAGCAGCAAGAGTATCTTGTTATGATAGCCCTTCTCTATAAACTGTTCGGAACCGGCGTTAAAATTTTAAAGCCTTAGTATATCTATAAATTATAAAAAATTTATATCATAGAAATACGTTAAGGAATTGCCACTTTTCCTCTGAGATGATCACAGTAATGGTGTAATATATCTTTTAGATTTTTAAACCTTGCCATGTCTTGAGGAATCTTGCATTTTTTCGAAAAGTTTCAAAAATATATTTTTTAATTATCTACAAAATATCTTACGCATTTTAAAATATTATTTCAGGAATTTTTTGGAAATTAAAAAATTTTTTTAAATATTAAGATTTCTAAAAGACATCTTATGTGACAAATCCTAAAAATGTCTTTTAGACGTCTTCTAAAAATATTTTGATATTTTTGACAAGATATCTTTTAAATACCCATAAAATTTCAACGTTTTTTGGAAATTCAAGCATAGTGAGCAATGCTGTAAAAAAATTCGGTATTCCAGCAATCAGCTTAGGCATCCTACATAATTACTTTTATAATCTAATCAAATAATTATTTTCAGATCTGTATCCATATATATTAAACTTTTAGATGTTTTGTCAAAATCGTTTTTCTGTACACATAAAGTATTATCTAACAGTAAATTTTCTGTGACAACAATAATAATAATAAAATTACAGACCATTTGTTATGCGCTCGATTTACGCTGCATTAAGTTTCTTCTTTTATTCCAAGATTTTGCATGAGTCGTTAGCGCATTTTCTTGGAAAATTGCTTTATTTATCTGGACATTTTTTTCTTTATATCAGCTTTTGTTCTTCACAGATCTTGTTTTACATTTTTTCACATACGTTAATAGATGAAACTTATTATGATTTTCTGACACTAACTATTTGTGCGTTTAAGCAAATTTTTTCGTGTTGATTTCAACCGCATCTCAAAACGCCCCGCCTTTTGAATATATTACGCAACGCCAGCGATATCAATCGGCGAAACGTTATATTTGCATTCCAATTGCTTATTCAACTTGTGAAATAGTCGAAAGAATTATGCATATCACGTAATATTATTTCATAGCGTCATTTAATTTTAATGGCATTGGATATCTAACTACAAAACTAATATTATTTATTCAATGTTATTTATCCGCCAGAAAATCAATATAATTGCGATAATAGCTAATATTTTAATATTTTATCAATATTTTTTCCTATAGCACAACATTCGTGTTCTGTAATATAATAAATTTGTATAAAAATATCTATAGCAAAAAATATAAACTCGTAAAAAAAATGTATGTCACAATTTTCTTTTTGTACTTTTTCCTACTAAATTTCTAAAATCTTTTACTTCAAATTTGTTAGAACCGTGTCCCTTGCATATTAAAACATTAATTGTATTCGAGGGAATCGTGGGTAAGAAACGCATTGATTGTCATTATCACCGATAATAATAGGGATGTAATTATGCAAACTTGAGTAAAATTGTGTGTATCATCCGTCAGACAAAGGATATCATGAGAAATTTACAAGCAATTTCTTTGTTGTAACTTTCTCATTATAGTGACTGACGTTCCATTACGATAGAATGCCATTTTTCGAATTGCGATTACTTCTACATTCTACTTGCTATTATGTGCTATTTCTCTATTCAGGAATAATCACACATGTACAAAATTATCCACCGTTCTAGTCTTCGTAATTGCTTGAATGATTTCACATGAAGCGAGACGGAATATCGCGTTTTGTTTCATAATATTTTTCTTAGATACATACAAAAGTTATCTTTTTAATTAAAAATTATTTTGTATATTAAAGAGAAAAAAAGGAGATAAAAGTTGCTTATCTTATAATATATTTATGTACTTAAATAATGAGAAAAAAATCATAGTACTTATCCGTACAAATTTTCTAAAATTAATTATTTAAAAATGCTATTTTATAAATAAAATAAAAAAACAGAGCAACTTAAAAAAGATTCCTTTAATGTTTTCTTTTTTAAAATTTGTTTTGTCTTTTATACAGCAATAATATTTTATAACAGCAGTATGAAATTTACGTTAAAGTAAAAGTGCAATAAAGCTTCGGCTTTGCTTAAAGACTTAGATGTGAAAGGAAGAAAAATATGCACGCAGGCCATCAAACCATATTATCACCATATTGTTCGATAGAATTTATGTTAGACATAATCAAATTGTTTCTTTTCTCTGTTATATTTATATGTATTAGTAAAACATTATTCTTTGATGCGCAAAGATGCGTATTAATTTGTAATGAAGCAAATATAAAAACCGTTTTATGTGCAATTATCGAATTATGAAAGTCGTGTTTTGGGGCTTAGAGGATCATCGATTTTATTCAGAAATTTTTTAAGTAAAATAATTAATGTATTTTTTCCTTAATTGAAATATTAAATTAAATCAATATAGTATTCTTGAATCATAGATAATCGGAATAAAAAAGCTTTTCGGCAGCTTTAAATGTGCAAAATAAACAGTAGAAATGTATCGTTTTTAATTATTAAGTTAATTTTAACTTAATTTTACTTTAAGCTTATTTAAACTTTTAATTTTACTTTAAACTTAATAATTAAGAGGTGTAATTTGAAAATTAATTGCAGAGGTACGTAATGTTAAAAATTGAAAGCTTTTTTTGCAAAAATAATGATTTTCCTAAGTTTCTTCGGCTAAAAAAGGTTGATTTCAATTTAATCGAAAAGCAAATGGATGACAGATGATCCGCTAAGTCTGAAACGTCTTTGGACGCTTCTAATCCATATCGAAGCTTACCGGTGGTGGTTCGGTGGTAGAGTAGACCTCACTTGGCGCATAGTGGCTCTGCGGTATCTTCTCCGAGACGACGGCGACGGTCGCCAAGGAGTCCTGATCTTTCTCCATTGTCTTCCCAATTCGGAGTAATCCGCGTAGCACAAAATGCACGGTCAAACGTACCCGGGACGTATCTTCCTCTTCTTCCTAAGTCGACCGGCAGAGATGGACAATTATTTAAAAACTCTCGCTCTCTCTTTCCTTCCTTCTTTCTCTCTGTCTTTCTCGCTCCGGTATGACCCGGTCTCGATGGCTCGACGGGTCGGCGAGCAGTGAGCGTCGAGGAAGCGCCGACACCGCTAGCTTAGAGATGCCCCCACCTAAGCCGACGTGCACCTTCGGCAAACGTTACTTTCTGGTACCAAGGCGTACCCTCCGCACCGTCGACGGTGCTGTTCTCGTTGCTCGGACTTTCTAAACACCGTATGTGCGCGAAATACGCGTGAGTGAACGTGAGCGGTTCGCCGCTATGTACGAACATCGCCTTGCACGTGCATCATCTTGCTCCCACATGTAGACAGCATCTCATGATCGAAAATAATTCTCTCAGATAAATTCTATTTTTTCCTCGCTGTTTTTTCTTGATCTAAGATAAAATTCGTGGAATGACTAATGACGATCACGCGAGGATGATGGGAGAAAACTTTGCATCAGCATCTCAGATTAATTTATTTTTTGTATTTTTTGGATATCGCGCGAGCAAGTGTCATTTCAAATTATATAAATTTTTTATGACAGTTGATTACATGTGTTTGACTATCATGAGCGTCGACTTGCATATGAAAAATCTTGCAGTAAGCTTTTTTTCACGATAAGCGTGCGGAGTGTGGAAGCGACGTTATCGGCCCTCAGTCCTATTCATGATGTGCAGGAAGTGGCGGCTAGAGAAGGCGAAGAAGTTCATATTACAACGATAGTACACGGTGAAACGTGCGTCTATGTGGCAGGAGAAACGACACCGTGAAAGCACCGAAGCTCTTTCGTTCGCGACGATAACAATGCCTAATTGCCGTGGGAGCATCGTCACTATACGAAGCAACAAAATTCATATCGCTTGTAAAAACGAAGGAAATACTGTGAAATAATAATGTTCTAATAATATAATAGTGATAACTGCTATATACACTGAAGAAAAGGAGTTTAATAAAACTTTGATAAAATAATTCCAATTAAATGTTTGATTAATTAAATATCCAAGTAATATTTAGTCATTATATTAATAATAATCATGATAACAGCAATTAATTAGTTAAACAGCTGTCAAATAATTACTAAGCATTATTAAATATTTGATTATACTCTTATAAAAATGTAATAGTAAATAGTATTAAATTTAGCCAGTAAGAAATTAATACTTATTTTAAGTATTAAAAGTACTGCTGTTAGTACTTTCAATACTCAAAATAAGAAATAATTGCTGGCCAATTTAATACTGTCCAGTATTACATTTTTATAAGGATATTAAATGAATATTTAATATTGAAATGATTTCACTAAAGATTAGTATAACCTCATCTAAACTTTATTATTAATATATTAAACTCTTTCTTCAGTATACAGCGCTGTTTAAAATTTGCGTTTCTGGCAGATGTTTTAAACAAATTTGCAATAAACAATTTCAAAAAAATACAACTTGTGAAAAACCGTGCAATATTATCTCGGGATGACGTTTATACAGTCCCATGCCTTTCGATTGCACGAATAGATCAATCCTCATGAATAAATCTTACTCGATTTACTTCGCAAGCGAGCATTATTGAACAAAAGACGAACGTTTGTAAGTAGATTGGTAAATATATGCATGTACGAACTGTGTGACGAACGGATCGCGGAGAAAGTAGGAAATGTGCTCCCCTGAGTAGACGTGAAGTCGCGTAGCAAATCGTCGCTCACTCGCGTATGGAAACTTGCGTAAAATAAAGGAGAAAATAATGTCTATATATACACGTCACGTTTCTGTTAATTATAGATATACTCCAAAGGGTGTGGCTGTTGAACGATTGAGGGAGATCCGAAGATTAAAAATGAATTTAAATCGCGCTATAATCTTTTGTGCGCTCCTGGGACGACCTTTCTCTGTCGGTGGATTAACTTCTTCTTCGATGCGACTTAAACGCGTGTGTTTATGCGTGCTCGTAATTTCAAAGTTCGCAAAAGAACGCTTTAAAACCCACGCTCTACTCGGCTAATTATGCGTTAGAGAGAACGTACGTGTAATTAAACGCATAGAAAAGCGACGGATTTAATCATAAACTTGCAGCACGCTCTCCCGATTATATACACGCAATAATCGGAGGTGTAGGAGATAGTATTTTCGGTCGGATCTATCGTTTTACACGTGGATTAAAAATTCGTCATTAGAGAGAGGGAAATTTGCCCTGTAACCCGTCAAATAATCGCTTTCTCTCCTCTATTTTCTATAAATAGGATTAATTCGATTTAATTTGAACGTTTTGATTTGCCGTATTGAATGTACTTTCATTTCGTCGTCTCTCTTCGTGGTCGCCCACAACGACGCGAAATAAATATCTTCTCGATCGTTTTTACGTTCGAATATCACCATGACGGAGAGAGAATAGGCGTTCCTACGTACCGGTCGTCTTCTTGCTGATAAAATGAAAGATAACGCCGCCGCGCCGCGCCGGTGCGACAAGTAGACACATCGTCGGGCTACTTCGCCCTCGAGAGAGACATAACTAAAAAATATGTTTTCTCCATGCGCGGGTGGGGAACCGCATGTCAGTACATAAAATGCATAATCATGCTCGCTTAGAATCTTTTGATCCTCTCCGTGTATAATGTATCGTAAATGGATGGCCGCGTCACCATTCGCGGATACTCGCTTTCTCCAGCAGTAACGTAGACACCACATCAATTCCATTGCGCTCTCCGCGCTTAAAGATTAACAGAATAAATCATTTGAAATATGAAACCGATTATTGAAATTATGTAAGTTGCGATATTGTAATTGAATAAATTAATTCTCCATATCACCAAGATGTCGTTCTTTAATTCGTAAAAAAATAAGATTGCAAGAATATTTGTTTATTTAATATTTTCCGTATTTTATAAATGACATAAAACAATTACACATAAAAATAGAAACTTTTTCTTGATATTCACAAAGTAAAAAAGAGTGTCTCTTAACATTAATAAAACGTAGAAACTGGCATAAATTAAAACATAAGTTTGCATCAACTTATTAACTTTTTGTTTATTTTGTAAAAATAATAATTAATAAAATATATTATTTTGGAAAAATTAGTAAAATCAGCATGATCAAGGTATGCTGTACTATTAATGCTACGTTCCTGAATAGAGAAAACTGCTACTATCTATTTCTCACGCAACATCTTGGACGCTGGATGATCTATATACATTGTAACGACTATGCTTGATGTCTACCCATAAATCTTAGTCTTCAATTAGATTATAGAGCAAAAAGAAATATGTAATATAAATTGCAGATTTTCTTACTATTAGATACAAAATTCGTAAATTGTAGATATGTTTGTAATAAGTATTTCAAAATCTCTTGTATTTAATAATATTAATTAAAATTACATTCATGATACATTCATATCAAACTAAGAGAAATCATTAGTATCAGTTTTTTTCTATCCAGAAACAGTAACTAATAGTACATCATGTATGTACATACCTTGATCATGTGAGTATAACACACGTACTTACTCTAGGAACTTAGAAGGGATTAGATATATTTCCTAATGTTCAAGTGAAAAGGTTTGACTTGATAAGATATATATTCCATTAGCTTTTGTTTTAAGAAACCATTAGTATTAAAGAATATATAGATAAGTTTGGAACTTTTTTCTTTTATTAAGCATAATGCGTCGTTTTGGCCCTATAAATAGGGTACCCTGAGACCGCAGCGGCAGTTCTCTGAGTATTCGCGTCCCGAGTTAAGCCTTCGGCACACAATACGATTTTTCATACTAGATCGCATACGAGGCATCTTAATACGAGGCATGTCCTGATTGACTCGAGTGATTATGTCACCAATCGTAAGCCAATGAGGATACGTAGTAAGACGCTTCGTATGCGATTAAACATGAAAAATCGTATCGTGTGTCGAAAGCTTTAGACGTAGTCTTAAAATAACCAAGTATTGTATTGTAAAGAATAGTAAAAATAAAGTTTTTTTTACATCAAGAAAACTCACAATTCTTACAGTTATAACTCATTTTATTAATTCTTTCCAAAATATAAATATATAATGTAAATATGTATAAAATTTTATTATTATTAAATATAAATATTACACATTTATGAATTATTTACAATCACTATAATAAATTTACACAATAAAACAATTATTATATTTATTAAGATGTACTCATACTTTCATAAATCATCGCTTTATTATAGCCGCACAACACAACTTTTTCTCCCGTAGGATGCCAATACGCGTCTACAACTAACATATTTTTAGATATTGGCAGAGAATTTGCGCCTTTTCGGGTCCATTCATACACGCGTGTACACTCGGACAACACGAGCAATCGTGGATAAACGGGACTCCACTTGATAGCTGAAGATGATAAAGTTACTGCATTAATATCGAAAAGCGCTGATCAATTTTTTATGACGTACCTGTAATGGGATTTTCAAGTAGCAAATAATCCAGATAATCCGTACAGATATCCCATATCCACAAAGTAGTAGGATAAAGCTCATGTTTTAAGGCCAGATATTGTCCACATGTGCTAAATTCAAACAGTTTTATTTTCGCCACCGAGAAATTGTCGTTATCGTCCTTCTTCCCAATTTCAATGCATATAGGACGTTCATGTATCTCACGTACTGCAATTATAAAAAAAATCTGGTGTTTAAGATATTATCTATGTTGAAAATACAATTAAATATTTTTCGTAGTAATACGTAACAAATTTCGCAAATATCGCTTACTTACAAACGCGTTCCTCGCAGGACGCAAAGCGTTTGTTAGAAACTTTCTCCGAATCAGCGCATTCCTTGTATACTTTTGTCAAGTAATTACATTCTCTGATTATTGGGTCCATGTATAACTTCGATAACGGTTGCCACGTGATGTAATTAAGAAGGATGATCTGAATATAGATTTTTAATGGCTGTAAGTACGCGCGACGAAAGCGAGATATAATTCTTATATCTTTACAGCTCGTATTGCATCTCCAGCAGGAAAAGGAAGAAAAAGAACGAAAAGTGGCAGTAATTTTATAGTGAAATATGCCAAGTTCAGTTGGTCCATCTGCATAGAATGCCAAGAGAAGATAATAAAGGACGAGATAAAAATATCAAAGAAAGAATATGAAAGTGAAGAAGCTATGAGATACGTTCTGGACAGATGGTATCACATGGAATGTTTCACAAAATTAAAACCGGACATGGAATATTACGGGAGTGGAGACAAACTTCAGGCAACACCAAGCAGCTTTCCAAAGAAGACCAGCAGACGCTAAGGACTTTGCTTTCCAAAATAACACAGGGTAATATGTTGCTGCCTCCTAAAAAGATCAAGGATGAACCCGAAGATGTAAAAGAAGAGAAGTTGATGGAAAAGCAAAATGACGAATTGTATTACGCTATAAAGGATAAAAAAGAAATGATCACATTGTTGGGAAAAAATCATCAGAAAATTCCACTCAATTAAATTAAATGTAATATCCCACACAGCACCGAAAGATTTCAGAAAGTTTTTAGAAAACTGTCAATGAAATATAAAATACTTCAAAAAATGTTTCAGATGCATGAAAGCGGCCATTTTATATATCTGAAACATATCTGAAACATTTTTTTGAAATATTTTACATTTTATTGACAGCTTTCTGAAAACTTTCTGCAATCTTTCGATGCTGTGTGGGTAATGTATAATATAGAGTGATTAAATTACCACTTCATTAAAGCCAATTACAGCCAACAGTTGTCCGCTAGGGATCCATGCGACATTTTCAATTCCTCTTAGCTCTTTTCCATAATTGCACGCAGATAGCTGTGTCATTTCCAACGGGGAAAACACCATCACATGTTTCTCTAATGCAGTGGAATAAACGATCAGCTTTGGCTCGGCGGGAGAGGAACACCATATGCATAACAATTCATCGTTCGGCGACCAGCGAATCCCGTCGATTCCGCGTAAACGATCACAGATAAGTTTCTAAAACAAAATTCATCAATTCTTTTAACTATGGGTGCGATTCTTTGATTGTCAATTTATAAAATTTATTCTTTTGATTGGTTAATCAAACGCTTCAAAGCATTTGTAGCGGCAACTTGACCGCAGCCCATATAGTCGAAGCATTGATTCAATTATTTCGCGCCAGTCCAGGGATATTCTACGGAATTTTTTTATGACTGACAAACGGGAAGCAGGTGTAATTTTATGTGTTCTTTTCAGTTGAACTTGTTGCACCGTCTATTTCTCCTCTTTTTCTGATCGACACTAAAGATATAAGAATATCTCTATGGCTCATGGCTCTATATAGAAAAAGAGAGAAAGAAACATAGGATGCAAAAAGTAGAGGTAAAAGAGATTCAGGATTCAGATTCTCGTCACAGTATAAGTATATATAGCGATTTTGTGAATAGTGAAACAAACAAGCTAAGGCTGCTTTCCTTTTAGGGAACACAATCAAGACAAGCATCGTTCTATCTTTTTTTATGTTTAATAAGTAACAAAGATAGAACGATACTTGTGTCGATTGTGTTCCCTAAAAGGGAAGCACCCTAAATATAGCTAAAGTAAAATTTGTTGTAATATTAAAAAAATGAGTGTTAATGGATATTCAACTATGCTGCTACACAATAAAAAGCTCAATTTATAATATATTGTAATTGTCAATAAAATATGTTATTTTTCTTTGAATATATAATTGGTTTTAATAGTTTAAGAATTTATATTGTGTGTAAGAATATATATATATATATATATATATATATATATATATATACACACATATAAAATGAGACTACAGTCATTTTTATTCACTTTAATATTTTTTGATTTTATAATGCCATTAATACGTTACTAAAATATAATGACATTAGGAATAAAAAATTAATCTACATATATTTCCACAAAAATTGTAATATAGTTATATAAAAATTAAATTAGAATTAATCTGATTTAAAAATACTTTGCGCGAGATACTACTACGTCGTCTCTTAATATTGTTCAAATAAAGCGCTTTCGTACAACCAGGAACATGGCTGACGATCACGTGATCGGTTACCACTTACATCAAAGGTGCCGACGCTCACTGTCGCTATGTATATACTTATACTGTGTTCTCTGTGATGCGATTTCAAGCCCGGGCACGCTCACGCACCATCGCACTCCCCCTATCCGTGAGGCACGCGCGCTCGGCTGCGATCGGCGTGAGCCGTCGCACACTCGGCTACGTTCGCGGCTGACTTCGTCCCTTTTTCCTCTGCCTCTTTCCCCATTTAACGTTCTAACTCCGAGGCGGTTACCGGCGTCTAAAAGCCTAAACATAATGCCAGGCAACAGGCAATAGGAACAAGAAATAAAGAAAGAGAAAAAGAGAGAAGATCTTTTCTCTCTTTTATTATTTCTGTTCCTATTGCCTGTTGCCTGGCATTGTGTTTAGGCCTTTATACCCACTCTAAATAAATCATTTATTAACCACTAGATGGACAGTTACGATACTTTTGAAATACACTTAAATATATTTCTCACAAGTACTGTTTGTTTATTCTTTACTATATATACATGCATCGAGAATTCTGAACTTGTACTGATGATAATATACAATATTAGTACACATACCAATATAAACATGAGAGCATAAATGGGGGTGATAGAGCCCTTTGGGCTTCTCACTCTTCCTTTCAGAGAATAAAGGTCGCTCTCCATTTTTTTTTATATCAAACATTTATAAAATTAGTTTTTCAGAAAAAATATAAAAATTAAGTAAGTATAAATTATTTTATAATTATACCAATCAAACGCGATTATTTTCTTATAATGAAATTACTGTATAAAATAAAACAGCACTTTTAAAAAACTTATTGAATTGAATTTCAAATGAAAAACCTAAAGACTATATATCCAGTGGCAAATAACTGATTATAATTACTAATACTATAACTTATATATAGTATTATAATTACTAAACTATAACTTATATATAGTATTAGTAATCATAATCAGTTATTTGCCACTGGATATATAGTCTTTAGGTTTTTCTTTTGTAATTCAATTCAATAAGTTTTTTAAAAGTGCTGTTTTATTTTATACAGTAATTTCATTATAAGAAAATAATCGCGTTTGATTGGTATAATTATAAAATAATTTATACTTACTTAATTTTTATATTTTTTCTGAAAAACTAATTTTATAAATGTTTGATATAAAAAAAAAATGGAGAGCGACCTTTATTCTCTGAAAGGAAGAGTGAGAAGCCCAAAGGGCTCTATCACCCCCATTTATGCTCTCATGTTTATATTGGTATGTGTACTAATATTGTATATTACCATCAGTACAAGTTCAGAATTCTCGATGCATGTATATATAGTAAAGAATAAACAAACAGTACTTGTGAGAAATATATTTAAGTGTATTTCAAAAGTATCGTAACTGTCCATCTAGTGGTTAATAAATGATTTATTTAGAGTGGGTATAAAGGCCTAAACACAATGCCAGGCAACAGGCAATAGGAACAGAAATAATAAAAGAGAGAAAAGATCTTCTCTCTTTTTCTCTTCCTTTATTTCTTGTTCCTATTGCCTGTTGACTGGCATTGTGTTTAGGCTTTTAGACGCCGGTAACCGCCTCGGAGTTAGAACGTTAAATGGGGAAAGAGGCGGAGGAGAAAGAGACGAAGTCAGCCGCGAACGTAGCCGAGTGTGCGACGGCTCACGCCGATCGCAGCCGAACGCGCGTGCCTCACGGATCCCAGTGCGATGTGTGCGTGAGGAGCGTGCCCGGGCTTGAAATCGCATACAGCATCACAGGTTCTCGTTGCCTTGTGCGTACATACAAAAAAGATAGCTACAGCTGTATCTGGCTGTATCATAACCAATCATAACCCGATAACCGGTGTAACCACGTGCGGGTTTAAAGCGTCCTCGCAAGTTTATCGGTTTATCGGTTTATTTGCGAAATGACGACGTGTTATACCGCTTGCTCGTGCAACCCTGTCCCTCATTGCGCCGACTGGGGCAGAAATGGGCTGCTCTGTTTCGGAACGCGAAATGCGATCGCTATTTACGAACCAGGCGCGCACATTGGCCGCGTGATACAAACGTTGCATGCGAACATCGATCGTATCACCACGGTACATTGGATAAAGCCGAGAAACGGCGCGCCAGAAACGGAATTGCTGTCTACCTCCGCGGACGGTAGAGCAATTATTTGGTCCCAACCAGCAAATCCACAAATTCAAGATAAATCGTTTTTTTATAATGGAATGTGGATTGCGGACAATGAAATTCGAATTCGCTCAGTTCCCCGAGGTGATGCGATTGTCTTCGCTGATTCTCTCCAATTATCCGATACTACGTTGAGCTATTATGAAGATTACCCTCCCAGTGTACAGTGGGGAAAAGTATTAATATGCACAGGCATGGTCACCGGCAGTGTAAAGCTATGGTTGAGCGATGAAGACAGACATTCCACGTACATTCAGTCTATAAGTTTTGAAAGTAAGCTAGCGATATGCTGCCGCTTGACATTCTTGCCGAATAGTGAATGTCCCCTTTTGGCTATAGCGTTAGAAGACGCTTCGGTTTCGTTGTATACTACAAACCTCGATGAGAATTCGATGTCAACAGGGGCTATTAAATCGAATACAATGTTTCAAAAAGTCCAGCGCTTGGTTGGACATGAAGACTGGATAACATGCATGGATTTCACTCAGGATAACAATGAAAATCTTTTTCTTGCAACATGCTCAAAAGATAGTATGATACGATTGTGGAAACTCAGCAAGGCTGTCAAAGATAGCGAATTGTCGAGTGACGAACTTAAACAGGAAAGTTATAGTTTTGTGGTAAATGACAGACAATATGATATTACTTTGGAGTCTGTGCTCTGTGGTCATGAAGGCTGGGTTTATGGTGTACATTGGTACCCTGTGAAAACAGATAACTATCAAACAATGAAACTACTATCTTCTTCGATTGATAAAACTATGATTATATGGGAACCAGTTGAACTTATGAATGGAATATGGACAGAGACGACACGCGTTGGAGAAGTCGGTGGTAATTCCCTTGGTTTTTATGGCTGCAAGTTTGGCCCAGATGGATCACATATATTGGCACATGGCTATCAAGGTTCTTTTCATATCTGGAAATATTCTCAACAAATGAACAAATGGCTTCCACATCCTACACCTGGTGGACACTTCTCTGAAGTAGTTGATTTGTGTTGGGAACCAAAAGGAAGGTTTGTATAAGTTTTAATGAAATGGCATAATTAGAAATGTTAAGATCATCAAGGTCACATTGTTATCCCTAAAAAGTTTATTTCTCAATTTATTAATTTTTTGAGAAAATTTCTGTGCCTCTAATGCTACAAAAATTTGATATGTTGAAATATTTCAAGTTATTATGATATCTTACAGGTTTCTTATCACAGCCAGTACAGACCAAACCACAAGAATTCATGCGCCATATAAAGGCGACGATCTTAAGGAGCTATGGCATGAGATTGCACGTCCTCAGATACATGGATATGACATGTCCTGTTTAACCATGTTAGCACCACACATATACGCTTCTGGAGCGGATGAGAAGGTGGTGCGCGTTTTCATGGCCACGTCGGCGTTCAGGAATCGATTGCAATCATTGGCGAATGTTGAAGATTTCAAATCCGTAAGAGCTCATAATGCTGCTGTACCCTCTCTTGGATTAACAAACAAAGCAATGTACAATGGAAAAAATGATGAAGAGAAAACAGAAAATTTAGAAGACACTGAAAATTTAACGACGTACGAACCACCCACAGAAGAGGAATTGATGCAAAATACCCTTTGGCCAGAAACAAATAAACTTTATGGGCATGGCTACGAAATATTCTCTATAGCAGCAAGACACGATGGAAAATTACTGGCTACAGCATGCAAATCAACTAATAAAGAACACGCGGCAATTTTATTATGGGACACCGATACCTGGTCACAAGTTCAACGATTAGTCCATCATCAATTGACTGTGACGCAAATGGAGTTTTCTCCAAATAATAAATATTTACTGTCCGTATCCAGAGATAGAGGATGGGCGTTGTTCGAATCTACGGATGAAAATTATCAGTTAGTCGCAGCCTGTTACGGCAAAGACAATCCACACACACGATTAATTTGGTGCTGTGCTTGGACGCAAGACTCGAATTATTTCGCGACTGGATCCAGAGATGGAAATGTCGTAGTATGGTCCCCAAATATAAGAAAAAATAATATTGTACCAAAGACTGTTCAGAAAGAGTGGAAGGAAGCAGTTACAGCTTTATGCTTTGTGCCAAGTCACATCACACAAGGATCTTACATTCTGGCTATTGGATTTGAGAAAGGACACATAGAAATTCAAAAAGTTAATATGGAGTTGAGCGATAAATGGGATTTGCTGTTGAGTTATGATACTGATCAGGCTCATCATTTAACAGTAAAGAGACTAAAGTTTCGACCTACCAATCATTTGCATAACTTGCAATTAGCAAGCTGTAGTTCTGATCATTCTGTTAAAATTCACAATATAAAATTGTCATTATTAGGACTATAATTTTTGCAAGAATTATAGATTTCTTCTGTAACATTGTTATTCTTATAAAATTTTATAAAAATGATCTTGTGATACAAAATACTTGTGTAATATAAATTTCAAGTAAATGTCTAAAAGAAAAGGTCTTTATGTTGTTTAATAACCTATTATTTTAGTTAGTCATACTTACTCGACTTATCTTCCAATTTTCAGTCTTATAAATCTCTACTGTGTCTTGACCTTCCTCTGTAACTATTATCGCTAGCCTCTTACCATTGAGACTAAAATGTAATTTGTCAAAGGAAGATGATTTTATGTTCTGTATGTATGATACGGTTTGCTCTTCCAAATTCCAAACGGATATTTGAATCTGTAAATATATCACACTTTGCTTTACATTAGCATATATAAGTTGATTTTCTTTTCTTATTTTTATAGTAAAATGTAAATTCAACTTATAAATGTGCTACACTTACATTAAAATCTGCTATAGTGAGAATGCATTTGCTATCTGGAGACCAAGTAACACCTTGCAAACCTGCACTGCCTTCAGTAAGTTTACATTTCCATTGGGGATAGCGCACAGAATATACCTGTATAATAGTCCTTTTTGTATTCGCACAAAGAATATATTCGCTGTTTAAAGACCATTCCATGTGCTGTAATGTAACCGAGATAAAAGATTGTAAATATCATTGTATGCTATTGGGTGCTTTCCATTTAGTAACACAAGCATAGTTCTATCTTTTTTTATGTTCAATGAGTAACAAAGATAGAACAATACTTTGTGTCACTAAATGGAAAGTACCCATTGAAACTGACAGCTAAGTGACGGAGGTTTAATCGAATCCTGTCGGTACAGCAAACTAACCTGTATCACGTCTACGAATACAAACGATTGGCAAGTAGCGAGAGTCTTCGCATGCTTTATAACCAAATTTGTTTGGAACGCCAGTGCCAGATACGCTCCATTCCTCGAAAAGTGGCATAAACGATTGTTTATGCGAAAAATTTTGTCTTCATTGGCGCTACCGGCCATCGCAAAACTTTTGAAAGCTGCGGTCACTGCGGTTTCCTCGGCAACTCGGTCAATGTCGCCAATTGTGACATTTTAAGCTTTAAGCCGTAAGAAACTGGCCAATCACAGTAGAGTTTTATAAGAATACTCGATTGTGATTGGTTAATCTCTTCCCCACGACTGTTGTCTACCGGATATTAGAACAAATGGTACTTTATCTTGTAAAAGACAGAAATCCAATCGGGTGAAGAAGAAGAAGAAGACGCATTCGATCCAGATATAACGACGAAAGAGACGTGAGTATCAATGACCGCGTTCAGCAGACACAACTATTGAGTACGCGCTCAGTGATTCTTTAATATGGTTGGTTAGATCTAAAGGTATTAACCAATCATATTAAAGAGAATCACAGCGCGGCCAATGAGTGGACGTTGGAGTACGAGCGGAGATTCAGCGGAACATACTTGCTCGCATGCTGTCAGGCTCGCCAAAGAGAAGGTTGTGAGATGAGAAACGGAGCGAGACAGAACGAGACTAACGAGAGTAGCGAGCGGTAGCGAGACTGACAGCGACTGACAGCGACACGTCGGGATGAGAGGGTGTGCGTTGCGTGCGGTGTGCAAAGCGGTAGCTTTGCCAAAATAAGATTACGAGTGTACGAGACGAGGGTCCGCGATTCCGCGCGCGTCCGTCTCGGTTGGATATCTTGCTCGCTCGTGACGACGAGGAGGGCGTGATGCCGCGATAACGCGGACAGGTTTCACTTGCTGTGCAATGACGTGTTCCCGCGCTTGGCCGCACGTTCCGCACGGAGTCCGCCTTTAAGGCTAAGGAAGCTGGGAGTGCTGGGACTGCTGGGAGAACAGCCGCTTCTCGACGAGAGTGGTCGGAGCCCCGGGGTTGCAGTACTGCGATGCCGCTGCGTGCCAGCGGTCCGAGGGTTAACGCGTTGTTCATCAGGGTCGCGATCGGTGGTTACGTATTTCTACCCACGCCGTCGACCCGGTGAACAGAATGGGCAACCAGAACGGATCGTGCTGGTGGTGCGTCAAGGCCGTCAAGTGGTTACCAGTAATCTTCATCCTGACGATCGTCGCGTGGTCCTATTACGCCTACGTCGTGCAGTTGTGCTACTGTGAGTACCTCGCCTGGATGTTTTCACAAATCTTTAGCTAGCTTTATTTTGTCGCCTGTTTCACATCATGTCGTAAAAAACGCGTGCTTTTAGACTCTCGTCCAGTTTCATTGTCTTTAGAGGCTTTTTCTTTCGCACATGATATAACTGAACAATCAGAGGTACCTTGACATCTTAATATTACACTTTTTTTCTGACATTTTTTTATCTGTGCGAAGATGTGATAAGCAGAGGTTAAATAAAACATTAAAATTTTATTCGTTATTTATATGTATATGTAATAAATACATGTATATATACAGCCATTTTACAAGTAGAAATCCTAAGCTTTATAACTGTGCCATGTTACAGAATAAGTCTTTAGCTTGGAAGCTTTATATTACATTATGATATGTTTGTTTCAGATACAATAGACAATTATGTTCAAAAAGGTTTGTATTATATTATCTTATTTAGGTTTAAATTTGTTTTTTTTTGCAATTTAGTTTTTTTTTTATTGTTTCTATAATTATAGCTTTTACTGTTGTTTATACAATGTTAAAGACTTTACTCTAATTCTGGGAAACAGGCCATGTTGCACATTTATCACCTTTATTACCTTTATGTTAACAGCTTTCTATCTGCTTTTCTTCCACATCCTCATTCTGATGTTTTTATGGGCATATTGGCAAACAGTGTACACAAATTTAATACCAGTGCCGGATAAGGTAAAAATTATCTGTTTTATAAATAATAATTTATAAATGATTATATGTCATATCTCATAGCAAATGAATTGATATATTTTTTAATCTTTGTAGTTTAAAATACCTGATGTTGAAATGGAGAAATTACAACAGGCTGAAACAGAAGAAACGCAAAGACAAATTTTAGAAAGATTTGCACAAGATCTCCAGGTTACTAATCGCACCATAAAAGGAGGTAATGATTACTTTTATTATTATTATTATTATTGTTTATTATTATATGATTCACACATATATTACACACACACATTATTAGAAGAATTTTAGACATATGTAAATATTTTTTTAGCTATGCGATTCTGTGAGAAATGTCAGTTAATAAAGCCTGATAGAGCACATCACTGTAGCGTATGTGGCACCTGCGTTTTAAAAATGGATCATCATTGTCCATGGGTGAACAATTGTGTAGGCTTCCACAATTACAAATTTTTCATGCTATTTCTGGCATATGGACTTCTCTATTGTATGTTTATTACCGCCACATCTTTACAATATTTTATACAATTTTGGAAAGTAAGTACAATTTTTTGTAGTGATCTTATATGAAAATAATTTATTTAAATTATTATGCCTAAATACAATGTGTTTATCAATAATTTGATTTTAATTTAAAATTTTTTATTAATATAAGCTTTTCTTTTGTAGGGTGAATTAGACGGAATGGGTAGATTTCACCTGCTATTCCTTTTTTTTGTTGCGTTGATGTTTGCAATCAGTCTTACCTCCCTCTTCTTCTATCATTGTTATCTCGTTGTGCATAATAGGTCAACACTAGGTAATTATTTCTTTAATATTACAATACTGATTTCTAATTTTTAATCAATACCATGTAATTCTATTTATAGAAGCCTTTAGAGCACCTATGTTTCGGACAGGAAAGGACAAAGATGGATTTAGTCTGGGAAAATACAATAATTTTCAGGAAGTATTTGGTGACAATCCGCGACTCTGGTTTCTACCTATATTTAGTAGGTATGTGCGTTTTTCATATCTTTAAATATTTTATACGCGATAAAATTGTGTAATTTATAATGTAAAAACCATTTGCACAATACATAATAACAACTATTATATTAATTTGTATGCTTCTAGTATACCATCTATCATAACTTTACCATTAAAAAAACAACTATGTGGTTTGGCATACTTAAATGAAATTTGAAATATGGTAACATAAGTACTGCAGGGCCTTGAATATAAAGTGTGAGCAATTCTGATATTTACAAAGTTTATTTTCTTCCAAAAAAGCAAAACAATCGCATGTTTTATGTGATACAATTTTAATAATTAATTTTCGATTAGTATTTTTCTATATATATTTCTACCTATAATTAAATGGAGAATGCTCCGATTATATGTGTGAGAATATTTTGTATATATAAAATATGGATATATTTTTTTAAGAAAAATTTTAATCTATATTATTGTAATAGAAAGAGATATATGTTAAAATTACTTTATTATATTTCTATGTTATAATACTTACACAAAGAAAAATCTGTTGTATGATTATTCATTGTATTTTATATTAAAACAAAGCAGGATGCAGATAGATTGTTATATAAGTTGAAGCTGTTTTCCATCTTCTGTATATAAAATGTTCCTGTTATCTGGAAAGGTTTTTTTAAGAAATGTGGATATAAAAATTTTTCATTTTGATGCACTGTTAGTATGTTCCGCAACTTTTGCACTTTTCAAATAATTTTTGTAAGCACTATATTTATTTGCACTTTTTGATCGATAAAAGTTAGTTGAATCAATATTTTTAAATTGGAGTGCTTGCATTGGATGTGTTCTAGTCTGGGAAATGGTGTCGTCTACCCAGTAAGATCGCAACACCAAGGCACACCCAATACTTATGACTCCATGGGCAGTACTCAGAACAGGTCAGCATTATAAAAATTTTAAACAAAATGCAATTAATTCTAATGCATTAATTCTTTACTGTGGAACTTATTTATTTCTTTATTAAAGATCTAATTAACATTAAGGTATATGTATTATAAATTTAAGCTTTGAAAAAAATTAAGAGAAATTTTCATTAGTTTTCTGTTATGTTTTTTATTTTGTTTTATTTTTAATCTATTCAAAATACTTTAGATTTTTGTCTATATTTTTTCTTTATTTTTTTTTAAATAGAGTTCCAGAGTAATGATAAGACCTTTAAGTGCTTCCAGGCTGCATGCAACGCATGTATTTTTTCGTTTGACGCTGACTATCACTTCTACAGCTGTTTCTATTTCTTAATTATTTTTTATAACTTGAGCTTTCTGCAACAGTTTGTCTGCAATGTCTATAAAATCAAATTCCTTCATTCTGCTTCTAAGAATATATTCTTTGCAATTGTGTTTGACAGCATTGACACAGTTTATAATTTGCGTATTTGTAATTTTTTGTTTTTTTAAACTTTTATTGAAATGTATTAAAAAAAAAGAAAATGATTTTTTAAGTCTCTGCAGTCCTCATCAAAAATATATTAATTATATACTGTAATATCTCATTTCTATAAAAATCTACTTGTTACAGAATGTACTGAAAAATTGATGATATTCTTCAAATGTATATAAGAGAAACTAAGAGACTGATTTTTGTGGTAAAAGAAAAGTTGCATGTCTTATATATAAATTTTAGTTAAAGACTAATTTGTGTAAAGTTACTATAATTATTGCGTAAAGTATTGTGCATCTGGTTCTTACAGACAATATTTGTAGTATAAAAGTGGTGTAACTATGTACAATTATCTTTTCTTTAGAGGAAGTTTCTTTCTTTTACTTATGATTCTTCCTTATTTAATATGAAATTAGTTACACAAATTAAACGAACGAAAAAATAAAAATAAAAAGAAGATAGTTACGCCATAAGAATTGTAGATATGTGGGGTAACATCAAGTAGAAGGTAGGATATGGCTTGCAGCTTTGGAGACGGGGTAAATTTTCCCGAGCGGCTGTGCAGTGAAGATACTCATACTTTGTTGGGCCCTGGCACCCAACAATGGGGTGATGAAACTGAATTTGACTCCCCATCTCCCTACATAAATCAGGTACTTTACAGACTTGATTCTTAGATCAAGACAATAATCTTGTTCAAACTGATAACGTATCAAAATGTCACTTTACACAGCAATCATTCCTTACAAATTATGCTTATGCATACACAGATATTTATTATTATTTAATAGTTTACATATAGCTGTATATAGGATCTATTGCAATTGAAGTACAGTATATTTTCCATGATTCATGATTGATTTTAATGACAGATTTTGTGACAAATTTGGAATCGATTTTTTTTTAACAAATATAATATATTAAGGTGTTAGTAATTGTTTAGAAATTATTAATCTTGTAAATAATTAATACTTTTAATTTGAAGTATAAATTATAACATAGTTTCTATTTAAATTATAAAAATTATAAAAATAATTATAAAAAAAAATTATAAAAATTAATTATAAGAATAATTAATTATAAAGATTTATAATAATTAATGATAAAATTATAACATTCAGAATTGGAAAGTTATTATAAGTGATGAACTGTCAACATTTTCTTTGAGGAAAATTTGATTCCAAATATTTTGATAAAAAAATTAAAATTAAAATCATGAATTGTGAGATGTATTGTTTATTCTCTCGGAGGACTTGGTATATTCTTCATATAGTGAATCAATTGATGTATTTAGACAATTTTAATTGTTATAAAATTTGTATTGTATTATGAATAAGTATATATATATTATTGTTATACACTCCTCGGTTAATAACAAACAATGATATATACATCCCGATAGTTAACTCAAGTATTCTTACTTTGTTGCTAAAAAAGGATATTTGTATTTATAAGAAAAAATATATTAAATCATCTGTAAGAGATGTCAGTTTCTTCATAAAAATAAAATTGTATTTATAATTATTCTTAATTTTATCCCACATTTACAGAATGCTCCTATCCTACATTTATAGTGCTCATCAATAAATGAAAACTATAATATTATGAGTTGGAATATATAATATTAAAAAATACAAAATTGTACAATTTGCACAATATTTTTTGCAGCAGTATTTCGATTAAACCTGTTATTTAGTGACGTGCAATCTATAATTACATTTATAAATACATTTTTTAGGTTTTTTACATTTTATGTATACCTTTAATATGAAGTTTTTTTATTATATTAATATTAATATATAAATAGGATTATAAAATACATCGCGCGTGCTACAAAAATTACAGTAAGTTTTTTTATTTTAGTACTAATAAATACTAAATATTATTCTTTTGCCGAGTGCTCCTGCTTTTCACAACACACTAATTCTGAAAACATTTCTATTTCTTGCTTTTATTTTCCCTTTTAATAATTTTAAGCCAAATTGATAAAACTGTTTGAAATAATCTACACTAACTTGTTCCATGAGACAATTTTCATTTATTTTAAATTATATGAAAAATATAAAAATAACAAGTAGTATGTACTTGCTTTAAAGTTTCTTAATTGAAATAAATTCTAATTTTTTTACATTCTTTTCTTCTTTCTTATATATATTATTGTATAGTATATACTTTTTAAACTTCATTTTAAGTAATTATTGACATGTAATTTAAATTTTATTTACAGTATCTAATTACACATACATTATTTGAATGTAAATATATTGAATGTAAATAATATATCTTTTTATAATATAATTCTACTGAATTTTTACTGATTGATCACAGGTCCACCATTGATCAAATGACATTGGTACAAGAAGCTACAATTTTGGCTCTTGGCGCTGGGTAATATTGTCTGTAGTTTCCTGTTTAAATAGTACAACTAATTTCTTACGCTTGCATGAACATATATATAAAATTCTATTAAAGATTGGGCGTTATTCTTTTTTTATTCTACATGATCTGAATTTCTATTTAATCTATATATTTTTATCTGGGTGTAATGAATACAAATTAATACCGCTTACAAGAGGAAGGTTTTTATGATTGTATTTATTTTGACAACATTTGGGAAAACTCTATATAAAGCATTTGGTTTTGTTTTTCTATGCTATGTGATAGCTTTTGTGTATGTTGCACTTTATTTTTGTCATAAGACAAGATTTTTATGTTGCTATAAAAATTTTTGGAGTAATTCTTTTGATACAATATATTCAAAATATTTTACAGCACTGCTGTGATAGGTCCTTCTGTTGATGTCGACCAACCCCTGATGGACATCACAGAATCTGTCTGAATAACACCGACAAATATGTATGCCTTCACACAATTGCAATTTTACTTTATGGTATTGTGATTGTAATTCAGAATATTAATTTACGTTTCGTGTTTCTTTAGGTTTTAATTCTCAGCGCTTAAGGTTTCATAGTTATTATTACTTGTTGCGAAGAAAATTTACACTGAATTGTCGCAGTCAACACAACAAGTATTTTTAACATTGCGATTTGTCCCGCACGAAGATACTTTGGCCTATATTCAGAACGTGCTTATAAAGATGTTAGGGTGTTCTTTTTCTATTTCAATCTTTATCGTTTATTAGACATAAAATAAGAATAAAATAAAAAAGCACGTTTCTGAATACTAGCCTTTGAATTAACTGTATTATATATATTGTAATATATACTTGGATTTATTGTTAAAAATATTGTTATAATTACTTGTAATTTTAACCATAATGTTTCACATATAATTAAATTACCGTGTAGTGTGTTATGTATTATATTGATGTTACTATGAATTTGTAATTGATCGAATGTAGATTACAAATTGTACTATAAAATGATGAAGAGTCATTGCAGTTCAATTCAGGGGATATTAACAATAATCTTCGTCAAAACGTATATACATATGTGCTGAACAAAATAGAAATTATAAAAAATTATGAATAAAAATTTGTTCATTCTTTATTGAACAAGAGATAGGATGATTCTAAATTTATAATAATTCTTTACCAAGATTTTTAAAAATAATATACAATTTAGAAATTTTACCATATAATGTTTAATTTAACTTAATATTTTATGTAAAATATTGTTTTTAAAAAGTGCATTTTAGCTGAATAAATTTACATCTTACATTAATTTGAGATTTGTTTCGATATCATTCATAAAATATAATGCAAAAGTTTATGCTATATTTACAAATCATATGACTGTTATTTTGGCTTTATTATACATAAGAATCATTCTATTATTTTTTAAATAGATACTTAAAATATTTTTATTCCATATTATACGGAATTTATAATTAAATATCGATTTTTCAAATATATAATAAAATATCTGTTGCGTAATATCATTACATTATGTAGAATAATGCTTGTACTTATATAAATACTTTTGATTAGTTTACGTATTTTAAAGGATATCAATTTTATAAATGATTATAAAAAGAAATTTAGAATAAGTAAACTCAATTGATTGTATAATTATATGAATTTCAGACATAAAAGGTTGTGTATATATTTATATTGAACTGCCATATTTGCTTATATATACATATTTCTTAAGAAATTATTTATGTTTGTGCTTTGGCGAGTAATATTTAAACTATATATATAGTTATATAATTATATGGGTACTCAATCTTATGTATGTTTTAATTACTGAAAACTAAAAGTTATACATGCAAATTGTGTAACAACGATATTTACTTAGGTATGTTAATTATATTTCTTACACATTTCTATTAACATGCAAAAATTTTTATATTAATAACAGACTTATGAAAATTATTTACTAATTACTGCTAAAAATCTATTTGTTTGACAATATAACATGTTTATGAATATGTTTATGCAAAACTATAGTAAATGTTAATTTTTTATTTTACATATACACACATAACAATATAAAAATATATTTTGTTGTTTAAAAAAATAATGAAACAATTTATATATTTATATATGTAACATATGCATATATGAATATCCATTTACAAAGTGTAACCATATTTTTTAAACCAATTTAATCCTTCCACAGTTAATGATTTTGGTCGATACTCCAGACCAATATAGCCATTGTAGCCAATTGTTTCCAATAAAAACAAGACATATTTATAATCAATCTCTCCTGGAGTATCTGGTTCGTGTCTATCAGGAACTTGAGCTATTTGAATATGACCTATAAATAATGTACTTATATATTGAAATAAAAGTAAGAATATTAATATTATATGGATGCCACATTTGTATTGATTAAATTGATTCAAAATTGTATAAATGTATAAAATTCACATATAATTTCTAATGTATTGCATTTGAAAATTATATGCTATAAAAATTAATAAAACCATATTCAAAGAGATTCTAATGATCAGTACAAAATTACTAACCTATATAAGGTAAAAAATCTTGAATGGATTTTGTAATATTACCACAACAATGTTGCAAATGAAAGATATCCATCAACAGCTTAAAGTATGTATTGTTTATCTTTTTCACCAAATTTAAACCTGTGAACAAAAAGTTATTTTAATAATTATGAGAAAGTAAAGTGAAACAAAACACATTTTATCTTATACCTTTTTGAAAATTATTCATGTAGTAATTTGGTACACTATAATTATTAATTGGTTCAATGACGACAACAATGTCTTCCTTTTGACATTTTTCAATGGCATACAATAGATTTTTTTCATAAACTATATCATTAGCAATAGTAGGAGCTTCCACTTTTCCTGACATTACATGAATCCTGTTAAAAAAAGAATTTTTTTAATTATAATTATGTATAATATAGAGACTATTTTGTGTTACAAGAATTAATTCTCAATTGAATGTATACATTAACAATTTATGAACATACTGACATTTTACAATCCAAAGCCTTTGCATATTCTATTGTTTTCTCGATGCTTTTCTTGAAATTTTCTTCTTCACCTGGAATTGCAGCAAAGCCTAATTCTCCTTTTGTAACATCACCTGTTATGATAATATCATAATTAAAATTAAATCTTTTTATAATATGTAATGGACACACACACACACACACACACGAAACAATGTACCTGTGAATACATTCAAAAGTACTTGATCAATGTTAGCTTTTTTTTTGGCTGTGGCAACTTGTTGAACAGAAAAACCAAACGGAAATCCACTTTCAACTGCTTTAAATCCAGCTTGTTTTGCCAGTTGATATCGATCAATAATACTAGGAACCTCAGTAAACATAAAAGATAGGTTACTGGCAAATTTTAAAGCCATGACAGCTGACAGCAATTATCTGCAAGGAACGTTTAATAAGCGTAAGCTAAATTTTCAATAAGTCACAGCTTTTACCGTAGGATTATATAATAATTCTTATCTACGATAAGTACAAGAAAACTGTAACAGAAAAAAATCTCTCTATTATCAGGAGATTATTTGAAAAATAAATGTTACTCATCTGATCACAGATAACTTCGAGTTTAACATAAAGGTTAATTTTCTAGAAAATATTATTTTTGTTTGAATCATAGTTTTTTCGTTACGTCTATATCGCCGCTACGAATACACAGTGAAAAAAGTAGATTGGAGCGAAAACTGCATTGTACGCACGATATAGAAAATTGTACAAAAGTTGTGCTTGATTACTTACAAACTCTTCAAATATGATTCATCTTTCTCTCACATCCAAAGATTTCGAACGATCCAATGAGGCATTTAATTATTTCGTAACATTGTATTAAATATTCTTTTCTTTTTTTTTTAATAATAACGATTACACATGTAAAAAAAGGGAATAAGGAGAAAGGGGGAAAATGAACTCTGAACTCTGGACAAGATTGCTCCCCTCCTAAGAACTTTTTTGCACTTTGTATCAATTATTCTTTCTTTTTTGCTTATTCCTGAATACATTGTTTATACCTATAAGGAATGGAAAAATAAAAATTGAGAAATATATAATAAATGCCTACGACATATTACATTATATACATGTTAAGAATGAAAAATTTAATCACATACATTGAACAAAACAAATAAACAAGATTATCAGGGATTAATAACAAATAATAAAAAATGTTTTAAATAAAAGTCAGTTTTATTAGTTAAAAATTTGCTAGATCTTTTTTTTAAATATTTGTCAATATTAGAAGTTTTTAAAATTTTTCAGTATATACTATGTCTAAGCAAACTATTACATATTAAACTTTTTGTCAATAGAACAGATCGCAAATTGATTTAAATCAGCTTAAATTTTGTTAATATTATTAAGATCATAGGTATGAATTCATATATTTTATTTTATATCTACAAAAGATCTACAAGATCCACCTTTTACTCTTAGAGTTTACATAAAAATAATTTAAGTCGCCTACATTTTGCATACAGTTTATGAATTACTAAATGCCTTTTTTAAATATTTTATTTAAATATATAAATAGACTGTTTACAAAAAGAGTATCCTCATTCTTGCAGATCATTTATAATTTTTCTATATATGATGTACTGATTTTTGTATTCATACATAGAATAAAATCTAATAATAAACGATATTTCTGAGTTGATGTTAATTGGATAAAATGATAAAATTGATATAAGATAATTTGTTTGTTGATAAAATATTATCACGACGTATCAAAATTTCTCCAACACAGCCAAGATACTGTTATACAGGATTGTCTTTGCATCGCGACCCCAGAGATAATCGATATGATTAAATTTTTCTATTTTTTCAGTTTGTATAACATTTGGTAAATTATCCACTAGCTTTTGAACATCCTGAAACAATAATGGAAATTTTAAAATAAAAGATAATAATGATACCAAAGAGGATGCAATGCAGTATTAATATGTAAAATCTTGAAATAGTAAAACTTACAGTGTGATGAGTGAGAAAGTCATTATCACTGTAAAAAATTGCCACAGGTACTTTTACCCTTTCAAGAGTATATTTGGGTGCTTGTATAGATCCATAAAAGGTCAAGTTTACTTCAGTGCCATAATCAAATTTCTGAAAAGATCCTTTTCACAAACAAATTACAGATTATATACAGCATGTTCTAGTAGTACAGTTCTTTCTTTTTCTATTTTCTAAATTAAAATAGATAGGCAAAAAGTCTTTATATCATCGAAAGTGCGTTTGATAAAGATATTTTATGTTGTATTTTTCAATCCCTATTTTTTAAATATTTAATTACAGATTTTTTTTAATGCGAAGAATTCTAGAACTTTTAGGCAAAACTAAAACTTTCAATTATAATAAAAAAAAATGGTGTATACAATTTACAAAGATTATGATCTTACTTACCAGTTTTTATTATCTGGTTAAAATGATGTAATTGTTTAACTGAACTACCTGCCGGGGAATGTTCGAATATTAAAGGCAACATGGATTTATCGAGTTGATCGCTGTTAAATCCAGCAATAAGAAAAAACCAACAATAACAGAAACCCATCGTCACAGGACGAGGTGCTTTGTTTACAAGGGTCTTCAATACAAGACTTTGCCATTTATTACGAGGAAAAAATTGGTTTATGTTGCAAATATAAGATCCCTATTCAAACACATTAGTGAATTAGAATGATATGATATGATTTCATAAAAGAATAATCAAAAATATAATAGCAAAACATTGCATTACTTTTACAAGTACGTTGCAAATAGGTGCAGTAATCTTGAAAATTGGACTTCTTTGATTCCCCATAAATACTGTAGGTGCTAAGCTTATCATTCCTTTAATCTTAGCATTATATTCAGGTCTTTCGCTTCCCATAACATAGAACGCAGTTGTACCCTGGCTGTAACCGATATAATACAATTTGGAGTAACCAGTTTTTTCTAAGATATAATCTATTGTTGCTGGTAAATCATAATATCCGATCTCGTGCCAACTATAACAGAAATAATAAATATTATTATTTGACACATTAATCATTATTTTTTTTATTAGAGTTGGAAATGTTTCTTTTATAGAAATAATGTTAGTATTTAATTACTGTTACCGTTACTTTTTGTAAAAAATAAGTCATTACCATTTTTTGTTACTTAACAATAATGATTCGTTATATTTTTTGTTACTTTTTCTAAAAATTTTGATGACTTTTGTAGAGTCCAATTGTTTATGTCGATGTTTGACCTGTTCAATACGAAATCTAAAGTGATTTTAGATATTCCATACGTGTGTATATATTTATAAAGTAATAAAAATTTGTTATTATCGTAATGACATTACCGTGTTATCATTAGAAAAAAGTAATGGTAATAGAGTTACATGTAACGCGTTATTTCCCAACCTTAATTACTTTTTACATATTTATCAATTTAAGTTGTTTGATTACCTAAAATTCCAAAATTCTTTATCCTTAATCGAATAATATTTATGAGATCTAGAATAAGTGTTTCCACGAGCGTTCGTGAGCCAAACATCAAATCCATTATCGCAAAGAATATATGCTGCAATAGAAAAAGTTTATATGACGTATTAAATTCTAAATACTTATAATATTATAATGATGAATAATTATTATATTGTTAATTATTTATTAAATTAAGTTTATTTAATAAATTTATAATTATATTGTTAATATTTTATCTCTGTTAGAAGAGGTTTTGGTATAAATAACAGGCACACAAAAAAAGTGGTTAGTCCGGCGGACCAGACTAGTCAATCCTTATATATTTTGATTCACTGAATCCGAATCTAAGGTCAGAATTGCTGAATTGGCTCATTTTTTCCTAATCTAAAAAAAAAACACCCTGTAAAAGCAGTTTGGGTCACGAATTTATAATCCGGAGTGTGCAAATTTGTGTAATCACATTACCCGGGGAAAATCCATAATACGTACGTATGACAAGTCTGAGCTTTTGTGAATGAATCAAGCTTGCACACTCCGGATTATACATTTGTGACCCAAACTGCTTTTACAAGGTGTTTTTTTTTAGGTTAGGAAAAAATGAGCCAATTCAGCAATTCTGACCTTGGGTTCGGATTCAGCGAGTCAAAATACATAAGGATTGACTATTTAGTCTGGTCTGCCAGATCACCCACTTTGTGCTTGTGTAGACGGCTGAAATAAATTAGACGACTAAAATAAATTCAAAAATATAAAAAAATCAACGAAATAAAAAAATAAAATCATTTGAGGGTACTAACGAAGAGCTTTTTGAGGCCCCAGGAGCACCCAATCTGCGGAACTAGATAGAATTCCATGGCTTATAATAATTGGTAATTTAGAGCTTGAACTTGTGCATCCGAGGGTCTCCAAAATTCGACAATCAGGAGAAACTGACGAATTACGATCTTTACTACTTTTATTTTCAATAACAGTTATATCAGTATTTATGATGCTGTCAGCATTTAATGGTACTCGATCGTTAGATGAAAGCACACGATGCACGGTTAAATAATAATCATCTTGTGTGCAAATCTGATGGGTCTCAGCTACGTAACCATGGGCTTTAATCAGTTCAGGCTGCAACAGAATAACATAGTTTTATGAGACGCAAATATTTTCAAATATGTTTCCTAATTTATACAAATGTAATATTGGACAGTATTAAATTGGGAGTGATTATATTACTTATTTGGAGTATTAAAAATACTCTGTTAATCAATTTAATATTGCCTAGTATTACATTTTTATAAGGATTTATCCTGAATAATTTTTGAAAGTTGCTGTTGCAACTAAAAAGGATTCCCAAAAATTGGAAAAATTGCTTAAAATTATATAAAGATTGAGGGTTATTCTGATGCCAAAATTGTCTGCATTTTTTCACACGCATCTTTGACTTCAAACCTATTTTCCAATAATAATTTTTTTTAATTGTGCAGTTTAAGACTATATGTATTTACTATCAAAAGAGTCTTTATATTTTTTCTCAAAAAATCCAGTTTGAATATTATAAGTTAAAAAAAGTCTGGTAGCATGTGCACTTTAAGGTTCGCTACGGAAGTGTGCACTCAAAAAGTTAAAGCGTATCATTTCGTCTCATTAAGGAGAAAAATTTCGATTGAAGTCACTCTCTAATTTGCGAATAATTCTTTATCTATAAACTTATTTTATTTACTTTAAATAAAATTAATAATTACATCATTTATTTGAGTTTCTTTTGGCTCTTGTTTATCTGGACGGTTTATTAATCTCATCTATCATTAAAGCTAATGACGTAATAATTTTTATCGTTTTAATTAAAGATAAATTTGTGGGATCTGTGAAGATGGCACTTTTTGTCCGAGTGCCGTTTAATATTAAAAGTGCAAAAAAAAAGAAAATTATTAAAATTTTTGTTTGTTATTACATATAATATGGTAGACCTCCAGCAGTACTATTTGTAACTGATATTAAAAACGATCATATTTATTGCTTTCTTGTACTTAGAGAGAAGGTGTCGTGCTGACTTCGTAAAATTAGCACATTTTTTTCATTTTAATTATTTTCATATAAGGATTGAAGAATTCTATTTTTATTTTTATATAAAACTCGAGAACTATGGAAAGTGCTACTAGAACTATAATTATCTTTTTTATAGAATGTCTGCTTTACAGATCCAAAATTTGTGTGCATCTTTTTTATAATAAACCTTTGTCTTGAATTCAAATCATTCAATTTCACGTTGTTCGTATTTCGACGGAATTTTATTTTTGGATGTGAATAGAAAGTGACGTGTTTTAGCGATATTTCATATCAGCTAATCAAAGATAAGCTCGAGATATACTACGATTTAAACTTAATTGTTCCGCATTCCGCATAAAATACCCGACCTTTGTTGTATATTACAAATTTTGAATCAGTATTTTTCGAACAATTTTTAAAAATCATTAAATTTGATAGCTTTTTCATTCAATAAGTCTTATATTTTGTCTGTTGTTTTGATTAACTTGTCGAGCGAAATATTTTAACACGATGGCATAGAATATGACGAGTATTTCATCCAATTATCAAGTATATTGAATAAGAGCGATAGTTCTAAAATGGTAATGTGCGTAAATTTTACATATAATGCCCATATATTGCTTCACTAACTCAGCAAACATAATGACATCAATTTGTCATGAGTTTCTTATCATTAATTACGTCATTAATGACCAAAACATAATATAATTTAAGTTGATAAGGCTTATCAAGAAAGAAGACAAAGAAAATAAACATTTTGGCTAGCAATAATCGATTTTCGGCAGAATAGTAATTTTCTCCAGCAGAATGAGAGGATTAAATTTGATGATTCTTTTTCTTTAGAGAAATAGCATTACAAGGCTGACATTAAAACGCTTTACAGAAAGCACATATTATTTATGAAAAATATTTATTACTATTTATATTTAAAATATTTTATACAAACATTTAATAATAGATATTTTATATATGTGAAGGAAAAAATTATATTATAAAATATTTAACGTGTCATATATTAAATTTTATAAATTAAATATATATTTTTTTATAAATATTTTTATGATATTTATGAGAAATCTTTATGGTCTGTTTAATCTAAGCCCTCAAAAATATTTATAAAATATTTTGATAAATATTAATAAAATATTCAAATTATTATAAATATTTCGTAAATCTTATAAATATTGTATGCCGTTTGAAAAACCATTCTACAATGGCGTAGACGTAATTGTAAGTGTGCAATTATAAAGTGCAAAATATTGCAAGACGCAGCTAGTTGTCTATTTCTATTCTCGAGTTTTCTTGTTCGTATAATTAAAAATAGATAAAAAGGAAGTTAAACAAAAAGAGAGTAATGTTGATTAGCATTGATAGAAATGGACTGCGTCTTATAAACACTTGCAACTATGATTATACGATTCTTAGAAGTCTTTAAGATGGGAATATATCATATTCTCAAACAACACAAAGTCTAAACTCATATTGCATATTATTCATCAACGATATTAGCGCTACTGCGTGATTGAAGAACGACTCTCACATATTTAAATATTTCAACATTAGACTTTATCTTTGATTTCTATGAGACGCATTGAGGTACTGATAACGTGCACTTTTTTATACATTTCACCAATTATCTATATTCAACATGCTTTTCGTGAAATACGCTGCATTGTAGCACGTCAAAATTTTGAATTAAAATATAAATTATTGTATAATTAAAGATAAGATAATAATTAAGAGTCTATGTAACGCAGCGATATAACAAATTAGTAACCAACGCAAAACACAAAGAGAATGTGAGACGGAAGCGAGTAACTTTAATAATTTAACTTAGCCATATCATATCCTTATCAATAATTCGGTCAGGGACACCAAGACAAGTTCTACGTGCAGGAATTTACACGAATGAGCGATATGTATTGAATTTCTTGTTTTTGGAGAACACGTTATTAAGTTTTCAAGTCTAATAATAAAGAATTTCACTTGAGAGATTTTTTCATTTTTTCCTTGTCACTCGTGATACTGTGCTGCCAGAATGTAGGACCTGGAACTGACTCTACTACATATGTGTAGCATATACGTATGGGCTTAACGCGAAAATTATTGGCAGTTGAGCGCACATACACGTTTCATGACCATACGTTCTAACAGTACAGAGAGAGAGTGAGTTCAAATGTAAAGACCATTCTACATAAAAAAGTCATTTTACATAAACGCAGAATGCAGGTCGCAAGTTTCAAATGTGGACGCGACACCCCTATCAGAGAAGTGTCAGTGCAGACACTATCAACATTTCTGTTTGGCTGTTGCATCCGCGTTTATTACGATCTGGCATCCGTGTTCTTATGTAGAATATTACTTTGACGCATCTTTTATGATTACTTTTTGCGATAACATTGTCGAAACAATTTTGTATAACATTTTTAATTTATGTGACATGTAATATTATGATACCTAAATTTATAACTGTCGATTATAACATCTTACCATTGTCATATGAACTTCGTCCTGAAGCGTTGTTTTGTTCATGTTGCTGATGGTGTCAAGCTATCAGTACCACGACGGCGTGACGTTTGCAGATGATCTCGTCACGAATTATTTTGCAGGACTATGACTAATATGCAGATCATAAGACGCCACGTTTCTCCTTTCTCTCTATTTCACACAGCTGCTCCGTTTTTTGAAACACGGCTCACGAGAAGCGGCTTACGAGAAAATGACTCGCAAAATATTTGCGGTGTAAAAACCGGTGAACGTTCTCCGTCGTACCTCGGCCTTGTTTGCGCTTGCAAAAGAAAGGCGATATGTTCGGGCGGTGAAAGGTGCGCGTTTTCTTTACTTCCTCTTGTGAGTTCTTCCGAAATTTACGATTAACTATTAATCGCGTCTAGTCGCGTCTAGATGCGAAAGTCGCTTCGTTATAAAGCGAATAAAATGTTGTTTTTGAAAACGCAGTGGAACAAATTTACGCGCGGTTCGCGTATTCAACAAATTCCGAGGAATCTGTCGTCTCTCCATCGACGACAACGACTGCGGGTACGAATGCGAGACGCGCACAAGTATTATATATGTCACGGTAAGGTTCGGACGTGGGGACGTCGAGAAGGGGGGCCTAAATTAAAGATTCGAATATTTATCCGGGGAGAATCTGACTGAAAACGAGATATAATCTGACAATTTCTACTACGCGTTCTTTGAATGGCACGTAGGACACGGATACGTTCATATTTTGTTTCCCTCGTGAGAAATTTAATGTGTTTCTATTCTGTCGAATAATTTCAAAACCCGAGCCTGCGCATACTGCGATGACTGTAAACTTTGTACTTGTTACTCATAAAAAGAAAATTGCATTTGAAAAAAATTAATTATTTAATATTAGAAAAAGGAGCCAATAATATTGCGGTAAAAAGATGAATTTTTCCTATCAATTAATTTTGTATGCAAAAGTACAAAAACGAAATTGCGTCAAATGTAAAAGTGAAGAAGTAAATAACAATTAAATGTATTTATATATATTAATCGAAAAAATATCAGATTGTGGACTAATTCAATAATTTTCTAGGCTTTTAGAACGTTTAAAATATTTTTTAACAGTTAAAAATATATTTAAGTAAATGTTTAGTAAAAATAAATTAAGTGAATTAAAAACTGAGTATGAATCAATTAAGATTTTGAATCCTGTAAATTGAATTATGTATCTTTATATTGCTCTAAATTAATTTAGTTTATTTTCAAGACGATCACAATTATCAATTTTTTACATTTTTTTTACATTGTTACAAATCTGATAAATTTTAATATAATAAACTTTCCGTTTCGAATAAGTTTTTTAAAACAAATTAAATATATATTAATTTCTTTGAATTACTTTTGCACTATTTATCTTTTTTTCTATTCAATATAGAGAGAAAAAAGAAAAATTTAACAGTGGAAAAAACTCGAAAAGAACAGACTTAGAGATAGCATTTAAAGAATATATAAGGGTATATGTCCCACATAGAAATTGGCATTCAGTGGATGTCCAGTGGACGTCCACTAAACCTCCATGGGATGTCCATGTCCATGGTGGAAGTCAGATGAACGTCCATTAGAGATCCATGGGTCCATTTTGGATGTTAATTCTTCCATAGTAGAAATCAGATAGACATCCATTAGATTCAATAAATTTTCATAGCTCTATGAGATATTTATTTCCATAGTGGCAGTCAAATAGATGATCCATCTTACCTCTATAATAAATCTGTGTCAAACATCTTAAAAGATATCCATTATACATTACGCGGATAATTAATAAAGGCTTGACGGACCCTCGATGGACGACTGATGGACGTTTCATGGATTATTGCTAGAGGCTTCACAGAGCCTCGATGGACGACTGACGGACGTTTGGTGGATCATTAATAGAGGCTTCACAAACCCTCAATGGACGACTGACGGACGTTTCATGAATCGTTAGTGGAGGTTTCACTGAGAGCCTCGATGACGGACGTTGCGTGAAATCGAGACTTTTCTACTTTAAGTATAAAATATTCTTGAAAAAAGGCACTTTTGCATTTTATTAAGAATACATTTTTTTTATATGTAATGATCCACGAAACATCCGTCAGACGTCCATCGAGGGTGTATTCGAGGAGATGCTATTAGCGCTATCAGTATCAGTTTATCTTTGTTCTACTTTTAATGAGTAATGAAGATGGACTGATGCCGGTAGCGCTAATATAGCGTCTCCCTGAACGCACCCTGAGGCTCCATGAAGCCCCCATCAAGGTCTGGGGGTCTATTCTTGAAACGAGGTCGTATGCGATATTGTATGCTTAAGGCACTATAAAAGTGAGTATTCTCCATAGACCTTATAGATATGGACTGGCAATTGCTACAGTTTGTGTATAGAAAACGGTGTCCAGAAGAGGTGCGAGAGAGAAACAGACTTTTTAGTATTTCTTTCTCTAAAGTTACCGGAAATAATTATCGCGCATGTTAGCACACATGCATACATATGTATATACATATATATACACACACATAAGTTAAAACACGTGACCAAACGTATCCAATCATTGGATTTCAATGTATAATATGTACAAGCATGCGCGAAACATATTTCCGGACTCTTTAGAGAGAGAAGTATGGACACGGTTTCGCTTGGTATTGCCAGTCCATATCTATAAGGTCTATGGTATTCTCACGTCCGCCATTTTTCTTCTAACTAGCATGAAAAATTAGTTATGTTTTGTATATACAGGGTGTCTCAACGCACGTGGACCATTACTCGTAAAAGGGTAAAAGGGATCGAGATGAACATAAAAGTCCAATATTGTCTTGGGTTAGGTCTGCAAATAATCGAGATATTAACGTATGGAATTCTCAAATAATCTAATTAATTTCTATCGTAATTGTGAATAGTAAATAATAAAAACTTATCAAACATTCATAATAGATTTTTTCCATGTTATGGCTCAAGCAGATCAAGCTTTTCTCGACGCGCTCTCATTCGCATAATTTGAAAAATTAATACCTTGATTATTGGTGGACTTAACCCGAGACTTAACCCAAGACCTAACCCAAGACAATATTGGACTTTTATGTTCATCTCGATCCCTTTTACTTTTTTACGAGTAATGGTCCACGTGCGTTGGAACACTCTGTATACACATCAATAATCTTTGGAAGCACCAAACTTTATGCGACAATGGCCTAGTTTACATCGTGCATTTGATACGCGTATCAAGTAGTGAATTTAAGCTGATCAGCCAATGATTAAACACATTCACTAGTTATTTACTATTTGATACGCGTATCAAATGCACGATGTAAACTAGGCCAATAGCCTAGTTTACACCGAGCACTTGGTACGCGTATCAAATGATAAATAACTAGTGAATGTGTTTAATCATTGGCTGATCAGCTTAAATTCACTATTTGATACGCGTACCAAGTGCTCGGTGTAAACCAGAGCAATGAAACCATAGACCTTATAGATATGGACTGGCAATACCAAGCGAAACCGTGTCCATACTTCTCTCTCTAAAGAATCTGGAAATATGTTTCGCGCATGCTTGCACATATTATACATTGAAATCCAATGATTGGTCACGAATCTAGTTACGTGTTTTAACTTAATATGTGTATATATATGTATATAGATATGTATGCATGCGCGCTGACATGCGCGATAGTTATTTCCGGTAATTTTAGAGAAAGAAGTACTAAAAAGTCTGTTTCTCTCTCGCACCTCTTCTGGACACCGTTTTCTATACACAAACTGTAGGCAATTGCCGGTCCATATAAGGTCTATGAATGAAACAAAGACACGATATTTATGATCTTGAGACTGTAAAGGTTATTGCAATGTATTATATATATATATGTAAAACATTATGCTAGTTACTTGCTAGTTTGAAGAAAAATGGCGGATGTGAGAATACCTACTTTTTTAGTGCTCTAACATAACCGTAATAGTAAGGTTTCGACCAATCACGTACTTGAATTAGCCGGTTACAGCAGGTTACGGTTATGGTCGCCCAATCCGACGCGTCAAAACCTTACGTTATGATTATGTCAATTCATGTGTGAGGACCTTTAAAGCCCTTCATACACGAATTGACATAACCATGGGGTCTATTACGGTTCTTAGGTGAGTTCACTCACTTTTCACATTTCCAGCACTCTCTCCACTGATTGGTGTATACTTTTAGAACTAACAATATACACCAATCACTGTAGCTCACTTTTCACATTTTCACAGTGAGTGATCTCATCTAAGAACTGTAATAGACCCCCATAACATAAGGTTTTAACACGTCGGATTTGGTGACCGTAACCGTAATCTGCCGTAACTGGCTGAATCAAGTACGTGATTGGTCGAAATTTTACTGTTGTGGTTATGTCAATTTGTGTGTAAAGGCCCTAAGGGCCACCGCACAAACTCTTCCATAAGGGCCACCGCACAAACTCTTCCATAACGCGTTACGTTACGTTAAGTACTCCATACGAACCTAAGTTGTACTTAAAATTTAACTTAAATCAACGCACAAAGAAATCCTTAACGTAAGAACTTAAGAACTTACGTTAAGGATTTCTTTGTGCGTTGATTTAAGTTAAATTTTAAGTACAACTTAGGTTCGTATGGAGTACTTAACGTAACGTAACGCGTTATGGAAGAGTTTGTGCGGTGGCCCTAACGCGTTACGTTACGTTAAGTGCTCTATAAACCTAAGTTCGTATTTAAAATTAAACTTACATCAACGTACAAAGAAACTTTTAACGTAAGTTCTTAAGTTCTTACGTTAAGGATTTCTTTGTGCGTTGATTTAAGTTAAATTTTAAGTACAACTTAGGTTCGTATGGAGTACTTAACGTAACGTAATGCGTTATGGAAGAGTTTGTGCGGTGGCCCTAAGAGCTATCACACACAAAAGGTTTGTTCTGGTTGTCTACACTTTTACACTTCTACGAAAAATATAAGTTCTTATTGGTTTATATTTTTAACCAGCCAATGAGAACTTATACTTTTCGTAGAAGTGTAAAAGTGTAGGCAACCAGAACAAACCTAAAATGACATAAGCTGCATAAGCATAAGACCGTTGATACAATCAGGGTATCGATCATGTAATTTTTTCCTTAAGGCGGAAACGTGAAAAGTGAAATGTTTCATGTAACTATCTTTTTCTATTGGTGTTGAATAGAAAGAGACAGTAATTTGAAACGTTTCACTTTTCACGTTTCCGCCCTAGGGAAAAAATTACATGATCGATACCCAGTTCTCAGCATAAAGTCGCCATATTGATATACATAAGATGCTTATTGGCCTAGAGCTCTTATGCTATACACATGGTCGGTATTCATAGTCGAATCTTATTTTAAGATCGTCTCAAGTAATGTCTTAAGATGCTAATACGGCTCTGTGATTGGTTGATGGCATCTTAAGACTGTACTTAAGATGATCTTAAACATAAGAATTGACTATGAATACCGGCCTATGCTAGGTTATGCCATTTCGTGTGTGATGGCCCTAAATATGAGTGGCACGACCCTCCTTCCCCTCCCGTCGTTCATCTACAGACCTTGGCTCCCACCAACGTCCAATAGACATCCTTAACGACGTCCAATAAAAGTCCAATGGATGTACGCAATGCAGAACTGTAGATTTCGGGTGCGTTCGGGGAGACGCTATTAGCGCTATCAGCATCAGTTTATCCTTGTTCTACTTTTAATGAGTAATGAAGATGGACTGATGCTGGTAGCGCTAATAGCGTCTCCCCAAACGCACCCTTCCAATGACTCTGTATTGGATGTCCAATGAACGTTCACTGAAAGTTTCAAACTTCCATGACAGATGTCCATTGGACGTCACGTCCTTTGGAGGTTTCGTTTCTATGTGGGGTAAAATATATATTATTAAATAAGATAAAAATAATTGTTATTTTTTGTGTTTAAGTTATTTAAATCGACATGGAATAAATATATATATACTAATTATAGGGCGCGTTCAGCAGACAGAGCGGATCAGTGAGCGCTCAGATTCTCTAATATGATTGGTTCTTGCCTTTAGTTTTTTTATTTAGAAGCAGAAATCAATCATAGGTCGGTATTCATAGTCGAATCTTATTTTAAGATCGTCTCAAGTAATATCTTAAGATGCTAATACGACTCTGTGATTGATTGATGGTATCTTAAAATTGTACTTAAGATGATCTTAAAAATAAGGGCCTAAACACAATGCCAGGCAACAGGCAATAGGAATAGAAATAATGAAAGAGAGAAAGAAAGAAAGGATCTTCTTCTCTCTTTTTCTCTTTCTTTATTTCCTGTTCCTATTGCCTGTTGCCTGGCATTGTGTTTAGGCCTTAAGAATCGACTATAAATACCGGCCATAGTAAGCCCGGATCTACAATAGGTGTAGTAAGCCTTATGCCATAAGAAATTGACCAATTATAATTGAATGTGAGAAGAATAATCGAATATAATTGGTTAACTCCTTATGGCTTAAGGCTTACTATACCTATTGTAGATCCGGCCTTAGGGTTACTACACTATTGTAGATCCGGGCTAATGCGGCTATTGTTGAGGACAAAACACGTTTGATTGAGTTACGTAGCGCCATCTTGCTGGCTTGTGGCCGATACCGTTTGTCGTCAAGCGGGACCGCCATGATCGTCCTCTGGCAGTGTTGTGTAGATTCTCACCACGATTCTCCAGCCAGGCAGGGATACGAAAATACGTCCATTTCTCGAGGCGCCGTAGACGGATTCGCATCCCGCGCGCATCTACCGATCACGCTGTACGCTGCAATGGCGGTGTAGACGTCCTCAGAGCGCGGGGCTCATTTATCTCACGGTGTAAGTAGTCGAGATCCCAATGCGATTTTCAATAATTCGTTGCTTGTCGCGAGCTGCGATACCTCGAACAGCACGGTCGCCGTTATGCGTGCGATAAACGTGCAAAGTCACGGCGCGTGTTCGCTCGACACGGCCTCGCTCCACCGCCCGATCGTACTTTCGAGAACCCGCTCACTTCCATATTGAACTTGCTCGCTAATTTCGCGCGCTTATCACATTCGCTCATCCCAAGAAGAATCCACGTTTCATCGACAATCGTCGTTCGCTGTGCACGCGGTGCAGGCACGTACGCAATGTGACGAGTTTTACGTTATCGCACGAAATCAGGGCGTATCAGGTTAGGACGATACATAATCGCGCGAACGAGGTGGTCCGTGTGTTTGTAAAATTCCCGTTTTGTCTCTCATGACCTTACACGAGGCAACAATTTCGACACGGTCTGCAAGATCGATGGATAACGGATCGTAATAAACTGCATAGCAATGTGATCGGATTAAAATTCTGATATTCATATTTTAGCCATAAAACTTCCGTTACAATGTTAATCTCTTTCTCGCCTCATTTAATAGGAACTCGTCGTATCGTTAAATGTTCCTTTGTCCTGCTTTTAGAAACATTAGTCATCAAAATTGATCGACATGAATCTACCAAAGATAAATATTTTCTCATCATATCATACGTAATTCGAACGCGATTTAATCATCTCTATGAATGTATTTTATTCAGAAAACCTTTTTTGTATTAAGAAATTGTTACATTGTTCTACTATGTATAATTGTTATACTATATACAAAATTTTTGTTTAACAAATATTTTATGATATTAAAAATTAATTCTTCACAGTTTTAAAAAATGATTAACTGAATAAAATGTTACCAATAAATAATTGAGATTTAGGATTCTTGTTTTAGACTGCATTGTGGCTTGTTATCTGAATGGACAATAAGGTGGATGTCACAGAGGCTGAAAATATTTCAATGATTGGAACATCAGGAATTTTTCATTTACCTGATGTACCAGAAATATCGGAGGCATTAGAATCAACTGGTCTTAGCCCCTTGACTTCTTCCTTGGATCAAACTCTTACGCTGCAAGAAGATAAAGCTCTCTCGTCTGAAGTTAATATGGGCATTGAAGATACATGGTAAAATATCTTTTATAATTTGAACATAATTTACTTAGTTATACAATGTCTTTTTATGAAATATCTAAGTACATAAATAATTATTAGGTATAATTATTAACATTTATGTGGCTGCTTTGTATATTGATAAAAATTACACAATGTAACGTAGCTGAAATTGCACATTGTCCCTCACTAATTGGTGACACATTAAGTTAGATGATTAATGATAGTGAGTGATTACTTTCAACTATTTCTTTGCAAGCAAACAATTTCACTTTGCAAGTAAACAAATTCTCTTTGTTTAAAAAAAAGTATTTTTTCAAGTTGTTAACTTTAGTGGAATTCTGGTTAAACTTTTATTTTGAAATTATTTACGAGTAATTTGAAAGAACAATATAAAACTGTTCTGTTTAAGTTGTTCAAAGCAAATGGAAAATTTACAATTGTTGGATTACTATGTTGCTTTTTATAAAGCAAAAGAAATTTGCTTTGCAAATTGTGATAAAGTTGGTTTGAACTATTTTTGGTTAAATTGGACTTTGATTTATATAAAAATTGAAATTATTTCATTCTGCTTTCATGAATGAGAATTTAATTCTGAAATTTTATTAAGAAAATGTAATGTTGCCTTTGTTATGTTAGAAGTTTTATTATTCGTATAACTTTAGCATTGTGCAAATTAGACAGTGTATTATGTAAATAGTTTCTGATTATTGTAGGTAAACATGTTTTGAAGATTTTGATAAATTTTGTGAAGTGATTTAAACAAATTATATATCTTGTAAGTGTATATCTTGTTTGTCCAATTATTTCTATCTTTAATGCATTTTTGTACAATTTTCTTAGGACTGAAGCAAACAGTTCAACATCAGACTACGCGATTCCTCTTCCTCCACCATCGGGATTAAGTGATTTTACTGACATTGGTGCTGATCCTATTGGTGATTCTGGCACTGGTATAGAACATGGTCCGTTTTTGCCACCAGGTACACCGGCTCTTAACAATATCTTTGCAGAGGCTGGAGATTCTCATGATGACTCGCCAATGGGTGAGTGTATGTAATATGTAATGTAATGTCTGGAATATATAACTAATGGCAATGAACGATATATTTTCATCCTTTTTTTAATAAATACTTTCAGAGGTAGTTGTTTTGCCTGCAGGCGTATGTGGACTTCGTAACTTGGGTAATACCTGTTTTATGGCAGCTGGATTGCAATGTTTGACCGCAACTCCTCCTGTCCTACGACATTTCTTGGATTTGCAGCAAAGAGGAGAGAAACTGCCTCCACCTGGATCATTGATGGCACACTTTAGTGTACTCCTTGGCAAAATGTGGTCTGGGAGATACAGTGTACTTAGACCAACAGAATTTAAACAAACTTTAGGTGCTTACCATTCGCAATTCAAAGATTATAGACAGGTAAGTATGCAATTATTAATATATTTAATTAATTATTTATTATGGTTTGATATAAGATTATATTGTATGTTTAACAGCACGACTGTCAAGAATTTCTAGCTCTTTTGTTGGATTCCCTCCATGAACAAATGAATATGGCAAAGTGTGCCAAGAATTGTCAGGTTCCACTATCTACGACCACTGCCAATTCTTTTAATTCTATTGAAAACTCAAATGGAAAAACCCTTTCCCCTGTCACTGCCACGACCAACTCTAATTGTAATTCAGATCTTTTGGAAATGTACGAGTGTTTGTCACCAGAATGTCCAAATAGCCCAAATGTGACTATGGCTGGTTCTCCAAGAGGTAGGAAAGTTCTACAATGTAGAATATTACAGTTTCGATGTTGTATGTATTTGAATGTTATTTTTTAATATTTTCTAAGAGTTTGATTCGTCGATTGGAGAGCTCGACAGTATCACAAATTCTCCAAGAGATTCACCGTTAAATGGTGAAGATGACGAGGAGACACTAGATTCGGATGAAACTATTGAAGCGAGATCAAACACTTTTATTCACAACAAAGTGAACGAAGAAGGCGCAAATGAAGTTACTCCGACTCGTTCTTTGAGATTAGATACGTTAATCGAATTATCGAAAAGCGTGCCTCAATACGGAGGCTTATATGATATTCACAAAGAGGCTAAAACGAGTAATGCTAATTTCTTAGTAACACAACAAGAGTGTAATAATGAAATTCATTACGACTCACAGAAGTTTCCCAAGGATAATGTCCGCAGGACGCCGTTAGATAATTCAAACCTTATGGAGAACCATGATTTTGATAATAAGAATATTAGCATCAAACGCATAAAAGAAGTGAATGTTAAGAAAGTCAACGGTAGTCTCGATTCTACGTCAACTGGTTCTGACGTAGAGTACGATAGCGGTCTAGAAAAATGTAACGTGAAACGTATGAGATTGGATGATCAGGAGAAGAATCATAAGCATGATGGTCTTAGTAGTGAAAGTACCCAATGTTCACGGATTCCTCAGAACTATGGAAATGGCGCTATTGCTGCACAGGATGAGCTCGAGGCGGATAAGCACTGGGCGAAGCACTTGCGATCAAATAGGAGTATTATAGTTGACACTTTTCAAGGCCAATTTAAGAGCACAGTAAGAATTTTGTTTATAATATCGTTTATAAATGTTTATAAATATGGAGATTGTACGTTGGGGTCAATACCATGAATCATTGGTATTTACTGTCAATGTCTCCTATATTAAAACAGTAGAATGAGTTTTCATTGCCTTGAAAAAAAAGAGGCAAGTTTCATATTACTTTTACACAATATGTAATTGTATACGTCATAAAGCTTTTAAAATTAACTGGTATTTTTTTTCAACTATTTGATTAATTTGAAATAAATTTGTCTTTAGTTAAAATTTGAGATTTGTGAACATTTTGCTATATATAATACATTAAATTTTTATGATTTAAATGTGTTGTAGGTTGTGTGTTCAGTTTGTAACCATGTTTCTGTTACATATGAACCTTTTATGTATTTATCGGTGCCGCTACCTCATGCCATGGAGAGGCAATTGAATGTCACTTATGTTCCCGCGAATGGTGACCAACCCATGAGGTGTGTAATTTCTTTAAATAAACAGTCCAGAATTGGGAAGTTAAAAGAAGAATTGTTAAAAACACTGGGCAAAGAAGATATTTCCGTGACAAATATTGCACTTGCAGAGGTGTTGGAAAATCATATAGCGAAGATTTTGGTAGGTACGAATAAATATTTTTTTTTTATTATTAAAGCCTGTATTTTAATGAAGTTTTTTTAGTATTAACCTTTAAGTAGGTGAGGTAGTAACTCTGGGCATAGTTTTCTTAAATATTTGATACTTTTAGATTTGTAATGGAGCTTATTAATTTACTTTTTCATTGTTGAAATCTTAAAATTCGTTATATTTACATTCTTGTATCATAGGATATAACTAAGAGTATAATTGTATAATATGTGAATTTGACCAGAATATAATGTACTAGACTACCTATCTAAAGGTTAATAATAATAATAATAAAAAAAAAAAAAAATTTGTAAATATATTTAACAAAAATGTGTTATACAAAGTTACAATACTAACCATAAACTGATCAGTGATTTTGTGCATTGTATATATAGATATAAAAAATTTCAGTAACCATTTTATAGAACATAATATTATTGATAAACTAAAAAATATGATTTTAAATTATATAAAGATTGATTTGCGCGCGCGCGCGTGTATAAAGAAATCTAAATAAAGATAGTCAAGCCAGTACAGCTATGAATATGCTTGTATCGTTACAAACAATGGTCAACAGTCACCTCAAAAATCAACAGAAGAAAAAGAGTAGAAACCTTCCAATATTTACGACACATTGTGTATATATTTTATTATAGACACGGACATCTGTGTTTACCGGTTTGTATTGATGTGTGACTATCCTTATTTGAATTATAATTCTAATAAAAATGAAATAAAACAATCTAGGTGCTAATTATTGCTTTGCATAATCGAGCTTTATATAAATCGAGAGATAACATGCTGTTATTAAGGAATAATTGGAGAGTTAAGAAGGTGGTATGTCGATTAGGATCGATTATCGCCGATACTACCCTCCTAAAGAAATTTTGTGGAAGAACATTCTCGTAACGTGAAAATATAGTTACGGGGCTACATTTCATCGTACAGGCTCATCACAATTCTCTTTGTTCTCTATCTCTGTTATCTCTGTATCTTTTTCTTTCCTCTTCTTTTTTTTTTGTTATAATTTCACGAGCGCTGCCGGTCTCTTACTATTGTTGCTTTTTGACTATATTATTTTCCCCTTGCACCGTAGGTTTCGGGAATTACTTGCTTGCTGTAGCTTATCGTACTTAGGCGGAAACATCACTCTGTTGGATTCTACATCAAGGTTTTAAATTTAAGGACGACAATACACTCTTGAGACACGTCAATGATACGAATCGATCGATATACGCCTTTGAACTCACGGAACCTCCCGATGCGTACACTTCAGTGTCTGATGGCGGTGGGGACCGCCCAACGGAGATGGATTCTTGCCAAAGATGTACGATCACAGGCGAGGAAGTACCGTGTATGATATGTCTCGAGGAGTTGGATGGCGATTTGAAGAGGCACAGTGGAAACAGCTGTAACTTCATCATGTGCGATCCGTGCATCGAGGTGAGAGTTTATCATGTTGTTCAAGTATAATGAAAAAAATAATTTTTTAAATAACTATTCTGTTACAATAAACAATATTTAAATAACAATATTTATATGTTACTATATTAGAGTTAAATCTTTATATTTTGTTGATATTTTTTCGTATTTGATTGCAACTATCCCAATGATGATGAAAAACGGCTGTGTCAATCTAGTGGAAGGGGTGTACAAACGAGACATACATTGTCATTATTTTCACCTCGGGAAGGTCTGAGATAAGATTGCTAAACGTTCTAGCCGGACGGCTCGTAATTGTTGCGTACGAAACAGAAATAGCTTCACGTTTTCCAAAATGCCTGGGAAGCTTTTCAAGAGCAGAGGTGACTGGAAATCGGTGAAGTTGGAACATAGTACAATCTGCTATTTTAGTTTAATCCACAAGCCTGGTAATCATACCTGGAACTCAATTCAGACTAATCTGATGCTGCCGTTGAACCTGAGGGTGCTATCTTATTACTACTGATCGAATATTTTATTTTTTTAACAAATGCGAAATTTTTTTATCATAAAATTGTTGCGCAAATTGAAATCATTTCTAGCAAACCCCAAGCTTTTGTTGTATTACTTCACAGAATTACTTTAAAAATCAAACGGAGCCACAAACGTGTCCAATGTGTTCTACATACATGACAGCTTCGTCGTTTACGAAAATAGACCAAACTGGTCGACCTAGGCCCACCGTACGTATTTTGAATGTACCTTTAGTGTTAAGGCACGACACGACGAATGAGACGACTAATAATCGCAAAGGTACAAAGCTTTTTGGTTATCCTCATTTGATACGACTCCCGTCACGAGTGAACGCACGAGATTTATATGATATCATCAAGAGGAATGTGCCACACGAAGGACATTATACAATTCATTTCGTCGATGGACAGGTGAGGTATTTTTAATATCAGATCTAATATAAAGTTGTTTCATTTTTTGTGTTGCAAAGGCAAAGGTATACTAATTTGAGAAGAAATAATTTGCGTATAATGTGATTATTTTAATCAGAATACACTGAAATAACTAAATTATAAAATAGGGTCATCATTGTTCACGATGTATGTATACGGCACATTGTACGGGATGTAGTGTACCTGAGATGGGAATGGTTGCGCTACAAAATGGTGATACGCTTGCAGTTCGTTATACCGAATATGTTCCTAAGATTCTACATCCTATCGATCACGTAAGCGTTAGTAAGCAACGACCGCACCATCCACTATCTCTTTATGATTGCCTTCAAGCATTTAGTCAAAGGTAATTAAATTGATTCCTATGATTTCAATTTTATTAATTGATTTCTTGAGTGAAAATAATTGACTTAACTGTTTTATATACATGTGTGTTGTTAATTTAATTGCTGATATTGCTAATATTTCTTATATATATTTTTTATATCATATTTTTTTAGTGAAACTTTAGATGAACATAATCCTTGGTTCTGTCCGAAATGTGGATGTAATCAATGTGCCACAAAAACACTTACGGTACATCGATATCCTAAGTTCCTCATTGTATATCTTAAACGGTATGTAATATGTATGTATTTTATTGTATATTGAAAATACAGATCGATGTTACAGATAGATGTTACAAATGTTTTAGGGTTATCGCATACAAAATGTATAATATAACATAAGATAGTTGAACCGATGAACTTTTAGCATAAAGCCACCATATTGATTTACATAAGATACTCATTGGTTCAGCGATTTGGTTATGCTATGCATAAGCAGTTTATGCCATTCTGTGTACGATAGCCCTTACTATCATAGATAACTTATGCATTATTTTGGATTGTAGATTTGTATTTTATGAATGTGCGAGTATGAAGCTAGATGATAAGGTCACATTCCCTTTGGTGGGCCTAAGTGTAGGGCGCCACCTTTATGATCTCTATGCCTGTGTATGCCACTTTGGAGGTGCGTAAACTTTTCAAAATTTTAAAATTGATGAATTTTTTCTAAATTGTATCATTTTAAAAAGGATTTTATTATAAATTATCGGAAATACTTGTACATTTTTAAATAAAGAGAGAAAGATTATTATATAGATTATATTTTATATATTATAGAAACAATAATACGGTGAAGTAACGATAGAATATACACATTTATATTATTATATTATTTGCTTTTATCTAAAAACATTTTTTTTAAAGGAATTTTTTAATGGCAAATGTATTTTAGACATTTTTTTATGTCTAAAATTAAATATTTCTTCTAAAAATTGTTGAAATATACTTGAATACGTAAAGATGATGAATATCTTTGTTATATGTTAAATTTCAGGCGTGTCTGCAGGCCATTATACAGCGTATGCGAAGAATCCTCGTACGGATGTATGGTATTATTATAATGACGAGATTACGAGCAGGCAGAAGCCACAGGATGAGGATTTTAGCAATGCATACATATTGTTTTATAGTCGACAAGGGACCAACTTGAAACCGTGCAATATATAACAAGTCGTATATTTATCTTGGTAGCCGATAGAACAAGTCGAACGGTCAAAGGAGAAAGAACGAATGGGGCTGGTAGCAAAAGGATGGAATGTGACAAAAGGGGGGATTGACATTTACGTTCTTTCACGTGCAGACACTACAAAGATTTATTCGCATACTTTATGCGTTTGCAACTTTTTCTTTATTCCTTTTGTTGCGCTTTTGTCTCCCCCACGCATCCATCTCCCTCTCTCTTGCCTCTGCTAGTTATCTTTTAAAACTAACGGAAAGCGTACTTGGTATACGCATCGATTTGCGTTCAATTACATGCGAATATTGAGAACTGTTGCTGTGTGCGTTTCTTTCGTGATAAAGTTTGATAATGTCTTCACAATTGATATTTTGCTGAAGGCGTTTTGCATTAGCACAAAGTTTGACCTGATTCGCGGGTACTGAGAGAATTGAACGTATTTGTACTGCATATATTGTAAACGTATGTCGAATTTGTACAGTAGATGGTTAAATGTAGAAGTCGAGGATTCTAAACACGTAATTTACTAGTAAATAAAGGTGGACGTCATATTTGAAATCAAATTTGAATCACCACTTACCAAGGCGGGATGTCGCGCTCTTCATCATGCCTTTTTCTTTCTCTAAGCAGAGGAGCGAGAGAATATACGCTTATCAATAACAAAGTGTTGCGCTTATTCGATATTCCTTCGTTATCCAAGAACAAGAGGATTGTAAAGCGAAATTGAATATACACATTTTATGAAACGCAATTACGTTTATGGATTATTTATTAAATTAGTTGTATATATATATCGCAATTTTATTACAAGACACTAATTGCAGTTCAACACGCGCTCGCATTAGCACATCGGTGTAATACTGATGTTTTACGCCCATTTTTTGAATTGTTAAAAATTGTTATAATACGCTGTATTGTAATTTGATGGCGCGTATGCGCAATCCGAATCGATTCTCGAACATTTCTGCTTGTTATAAAACCGATTCCAAGTTTTTTAATATCTCCTATAGTATAAAAGAATTCTATTGCCGTCGCGTGCAAACGATTTCCTTTGAATCGTCCAGTTCCGGCCTTTTTAATTTGTAGCGAATTTGTTTTGATCCACTAATATTGCATTCTAACACAATCTTATCAAAATGCATATAAAATAATAAAAAGCGAAATTTTTATTTAATCTGCTAATTTCGCTGTTGATTTTTATTCGTAAATTTTGAAACCTTTTATATATTGCCTCGACAGTACCGCAACGATATCTGACAGCTGCGCAATCTGTAACTAGTACCATATAATTCGACGATCGATAATACAGAGTAGTTACATGACTGACAGAGGAATCAATTTTTTCGAATTGATAATGCAGACCATATATCGGTAATTACAAAAGTTTCATTGATAATATGAGCTGAGAAAAAATGTTGTAATAAAAAAAATTGAAGTTGTAAAATACAAGTAATAAGTGTTAAACGTTTTTCTTTTGAAACTTGGATAAAAGTTATGAAAATCCTTTCAATCATTACAATTATTTTATCGAACAATATGATAATTTATAATATTAAGTTACTTGCATGCTACGCATACGCTTCCACGTTAATTTTATGCGCAGTAATACATTCAATTGAATTCGGTACATTCTTGTAGAGTAGATGTATCAGCGAATGATTTTGTCGCACTGCAAATAACCCAATCATATTTCATTATTTTTGTTATATAAAGTGTGTGTAATCTAGATATATCTTTTCTAAAACAGAGAACGTGATAATATCAATCATTGTGTACAGTTATAATAATTATTATACAGTTATGGATTAAAGCAGTTATTTACTCTAACAGTTTACTCCTCTTCCGTTATTAATATCAAATAGTCAATTTTTTAATGCTATGTTTTAGTACTTGAAATTCTAAACTTGGAACTGTTTTATACGCTACTTAAGAAATAATCAAATGCGACGAAACAATTTGTACTTATGGGAAAAAGACTTTAAATGATTTATAATAGAATATTTTTTTTGCTTCATTCAATGCGCACTTAATACTGTAATAGCAGCCTGCTTACACTTCGATCTTCATATTACATTTACATTATGTAATAACTTAATATTATACTTTTTGTTCTTCTATTATTTATGGCCGTTCTTTCGTCGTTTATGTTTTTCATCGCTCGTTAATCTCATGCATTCGATGTTACAACATAGGCTGTGTTCCGAAATTCACTGTCAGTACTGAAAATGTATAGTTTATGTTACGTATACTATAGATTTTCAATACTGGTAATAAATATCGGAACACAGCCATAATCTCTTCATCTTCTCTAGATAAACATTTTCAACATGAATATATCGTATGCAGATCAAGAATTAAAATTGGTACAATTTCAATTTCTATTATTCAATTGTTATAGAGATTCTACATTAATTATGGCTTATTTTTAATCATTACATGTGGAGATAATTTTCAAATATTTGTAAAACTAAAATCATAACAATTATGTATCTGTAAAATTATTATTAAAACCTAACTCGATCTAAAAAGAAATACATTGATTAAAATGCCTGGTATTATGACTGCTTGTTCATCAAAGATATAGCAACGTTATAATTCATAAATAATTTAAATATTTGAAAATTTGGCAGTTAACTTTTTGATATGTATCGTAATAATTTACATTTGATTATTACAATTTAAAAAACAACTAATTGTTGTCCACATGTAATGAATTTTTAATGTAAATAATAATATATTCATAAAAATGTTTATTAACATTTTTTCGTATTATTTTGACAATATTTACGTGATAATGTTTCAAGAGATATTGATAAGACTTTTGTCTATAAATAATTAAGAATTTTTGTTTTTCAAAATTAGATATTAGTTCAAAGATTTTTTAAATGTTTTGTCATTTACTCATTTTTCGTAATGTTATGTTCATCTTACGTTCTTTTTTTCTTTTAACATTTTATCAACGTACAGATAATTTGATCTGATTGATATGAATATATATATATATATATATATATATATATATATATATATACATATACAGAGTGTCCCAACGCACGTGGGTCAATGCTCGTAAAAAGGTAAAAGGGATTGAGATGAACATAAAAGTCCAATATTGTCTTGGGTTAGGTCTGCAAATAATCTAATTTCTATCGTAATTGTGAACAGTAAATGATAAAAGCTTATCATACATTCACAATAGATTTTTTCCGTGTTATGGCTCGAGCGGATCGAGCTCTTTCCTCGGCGCGCTCTCATTCGCATAATTTGAAAAATTAATACCTCGATTATTGATGGACCTAACCCGAGACCTAACCCAAGACAATATTGGACTTTTATGTTCATCTCGATCCCTTTTATCTTTTTACGAGCATTGACCCATGTGCGTTGGGACACTCTGTATATATAGTTTTAAATGTAAAGTATAATTAATTTGATATATTACATCATTAACATGTCGCTACGTTAGTTTCCGGATATTGTTTTGACATAACGTGCGCGCGCGCACGTTGATGTTTTCTTCAATTAGTGCAGTCAAAATATTTAAACGTAAGAAATTTATTTAAGAAATAACAATCTAGGGAAGATGAAAGCATTTATCGCAGTTTATTTCTCTATATTATTTGTAATTCCACCTAAGTTTTTTCGTATCTAACCTTCGATACTCCTTCAAATCCTTATGTTCAATTTATATACGTACGTCTCGTATTGTCGTCGTCACGAAGCTACATTCATTAACGCAACGAAACAGTGAACCAAACAATCGCGCCGGGATGTATAAGGCCACCAATCTCGCAATTCACCGTACGGGTCTCTCCATTAAGAACAAAGAGCGCCTGGTTGGACGGGCTTACCATATATCGACCAAATATACCGCTTTGTATTATCGGTCTATTCGGATTACCCCATTTGGTGAGATGTGGTGGTGTTGCTTTTCCCACGCCCGTTATCATTTCCACTTTTCCTGAAAAGACAGGTGTGTTAGATTCTGTTTTAGTGGCACTTCGTAAAAATTCAATTTTGCAAAAAGTTTAAGGGAAAATGTAATAAAATTAAAAAAAAAATTTGAATAAAATATATATGTAAAGGGTTTTTTTAAATGTAAACAAGCAATATTTTATTAAGACAAAATATTTTAATTAACTTGGAAGATTTCTTGTTAACAAAATAGCATAACAAACAAATAACTTTAAAAGATTAAGCAGATAAAATTATATTTAAAGAATTAATTTTTAAAGAACAATTTGATAGAATTTTTATTTCAAGTTTATATATAATTAGAAAAATATATTTAAATAATATTGAATATAAACATTAATTGCATGGTTTAATGTTTAACTGTTTACCGAAATACGAAAGGGGAATCGGTAGATTATTGCTTTTCTTATAATAAGAATAGAAAAATATTTGATAAAAATAAATCTAAAATTACCAGTAGTTAAATCTAAAAAGAGAATGTCTTCTTTGTCTGTCGACGAAGCATATATGTCGTAACTATGTGTCGTTTGTGATGGATAGAAGGCAATATCGCTGATATTTAAAGTTGTTTTTACGTCAAAAGCGAATTTTAGTCCGCTTGCTGGAAAAAAAATATATACATACATATACATATATAATTGAACAATTTTTCAGTCGCTATATTTAAATTATTATTTCAAAATTAACAAATTAGAAAAGATTTCAATAATAAATAGTCTCATAAAAATAATGTTTTATTAGTCTATTAAAAAGAGTATCTTGTTCTATATTATTATAATAAAAGTGCAACAAGTGAAGTGTTATTACGTAATATCTCTTGCACTACGAGAGTGACACCAGTGTTTTGTTTGTCGAGAGTAACCAGGTATCTGGAATCAGGAGAAATCGCTGGCTTTCCCAGGATGCTTGGTTTGTGAGCGAGTACGCTATCAGTAAGATAGTCTAACAGCACTTGACCAGTAGGTCGACTAGTGATCGGATCTTTACATTCCAATATTACAAAACCATCTGGAAAGAGAATTTTATTGCGTTCAAGCTAAACGGGCGAACATAATCGAAAATTATGAAACAAAAGAAAAACTTAAAAAATATCAAAGTAATATCAAAATAAAAAGTAGATTACAAAGATCAGAGAATTCTATGCTTGTTGGTAAGCAGTTGTAGCTGGCCAAGTTCACGGTACGAGTGTATCTCATGTTGACCAGGTCGAGCTTGTACATCCCATGTTGATATGTATGTGTCACATAACCGTATTTGAATATGTGTTTTGTATCCTAGAAAATATAAAAATCTTTGTAATAAAAATAACATAACTAATCACACAATTTTGTGTAATATATATAATCGATAATATAATTCCAATTAATTGAATAAATCGTTTAATAAAAGAATTTATTTGCAATTTTAAATCTGCAAAGTTTTTTAATATTGAAAGATCAAAATAAACATACTCGTTGCTGTGGAATGTACAGTCCTTTTAGGCGATCAAATTGTGCATCAATAGGTTCCAGTTGTATGGTACGATGTTTTTTTCGTTGGGCAGCTTCCTTGATTATTTGCACGGTCTTGATGCCGACGTCTCTTTCGTTTCTCCAGTTTAACACCCACACGTAGTCAAGATTTTGTACATACCACAGATCGACTGGGTTTTTGTCTGTAGCTACTACCTGAAAAATTATATTGAAATTATTTTATGGTAATTTCGTCGATTAGTTTTTTTTTACAATAGAAGACAATACGTACATCGATTATCATCATCTGCACCTCGCTGATCACAAGCACACGGTTCTTATCCGGTTGACTAACGTATACATATCTATCAGCAACATTTATGGCACGTCCCCAAGAACACGGAACATTTTTAGGGCCGCAAACATATTCCTGAATAAAGGATACCATAATAAAAACATCGCGAGAGAAGATGACAGAAAAGAAGAAATATACATTAATTTCGCACCTGGGTACCAGGTATGATGTCTGTGGAATGAATTTCGTGTAACGCATGACACGTAGATGGTTCGTATACTAAAATACCCCACTCGTGAAAAGATAAGAATCTCCGTTCTTCATCTGTCGCAACTGTGTACAAGATTTTTCATATTAATTAAAAACATGATAAGCTAATAAATAAAATAATACTAGTTTCCTTCAACTTTTACAATTAATACTAATAATGATATATTATTGATTAATATTAATGCAAACATCAGTGAAGTTTTCTACTAAATTAAATATTTCTTTAATTAAACATATTTCTATAATGGATTACTATTATGAATCCTCATTAGAGCAAAAAAGTTGCCCTTTACTCACTCGGTGTAGGTTGCTCCTGAATCACTAAACTGCTAATGTCTCTCGTTAGTCCCCCAGCGCTGGTCGCTTCACACATGTAAGCTCCCGTGTCGGCATAATCGACCTTCCTGATTAGCAATTTGGTACCGTTCCCGATCACTTCGTACTTGTCTGGTTGATCCTCGCTCAGGGGTTTGTCATTCTTCAGCCATCGTACACGTGGAAGAGGTTCACCTATCACGTGGCACCTCATCTTCGCTGTTCCCTTTGGTCGCTTGGATTGGAACTGTGGTGTCACCCTGACTTCGGGTACAGCTAGGAATGTCATTTTTATTTCATTATTTTTAATTAACTTATACAAATTATTTTTTTAAATTGATTTCTCTCTCATTTTCACTTTTTCAACAGTATTTTATTATACTTTAACTTTATAATAATCACAAAAGAAAATGTGTCTTTATTATTTATATTTGTAAAAATTATTTATATTATTCTTGAAAATTATTTCCCTATAATCTTTTTTTTGTTAAAAAAATTCAACACAAATTTGTTAAATAATTTCTGTAGATAAAAGAATAGCTCTAGTGAATGTGGAATATTTATGATACATAAATTATTGTACATGTATTGTATAAAGTAGAATTTTGTTTGCATTTTCATGATATAAATTAATTATATAAATGGCAAATTTTTTGTTTTTCAAGCAGAATTAAAATATGTCTGATCCAAATATTAATTCAATAACTTATATTATTTTAATTAAAAAACTTACTGTAAATGGTGAGCATGTGAGTTTGCACTACATCTTCGTTGCTGAGAGCGTGACACGTGTAATTACCAGCATGTTCCAATTGCACGTTTGTTAGATAAAGACTGTCATCGTTAAGAACGCGAATCTACAAAGTATTCATAATTTTTTATTGTTAATTTGTTGTTGTTAAATTGTAATTTAATGTTAATTTTTTAAAATTATTACTTACTCAAAAGAGATAAAAAAATTGATTTTAATCCCCATTCGGAATAAAAGAAATATTTTTTATGACTATTGTAATAAAGAAAAGAGAAAAAAATACGATACTTGTTATTTAAAGAGTGATCTGGCATATAGATAATGTGACATCTAAAGGGCTAACGACAAGAGTAGAGATTGAATTATTTCATTCGAATAGAATACCTCCGCCTCGTTGAGGGTTTCCACGTCCGTGTCATAACGACGCCAGACCAAAGGCGGAGATGGTGTTCCGGTGACGTCGCACTTAATCTCAACATTGTCTCCGACTCGCGCGGATATGTGATTCACTTCGAGGGATTTATCCAACAATACCACCGATACGCCTGCACAGATCAAAACCACCCTCGCGTATATTATGTGTACGTTATACTTCGGCCAAATTGAATGGACGATCATTCGCCGTACAAACTTTGCATAATAATTCCCAGCGGTCGTTTATATATGCACGATGGCACTGTACCGGTCACGTGTGCAGTCTGACAATTTACGATGACGCTATTGTCTATGGACAATGCGTCCTGCATTGAGACCATTATAACATGGATTACCATAAGAAAATTATTCACAAATGGTTAATCACTGCGTTAAATCACTGCACTAATCGCGCCAATAAAATTGTATTTTACAAAATTATCAGATATATGATATAAACAAATTTTCGAGAATAAACAAACATTTCAGCTAAGAACATTTTAAATGAAAGAAATTACTTCAAAGGATTAAATTGATTTGAATATTATTAATGTAATTAAACGTCATCTCTTTGTTTTTGACTGGCAAACTTGTCGTAATAAATGATAAATTAATAGCAAATGGTACTTACTGTAGAGCTTACTGAAAGCCATGTAGAATTCGTTAACATTCAATCTGCCATCACCGTCGGTGTCATCGTAATTGATCATGTGGCTTAAGTTGCATCCCGCGGATAGCTCCTCCATGTTTTCTTCCTTCGCGATCTAAATGTTCGAAAGAGCTTGAGCGTATTATTCACGAGATGCTCATGCAATGGAAAAATCGTGTTACTACCGTTAAAGTAACGGCCATCAAATAAATCTCATCACAAGTACTTTTCCTTCAGTTTAGTTAACTCGGGAGAAACCGCTAATGAAGAAACATTATACGAAGAAAAGTATATTCATTGTTAAATCACCTGTACGAGCTCCTCCCGTTCCAAATTACCATCATTGTTTCTGTCGTAGTGAGAAAACATGATGCTGACCAAGTATTCCTTGCTGTGATTATCTTCGGCCATTAATCTGGCATGGCTATACAGAAGCAAATTGTCCTACGGCAAATAAATATAGAAGTAAGAGTAAATAAAATAGTATTTAGAGTCTGATTACGTTTTAATAATTTTTTAAATAAAGCTAATTGAAAAGTGTTATACAAAAAGTTTACATGAAAAAATCTCGACACCACAGCTAAATTTACATATGTGTTGAAATAAATTACAGTTTAAATTTATAAGTCACAAAAATTTAGTTTTATCTTAAAAATAGTAGTTTATTATTTTTAATATTATTTTAATATTATTCTTTTACATATTTTGAAATTATAGACATATAAGATTATTAAACTGGATAAAAAAATAGAGATGTTATTTATAGCTCAATAACAAATTCAAACTTATTTCTATTTTATATACTCCAACTTTTTGATTGAAGCTACATCTGTGAACAGAGTCAAAGAATAATAATAATAATTTAGTAAATAAAGCCATTTATTTGTAATTCAAGAAGATAGGGGAGCGTTTTTCATCAAAAAATTTTCGTTAAACTTTTCAGCGTTTTAAATCTGAAATTATTGCATCGCGGAGAGTAAAATCAATAACATACTTTCATAATCTCGTATTCTTGTGCCGAACACTCCTCAATATCGTGACCGTTCTTTCGTGGAATCGATTTGTTCGCCTGATGATGCTTCATCTTATTCTTAGCGTACTTAGCGATAGCCTTGCTTTTGGAGGGGACATGGTACGCGAAGAAATCCTTTCGTGCCTGCACGCTGTAATTACCTGGAAATGATTGAATATTCCATCATGAACTTTGAGTTTTCATATAACGACATCTTTTTTTTTTCTTGTCGTTACAACTCTTAATAAACTGGACTGCTGCGCGGCTACCATAAATTGATAGAAAACTTTCAAGTTATTATTGAGTTCATAATAAAACCAAAGTTTCGTGAGTTCGCTAAAGGATCGTGGTTTCTTTTTCCCGTAGAGTAAACAATGAATTAAAGTTAAAAGTATCGGTAAAGATTTAGGTAATCTTTATTTGATGTGTTTCATTTATACGCTGTTATATTTATAAATTTAATCTGCTGATTACTAATTAAAAATCTATATTAGCAGATACATTAGTAGATTAAAAGTCGCGATTAATTATGCAGTGTATTGATTCATATATCATAACATATCCTGCTTCTAATAAGATTTCAATTTAAATTGCATTAATAATTTATAATTGTGAAATCTGAAAATAGTTAATGGTGCATTAAATGATTTACTTTATTCACTTGCTACTAAGCTTGATTTCTGATAATTCCGGTTAAGTAATTAAGTAAAATCAAATCTAATAATCAATTAAGTTAAATAAATGGATAATTAAAATTATATAAATAGAAGTAGAGTTCAGTGTATGCCGCGAGGTCGATAAACTCCACCGGGTTCTTTTTTATTTCGTTGAAATCTAAAATACAAGAATTGATTTCAAGCTAGTGAGAAATCTTTACCCACATCGCTAATATATTAACCATGAATTTAAAAAGATTTTTATAATTAATGAGAAATAATTCAGGTATTCAGAACGGGGCTAATGATTTTTTAATATATATGACTCTTTAATGAGATCAGAAAATATATACGAAAACAGGGCCAACGTTTTCTTGCTCTGGATCTCGTTATATTCACCAAGTTAATCGATTAAAATCTCAAGATACTGTATATATATATATATATATATATATATATATATATATATACATATTGTCTCCTTTTTAAACGAGATATTTTCTCTATAGATACACGTTCCTAGCATACACGCTCATAAGCATAAGCTTCCCGTGTTACGTAAGATAGAGACGTACTGTCCGGCACGTGCTCACCATTGTTGAAGCATCTGGAGAGCCTTCGCGTGGTTAACGGCGTGCCGGCGTTGCAGGCCGCGCGGTGCATCTCGCAGTGATTGACGTATACCCTGCCATTGCTCGCACAGACCGGTCGATGTCTCCGCGCGCATCTACGAACGCAGACGCACGCGGCGACCATCTCCTCGCCGTCCGCGGAGACTTGGCACTCTCTTCCCGCGCCGCAATACTTCACCAGGCACGGGTCGTCGTCTGAAAGAGCGGAAAATATTGCATCTCCGCTATCTTGGGGCCCCCCCTCGCCCCTTCACCCCTGTCCTCGCCGCCTCCCCGCGAGATGTGTGTTGCAAATCGGGATATCGCAACCTTGGATATGCGGCCGGCGCGCGAATCTTTCCCGACAGCCGTATGTTACAGGCGCATGCGATTGATGACGGGATCTTATATGTGCGAAAGCGCGCGGAATACCTTACGCCACGAATATACGCATCCATTCACGATAAAACTGCCGATCATCCTCGGTAATGCGACCGTTCTATCTTCTTGCAATAAATCACCCTGCGCAACCCCGTTAGATCGCAACCTTAGAGAATATTGCTATAACTGCCGAATCATTTCGGGATATTTCCTCTCCTTTCCAGTGTTTAACATTTCCTTTTTGTTTTACATTACGATCTGCGAACGTCAGTTTAATATATTCATTTTATGAATTCTACATTATTCGTGTGGAGTATTCAAGACACCCCAATTTTACAAATTTGCTACGTTTATATCAGCTAAATGCTTGTTATCTGTTTTTCAATTGATCGTTACGTCATATAATCTGAATGAGGAGTAAATATTTTTAGCACATACTTTTATATTGTTTTCTTACTAAATTTATGTAAATTTTGTGCATATTTATCCGTAGTATAGTTAATTTTTTTATTACATTTTACTTTCATAATATTACATTTATCACAAATAGTTTCAGTGTTTAAAAAATTTTGAATTTATCTCTATTTAAAGAATGTATATATTAGCAATGTATTTACTTAACTGTAAATAATTGTCAATAATTAAAATACATTGAAAATTGAGATATAATGTTGAGATGTCAGAACATTCCACACGAATAATTATGTAAATAAACCATGCGAATAATGGGGTTCTGTGCTGGTATTAAATAATAGGGAACGACTTTACAATAAAGTTGCACGAGCAATATTCTGAGGATACAATTTGATATAATATAATGTAAAGTGAAAAGTTAAAAAAGAAATATATAAAAAAACTGCACAAACGACGATGCATTATAAACAAAATTCTATCACGTTTCGATTGTACTTTTTATATCGTGCTATTCTTCTTTTATTCGCGTTGCGAAGCGAAGCGAGCGTTTTCCACAGCTTCGTAGCCATGTGCGCATTTTTATACGTCATTGCGATTTTATTGATTGTAGGATTGGTACTTTACACAATTTTGGCGGTGTATCGATTGGTTTAATGACGACACGAGGTAAACGCGTATGTACGATCCCGGCGAATTGTGACCGGAGATACAGAGTTTAATTAAACTTCCCGAATGGTGCAACGACACACGAATCACTAATTGACATATACGTAGAGAGAGGATTTAGCGGTTACGCACTCTTGTGGACGTGCTGGTTCTCCGAGTCTGCGGCTTCGTCATCCGTCGAGGTCGGCGTGGTGGATGGAGGACTCTCGGTATCCGGCGATATGCCATTATTGTTTACCGTAAAATAACGATGTCTCGAGCGCTAAAAATGACAGACCGACACACATTAGATTACACACATTAGAGATACTACGTCGTGTAAGTTGCGTACAAAAGATTTCGTGAGAATAATGTAACAATGTCACGCGATAGGATAACCCTTTTAACGATTCGTAATCTCGTAGAACTGGAAGCCGGGGAATGTCTAGTTGACTACCTTTAGCAACTCTCGTCACATTCTTGATGGTTCATGAAGATTTTAAAATATTCAAAGCATCTCGTGAATTATTCGTCGCCGACAATTTGGATCGCTTCAAGTCGCCGGAAGCCGGGCCGCGCGCGCAAGGAAACGAGAAGCGGGCTCGTCGGTTTCTGGATTGAGTCCCGGTCGGAGTAATGCGCTTCGACCCTGCCGAGTACACCGACGGTCGATTTCGCTCAGGTAAATTCAGCGCAATGTCAATGTATACAACTAAATGTACACGGATTACGGCCACTATCGGGTGATGAGAGTTACGCGAGAAGACCGTTTCTTGGCGCGAAGCCAAGGAAATCTGCTGTAAGGAGAATACTCGTCTAGCGGTCATCAGCTTTCAGACCAAGGTTTATGCGAGTAATAATGTTCCTCAGTAGGAGAAAGAGAGAGAATACGGCAAGAGGATACAGCGAAAACGTGAGGGATTTGTATAATCGGGCGATAAGTTGTGTCGCGACTTGAAATTGAAACGAGCGCTGAAAAGCTTTCCAGGGGAGGAAACCTAATTTCACTCATTAATCTTCTGTCTGAACTCGTTTATATGTGAGTTTATTTCGCATGCAATCTTTAAGCGCAGCATTAATTACTCTTTTTAAACAAATTTTGCTTAATTTACCGCACCTTTGTTAAATAGAGGATTATTAAAAATAAAAAATAACAAGAAAGATAAGAAAATTAATTTAAAAAAATTACAACGATTATTTAATTTCAGTTTGAAGAAATAAATGCGAAAACATTTTGTTATAAAGTATTATTCAATTGTTGGATTGTTTTCCGATCTAAGAATAGTTTAATTTCTTATTCCTTTTATAAAGGTTAATCAAGATGATTTTCAATGGCATTTTAAAAATAATAAATATATAATTTTTGTAGAATGTGCAAACCAAAAGTTTGAAATTAAGTCATACACACAAATTGAATTTTACTTCTTTGTTCAAATCTCAATCAAATTGAATTCAATCAAATTAAAACATAACTTTTAATTAATGATATAACTGTTGATGCAATAAATTTTCATACATAGATAATAAAAAAAATTTCTATGTAAGAAAAATTTATTTATGATGTAAAATCATATTAAAAATATTTTTTTAAGATTGTCAAAATACACGTAATTCGTATTCAAATCTTTCAGATAACAATTTTTGAATAATTTAAATAGATTTAACAGCAATTTAAACTTATATCAAATTGAATGTTATTAATCTATTAATTGATTTGATTCAATTTGATTTCAATTAGTATTCAAACAGTTTACACATCTTTACAATTTTGTTTAGTAAATATAACAATAAGAGAGCAAAATAATTTTATTGTTTTTGATACATAATAATATAATAATATATATGTACGTACATACCGTGCTTACCTTGTAACGAATTAAATCAGAACCGAGTACAGGAGCAATATAGGTCGAGACGATCGAAAGCAACAGGAGATAGAAGGTTACGAGGCAGGGCTTTAGTCGCATCTGAAAAGTACATAAAAAATTATGTCAAGTTGCTGTCAGGTTTATATTTTTATATTATTTTTATTGTTTTTCAAAATAAGTAAAAATATAATATTTTACGAATATAAATTAATAAAGATATGAAAGATGATTAAATATGGTATTTGGCTACATTGATCATTTCTTTTTCGATAGATAACAACAAAATTCATATCAATTGTTTAATAAGACGGACAAAAATATTTTTATTTTATCTCCTTGAACATATTCAGGTATAAGCTTGAATATCTGTTACATAATTATATTGTATATAAATTAAATATAAAAAAAATTTATAAGTTGATTAGATTAAATTAGATTTTTCTGATAAGTTGAAATATCTATTAATAAACAAATAAAATTTTATATAAAAAATTAATATGTATGATAGTAGCTACGGATCATAAGAAGAAATTTCAGAGAATTATATTACAAGTTTTGTGTGTGTGTATGGCATTTGATAACAAACAATATTAATTACGTTCCGGGATTTCTATAGTGCATGTAACATATTCTATACAGAAACGGAACTCAGCTAACTTCAAATGGTCAGGTATTTATGTTCGTGTGCGTATGTATGCATGCATGTATGTATGTACATACATACATACAACAAATTGCTAAATATTTTTGTTTTCCTATGAATGAAGCAATTTTTACACTATGCCACGGTGGCACATCGTTTGATCAAAATCTAATTTTACTTAATATTGCGAAGAAGAATGTTATACTTTTCCGATTATCTAACCGTTCATGATATATCATCTTCTAATCCACTGAAGCTACTACACCAAATTTTCCGATATGCCGTGAAAAGAAAAGGGAGGGAAATCACGATTCTGTACGCCTGGAAATTTACAGTGCTTATTCCGGAGACGTTTACATGGTAGAGGTTGGCCCATCTTAAATCTTCCGATTAACTTCGAGCGCGTGGCTCGTCTATATTTTATACGCGGTACTCGGAACTTTACCGTTAAGAATGGCACTTGTGTACGAATTGCAAAATATTGTATGTAAGTGCATACGATTTTCATTGACAAAGGAACCTTGCTAACCCGAAAATTCTGATTTTAATGAAACTCGGCATAAATGTAGAGGGGGTAAATACCTGAATTTAGAAATTTTCTGTTTCGGTTCTAAAAACGGTTTGAAAGGATGAAAACACCCTTCAAAGATAAGACATTTTTGCCTTTTCTTGATATATCTCGTAAATTAAACAAAATATCAAAAAATGTTTTATACAAAAGTATTCTATTTATTTAAAAAAAATTTTTTTTAAAAACAATTTTTTTCAAAAACAATTAAAAAAAAAACTATTTTATAAAAAAAAATAGCATAGTTAAATACAGGTATTTATACTGTAAAACTTTTGTATAAAATATTTTTTGATATTTTGATATTTTACGATATATATTGTGTAAAAGACAAAAATGTCTCAACCTTTGAAGGGTGGTTTCATTCCTTTAAACCGTTTTTAAGTCTAAACAGAAAATTTTTTAATTTATGTATTTACTCTCTCTACATTTATGTCAAGTTTCATTAAAATCAGAATATTCGGGTTCGCGAGGTTCTCTTGTGAGATGTAAAAATACATCAACTACAATACAAAATATAGTTAGCATAGTTGAATAAGAAACACTGTTGTAATAGATACAATTTTTTTATTATCGTTGAACCATAAAATATCTTTAAATAATTTATGTATGTACTACAAGAGTTATTTGCGAAGATTTTAATATTAACGAAAATTGTATAATAATGTCTTTTAACTTGTTAATTTAATTGTATGTTATATGTTAAACATTAAATAAGTTATAATATATATTATATGATATTTTTTAAATAAGAAACAGGATATTCTTTAAAATGAGAAACAGGATGAGAAGGCGGAGAATGTTTTATCACTTTCTCGAATAGAGCAGTGGCTCTCTTAAGAAATGTATAACAGTTTCAAGTACTCATTGAAAAGTATGTATCAATTTTGTTATATTTATAACTACTTTTAAAGTATATTTTTTTCTCTTTATCGAAAAGGTGTGTCAAGCGAAAAGAAAAGAATGAAAAGAAAATATAGCTGTCATATATAGATGTCACAAATTAAAAATTTTTTTACTAATTAATTTGACTAATTAAAAATATAAAGTAATTTTTTTTAAATCACTTCAAGTTATTTAATTCTTTTTTAAGATCTACGATCTTCTCTGTTAAAAAATAATAAGTTGGGAGAACATAGATTGTTCTTAATCGTTCCGAACATTTGATTTGGTCTTATAAACACATGTAAAGCAGAAACACTATTTGCGAGCCACTGCTGTCGGTCCTTGAACGATTGCTGATGATGGAACACTGCAGTCTTTTTGGGTGGGTCATTTAGTCTGCGCCTGCTGAGCAGCTGGGTAAGAATCTAATAGAGGCTGACAATACAAGGAGGTCTCAGTTCTTCTTTGATCTCGGCTTGGTACGCATATGTGTCTCTGAACAGTTTTCAAAAACGAACACTAGCCAGACAAATCAGAAAACTAAAGTAAACTTTTCACTTTTCCTCGGACTCTAAGATTTTTGTGAATATTCTATATAATTCTTCAAAACAAGGTATTAATATCTTTATGTATAATATGTACATAACTCTTTCCAGATGTATATCCTTTATAATTTATTATTTAATTTATCTTGCTACATTACATTTCTTCATTTATCGCGTTATATAATAAGTATATATAAGTATATATAACGCGTTATATATAATATACAATAATACTGCAATACTATATTGTATTGCGGTATTATTGTAATTATTATAATCTCTCTCTCTCTCTCATCTTACATTATTTTTTAATTGTCATCAAGTAGTTTATATTATTTTTTCTTAGTATTAAAAATAAATCTTTATTTTCTCGATAATTGCTTGAAGAACTATTTGTAAATCAATTTTGAAAAATAAAACGAAGTAATTTGCCTCGAAACAACTCATATGCATCTTATTATTATTAATAAAAAATTTATGCGATTATAGTTATAAATAGTTTCTAATATTTTAATTTTTTTTTTCATCAAGAGAGAATTTCTATTTTAGTTTCCAAACTTGACGATTGTTCGGTCGCAGATCTCGGTGGAGTACTTTGCAAGGCTAATCTTCGAAGAGCGACGAATTCGTGGGAAGAATGATAGCGTACTTCTTACTCGTCGGTTGCATCGCGTCGCTTGTTGTTCACGAGGAGTCGTTTGTCTCGGCTGCGCCGTCGAGTGGATACGGCTTCCCCGAGCAGACGACGACCTCCGCCGGTCTAAACGGGGGCGCACAGGACGCGACCGCGAGCATCAATAATCCGGAATCCGCCTGCCCGTGCTTGACATCGGTCAATAGCTCGACGATCCCCGGACAATCGGACTGGATGACGCAGCACAGGCAACGTCTCGAGCAGTTTTACTCTCAAAACGTCATGTTGCACGGCATGATGTGCACATGCAACATGGCAATGCGCGGCCCCACGATGAGAGACGATTATCGTTATACGGTAGGTATCGGCGCGCATAAGATGCATACGAGGGCCGCCACGTGGAACGACGCGAGGAAGATCTGTAACGAGGAGGGTGGTCACCTTGCCATCATCAATTCTATTGCCGAGGAGCATGTGAGTCGCTTAATCCCGTTGTTAATCGTTATTGACTGCGTAACGATTAATTCTCACGATTTAAATTCTCTTCAAACAGATGTGTTTGCATGACGTGAAATATATGGAAGATATTGATGATGAATAATGATTATAAAGACATAACTATAGCCGTGCAATCTGTTGATCTTCTTTCAGATACTAGTGGAGATATTTAATCATTCCGGACCGATCAAGGGTGCGGCATATCCAAATGTGGCCTTCTTAGGTATACACGATCTTTATGCGGAAGGCGAGTGGGTCACGGTGTTGGGCGATTCATTGGCGAAAACCGGTTATACCAGGTGGAGCGACAAGTGGGGTGGACAACCCGACAACGGAGGCGGCAAACAGCACTGTGGCGCCCTAATAAAAGAGGGTAGCATGGACGATGTCGCATGCGACGTTCCATTTCCATTCCTTTGTGAACTCCCGCAGATGCGAGTTTTACAGTGAGAAGAAAAAAACGGCGGCTCGGTGCACATGTAAAAATTAAGCGTCGCATAAGGTTTATGTACTCTTGAATGCAACATCTTGTGCTGCGCTCATGGCGCGTATCATGTCTGCATTCTGCAAATATCATTCGTGAAGGATCTTTCTCAAACATATGCATGTACATATATACAAAGTTATCTTCTTTTTCCTAACGTATAATATCTTGTTGGAAATTTAAAATCTCTCTCTCTCTTTCTCTCTCTCTCTCTCTCTCTCTCTCTTTCTCTGTCATTTTCTACAATAGGTTATTCAATAAAATGTCTGGCTTACATAAATATGTCTTACACACACACACACACACAAAATACATCTTACGAATAAATGTAATGTTTCCTTGGATTTTCTTAGACTCTGAAAAGATTTGTATTTTTTTTCTATATGTGTGTGGTCTTTACACTGATACAAATATAAAAGGTAAACGGACCTTTTGATTACTTAGTCGTATTATCAATGTTAAAATTAGTGAGTCTAATTAGTTGTTTGTTTCTATACAATACAGTTGTATTCCTAAAGTTTGGACATTGCAAGTTTCCGCGTTGTAATACAACGGTACTATTACGTGTTGAGTTATGTTGCACGAGTTTACAGTAGAGTGAGAATTTTGCGTTATAATAATGCCGCAGGAGTGCAACAATTCGCAAATAATAATTAAAAATTAACAACGTGTCAGTTTGTTAAATTTTTTTTGTACCTTTGCTTTAAATTGGATCGATATCTTTATCGGAATCTCAATTTTTACGAGAGTACTTTAACCTCGCATGTTACAGCTAAAATATAACTTACGAACCTTCGCGATTTATGTTTATAGGAAATATAGCGCGCGCGTTACGTTTCGGAGAATAAAGAATTTATAGAGGCATCGATAGGAGAGTGGAGCAATGCAAGCCGATGTTACGAACGATGTAAGTCGATATTTACGGCATGGCCGTATAACCCGTGGTTTTTGATTTTGCTGAATCCTCGCTAAATTGCGCTTGAAATTGAGAAGGGCGCGGAAAATGAAGACGGAGCTAATTTTAGATGCAATGTTATACTTGTGCTGAAAATCATAGCGCTAGAGAAACCAAACGACCAGAGAAACCAGACCGAATAGCGGATGATAATTACTATCTTCCTACTACCTATATAAACTAAAATATTGAACATGGATAATTATTAACTGCAATATGCTGAAATTATTATATCGATTTATCGATACAATAGGTATGCATGAGCAGTATAATGTCTATTGTGCATTATGTGTGTTTTTATAGTGTTCCACTTAGCATTTACTTAGCATATTTACCTAGTAATTAAGAATGTAAACGTTTTTTATTTCTAAATCTTATACGATAATTTTTTATAACACACTTTGTATAAATATAAAATAAATACATTAAATAGAACATGTATAATTTTTTTATGCATATATCTATAATTTTTTGTGCATTATATTTTAGCTTTTAGAATTTAAACAATTGACACTTTATAATTAATTTTTATAAACTTTTATAAACTTTTATTACTTTTAGTACTTAGCAATCACACTTATATTATTACTTTATTGTTCATAAAAATACAGTTTTTGATAAAAAATCAACTTGTCTCAATAAGTACTAATAAGTTAAAATGAAGTCCATAGCTTCATTTTTCTCATTCATTTATGTTTTCTTTTTTCTGTTTTTCGCAAAATTTTTTATAATTTAAAGATTACAGCTAAGAGGATACAAATATTGCTTTAATATATGCTCTTTTGAAAGAACATGATTGCTCTCTTCTAATATTTTAAATTAATGTTTTGAATTATTAAATGTAATCTTACTATTCTAATAATTTTCTTTATGTCACAAGAAAGGTAAGCTATAATGATGCTTTTCTAAATGTACTTGCATATACAATATGAAATATTTTGAAACAACATTCTTGTAACATATATAAAATGACTATAAAGAAATCTTTATGTATTGAGTACAGGACGTTGTATATTAAAAGATCGATAATATAGAATATGAGATGTTTTGTTGAAATACAAAAATATTACAAAAAGTTTTCTTTATCTATAAGAAGAAAGAATCGTTTAGCAATTCTGTGGCTGTGGACAATCTGGTATTTTGGTCTACAGTATTGCGACACTGTGTTACAGTCTGGCTGATTCGGCAACTACGAATGTATAAGTCTGTTTCCATTCTTTTGCGAGTTACTAATGACTCAAGTTTCGCAGTGAAACGTCGGTTTAATGAATCTCAACGGGATTGGCCTTTCTTTCGTTAAATCCAATTTCTTGCTACATGAGAGTTCGCAGGGAAACAGCAAGTAACTTTTGAACAACTTTCTTGAGCGTTATATAATATGCTTTATGTACTATTATTGCATTAACGCTTAATAGTAAATTCTTTAATTAATATTAAATTGATTTTTTTAACAAAAAACATTGTTGACAAATTTTTTAATATAGAATTTATGTTTAAATATGGATGATCATAAAATAAATATAATAGAACGAAAAAACTAAGAGTGCGGAATTTCACTTGAAGCCTTTTTTTTATATATTCTTTATTACTGTCTTTTTTTTGAGAATCCTCTTTATTTCTATATATAATAATCATACTCTTTAATTAATTTAAATAAGTTTAACAAAATATTAACATTATAAATTAAAAAATATTATAAATTAAATAAATTTGATATTATAAAGTTCAAATTTTAATTTTTTTAATGATTAAATAAAATTTTTTGTAAATAAAAGTTTCTGATAGCAAATAAAATTGTTTACTATGCTATTTGCAAAATATAATTTATAAACTTTATATCAACTAAAACGTTTATTATATTCATATGTACGCTTTTTACTCTTTTGTAACTGTGCAAATTGCAGAAGTTTTGATTCTGAGTAAATACAGAAATATGTTTAATATCGATATGCATTCGAGATATTTAATAAGTCACTTTTTGCTGGTTTCGGACGTGTATAACGTTTGAATCTATAAATTATAATTGCAGAAAACATGACACATACCAAAAAATGAATCCTTACTGGTATATTACCAACAAAGACTGTTGTAAAATTAATGCCATGGATGAGATAAAATAACATTATTTTATATACACGAATTCATGAGTAATGTCGTCGCTTATTCTTTCGCACGACTCACATTTAATGATGTTAGAAATTGCTGTGGAAAATGTAAGCAAATATTTTTTGTACCAATATGATTTTAATATATAATTAATATTATTCCCTAGTAGCAAAATACATTGACAGTATATTGGCTAATATTAACTAAATATTGGTTATATTGGAATGCATTGGCCAATGTTTTGCCAATGTTTTCCAATGTAAGGTCAATTTTGGCCATAAAATATTGGCTCCAAATTAGAATGCAATTAATATCCAATATAACAAATTGCTTGGTTTAATATTGGCCCAATGCCGAACCAATATTAAACCAATATTTCTGCTTAGACAAGTTGGCTAAATAAGATAAAGCGTCCACTTTACAATATTGAAAATAATATAAAGACAATATTGGGAATATTGTCTTTATATTATTTTCCGATATTGCGTCAATGTTTTTTGTTACCAGGGTATTGTACATATAGAGAAAACTATTATGAAAAGTATCAATATAAATTTTGGGATGCAATAGATCCTGGATAATTTTTAAAATTTAGTACTCAAAAACCAAGTTTAGTACTATAATTTTAATTTAGTATATAAATGTTTAAATTTAATTATTATCAGCAATAGCTTTAAATAAGTTTCAATAAATTATTAGACAGCGTTAATTATTCAATAACAGTTGTTTGTTCCTTGGACCACGACATTTGACAAAGTCATTTTGAAGAAGACAATCGTCACGTTTCGCATATTGGACGAGGATTGGATATCTCTGTCGCCAAACCGGCAAGATTATCGTCCTTATCAAGGTTCCAATTATGAGAACGAAAAATTTTACGGTGGCATATCCGTTGTCTTCTCCGTGCCGACAGATTTCTTTAAAAAAGAAGCAAGTGGCGTCGATGTTCAGTTTTATGTTCGGAAGGAAGTGTGCAAGTATTTTAAGACGGCCTCACGCCAAAAAACTGGCTTCGCCGCTGTGCCGGTCGATAATCTGTTGAACAGCATCGCCAAACAGGTCCGCGAGCGGAACGAATTGGCAGAACATTTGTCGGACTTCTATAAACGGCAGATTATTTCGAGGTGATAACGCTGAAAACCGAGGAATCGCTGATATTGTTCAGGGAGGAAACTTTCTATCTCGTCGAAAACTTTCCAAACCTATTATCCGATCGCATTTGTCCCGCATTTGGGAAATATTGGAAATTGATTGTCGAAAAAGAGCTAACGTTACAAATGTGTTACTACCTAGTATTTCGTTATGTCAGCGTTATAAGAATTACTTTTGTCAATAATATAAAATGTATGATTATCATATATTAGAGTGTTAGGCATTTTGAAAAAAGAAATGTGATCGACCGGGAAATCCGTAAAAAAAGCTGTGCACTTTCTTTGAAGTATTTTTCTTTTCCTTTCAAGGGAAGTACGCTTAGTGAAGGACGTCCTGTGGTATAATTCTAGAGGCTTAATAATATTGTGACTATGCTATTTAAGGTCTATGATGGGAACGTACACTTTGTTGGACGAGAACTTCCGGAATACCGCTGCCACGATTTCGCTCTACATTCGGATCAGTTATCTCGGCAAATGTCTCATAACAGAGATCACGCGAGTCAAAAGTATACGTGAAGCGTTTTACATTCGCGGAGACGCGGACGAGAAACAGCCGTATATCTCTCGGCAAATGATATCGAAGGAGCTTCAAAGCGGTCACTGGGATGACGATGCTTTGCCTCCTGTTCCTCACGATCGTTTAATATGCCGCTGTGAGGAGCTCGTTAAAAAGGAGGCCGCGGATTTAACCAGTAATGAAGTCAATCGCTTTTGACAAGATACTATTATAAAATCTATATATTTCGAAAAACATGAGAAGATATCTTGCTTACAACGTAAAACTCTCTTTTAACTAAAGTACTGTTTTAAATAAAGCAGTAATATTACCTCAACAGCTGGAATAGAGCCTTTTTACAAGACGTATGTTTACACAAAACAGAGAGTAAAAGTCTGTTTTTTATAATAAGTTCCTTTAAAATAAGTGATTCATTATTCTGGTGGGTTTCATACATCTTCATAAAATAATCTAGAAAATAAGCTAGGTAGATTATACCTAAGACTAAACGACGTGATTGCAAACAAATTCATAGATCGATACGTAACTGTTGTCGGTGATAAGAGAAGTTGCTACAGCTGTCGCTGCAATTGCCACGATTGCTGTAGCAGATGTCACTGTTACAATAAAAACAACTACTATTGACGGATTTGCAAATTTTACTTATCTGCAGATTTTTATTACAGAAATTACTGCGACTACGGCCGCAATTAAAAAAAGAAAAGCAAGAAAACGAAAACCTGTTGATGCAGTTGTAGACTCTACTGATATTTCCATTGCAAAAGATGCTGCAAAGAAAAGAGAAGCACCTACTGATTATGGGGAATTAGACGGTAGAACAAATGCAGACGCAGATGTGGACACAAATGCATATGTGAGAACTATGAGACCAATAATGAGACCAACAATGGAGACCAATAATGATGTAATTCATGACGAACAAGCCGATATTCGTAGAAAGGATCCTATGTATTATTCAATTAAAGGTAAATATAATTTAAGAAGTTAAGCCGTTTTGAAAATTTTTATCTTATTTTAAGTAAAAATCTTTTCTCTGTTAAAGTTTTGTCACAAATATTTCTAATAAAAACTATTGTGCAAAAAAAAAACAAAACAAAATGTTTATCTAATTTTATCTTAAATCATGGTATTGTTGAATAATTCTCATACAGATACATAAAAAAAATATGGGATTTCCTTTCCATAGATGTCAAGTCAGATGCTGCTGCAACAGCGAAAACGAAAGAACACGCGATAAAGGACAATGGAGAAAAGGCTTTCAAGAAAGCGTTCTTCGCGTCAAGCAAATCGAACCGCGGAAGAATCACGGCGACAATCGGTATCACGGAAAGAGAGAAGAGAATTCCTTCTCCTGCTCCGTCGCCACTTTCCTCGCATCTGCAAACAAATCCTTTGTGCTGTCAATTGCAACCACATCTAACTTGTTTCACCGATTGCTTCGACATTTCACCCCGTTATTGTTATTACACAGCTTGTCCTCTTCAATGCCTTCATAGTGCATAAAAACGAGTTCACGAAATACCATGGAGTCTCTTCATTTACAACAACGTTATTACAACAAGTTAATCGTTAGTGCTGGTTAGATAGTTAGCAAAATAAATATAAATTGAAATATAAATATAAATTGATTCTTTTTTACATTTGTATATCATTGATTTGATCATTTAATATTATGTTTCTTTTTTATTTTTGTGTTCTTTTTATTTAAAAAAAGTTTAATGGCTTCTTCTTATTTGATTAGTAATTGCTGATTTGTTTGATTAGTTTAATATGATTAATAATATTACTCTCTTGGTATCTTTCTCAAATACGAATTTTCCTACCACAAATTTGAAATATATAATGTAGAATCCAATATGCTCTAATCTTTAATCGTCAAATCATAGATGCTAAAGTAATCGGTCAGCAAATTGACCGACTTTCTTTAATTATTTTCTTAAATGTTTTGTCATATAATGCAATACTGCTTGCAATAATTTTCCCACCTGCGTACTTGAAAGATATATGCAATCGTGAGATTTCAATTAAATCGTTTGTTTTTATAACATTTTGCAAAGCATTTAAAGGCAAAATCCGTTATTAATATCCATTTCGAACATTTTACTGTAATTTATTATCAAGCAAAGTGTAAAGGAAATTATTAAGGTTAGTTACATTAATAACTATATATAACAATTATTATTGCAATTAAGAATATATTAACTTTTTATTTTTCTTGATAATAAATTTAAATTTTTAAAATTTATTTTTAATATTATAATCATTAATGTAAACTTTTAATGGTAACTAACAAATAAACGCATTATGTAAGAAAAACTTATAATAGTTAATTTTACATATAAGGTAATTATTTTATTTTTCATTATCCATTTATAATTATCGGGTACGCTAAATTTAAAATGTTTCCAAGTAAACTAATTTGATCATCATTTTTGCGAACAATTGTAAAATTTCAAATTTTTTAAATTCCTATGTTATACACAACAATTATAATTTATGAAGTGAAAGTCTGTCTTTTTATTATTATAGCTTTTTTAATGCATGCGCGTAACTATTTATTATTAAATACATAAAAGTAAACGGTGCATGCAAAAGATGCTTTAGATACTGAAAATAATGACGTGATGTGTCTAAGGATAATAAAATTAATTTTATGCAATTAATAATAAGTACATATTGCGTTTTGAGCAATCGGGATTATTTTTACATTGTTCTTGAATTCCATCTAAATCTGTATTTATTTTTAAATCACAAGTAGCAAAAATTTATAAATCTTGAAACATACTTTAATTAGATATTGAATGCGGAAATAATTTCTTGGTAACTATTTTATACTGCCATATCGTATATTCTTATTTTTATGGAATCATAATAAGTGCTGAAAAAATTTTTAACAAAATTATAACGAAGTTCGCTTTTTACCTTTTTATCCTTGTTTTACGTTTAATAAACAATAAAAATGGAATGACGAAATAGCGTATTAACATCTTTATAAGTGCTTCCTGAATACTGGCCATTATCATTAAGAATGCCAGTATTGAATATTAAATATTGTTACATAAGAAACTTTAATGCATTTCTCAATATAAAAAAGTAATGTCATTCAATTGTCATATCAGTATTTATAATAATCAAGATTTCTATAAAAGAAATATTAATATTAACAAAATTTATAATATTGATATCAATTTTTTTCAATGAAAAATTAAGCATTTTTATCTAAGCTGTAATAAATACAAGACAAGGATAATAATTAAATAAGCAATAAAAGATTAGTTAGATTGAAACTTATACTTATTTTCAATTAAGTGAAATCCACAAAAAATCCACACCAAAGCATCTGCTTTCTCTTCCGATATATTGATTTACTAGGACATATTCAGAATATGTATAATAGATAATAAGGGGCACTATATATATTTAATATATTCATATTAAAGAATTGAAACATATCTTTAAAACAAAATCAATATACGTTATTTTGAGTGAATATCATTGAATCGGTAAGTAATATAGAAAAACTGTAAACAAAAGTTTTATGGGTTTATATGTATAATGTGCTTAAGTCTAAAAAATGTCACTTTAAAAAATTTTTCTAAAATTATTATATTATGTTAAAGTGATTAAAATAATACAGTCTACTAAAATAAGAAGCGAGAAAATCTCATGTCTTAAACATGATACTTCATATATCAAACTGTGAAAGTTCTACATTTAATTACGCTTGACAGGAAAGTGCTTTAAGATCTCTCTTTTCTCAGATGAACGGAAACTGCTTCATTGCACACTGTATACATTGCACATTTCTATACATCTATTCTATATTATATCAGCAATAATTATGCTGTGCAAATATATAAAATAACTTTACTAATGTACATTGAAACTAATAATAAAAAATACAAGATATCTCATTTAACACGACCATCTTTTTCAACTTTATAGAGTAAGGTCGAATCATAAATATGTTTAGACAAAAGTTGTATGGTTTCTCTCTCTCTCTCTCTCTCTCTCTCTCTCTCTCTCTCTCTCTCTCTCTCTCTCTCTGAAGAGGAAGATATAATGGTACAACATCAAAAATTGACTTTTTTAGATCACAAAAGGTTCATCGCCATTTTTCAAAAATATAATTTTATGATTTTTTAATGTTATATTCTTCTAGTTATCTGCACATAAAAATATTATAGCAGAGTTACTGAAAAATTCAATAGTTTACAAATTTATTTTATTTTTTATGTCAAAATATGCCAGACATTAAAATATAAAATCTAAACTATTAATTTGTCGATAACTGTATTTTTATATCTATAAAATAATTTTTGTATCTATAAAATAGATTAACACTTTATATAAAAAATTATATAAATATAATTTTATTATAAAATAGAAATATTTATGCAATCGTAAGAAATCAATTTTTTTGAAAATTGATCAGTATGAGAGAAGAGAAGAAGAGAGAGGGAGAGGGAGGCGGGGGAGAGAGGGGGGAGAGGTGGAGGGAGCGGAGGCAGTACGCGAGGCGGCGCCGGGCCGGCTCTCGAAGCGCGCGTTTGTTCTTTCCGGCTCTTAGAGTGGGGTCGCTCTCGCGCTCCCCTCTCGGAGAGAGGCGGAAGAGACCATCCAACTCATCTAATATATTTTTATTAACCCTATAATGCATAAGCTGTCACGTTTTAGGTATGACACTCTGTATATTTTTTTACAAACTAAACTTTTAAATTATTATAAATGTCAAAATATAAAAAATATAAAAAATATTATGTTTAAGTTGTTTTTGGAGATGTTTAATAAAAATAAATATATGTATTTAATAAAAAATTTTTAATATAATAGTTCGAATATTATATATATATTGCAAATGTACTAATATTTATTTATTAACAATTCTCTTACCTACTAATAATGTTTAATCGCAGCATTGAGCTCTTAACAAATTGATAAGGTGCTAAAAAATCATATAATTTAAAAGTAGGATTGTATAATTTTAGAATTAAAAATATTTTTCTCTGCAAAATTCTTTTTACCGCAAATCAATAAAATAAAATTTCATTATTACTGTAATTTCTTTATAAGAATAATAATTTTTTTATAGATTTTTATTTTACATATAGTGGCATCGCATTGTTATATAGTGTAAACACTGTCATATACCGGCGCTAGAAACAGAGAGATATTTGTGAAAATTAAGAAAGAATCGGAGAACACAGCGAAAGGTTCCGGTTAATGGATACGATGTGTATTTGGTTGTAAGAACGTCGCGAATCAAAACGCGCGTTTCTCCTTCCACCATAGGCTTTAGTTGCTTTAAATACGTCAGCGTTATGAATCTCTTTACAAACGCAGTGTAATGTTCCAAGGATCCTATTGATCGTCAGAAAGAAACAGTATACGATATATGCGCCGGTAGTACATTATTTCTGTACTTTATTTGACAATTTCATAGGACATTTGGACATTCAATCTAAGTAAGTAAATTAAATGTAATAATTGCCATTAATCGCAAACTTTTTTATCGGGTTGTAAGTTTTGAAGTATGTAACAAAATTTGTTTCTTCCTGTTGGGATTTTTTATATATTTACAGGATTAAGAAGTAATGTGTTATTGTTTGTAATGCTATTATTGTTACAATTATTTTTCTTTGGTGGGATTATAAAGAGGTGTTAGATTTTTATAATTAAAGATTTTTTTCGTAACAATAACAAATTTAACAGTTATTTTTATTTTTATAATTTTTAACATGTTAAATTTTGTGACATAATTGCTAATATGGAAAAAACTTTCTATTTTATATTAATAAATGAGAAACTCCTAAAACTTAAATGTTTTAAATTAAATTTTAAATAAAAAAAAAGTTTTATATAAATATAATTTATTTTTAAAAATTTAAAAGTTTAATTTTTAATTTTATATTATTATTTCATATATATTTTTATTAAATATTTATCTCAGTTTTTACCAAATATTTTTTAGTTTTGATTCTTTTAAATAACATTTTCTTAAAAGTATTATTTTTGTTAAAAGAATAATATAATAAATAAAGACTAATACTCGTATAATAAGCAATAATTAGGGAAACGATATGTAAAAGCATAACTAATTAAAGACAAGTCTTATTTAATCATAACTAAATCCTGGTTCTAATATTATTTGTAATTTTATATAGAATATTTTAAGTTTATTATTATTAAATTGATTATTAATTTTTGATATTGTAATATTGTTCTTATTTCAATTTAAAAATAAGTTTTAAGATCATAACATTTATTAGGCGCATAGTTTAGTAAACTTGAAAAAATATATAAAATTACACGAGAAATATTACTAAGAAGTTTAGTTAAGACCTAATAAACCTTAATAAACCTTATTTTTAATTAGTATTGTATTGTTTTATTTTTTACAATAATAAAGAAATTAAGACTATTAAATATTTTTTATTTTCTTTTAAGTTATAGTTGCTTTTCATATATTGTAAATATGTAATATGCTAGTGAAAATCATGACGATACATTGTACATCCACTCGCTGAGAGGATAGGGTACATGATCAAAATATAATGAGAACATACAGAGTGACGCTGGGGAAGGGGTGACAGGGGTGCTTATCGATAGATTTCAACATCAACCTCGTTGCATAACAATACACGAGGATAGACATACTTTCCGAATAGACTATTGGCATGATTTTCCTCTTACCGGGCCATAACTTTGATGGAGCTCTGATGAAAGTTACCAAGATATATCGATTTGATACATCAAACATTTCTCGTGTCATAGCGTGCCTGTATAATGGAGAGACACTGATATATTGGAGAGACATATTTATAATATCATCAATTGTTAAATAATCGATAATACATACTTAATAATTGCATTGCATACACAATTTGTTTTGGACATGAACCACTTGATGAATATGTCAACAAGGGACTGTATTGAATTATTTTAACTCAATTTTATCGTGTTACTAGTATAAATTTTGAATTTTCTTTCTAATAAATAAAGGTAACGATATACAAAATAATAAATTAAGTAAACTGTCTTTTTACACACACACACACACACCCACACCCACACACACCCACACATATAAAATAATATATTTAATTTATTATTTTGTATATTTATCACTTGTATTTATTTTAAATATATATAATTTTGCTTTACCATGCACGAAGTACCTTGTGCAGGTTGCACATCGATTTAGCGTTTAGAAACTGATTACACACAGTCTCGATAATAAATATCATGATATTAGATTGGCTTATTTGCGCCAGAATATTATTTGCGAATATCCAGAAACGCTATTTCAACTTTACGGGCTTTTGCGCAATCGTACTTTCTTGCCCATTGTTTCGGTACTGAACGCGATTTAGCGTGCATTTTCGCCACGTTAAGCTCGCGGTGGGATTACAAGAAAGGGGGGTTGTAAACCGCGGAATCCGGAGCAACGTAGGCGGTAGCGATAGAGGTGCATTATCCTCGTTTACGCCGGCAGAAATATCCCTCGGCTGGTTCATACATATTAACGTAAGTCATTGCACGAGTCTTTACGTGAATTGTACGCAGGGAAACAAAACAGTTGGGAAATCGTGATCGTGCTTTACGAGAGCCGCGGGGTACGATCTCTATTACATAGATTATCGAATTTATCGTTGCCAGTTAGAATCAAGTGACGCGCAAATATCGCCGGTAAAGACTAAACGCAATCGACGACGTCAAATGAAAAATAGTATATAGGTAACTGCAGTTTTTGGTAACACAATCTGTTGTGAGCCGTATTAGGTCGCGTGAAAAGTAACGTGAAAAGACTGTTTCAAAGAAATACAATTTTATGTATTAATTTAAGCCTAATTCGAGTCTTTTATAATTTGTGACTTATTTTACTTACGAGGATAAGATATATATATAGTGTATATAAGCAATTTTTTTTAAATACATGAAGAGTTTACCGATGTTTGCGAAAAGACGTGAAAAGTTTTTATTCATGGAATCTAATAATTATGATAAAACATAGAACATGTCAGGCGGAAAAAATATAATTACTATTAGATTAATTCAAATTAAATTCAAATTAACTGCGGGTATCTTTCTAATTGTGGTACTTCCCTAATTGCTTTCTAATTGTATTCGCGAATCTGATTTTATGGTAATAAATTTTTTTTTAATAATCGTATTATACTTAACGCGCATTTATCATAGTTACATAATTGTAGTTCACATTAAGAGATTAAATTTCTATATATGTTGAATTTGTACGACTGGATGTCAAGAAATAATAATTCATTATGAGAAGCGTTATAATAAAACTCATCTATTTTATTGCAAGATTTTGTATGTTTTTATGCTTACTTTCATCATACTTATAATATAGTTAAATACTTTCTACTTCAATCGAATTCATATTAACCCTTATGTGCACATCCAGCGTTTATAACGCTGTTACACACCCGGGGTACTTGAGTGCCCACCATTAGTTTTTTTTAATTCCTGAGTTTGTATGTGAACGTAATCGTTTGGAATCAATTTACTTTATTAAATAAATATCAATAGAAACTATCTAAGTTATTTCAGTTTGCGAAAAGCCTGTTTGCGATGAACACTGTGTATCGATAATTAAATATATTGATTGCGCTAAATAAATGTTATAATCTAATTTACTTTAAAAATTATTGTAATTGCTTATTTATTAACTCTTGTTACCCGAATAAAATATTTATTAATTAAGTTATTAATTAATTCTCGTGTCAAAAGATCATTTTTCATCTAGTGGGTACCCGAGTACCCGGGTGTGTTTACTAAGCACTGTACTTTAATGTCATTTAGTTTAAGTTAAAAAAATTTGAAAAAAATTACCAGTGTGTTTTTAGTTTCTAAAAGAGTTAAATAATAGGGATTCGGAGGCTTATGTCGAGATTTCAATTTATATTCAAGTTATAAGCAAAAATACGACAAAGTGGGCATCCGGGTATCCGGGTGTGCACATAAGGGTTAATAGAGTACCACACATATAAAAAGTTTTGTTCATTTGAATAAAAATGTACTCTGCACAAACAGTTTAATGTGAATAAAAAACATTTGCGGTTTACTGTCATGAATTTTTTTTCAAGTCTGCTTTCTAAGCTTTCTAAGCATGTTTGAAGCAAGCAATACTTTTTATAAATTTTAAGAAATTCCATTTACAAGATTCATATAAAATAATAGTTATCATAATATTTATAGATTAATGTTAAATGTATGTGAATTGTGTAAACTGAGAGCTTTTATTGGAAAACTTTTTTATTATGCATAAATATGCATGTGTTGACTGTAGTTGGGATCACAAAAGCATAGCGTTAGCAACTCGTAGTGCCTTAGAGATATATACAAGTCCCGTTGATTTCCACGTCAAACGCATCTCGGTGAAACGAATCGGCTGGCAATGCGTGACGCGTAATTGCCTTGACCACAAACTTGCGTTCTCGCGTTTCGCGCGGAACTGTTACTCACTTTGCTACGAGAGAGTCGCAGATGCTGAAATTATGCTCGTTATAAGCGGTGTGCAGCGATACGGAACGCGTACCCCACATACACGTGAGCTGGGAAACGCGTCTCGTTCGTCGATACTGCGATTTAGATGCTCGTCTAATGCAGATAATTACACGTCGGGACATCGAGGTGGCAATTATACACTAACAATGGTTGCTTGTTAACACGAGATCGCCCTTTAATGAAACCAATATGAAATCCTTGTCCGGATTATGCGTACACCGTGTAATTTTGTAAATAACAAGTCATGTAACATAATTAACTTGTTTATCTTTATAATGACTTATATAGTTAATTTTTAGCATTATAATAAATACTTTTGATTTTTCAATCTTTTGCAAACAGTACAAATGTAAATTTATATATTTGTTTATTTTGTTTATTTATTCTTAATACAATTTTATGTTATTTATAAAAGTTTTGTAAAGATTTTTAATCCATTTAAAAGTAATATATTTGTTATGTTAGAAATTAATATTTTTAAGTAAGAAATTTGTTAAAAATTATATAATTAGTTTATAAATTTGTAAAAATAAAAAATTTCTAAAAATTTTTTGGATATGTAACCAACATTTCGTAAATCTATAGATAGATATACATAAAAATTGGATTAGTAAAGTAAAATAAAGATTTGCTAAAATTTGAAAAGTTGTGTTACAAATAATTATAAACTTATTTAGTGTACTTATTCTTTTAGAGAAAATATAATTTTTTGAAATTTTTTGTCATGATATTTTTATATAAACGCGCACAAAATAAAATCGATAGTAATCACGGATAAAATAAATAAACGTACCAATGCTATTCCAAACATTTCCAGCAATGTACAGTTCAACAATAATCGAATATGAGGATAATAAAAATCGAAAGTTAGTGCAGTTAAAAATGGAAAATGGCAGGAATTCGATTCTCAATCAACCACCAAAGCATATGCCAGCGGAACAACCATTAATTTGGCTTAATATCATTGCCATCACCGTTCTACATGTCACCGCAATCTACGTGTTTGTTACCCGATATCACGAGGCCAAATTTTGGACCTGGATATGGAGTACGTATTTATTAAATCAATTAATCATGAGAAGAAAATGTTATTTTTTGATCAAAATAAATCTTAGTGCTGTCAGCAAATAAAGTGTCAATTCGTAAATATATTTTTGTTATAATTGTTTGTCAAAAAAAATACAATAGTACGGAAATAATATTGATAGTATTTAGCTCTATAATATATTAGATGTAACGGAGTTAGTAAAGCAATAATGATGTGATCAGTGATGTAAAATTTATAGCTATTTTATAATAGCAAAGATGTTAAGAGACGTTGTTTATTAAATTTTTAGTTTCTAATTATTTTATTTTCAAATGTTTATATATTTTATATTGAGATATTTTGAATAAGATTAATTAAAATTATTTGTGTTTGTGTAATTAAACTGAGTTTTACTACAATTTATTTAAAAAGTGAGATTATATAGATTATTTATTTGTACATTTTAAGCTTAAATTCGTAGAAAATCATTCATTTTTAATTATAAATTAAAAATGTTGATATTTTCGTATTCCCTTATCTTCTCGTATTTAATAAAAAAATAAATATAATGTATTTTATTTTTTGTCTCTAGATATCTTCCATACATACGCATCTGGTTTCGGCATAACAGCTGGTCTACATCGTCTTTGGGCACATAGAAGCTATCGTGCTAAATTGCAACTTAAAATATTACTTATTTTTCTTTACTGTATGGCTGGTCAAGTATGATTCTTAAATTTAATAATTATAATTATTTGATTAATAGCCTCATTAAATTTTATTATAATTTGTCATAAGGTGTTAATTTGAGAAAATCAGTTACCACTTTTGCAGTGTAAATTATCCAATGTCTGTATTATATCAATAATAACATTTAAAACATTTACACATTAACATAGAGGAGAGAAAGGGGTTACAATTTTGTTTTATTTAAATAAATCAGTAAATATTTGCGTGACATAATTCTTGTCGGTACAAGTTTGTTACCCATAAAGTTCGATCAATCATGTTATAAGCAGAAATTATTCGAATATACATAACAAACATAATTAATAATTTACTGAAAAGAGAATAAAGATTGCGGTTATGGTATCTGTAGGGGGATCAACAAATATATTCTTAAAATTTTATTTCTAAAAGATAAAAGTATCAAATTATATTCAAAGGAATTATAGAACTTATTGTTAGATTCGCGACATTTGCAAGTGGTCCATAACCCTGAATGCAGGCAATATAACTTTATTATATGTCAAAATGCATGTACGCATTACGTTAAACGCCAAATTCAATTACATCATTTGGAAGCTATATCCAAGCTTTTTTTAATTACAATAAAGTTAAAAGATTAACATTCGACATATTTTTCAAAGTGACGTAAAGAATACACACATATAAAACTTAGAGCTACCTAATATAATACTGAAATGCAACTTTTATGACAACACAATAAACATCTATGGCCAACCTGTGGCCATGTTATAACGTTTAAACAGCATGTAAAAAAATTTAGATGGTTATCCTCAAAATTCAACAAAAGCATACAAAATATCGTGAATTCTATAACCTCTATATCTAGTTCATAATCGTTTTCTCTCCTCTATTGCCTGTATTCTAATTAATAGATTATTACATTTAATTTTTGATTAATATATTTATTTGCTGTTCAGTAAAAATTCAAGATTATTTAATGCAACATACTAAAAAAACGCACAATATTAATTTTATTTTTTAAAATAAAATTAATAGTCAAGTTATATTTCTTATTAGAGATGTTAAAAGAAATTATCGTATTTGTTGTAACTCTAATTATTAAATTTAAAATTTTCTATGTTTTACAGACTCCACCATCTAAATGGCTTCGTGTTCATCGAACACATCATAGATATACAGATACATGTGCGGATCCACATAACGCTAATCGTGGTTTCTTCTTTTCGCATATAGGCTGGTTAATGATGAAGCATCATCCAGCAGTCAAAGAGTATGGTAAAAATGTGGATATGAGTGATATTTATGCTGATCCTGTGATACGTTTTGCCGATAAGTAAGTCTAATAATTTAGTATTTAAAGTGTTCTTTTCTTTATTGTTTTATGATACATAATTTACGTTTGAGAAATACAATTATAATTGCAAGTACGACTTGTGGTAATCAAATCTAATTAATTGAATTTATCAACATATATTAGTTTTAAATTACTATTAATCATTGCAACAAATTATAATCTTTTAAATGTACTCGCAATAGAATTTGTTTGTCTATTTTTACATTTTTATGAAATGACAGTTATTCTTAATCCATAATATAAAAAAATATTAAATATCTATTCTAAAATAAAACAAAATAATAAATAAAAACGTAAATATAAAATACAAAAATATTAAATAATGGTATGCAAATAAATTCATTATTAGATTCAGATAAATACTCAAGATAAAGTAAAGAAAAAAACTTGAAAAGATTGAAGAACTGGATAATATGTATACATTATTTATACTTAAAGTTGTAAAAAGCAAATGGGAAATGAGGTTTGACATTTATGAAAAAAGATTACAATGAATAAGTTGAATTGATCGCAAAATCGCTTCGTAATTATTCGAAGTGTTTGAAATTGCGTGACGCGTTGTTCCGAGATGAGGGAGATTAAGTAGTAATCAATCAGCGTGAAGTGTCTCATCAGAGTGCGGAATTGAATGTCTGTATTGTAATTTACTTTGATTTATGTGCTTAAGTCACATGATTAAAAACACAAGAAAAAACCAGAATGCCGTTATTGAACTTTGCAAGTTTGCATGTATATAACACTTGTTAACGTTAGAATATTCTTTATTGCAGATATTACTCACTGATTATGGTGCCACTGTGCTTTGTCCTGCCGGCTATAATACCAGTTTACGTATGGAATGAAACATGGTTTTTAAGCATAAGCAGTGTGATCGTCCGCTACGTAATTGCATTGAATGTAACTTTCTCTGTCAACAGTTTCGCTCACATGTGGGGCAATAAACCGTACAATAGGTACGCGTCAATCCTTTTGGTTTGCTTGCATGATTATCATTAAAATTGACCGGATAATATTCGAATCGTGCTTAGAGATACAAGCAGAAAAGAAATTAATTTAATGTAAACGATTATAGATTTTAATATAATTACTAGGGATTTAATCGGTACATAATCGAAAGATATTATTAGATAAATAAAACTGTTTTTTTAGTAATTATATTAAATTGGTAATTTTTAATCAATACTCTTAGTTAAATAAATATATCAATTAGATTTTCAACAAATTTTATAACAACGGAGAATTACTAAATACGTACTATCACCTAAACTGTACCTCATTATTTTTATATTTTATATTCTACCTAATTAATACAACATTTAATAACAAAAATATAAAATAAATGAGAAATGTGTAATATAGATCTAAATCTAGATTATTTATGTCTCTTGTTTTGTGCAGGCTAACAATATTTCAAAATGTAGATTGATCAAAACTAATGTTGATTTTTGATAAATTTTTATGCAGCTTTTAATAACGCACTCGTATAATTTTATATTAAATTTTCACAAAAGAAGGTTTATGTAGACTATTTTACCTTTGTTATGTGTATGTATTTGTAATAAAGATAAAATCAATATTTTTACAAAATGTAACAAGTTTATTAAATTATACTATTAAAAATTTAATATAATAAATTATATTAATGTGTATAAAAAATAGAGAGAGAAAGAGAGAGAGAGAGAGAGAGAGAGAGAGAGAGAGAGAGAGAGAGAGAGAGACAAAAGTGATAACAAATAAAATTAAAAAATAATTTATATAAATGAAGATATAAGTTAAATATTATAAAAAATATCTGAAACAAGCTGCAATTTTCAAAATTTATTTACAAATCAGTGTCAAATTAAAAATAAAAAGTAATTTAAGCATTCGGTAATTATCTCTTAATTACTGTATTATATTTATAATTAAATTCATAATATAATGTATAACATTATCTGTTGAAAATTATATTTGTAAAAAATGTTTCGAGATTTCTATTTTATTTTAAAGAATACTATATTTATTTTTTTTGTTAAGGAAATTAATATTATAAAAGATAAAAATTTCAAATTTTTTTCGATTTTTGTTTTTCCTTTCAAAAATAAAATATACTGTATGTACTTTTAAAATAAAGCATACTTAGATGTATTATAAACATTATAATTATTACTTGTAAATAAGTTAATTTGTCAAAGTGTATTTTATACTTATATCGTAACAGATAGAAGTTGTAAGATATTATTCCGCTTAAATAATCTGTTGCATGATATTCCTGCGAAAGTTTGTTCGTGTAACTGGCTTGGATTAAGTAGCGTAACTTCTCTTTCTTCGTTTCTTGTTACAGTACTGTTAAGCCAACGGAGAATCCCACAGTGTCCTTCTTTGCTATGGGCGAAGGTTGGCACAATTACCATCATAGCTTTCCGTGGGACTACAAGGCTGCGGAACTTGGCCTCTATCGTCTCAATATCTCTACCGCTTTTATAGATTTCATGGCTTGGTTGGGATGGGCGTATGATTTAAAGACATCAAACGCCAAGATCATTGACAGATTATGTGCGAATAAAGGTGATGGTACGAGAAATAGAAAAATTATTCCTGGGATACCACATGTTGATCAATAAGAAGAAAGTAAAAGAAAATAAAAGAATAAGAAAGTGCACCAAACTTATACATGCCATTTTAGGCTAAATTTTTTCATAGCCTGGAAGATGTACAATGTTAATATATTATTGTTAATGTGTTGTAGTTTAAGCCCTTTTTTAAACATGATATAATAAATATAATTTTGATCATTATTTTTTTTATTAGAGTCAGTATAATTATATTTTGATATATTCTAAAAAAAATCTCTGCATTTTGTGATATCATTACGTGTAATAAATTTGTGTATAAATAAGTGTATTTTAAGATACCATATTTGATAGAAAGTTTTGCACTTGTTTACACGCAAATTATTTTGAATATGTATTATATGTCAACGTAACGAATTCGGTAGAATGTAGATTTTTATTTTGAGATGCGTGTTATAATCAAAGTAAAATATTTTGTGTCTTTTCATAAAAAAATTCAGAAAGCGTTTATATTATTATTATTTATAACACTGTATATTAATAACGTGTATTTTGTGTGCGTGCGTGTGTGTGTGTGTGTGTGTGTGTGTGTGGGTGAAAGAAAGTGGGGGGAACAAATTACACAAATTTGTTGGCCTTTAAACAATGCTAAAAATCGAGATGATTTCTAAAATAAAAGTACGTAAAGTTGAAGCAATTAACATTTTAATCAAACATTTAGAAAAATTATTTCAAAAATTAAATTTAAATTAATAAAAGTTTGAACTTATAAAAAGATAGTTTAAACTTTAAATTACCGTTGCTCCTATCTTTCTGTGTATTGACTGACATGAGAAACGTGAGACCGATTTTTATAAATTATATAGCATTCTATACTGACTATACTTTCTTTTTGCTTTTTACTAAATAAATAATTATAACCTTTTTCTCTTGTCTTTCCATCCCGGTCCTTCTTTACATTTGAATAAATAGAACAATGCTACCAGTCATTCTATGTATGAACATTGTATCTTTGAATTAAAGGAATTCTAGAACATGGCGCGGAATGTATACTTTATCATGAGCTGGATATTTCTGCTTTTGATAGATTGGATTATCCTCGAATTTTCATGGATGATATACGTTGCTTAATTACGTTCGTTGGAATTATATTAATAATTTCTCATACGTGAAATATATGGCATATATATGGAAATTTGCAGAATCAGCGGAAATATATTGATATTTTAGAGTATGTTTTCAGGGATATAAAGAGCAATATAGATAAATAAAGGACCGATTATGTATTCTATTACACAATTAAATAAATTTATCGTCAAATGATATGTAATAGCTTTTAATGACGTTATAGGATTTCAATTGTTAACATATAAATATATGTATGTATACATATATATGTGTGTTACAATTGATATCAAATAAATTATGTTTATTAATATCTAACACAATTTAACATATTAATATTTAACATTATATAATTACGAATTTAAAAGTACTTTATAAAAATATAACTTAAAATGCAATAATTGTTTAATAAATTACGATAAATTAATTATTTCCAACGTTCTTTGTTTGAAAATAAATAGATTTTATTTCTTTAAATTATGTAACATTATTAAATTGTTGTTTTATTAATACTTTTTTAGAACAAAAATTATATATTTCTATGAATAAGTAAAATTATATTATAGTTTTAGTATTCAACACTTGTAGTAAAATATTTATAAAGCATAACCAATTGAAAGTTAATTAATTAACGCGTGCAGTATAAATTATAATTTTATGTATATTGCCGACCTTAAAATATTTTTAGTTTAATTTTAATATACATGAATTATGAGATTATGAATTATAATTATAAAATAGTAACGGACACTTTAATCAGTGGAATGCATAAAATTATTTTGAGCTGCCAATTGCAAGAAATTATTTAAATGAAATTTATTTAAGTATTAAGTATAAAATGCTATCAGAATTAAAAAACTGTTTTTATATAACAAGTATCTAGATAGTTAACATTTTTCCGCCGTGTCTCCTATAGCCTCGTGCAAATTTTTGTCCCGGCCCGATAGCGGAATTTTAAACGTTGCGGAATTTTAATAAAGGCTTTGTCACATGATAGGTATCGGATGTATCACACGGATGGGGTAGGCGCCTTCGCCGACCTCTGCGGTCAACGATTTATATACATAAATGCCCTACATACGCGAAGTCACGTTTCGCCGATAAAAAAAGAAAGGGAGATGCCAGAAAAGTGTTATCGATCCGGATAGCCTGACGTCGCGCCGTTTCACCCGGGGGTTAAATTTAGTATTTATCATCACGTATTCCGCGGAGTCTACAGGTAGCGCCTGCGCGACCCTACCGTGTCGCGCGTCACGCACCCCTATACGCGCATATGCCTATCTACTACCCTATACATAGCCGGTGCACACACACGGCTACGGCGGAACATATTTACTTCTATGCGGACGCATTACGAACATTCGTCTATTTTTGTTACAGCGACCTGTCGTGTATCGATCATTTCTCTAATGTTTCTGTAAATGCGACCGGGGATTCGCATTCTCGCGTTTCTGTCCCCCTCCCCTCCGTTTTCCTTCCCCGATAAGCGTCAGCGTTGAAAATCTAGGCCGAGAAAAGCCGCCGCCGTCGCATGTTTTTGTGTCGCGAAAACACGCGACGGCCGCTGCACATGTGGGGTACAAGTAAATTGCACGATTTATCACTAATTAAACCATTAGGTACGCGTTTGTAATTACACTCGATTTGCATGTTATATTTTATACATGCTTTCAGAGGAATTATATGGTAATGGTATTTTTGTTATCGCTGAACACACACATACATACACACACACACACACACACACGCACGCACTAGAGATAATACTGACATATTGTTTTAACGTTAATAGTTATTGTTTTAATTTTAAAGATAACCATTCGTATTCAATTAATTTTTTATATAATTTTATATATTTTGTCATACAATAATAACAAAATATAACACGTAAATATTTATTATATCATTATACAAACATATTAAAATTATATTTCTTTGCCTTTCTCTTTCTCTCTCTTTTGGTTCTAATTTATTTTTTATGCTGAAAAAAGCTCTAATTTTATAAATTACTAAGTAAAAATAAGCTTTATTTATGCGATTTCAGATAATATTTTCAGTGCTTTGTATCATCTTATAAAATATTACAAGATTTTTCTAAAGAGAATAAGAGAGAAAAATACTTCTAAAATGTGAAAAGTATGCAAGGAACAACAAAACAACTTAAACGATATTGGTATTTCCATGCCAAACTATGTGCAAGACTAAAATTTTCTCGACGTTGTAAAATATAAAGAAATATTCCGTACATATATATATACGGAATTTCTATGCATTATATTTTATATTAAAAAAACAGTAAACTAAACAAAATCATTTGCGATACACGCATGAAAAATTACTAAAAATAATTTAGGATACAAAATATATTTAATTTTAAAGCATCTAAAATTAAAAACAATGGGATATGTAAATACGATACGAGGAGTCCAAGCAACTCGACTCACCCCGCGTTACTGACCTGACCAGTTTTAGTTTTGTCAGGATAATACCCTCGCCGCCACCACAGTAAACACACCACCCGCCACTTTTGTCCCACGACACTGTGCTGGGTTACGTGCACGCAGCCTGGATTTTAAGGTCCACGCCGGTGCTGGTGATGCCGAAGCGCACCCCGAAGGGCAAAAATACTCAATCCGACTGGACTACTCGAGCGAGACCGTGACTTCGTACGTGACGCGGGAATGTGATTAAAAAAGCTGTGGCACATACATAAACCAACATGAGATTATCGAGGATACACCGTCCAACTTTACTGTAGTGTACGAGAGGGACGGAGCGGACGCGACGATAAATGAACACTATCGGTGGGAGAGAGGAAGAAAGGGATGGTCGGGGTGATACACGCGTATGTGTGTGAATGAATTGAAATCACTGGCGAATCGGAAGAGCAGAGCGAAGCAGACCAGAGCAGGGCAAGCGATTGAATAAACAAACTAGAGCTGGCGGACACACTGGCCGGACGGACCGTATCGTAAACAGGGGGGTAAATAGCCACGCGTTTTCCCTCAGGTGCGTGGGTGGTCGGTGGTGCATGCGTATGGTACACCGTGTGTACGTGTGTACGTGTGTAGGTGTAATATGCGTGCAGCCCGTGCCTGCGTGTATCTATATGCACGTGTACGGGTATGAAAGTGCAAGAGATCCTCTAACCGCGACGATGGTTTAGGGTGTACTGAACGTTACCCGGAGAGGGTTGGGAAACAGCGTAGTGTCTAATCCAACATTACCTAACTGTATAGCAACGGCGCCATGGAAACGGCACGTTTGCGCCTGCGTCGCCGTCGACATAGATCGACTTAAACTTTTTTGGCAATTCCGCCAGTTACTTCGAGAACTCGCAATAAAAGCCGCTATTAATTCTCTATAAGTGTCGCGTTCAAGGGAGAGAGGGGATAACTTTGCAATTTGTCGCTCTCGGGGGAGCCTGGTAGTGGTGGTCGGTGCGCGTTGACCCGAGAGAAATCGCGCGCGGGGGTGGAACAAGTATCGAGGTGGCTAATGTCGCCGCTCTAACATCTTGAATTAATTCCGCCGTTATCTGTTTAATTAAACATAATAGATCTTTTACTGTTGCACCGCGACCCGCATTCTTTTCTTTGATAAATCGAAAAGATGCGGCGGGAACAAAAGTATTAAAACCACCATTTACCTTGTTTTGTTTTCGATTGTATGCTATTTCGCCTATTCTTTACTACAGAAAGGCTACTCGTATATCTACTAAATATCAAGTTTTTGACAATCAATCACGATTAAAGCGACATCTCTCCTCGATATTGCATCTTCACTCGGGATTTCTATTTCTTCTATTTTAAAATCAATGAAAAAATTATAATAACTTATTCAGTTTTGTAAATCATAAAGTGTGATAATTTTCGTTTATAATATTTCATACAAAATAATTTGAAATTTTTTAATATATCTTTTTTAATCTGATAATCTATAAATTTTGAATAAAAAATAAATAGAGATAGAGAGCAATTGATGAGAGACTGTGTTTTATCATAATAGACTATATTATGAAAACTGTAATGTTAAACTATTATATAATATACATAAATGTTATAATTGTAACTGCAATTATTTACATTATGGATCGCTGATAAGCTGACAATGCAGTGTTGCTATTTTATCTGTTGAGTCGTTCTGTATTATGAATCACTGATGCGATATTATTGATATTCAAGATTTAATGTAATTTTTTTTATTGTTTATGATAATGTATGATTCGCTATAAATTTTTTAATTATTATTTACGAAGATATGATTAATTTTAATTTTGTTTTTACAAAAATGTAATAAATAAAGATAAGATTATAAAAAGAAGAAAAATTTTTTTTGTACAAAAACTTAATTCTTCTAAAGAATACAAAAGAATAAAAATTTAAAAAAGATAAAAAATGTTTATTTTTGAACAGCGGTATCACGAATCGATATAGGATTCCAGGGGTTAGAGATCGACTTCCAGTTCGGGGTAAAATTATGAGAGGAACATTGATATTACCGACTATAGTTTTACTTATCTAATACAAATATTTAAATACTTGAATCATAGATAACTTTACACAATTTATAATTTTATTGTTTTTTTAAATATAAGTTATAGAACGTCTATGACATAATATATTTCCATATAAAAATTTTTATAATTATCTAAATTTACTTTATTATTTTTTTACAACATAAAATTTTTTAAACTATTATTGTTGATTTTGATTAATATTTGATTAGTACATGAGAAAAGAATATGATTATATTAAATAAATATACTTCAAACAATTTAAATATAAAATATGCTCGTAAAAAGTTGTCACTTATTCATTGATGACAGTTTCATATTTGTAATACAAATCTTTTTTAAAGTAATTTGTTTTTTAGATATCTTAAATTAGGATAAGGTAAAACAAATAATAGGATAAATTATTTAATATTTCATTTTTTGTTTATATCATTTTATGATATAAACACAGATATTATACTATTTTGGTTTATTAACTTGCGGTTTTAATATTGTTGCTCTTTTTGGCTGCTTCTTCACGTATTATTTTAGCAACTACAGATAGTCCCTGAAAAATAATTGAAAATGTTAATGTTTCCAAGCAATGTATATAGGTAAGTAATATATTTTTATTTTATTAAATAAAAAAAATTAGTTATAAAAACATTTATGTTTGTATTTTTACCCGTTGATATTTTTTTATTTTAATTTGTATTATTGTATAAAGAAATATAATTATCTTATATAGATCTTTTGTGTAAAAACTTAAATATAATATTTTTTATGACATGTACATACATAAATATATTGTAATATTTGAGAATTAATTAAAATTAATAATTTTCAAATTATACCTTATCCATTTCTTCTGGTGAAATACAACTGTAGCTAAGTCTCAAATGACAATCATGTTTTGAATCATCAAAATTGAAGGCGTTTCCAGGAATAACAAAAACACCTTGCGGCACACATTTCTTCATCACTAAATCCATCACATCATCTACAACCGTTACTTTAATCCAAAGAAAAAATCCACCTTGTGGAATGTACCATTCTGCCAAACCTACAAATAACAATTTTGTATGAAAATTTCGAAACTATATTTGAAATCCATAATATATTATATATAATTTTAATATATTATAATATATTATATAATTTTTAATAAAAATAAAGTATAAGTTAAATCAGTAGAACATTCAAAAATTGTTTATTATAAACTATTTACAAGGGAACGGACAGAACTGTTCCTCATCGATTTTAATGAGTTTTAGATATGTTGTAAAACAAAAAAAATATTAGACCCATATTTTTTTATCTGCGTATCTCGACGTTTAGGGGTTGAAACCACCCAACGAATATAACGCATTTTTTGTTTTGGGCAAATATCTTTGAAAATATAAGGTTTATGAAACAATGTTTTATACAAAAAAGTTTTATAGCTTTTTATACTTTTTACAATAGTATATTTGGATTTTTCAAAAATTTCAAACTTCTTAATTTAGTTGTGTGCAATGTGTAAAGCGTAATAATGCCATGTGTATGAACGTTTCAATATTATGTGTGCAATGTGTTAATATTGTTTCTTTAGCTTATATGTGCAATAATGTCATGTGTGCAATGTGTATGAGCGAAATAATATCATGTGTGCAATGTGTATCAACGCAATATTATCGTGTATGCAGTGTGCATGTGCAAAATAATGTCATGTGTGCAATGTGTATGAGCGAAATAGTATCATGCGTGTAATCGTACTTTTGTGCCTTAATTATTTTCGTGTGTGCAAACGAAGCTGTAGGCAGTCGAGATGTAGGCAATCGGGCACCTTTGCAAAATTTGTGTGCAAACGAAGCTGTAGGCAACTGAAACCCATTCTTCATATTGCAATATATTAAAAAATCACACAAACATACACACACGAACGCGCGCGTTATGAAGTAATTTAAAATTAATTTATTTTTTTAATAAAATTGATTTTAAATTTGTAACAATGCAAAAATTATTGTTTAACTTACCATTTAAATGTTTTTCAACCATGGTCAGCATTGTGTTACATCGCTCCTGATAGAATTTCTTAAGATCTTTGAAATGTTGCTCAAATTTTTGCTGATCCCAATTCTCAAAAAGTTTATAAAGAAACATCTGGAAAAAAGATTATTATAAATAAATTTTGGTAAACATTTAACAAAATGATTTTATATTAAGTTTATTGCTAAAATGTTAGTAATAATTTTTATTTATAAAAAACATATACAATAATTAATTGTTATCATTACTCTCGATAAGAATTCAAATTACTGATATGCAATAAAAAATAGTTTTAAATTAAAAAACAAAAAATAAGAATCTGAGTATTTACCTGACTACACACACACACACACACACACACACGCGCGCGCGCGCGCGCGCGCGTTTAAGCCTATCATCAAAAAAATATTTTTTATTAAAAATAATCATTATTTATTAAAAAAAATAAATTTAGTAATTGCTTCTTTAAGCATTAGAACTGATATTTTTTTGTACACATGTATGTACACGTACACATACTTTTTGTCGTTTGAGAATTTTATTTTCATTAAAAAAGGTAAGGAACTATCATAACTCAAAGGAAGAATCCAGCTTTACGCGTCGCTTGTGCGTTGCCGCTTGTTGTAACAACTCCCCCCGCGCGCCTAGCAATCTCAAGGTTCAAGCGCTAGGGATCGAGGGGCGGCCGCCGTGGCCGGGCGCTCGGCGCGCTTGCATTTGCCGGTAGGCCGGTCTAATACAGAAAATTTTACAAGTCTTATAACTCGTTAACTATTGCGAAAATGCGCTCTACCTGCTTATAAAAATTGCATAAATCTTTACCAAACACCCTATATATATATGATAATTACTTATTATTATTAATATCATCATTAAGATCTGGTTAATATATCAAATTATTGATAAACTAAATGCAGTGAAAAATGATCATAATTTAACAAAATTCACAAAAAAATAAAATAAGAACTTGATAAAATAATTATCTGGTTGTTTACTTGTGAATTTGTGATTATATATTTACATTTACCTATAATTTATATATCATATGTAAAAAGAACTACTGTTATAGTGTTGTTTGTTATGAGTAATGAAATTAGTTAACAGATATCAAAAGAATGTTAAAGAAAAGTCTTACTTGAGATAAAGATGATGCCTGAAGAACAGAGCTTCCCATATGAATAACCAATTTAGCTATAATACTTTTGTGCGCTGTAACAAAACCGACGCGAATTCCAGCACTCATAATCTTGCTGAATGAGTCCATTCTAATTACGCGACCATCAGTATCAAGAGAGAAAAATGACATGGGCTGTTCATCCAAAAATTGAACAAAGTAGTAAGGATCATCTTCAACGATCAAGAAATTGTATTTCTGTGCTAATTCGTACACTTTTTTCCTTCGAGTCTTCGACAAGACAGTACCTGTAGGATTTGCTGCCGTCGGGTTGACGTAAAGTAACTGGAAAATTCAACAGGCTGCATATTTTTTGATAAGAAAGTAATTTTAAAGCACCATGACAGTCATTGTTTAAATATATAAATACATAAAATTTTTCAGAAATAAACATACAAAAACAAAAGAAATAAATATATTTTTAAAATAATTTTTTACATAGTTTTGAGAAAAGCATTGACCATAATACTGTTATCTTTTGACTCACTTTCGGCATTGGTCTACCGTCCTTAAGTCTTTGTTCGCATGCTTTGGCAATTTCATCGGGAATTATTCCATCAGAATCTTGATTAATTTCTATAATATCTGGTAACAATGCTGTTAACTATAAATACAAGAATAAATTACGATAATAACAAACTCTATAAAAGCTAACAGATTGTTGTATATGTGTAAACTAAAATTTATTTATTTAATTTAAAAATGTGATATAAACATTTCGATCCGTAATTAGTCCTCTTCAATTAACGTATTATGAATTATTATCAATTGTCTGCAGCAGCTTGTTAAAATTGCTTGAATTAAACGACAGTTATTATATAGATATGGTCAATAAAAAAATTTTTTGTTAAAAAAGATAGTTTAATGATAAATAATTTTATTACATAAAAAAACGTAATGTAGACTTGTATAAAACGTATATGTATATATATCAAATGTATGTACAGACAGTACATCAAAGTTTGACGTATATAGGACAACCGTCGGAGAACACTATGGCCGGTATTCATAGTCAAATCTTATTTCAAGATCGTCTCAAGCAATGTCTTAAGATGCTAATACGGCTCTGTGATTGGTTGATGGCATCTTAAAACAGTACTTAAGATGATCTTAAATATAAGACCCGACTATGAATACCGGCCTTTATCACTTAATTTGAGCAATTTTGACACATATACACACATACAGTTTGATATAAATATTAATATAAAATTGTTGGAAATTTAAATATTATACTATTTTATATAAAATTGATACATTAATTTTAGTTAATTTAGACAGTGCAATATAAATTATAGTAAGTAATTTTTTGCATTTCTTATTGAAAACTTATTAAAACTTATTAAAAATTTCCTTTTACACTTTTATTGTTAATTATTCTTTTATAATAGATAATTTTATAATATTTAAAATATAACAAACCGCTTTGATTATGCCTGTATATGTTGGCGTTTGAACCATAACTGGATCATTCTGATCAATCATCATTTCAAAAATTTTATTGCAACCATCCATGGAACCGCATGTGATCGCGATATCCCAATCACTTTGTTTTGGTGTATGCCACAGTTTTTGAAAGTTTCTGCATTTTTCTATTAACGGCTGGTAACTTTGGAAAAAAAATGACAAGCATACAAAATTTTAGATATTAAAACGTGAATTAAGTAAAAAATATTTTATTAATTAAATGATGAAAATTATTTGTATATTTAAGTAACATATATACAATTTATTATTGTATACCATAAAAACATTAAAATATTATATTAAATAGAAAATAAAGTTAAATATTAATTTTGAAAATGTTTAAAACATTTAGAATTAATTAAAAAAAATTTTTAATTTAACGTTATTTATTCTATATAATAAGAAAAAATACCATTTTATATTATGTATTAATTTCGTGTATTAATATTGTGTATTAATGTCGACTTACCCCTGTGAAGGTCCATATTGTAACGCTGTATACATTTCTTGTTTGTCAAGTTTTATTGGGATATCATATTTATAAGTCATAGAAATATTACTGATAGGATATGTAGCGGGATTTGGCATACCGGCAGCTAGGGTTATACTGTTTGGTTGAGACATGTAGAGCTTGGCTAATTAACAATTTAAAATGATAAACAGTTGTGAGATAAACAAAGATATTGAATTAATAATAAAAACTTAAAAATATCTGTATGTACATTAATTTTGTGTAGAAAATTAAAAAATGTTTTTTATTAAGTTGTTATTTTATTCATAATAATCGTTTACTTTATATTATTTTATTTAAGATCTATTGTAAATAACACACATTACTTATTATACAACAACTTTTGTTAATAGATTAAATTAATAAAAAAGTTTTATTGAGATGCATGTATACATAAATCAAATTTTTATATATGTAATATTATATTTAAATTTCGAATAATATATGATAAATTCTCTATTTTTTTTACAAATTGGTAAAAAATAATCATTCAAATGGTGAATTATACCTTTAAATTTATTTATCGTGTTTAGTTTTTATATTAAATAAAATTAGTAATTGACAAGTTAAAATTGAAGAAAAAATCATATCTATGATATAGGAAAAAAGATATTGCTATTAAATTACAAATAAAACAGATAAGATGAAGAACTAATCTGTTAGTGCAAATTATTATTTTCACACTAAAAAAAAATGCATCTTTTATGTAGCCTTTATTTAGCCTTTTTATTTTGATTTATTAAAATAAAACAATTACAAATATAAGAACAAATATTATTTTATGTGAGAATACTTTTTCACATATAAACACAAATTATATTAAACCATAAATATTATATTTTACACGTATTTATTAGGTTAGGTTAAATTTATTTAAATATTTATGTTAGATATTTTCACAATCTTAAATATAATAATAAAATATATAATTACATAGAACATATATTTTTGAAAAATCTAAATATATAATTATAAAGAGTATTAATAATAAATAGCGTAAAACTGTTTTTACAACACATTTACAATTAACAAAATAAAATAATGTAAAAGTAAACATTTTGAGTTCACTTTAAAAGATTACTTCAATTCTAAAATGGCAAGAATATAATTATAAAGAAAAACGTGTTTCTCTTATATATAGTTAAAGTATATTCAAAGTTTGAAAATAAATTTTTGTTATATAAAAATATTGTTTGCAAAACTTTAAGTAAAAATATATATGATAAACAAAAATTATGTGAGCGTAATTACTTACTTATATGTCTAATTAAGTTGTCTTTTCGTCGGCTGGTGATTTTAGCGAAGAATTTGGTGTAATCCATGATGATTTTTGGGCGAAATAACTGTTTTAATTCCTTTTTCCGTTATAATTCCTTTTTACTGAGATATTTTTACGTGTAACGTTAAAATAATAATTTTATATATTAGTTATAAACAATACTGGATTTTTACTTTGTGCCTCTTATCAGATCTGAATGTGATTTAAAAGTTTCCATAGCATTCCGACTTGAAAGCAATATTGTTAGTAGTGTCGCTTCTCGCCCAAGTGCCGAACGAACAAGTAGAATATGAATATTATTATAAAAAAGATACAGTAGATTTTTTATGGTTATTTATTATAAAACGTTATCTGAAAATTAATAAAATTTGCTATTATAAAAAGTTCTAATCCATTTTGTAAATTAATCCTTTTTTATTATATATGTATTATTTAATTAATTTTAATACTCACATTTAATATCTTATTAATATGATGTCTGGCAGAATTTTTGTGCATACAACACATATGTCACTGCATATAATGCTGTAATAATCGCTGATATACTGCGCATGCGACAGCGCTAGCGACTGCTTAAAAGACGCGTGACATACTGAAAAATCTATCGATTAAAGTAAAAAGAGTTATCAGTCTTTGATAAGAGTTGTTTACAACACGTAAGACTTTTGTTATCGGCAATATAGGCTGAATAATCAGCACATTATAGATTTATTTTAAAAATCCAATATTAAAAAAATTTTTTAATAATTATAAAAGAAGATAATGATAATGATAAAAATAAAATCAAATAGAAATTATGTGTAAATGAACACAGTATAAGTCTGATAAAGAGTTTACTGTTTTCTTCAAGAACGGTTAGAGATAAGGAGAAGATACAGGTTATTAAAATTGTAGAATAAGTAGGAGGGAGACAGATATTTTTTTTAGATGGAGGGTTTTCTGAGATTTCAAAATTTCTTCTGTTTTTTATAATAAAATTATATTTATATAATGCTTTTACATAACATAATTCTTCCAATTATTCTACATATAAGAATATTAAAGATTATCAACATTATATACACCGACGTATAAAAAAAACCGGGACAAAAATTTTGACCGAATTTTTTGGCAATTTTCAAAATGACGTAATTTTGTGAAAAATCATCCAAATTACATAAACCTTTTTTAAATTAAAGAACAAAGATTTTACTTTAAAAATCTCTAGGCGGAAGTTTGATTTGTTAAGTGTGACCTTTTTATAACGCATGAAAACAAAACATGTTCTTTTTATTTAAAAAAGTAAAAGTTTGTTATCATTTTTCACAAGTTTTTTGTTAAAATCTTGCTAATATTAATCCAGATTCTTAAAGCTTGTTTTTTAAGTAATTAAAAAAAAAAGACATGTCGATACGATATTTTTTGTTGATTATACACGAATTTGAAATTTGCACTGCATTTTAGGGTATTTTAGCGAATAAATACAGTATTTTTTGGATACCATAAAACGATATCAATATGATATTGCACATTGATTTTATTCGTGTTTAACTCAATCATACTGCCGATTTTTTAAATAAAATTTCAATTTTTATTTTTTATGTATAAGTATGTGTGTATGTATGTTTATGTGTATGTGTATATTTACGTGTAAGTTTATGAGTATAGATGAATGTAACCTTTTGACTTTAATAAAATTGGTGCGTCAGTTATCCGTTATATTCAGATCAGTAAGTACAAATTTCCACTGATGAATTTCTGAACCACATGAAGTGCAAAATCCGACCAAATAAAATCAATGTGCAATATCATATTGATACCATTTCATGGTATCCAAAATATACTGTATTTATTATATAATCAACGAAAAACCTCGTACCGACATGTTTTTTTTTAAATTGCTTAGAAAAGAACGAGCTTTAAGAATCTGGATTAATATTAGCAAGGTTTTAACGAAAAACTTGGGAAGAATGATAAAAAAGATTTATTTTTTTGAATAAAAAAACCATGTTTTGGTTTTCATGTGATATAAAAAAGTCACACTTAATAAATCAGACTTCCACATAAGAATTCTTAAAGTAGAGTCTTTGCTCTTTAATTTAAAAAAAGGTTCACGTAATTTGAATGATTTTTCGCAATGTTACGTCACTTTGAAGATTGTCTAAAAATTTGGTCAAAATTTTTGTCCCGTTTTTTTGCGCCAGTGTATTTTCTTTACACAAATTAATTTACTTCACTACTTTGTGTATAAAAAGATTAATGTATATTTGTTAAAAAATGAGTAGTTTATAAAAAGTCTTATACTTTTTGTCAAAATACGCCAGAATAAAATATAAAATATCGTAAATTTTTGATATTTTGGGAGAGCTTTATTTGTATATAATCCCAATTGCCTACAGCTTCACTTGCACACATTTAGCAGAGCTGCTCAATTGCCTACATTCCCAATTGCCTACAATCTCAATTGCCTACAGCCTTCGTTTGCACACACAAAAATAATTAAGGTACAAGAGTAGGATTGCACACATGACATTATTGCGCCCATACACACTGCACACATGATATTATTTTGCTCATATACATTGCACACATGACATTATTTCGCACATGCACATTGCACACACGATAATATTGCGCTGATACACATTGCACACATGATATTATTTTGCTCATATACATTGCACATATGACATTAATGCATACATTTGGATTGCACACATGACATTATTGCACACATATACATTGCACACATGACATTATTGCACACGTGCACATTGCACACATGATATCATTGCATTCATACATTCTGAAGGCACAATTTCAATAACTTGGGCGCCTTGATTTGATGATGGTTTTTAAATATATAATATTTTTTATGCTCAACAAAAAAATGTATAGATCTTATTATAGAGCTAACTACTTTAGTTTTCGAGATATACCATATTAAAAATAAAAATAAAAGTAGATTAAAAATAAAAAGAAAAGTAGGCAGACTTCGCTTTGTATGAGAAGTTGCAAACCCATGTGGAACAGTACAAAGCACACACACACACACACACACACACACACACACACACACACACACACACACACACACACACACACACACACACACACACACACACACACACACACACACACACACACACACACACACACACGGCGGGTGCAAAAGAGGCTTTGCCCCTCTCTTCTGCACCCAATGCGTATGAGCGAAATAATATTATGTGTGCAATGTGTCTGTGCGCAATATTGTCATGTGTGTAATGTGTATGGGCGCAATAATGTTATGTGTGCAATCTTACTCTTGTACCTTAATTATTTTCGTGTGTGCAAACGAAGCTGTAGGCAATTGGAATTATAGGCAAGAGGAATCGCCCCTGATATTTCGATGTTCTATTTACCTTATATTTTTATATTCAAAATAATTAAAAGAATTATATTATATAAAAACAAATTTTATTAAAAATAATTTTTAAATCTCAATGACCTTCTACCTAGAAAAAATTTGTGTCTTTCATAAGATGATTTTTCTAGTTATCATATATTTTAAATAATAAATTTATTTTCTTCTATCTCTAACTGTTAAAAAAAAACTGAATTTTTAGATTCATCCTGTATATACAAACACTTTTTTAATTAAATTAAATAAATAATTAAATATTATTTAAAACACGTAAATATTTTTAAGTGTTATAATTATTAAAGAAAACAATATAATTGAAAAAATGACGCAATATGAAAAAAATAAGTAATTGAAGAGTCCATGGGAAAAAGAAAGGTTGTCAAAATTTTTCATTTTTCAGAAAATGCAAATTTATTTTTTAATCTATTGTTATTCATATACAATTAAACAAGAAGAAACAAATGCAATATTTTTGATAGCTCATTTAATTTTGCATCTTTTGTAATAATTATTTTTAAACTTTGATTAATATAACACATAAACTTCTAAAATAACAAAATAGATTGAACAATTTTTTTGTAAAAAGGGGAAATAATTTTGGGAATGAGCAACACTGCCTCAATTGTTTTTTTTTCTTCTAAATTTCTTTTTTATTTCTTTTTTTGAGTCACAGCGGAAAATGCAATATTATCGAATTCAGAAAAATATTTGTGCTTTTTTTCTTTATTTTTAGAAGATAACTTTGGAAGGTGGAAAAAGAAATTTTGCGCTTTATTGCTACAAAAAACTTTTAAATTTTGTACATCATTGAATCTTTCAACAGATGTCAGCAAAGGCTAAAAAAGGAAAATGTCTACTTTTATACATAATATCTGAATGACAAATTTGGATACTCTCAGCAATAAATTAATATAAGTCATGTTTCACATATTTTATATTTCATGATAGGTAAGTTGAATTTGCCTTGTTGTTGTTTATAATAAGTTGGTGGTTTTATTATAGTTACAACTACTTTATTTCAATGACCGTAGTACGTAATTTTTTGCCTTAATAAAAATTGAAATTCTATTTTAAAGATTAATTCTTTTATTGGTCGGGTTGTACATGGACATTTAGTTTTATAGAATTTGCCAAGAAATTTACTCCACTCGTAAAGCATATTTTTGTCGACATTTTGTTATTGTATTCATGTGACAGTTCCCCTTGTTTCAATATTTTAATATGACATTCCTTCTTATTGCATTGTAGACCATTTTTGTAAGGATGTCAAAAAACAAAAAAAGCTATATTTGGAATGTGATTTAGCTAGTATAAAATAGCACACTTAGAAGTATACAACAAACTTAATTCAAAATTTTCAAAAATTAACAACCCTTGTTTTCCTATGGAAACAATTAATCCTTCAATTATAAAATAAATGTTAACCGTAAAAATTTAGTATTAAGACATTAAAAGATTTTTAATGAAATTTGTGGTTCTTTATTGTGGCTCTATATGAAAGGACAGTATTAAAGAGAAAATAGAAATTTTGAAATATAGTCGTAACATTTATTCCAATTTATTAACATCTTGTATGTGTTTGTGTGTGGGTATATATTTGTGTGAATAACCACGTGTATTTGTAAGCGTGTATGTTACTGTTTCCATCACTTTTGTTATTTGTTATTTTCCCTTTAAGGCTAATCTACAATGTATTATCTGCTTCTTGTTTTTTGCCGTTTGCCTTTTATCTTTTTGCCTCTTCGCTGTTTTATTGAGAACCGTGTTTCTTATATTTTCTGGAGTTTGTCAACTTTTATTTCAGGCAACAGAAAACGAAGTAACGTCAGCAGGCAGAAAGGGCAAGAAAAATAAGACAGTTATAGGGCTGCTCGAAACAAGAGTACGCAAAGAGTACATTGCAGTTTAGCCTTTAACACTTCGGATAACATTTTGAGTAACTTATTGTATTATATTGCCTGATAAACGCTCCATTCGATATCGATCGATCATACGCGTGCAGCGCTGATCGGCAGTCGGTTGGATTTTCGATCGATCTTGAGTAAAAAAGAGCCATCGATGTCGAACAGAACGTTCGGCTTTCGGATTTCGTCCGGCGACCGACAGAACGGGGTTCGAATGTTATTTGTCGGATATAAATTCACCCCATTACGTTGATTTTATCCGTTTTCCTAATTGTTCTTTTGTAATCGGCTTGATCGAATGACGTTAATGGTCGCAAAGAACAATGAATAAAAACAGAGTAAGAGAAATAAAAGATCTACATTGTCAATAAACTCCTACGTAGTTTTACACACTCATCAAGTCAAAAAGAAATTTAGCAAAATTAAGCAATATCAGATACCAAAATATCAAAAGAGAAATAAAAATAAAAATACAAAAGAAAAATATTTCTTGACTAGATTTAAAAATTAAATAAATTATTTCGATACTGGTGGACTTTACATTAACTATACAGCTCTAATTTCTATTTTTATTTGTAAGTCACTGAAAGTTCTCCAACATTAAATATATTATATTTTAATTAATAAATAATGTATTTGGTAATAAAAAATATTTTGACTTATAAATTATTATTATGGCAGTTAATATATTACGTGTTGATTGCTGCAGCAGCGCCATTTTCTTGTATTAAATGTTTTTGTTTTCGTCTTAAGTTAACTCTATCACTTTCCTATCGATATTCTATCACATCTTTAAAAATATTTTTTGGGAAAATATATATATTTTATAAATATATTACAATTGTATTTTATTAGAATAATAATTATTAAATATTTTCTAGTGAAAGTGAAAGAGTTATAATATCAATTTTTTAAAGTTTTCTATTTGTTTCTTTGATTATACTTTGATTAATACTTTTATATTTATTGAGACATATATATATTAGACGATGCGTTTAAGCATTCTTCTTACGAAAATAGGCCCTGCAATTATACTAAAATATTACTATACATATACATATTTATAAATAAAATATATGTGATTACATGTTTGCGTTTAATTGAATATAATATTTTTAATATCAAAGAATGGCTGTACAATAAAATTAAATTTTCTTACATGTATAATTTTTATTTTAAATTGGTTTAATTTTAAATACAGCATTATACTTTTATAAAAATGTAACAATGAATAGTATTAAATTGGCCAATAATTAATACTTATTTTAAGTATTAAAAATTGTTGTTAGTATCTGTAATACTCAAAATAATTACCAATTTAATACTGTCTAGTATTACATTTTTATAAGAGTATTCTTGTAAAAAAATTAATTTAAATAATAAAATTATAAAATAATTTATATACGTGATTTTTATTTAACGTTTTTTTGTTTTACTGCTTTTTAGTTTTACGTAGTACACAATATTAGTTATATAAATATTATGTAAGGTCTTATATTTATTATATAATCGATGCTTTTGTGCAATGTTTTTGAAAAGTATAAATAATCGCAAAATATCCATAAGAGATAGCGACTGAAAATATTTCAATATTTACGTCTGCTTTCGAAGTATCACTCTTTCCGAATTTCGTAATTGAACACCGTTATCCCATCGTGTCGGTCGACGGAATATCTCTGTACCGTTTTTGAGGCCGTTCTTGCTATACACTTGGTTTCGTTATCATTTATCTCTTGCATGTTCTCCCACCAAGTCCAAGTCTCGTTCTCGCGATTAACACGGTTCATCGTGGAGCTATTTACAAAACGGAACACTTAACAACTGCGCCTGCGTTTAGTTTATTGCGAGCTAATTATCGAGCCATCAGTTTTTGTTTCTTCATTCTAATAGTAACGCAATTAATGGGCATCCGTTTATGTAACGCATTTTCTCATCACTAACCGACACGTTCGCACGGATTCTCACATCACCGAATTTTAAAGTTGCAATTTCTAGGGGACCTTTTTTGAGCTCTATATCAGTGATTTAACTGAAATTTTTGTTCCAGATAACGATACACATCTCCAAGCCGCACATTTGCATTGCATTAATCTCGTGATTGTCGTAAAGCTAATGGCATTCAAAAGTGACAAATGTAATAATATATTCATTTCTTTATTTTAATCTTTTAAATCTATTTGATAAATTTTTTTACGTGCGTCGAAATTTTTGTATATAAATTTAATAATCAGGTAAATATCTTATTATATTATTATGCTTTAGATTTTAAGAGAAATTTTATTTTTAATTTAAGAAAAAATATGAGACTTTTGTGTATTCTCGTAAATATGTATGTACATTCTACAGCGCAATATTGTATCACATTCTGTTAAATGAGAAAAGTTAAAATTACTTTTTTATTTTGATATATTTATACATTTAAATATGATGAAATGTGAATATAATACATACATTTTATTTTATCACATTTTATCACAAAAAAATTTTTTAACCTAAATTAGCGTAACAAACATGCGACTTGTTTTTGTGCACCGTTTTAGACATATGATGATAATAGTGAGAGTTCCAACAAAATCAGATACGAGTCGCAAAGATGTAAGATTTTCTTATTTTTAGTAAATATATTTCTAAGACATACGAAATAGAATGAAGAATAGAGATAGCTCTTATGACAAATTGTTAACATTGCAAAATAACATGTACCTAATTAAATTTAACCATTCGAACGTATTAAATTTCAACCTATTAAAACATTAACTGTTAAGTATATATAAAAAATAAAAATATAACATCAAGGATACATCGTTTACATAAAAGTTGAAAAAATTGCCAAAGCTTTAATTTATCTGTATTATATATAAATACAGGATGATTCATCTATGGACAAATTTATTTATATTAATTGTTTCCTTAGATTTAGATTAAGAAAAATCGTTCTGTTTTAGGAAATCTGTATTGTAATAACCCTGTATATAATGATCTATATAATGATTCACCCTGTATACATATATTGAGAATTATATCAGTCGTTTATATTAAAAAACCATGCAATTACATTAGAAATAAATATATTGAGTTTTCTATATTCTTGGAAGGGACTGAAGAATTAACCCAAGTATTTTTTATAAATTTCAAAGGGTAAAATGTCAGTAAAGGTAAAATTGACATTGGTTTAATATTTATTAAGCTCATTATATATTATAAGAATATATCTATTAAAAAAAAACCTGTTTACGAACTTATGTGGATTCACTTTGGCAAGATGAATATAATTTGTAGATGTAACAAAAGAAGGAAGAGAAAGACGGAAACTGTATTAATGAAGAGAAGTGACTATCGGCTGTGTAATGAGATTGTTACTACAGTATATTTGAAAATAATTATTCAAAATTTAAGATAAATGTTTTTAATGTTTTCTAAAAATAATTCTATTTGTTAGTTTAAATAATAATTTTTTGACAAATTAATAATATAATAAAAGAAAGATGCAATGTCTTAGAATGAGTAATTCAAGTCCAAGAGAAGTTACATAATTGTTTTTATCAACATCTGTTCAATGAGAGTCTAGGCGCGAGTTCTAGTAACAATTCCTTATTCTTAAAAGTATCTAATGTTAAATAGTAGAAAAATTATAAAAGTACGAAGGTCTATAATCATTAATATGAGAGAGGTTCCGTGCGGCCGCTCTACTATGTGTCTTTTTATTTTTCTCTAGCTATGAAATATTTAATGTAGTGCAAAATATTATTTTCAAACAACTATTTTTGAATTAAAACAATTAGTTACAATGTAACTATTATTTATTAAAAATTGGTTAAAGTGGTTTTTTTAAATAACATTTACCAGATCTTTTATTTATTTTATATTTTTTATTTAAATTAAAATTTTTTCTCAATAAAAAAATGTTAAAAGAATTTAATTTTAACAAAAATTTACGACATAACGTTTGCGTCCTATATAAAAAAGGTGGACGCAAGAAGTGCACATTTGATTGGGTTCTTAATTTTTTGTATAACATTATTATGAAAAATATTTTAGTAAGACATTAAAAATTATATATTTTTCACTGTAATTGTAATGTTAAAGAATATTACGTTATTCTTTACTTTACTCTTAAAAAAGAAATAAAATCAATAATTGTATCTATTGAAATGTTGTTTGTGGTGGTTATCAATTTCGTGAGAGAATGTTATCGCGGAGCTAGCAAATAATAATTTTTATAGACGGTTATCTATACAATTATTGTAATTTACTTTTAAAAAGTAAAAAATAAAAAGTTAAATAGGGCGTGCAAAGCGCACGTGTTATTAGTAAATTAAAAATAACAAAGAAGCTAAACATACGATTAATATTTATTTTTTGCAGTTATAAAGTGAATAATAATACTGTGTAATAATAATAAATGATAAAATAAAAATATTATGTTATAATAATAAATCATAAAATAATGTATATTTAATAAACATAAAAAAAAACTTACGGTTGTTATAGAGAATTTTTACAAAAACTGCTCACACATCTACTTTGTCACAAAGTTTTCATTGCATCGAAAGACACCGATTTACTGCTTTTAACTCCTTGGCCCCTCTTTACCTACTTCCTATGACGCATCTTTTAAATATATAATGGATATACCCAATGAGGCGTGTCAAACAAACGTTCTATTTTTCTTAGCATTTAATAAATAACAAAGGCAGAACGATACTTATGTAGATTTGTGACGTCATTTATTAAAAGTAATTTACGCATTGGTAGAATCGACATCAGGGTCACTTCAATTAATTCCAATTAACTTAATCGACAGAGTCGCTAACACGTAAAAAAATTTGCTATTCAGCGTTTGAATGTATAGACGTCATGGGTTAAAAATATTCTGAGTATATATAATGTCTAGTATATTTAAAAAGTAAAAAAGAAAGAAATGTTATATTTTTAACTCTTTTAAATTAACAATTAATTCTACCTTTGACAAAGATAATAATTTTCATTTAATTAATATAATTTTTTTCAAAAATAGTAGTTTTATATTATTAATGCGTTCGGTCGCTATTGTTCTTTACTTTCTGGACACTCTTGAATAAAATTATTTTTACTATTTGACTTTCTTTTAGCTAGAGATAAAAGAACTAAAGGATTAAATTGAAAGGAAGAAATGCGAAGAAAAAAGATTTTACTTTGATACGTTCAGATTTCTTGCGGCGTCGCGCGGAAACACCTCCTAAAAAGTAGTCAGTATAAGAGAAGAGAGATAGAAAAGAGAATGGTTGATGAGGATAGTGAAGAGAGTGTATATTTTTCTAAACGACGATGGAAGAAGTGCAGCAGAAAGGCACCGAGAAAAGGTTCACGTGATTGTACGAACGTTAGATGCTAAAATCAATCGACACGGACTCGTTCGTGTACAGTCTCTAAAAAGTCTCGCACTCGCCCTATTTATATATGTATATATAATATATGTATGCATATGTATATGTTCCGCCCGCCTAAATTGTGCTAAACTACTTGGCACACGCACACGCACGCACAATCGCGCATTCACGCATATCTATTCGCGCGTATGTATATCCGAATAGATTATCCTCGGCTCTTTTTGAATTTTATACCAACTAGACACTGTTTGATTGTTACATTTGGCAATTCGGCAGCACTCGCGAGTTTTCAAGCTCCTTGTCTTACGCGACTATGGGGCGACGTGCTGCACGCCACGCGCCGCTGAGAACTTTGTTCCCGGTTAATCACTTCAAGAATGCAAACGAGAAATGTATACTTGATTTTCGCCTACGCGCGAGAATAACCTTCGGGTTGACAGCTACGACAGAACTACACAGTGCATAATTATTCGCTAATCCGCTTATCCTAAGGAAGCGCAAGAAATTTTGAATAGATCTTTTCTTAATCGTTTTCAACATATTATCGTTACAAAAAGGGAAACGACGGTGACACGTTTCAATGGAAGGAATCCGGTCGGAACGAATTCATCAGCGTGCCGGCGTATAGCAAAGCGCACACCTCGCGGTAGTAATAATTCTGTTTTATTCTCCTACAGCTGCGTTCTAGAACTTCGTCTCCTGTGACGACTACTTCCTCACGGAAGTCATCGTAATTCTCAAGTGAAATGTCGGCTTTTATATGTATATATATATAACAATAATTCAATAAGGCATACGATATCCAATTAGGACTTCCCCTTATTTATCATGAAACTTTTACATGTATTCCTTGAACTTTGGACACCTTCAGCCATCTCTCTCTCTCTCTCTCTTTCTCCCCCTCTCTCTTTCTCTTTGAGAAACTTTCTCACAATCTCTTAGGTCCGCAAAACTTGATGTTTCTTGCTTAATGGCCGAGAGTGTAACGGATAGCCGTATATAAATTACTAGAAGGAATTATATGGGTCTATAGTTTCATATAGTCGTCCAACTATGTATTTTCTCTGCATTTCTCGTATTTCGCGTCTTGTTTTGCGGCTTGTTAAATTCGTACCTCCGGGACGAAGTTTGGAACGCAGCCAACGTAATATAAAGTCTCTTCTTCACGTAGACGACGCTAGAGTCTCGCCTTCTCTCCTTCGCTCTTTAGTCGAATGGCGAGGGCGAGTCGCTGTCGTATACGCTCAACGTAACGTAATGCATCGTAACACGATGTGTATGTACACCTATCTAAAAGTAACGGTCGCAGCACTGCGTGCGTGGCGCTTATTACGTTATATTTCTTCTCTTTTTTTCTTGTTTTATTATCCCGATATAATAACTTTTCGGCTCGTCTTATTTGTCTACTATACAAACTCTTGACTAGAACAACGGTAGGTAGCCCTCGTGCGCTCGTTTTGCTTTTACGTAAATGTATCTTACTGTATTTTCTCTTATTTGTTTTTATTCGTTTATCGTCGTGTGCCTGGAGGGGCTGACCGGCAGTGATGTTAGCCTCCACGGAAAATTCTCCAGATGTAGACATAGAGGCATATATGATTCGCCTGGTTCAACTACGTTTTATCGAAAATAGACACAAGTCGCTCTTGTCAACGATAAATATGTCTCATCTACTATACATATCTTTTTATCTTTTTGTTCTTTACATCGAGACGCAATCTAACATTTTAATAAACTCGATTTTCTACACCCAGTGAGCTTCTCGTCAGCTAATATCACTGATGAATTGACGGGGATTACATATATAAGGAACTAAAGCAATTTTATATAGTCTTCTTCTTATTTCTCTTTCGAGTATTTTACTTTTTATTTAGATCGGACCTAATTGCGGGGATGTTTGCTTCCGGAATATTCAAGCGATCGATATATTCCCAGCCCGGATAGAAATTTATTAAACAACTTTGCGGTGCAACCGATGAAATAGACCTTTCAAAAATACGGATGATTAGGAAACTCGATACGGATGATTCGGCAACTCTGATTGACCGAGATCGTTTACAGCAATATCGCTCTGTTTCCGGTTCCCCTCCATCGAGCACGGTGTTTATCTATCGTACGCAAGAGGATTATAGACACGTACACGTACACCCAAAACCTTACAGAGCTTACAAGATTACACGAATAGAAATACGTTTTGTTTCTTCGCGTTAGGGAAACGTTGGATCGACGGCGAATCGGTGGTTTGCCCTGTCGGGAAAATCACGACCGATTCGACGATTATCCGAAAGAAAGTGCTATTTCCCTTATTTCTCTTTTTCACTCTCAGATTTCTTTCGCTCTCTTTCTCTCTCTCTCTCTCTTTCTCTCGTTTCTTTCTGTTTCACTCTCCCATCCGCTCGTCTCGTTGATAATCACATGTTACACTGACGTACAATCGAGTATTGCGCGCATATTATTGTTTTCACGAGAAGCATCACGATCAGTTCAACGAGCTTGATTATCGTCGCGCTTGTATAAAAATAATTCCCTATTTTTCCCGCGACATTGTCGATCGGCCTTCCTTCGACAGTCTCCTGAGTTGTGAGTTAACGCGGTTCACCCTGATCGATTGGAACGAGTTTCTCCACTCGTTTCTCAGATATTCCTTTGTGCGATATAGATCACCATGCGTCCTTATCCCAAGTTCGACCGCTCGATATCTCGAACGGTCGAACGCCAATTGGAACGGCAATTCGTCGCCAATTGGGACGCCACGAATGTCTTAAACGAGGAAAAGCATTTGCTTGTTTTCGTTGTTAAATGAATCACGGATGCTGATGTGCGCCTGGCCGTGTTATGTCGAAAGTATGACTGAATGACGGAAAATAATCAAGTCGCCGAAATTTCTTCAACAAAATGAGATTGCGGTGGAGCACGGGGTTTGCGCGATGCTAGATAAATTGCGCGTACCTTCCCTGGTGCTGGTTGGGATGCTGGCGGTTATGTTAGATTCACAATGCTGTTATGTGAACTTTCAAATAAACCCGACCGCGCGAGTATGCATTGTTCGCGAACTTCTTCTGGTGTATGACGGGGAATAGGCAGACGTCTGAAATATGTCGGTAGATGAGATCTTGGGTATAGTTAGACTAAGTCGCCGTCGGCCCCGTCTTGCGACTCGTAGACGCATCGTTTAAACGGGCGGGTAATCCGACACGGATTGCGTGCTTGCCATGGAATGTACCACACAGTCAACGTAAAATGATCGATTTAGACTACCTTTAAGATGGGTTTGCTCCGATTCTGGAACGGCAGTCACTGCCGTAATATCAAAAATCTCCGATATTTCCTCACATTCGGACGAGAAAATGCTTTCTGACGATTTTCTTTCACATCTCGCTCTGGTACGTTCTACCGTCTTTTCCCTTCATCGGTTAGCTTTTGTACTTGACGTAACTTTTTTTTTATTTTTACGATTTGTAAAGATTATAGTGTCCAATGATATAATGTTGTATGCTTATAATTTCGTTGCATCTCAAAATTTAGAATTACATAAATTCCACACAGCAATTGTTGCATCCGTGAAGTAATAGTTGAATAGTTTATTCACCGATATGGCGATTAAATTTTAAAATTTGCATAAAATATATATGGCGACAGACTAAAAAAAAAAATTATTTTTTAGACAATGAAAGAGTAGCTAATGGTCAATTCTTTGGGCAAATGATTTCCTCAGATATCGACATTCTGGTTTTAGCTTCGTATCTCGATAAAAACAGGTCGAAGGACATGCTCACTACGAAAGACGCATCCTAAAAGAGCGTTTCTTGGGACCATATTTGCGGGACTGATGGTAATGGCGCTGGTGGTGGTCTGTGCCTCAACTCGATCGGCGGTGAACACGGTGGGGATCCCACACTACTCTGACTGCTACTGGTTGTCGTTGAGGCTGGTTGCGACCTGTTATTAAAAGTTTATTAATTAAAGAAAAAAATATAGTATATTCTCTTTACTAATATAATAAGAGAAGAAGATAATCATAAGAGAAGAAGAAATTTAGAGCATAGAACGCAGGGAAGACGTGGTGAAAATGTAGGTTTTATTACATTAATATAGTTTAAATATAGGTTATTTAAACTATATTAAAACGTAATAAAACCTACTATATAGTATAGTAATAAATATAATAATCTTTCTAACGACATTTCTTTTTGAGGTAAAAGTATCTTTTCAAAATTCCTATTTTCAAAATCCAATTATTTTATTAAAATAAATTTGGGGCAGATCAGAATGTCTGATATTTTTGTGATTATTAATATTTGCATGTGTTTGTTATTATAATGATAATGAAATGGTTTTATTGCTTTGATTTCATAGTAATAGCGGCGGCATCTCGCTGTGACAGCAATACCTTTTCTTCTTCACGTGGGAATTTGCAATAGGAATTTACCTAGAGGTTTCGACGGCGGCACTGATGGTCAAACATTCTTGGCATGGTTTACTACCGGCCCGTCGCCTGGGCACGCAGCCCGCGCATCCATCCCATTTCTCGGGGATTCGTTTTTTCTTAGAAGGCACCCGTAGGAACCGCCGACAACTTGGCCCAGGCGCGTCCGAGTCCGTAGAAAAACCCGAGACCTCGTCCTCAGTGTCGACGCATTGCTCCTCGTCCTCGTTCTTCAGGAAGACGGAATCGGAGCCAAGCGACCTTGTGTCCGGATCGGGGGGATCCATGCTACCCATCGATGCCAACGGCGCCCTTTTCCCCGACGATACCGCCATAAGGCTGCCGACTGCACCGGCATAAAGACCGACCTCGCTACCGCATGGCGATAAATCCGGAGTTGGCTGTATTACCTAATTACATTGCAAAGTTTTCAGTGAATTTTGAACAATAATATCTCCTGTTTGTTAAAATTAATTGCCATTACATCTAATTTTTATGTATTATTTATAGTATAAGGTGAAACTAAATTATAATGTAAAAGGCTAAGAATAGTAAAGATATTATTATGTTACAGTATAATCATACTAAAGTTTATCAACGATTTTACTTTAAATAATGAAAATAAAGATCAAAAGAAGAAATGCAAAGCAATTTATCTCTCAATGTCAGCGATATAACGTAATATTAAAAAATTCTTGGAAAGAATTAAATTTATAAAAAATTGTTTTGAAAGATATGCGATTGCAAATATCGAGTCTACCTGGATATCGATAGGATAATATAAATCCCATGGCTCATCGTAGGCGGCGTGACGCGGGTAGGATGGAGGAGGTGGAAGGCACGGCATTACCATGGCTGAACCCCTTCGTTCCAGATAACTACTTCCAGTGCTGCTACAGGTGACCGAGCTACATCTTCTGTGATCGACCGGGAGAGCCAACCTCGGTTGCCTGATTGGCGGTGCCAGCAGGGCGTCGTATCCACCTCCGACTGAGGCGAAGCGAGGTGCCACCACGGGTGAATGAGCCTGGTTCATCTAATGTAAATATTTCTATCAATTACCAGTGCTTGGCGAACAGACAAATCACAAACTAAACGCAACTCTGTTAGTTAGAGAGCATCCTTTAATGTATAATATTGGGTTTCGCTTTTGGCGTCGGTTCAAAACTTTCATGTTTTACCGAAAAAGTGTCAAACTGTACAACTGTGGCATCAACAGTTATATTCAACAGCATAATCAACAGTGGCATTTAAACCACATCTTTCTAGCAATTACAAAATACGATGTCAACATTCATTATCAAATTACAGCAACTTTTATTTAATACTAAACTTAATTAGAGATTACTAAAGTTTAGTATTAAATAAAAATTGCTGTAATTTGGTAATGAATGTTGACATCGTAATTGCTATTAAAAAATATTAAAGAAACATTAGAAACACAATTTTAAAAGATTTAATTTTTCAATACATATAAAAATAAAATTGATAATTTTGTTAATATTATAATGAGAGGGGAAGGTGATTCCTACAACTTACATTTATTGTAATTTAATAAGTAGAGGAAAATCGACGATACTGGCACAATTCTTTTAAAACGGCACTTCTTTATTTTTTGAAGACTATTGTATTAATAATTATAAAAACATAATCTGTTTAAATAAATAAAGAAATAAAAACTCATTTCATACATTTTATTCTATACTTTATTCTATGTATATAAAATCTACTAAAAAGGGGTATAATCTTTTATATATTATATTATTATGTTACGCCTTATGTTACAAAAACATTAATTATTACAAAATATGAAACAGTATTGTAAAACCTGCAATACCATTTCCCGAAAGACAGTTTACATTTATGTTTTCAAAGTTTTAGGTTTAGGTTTAGTTTAGTTCAAGAAATACCACTCAAATTTATCCAAAAACAAAATATGGTCTACCAGTATTTGGTGACCTGCACTTACTTTATTTTATATAATTATTAATTATTTTATCATGAAAACATTTAGGAAGCCACTACCTCGACGCACAATGATCTTCTTGGCCCTCTCGGCCCCGGCCTGGGTGGTAACCTGGCGATCGCCTCAAGAGCGGCGGCGAGTGCGCGTTCTTCGGCTTCAGCTTCCGCAACCGCCGCGGCTGCCGCCGCAGTCAAAGCCGGGTCTTCCAGTTGTTTGCTTGCTTTGCATCTGATAAATACATGCATTTTAATTATATATTAACGACAATGGATATGCGACGTTACCAAAGGCATCTTAAAAAAGAATCACCTGCTCTTATAAACTACCAGCAACACCATCAAGCTGAAAAAGCCGCCGAGGGTTGCGGCGATCCGTACCCCCGTCATGACGTCGTACGTTTTGTAAAATTCGATTTTGACCTGTTCGCGCTCGCTTAGAGTCGGCGTTGCGTCTGGCAGGAACGTCGTCGGATCTGTCGTCGTCGTCCCTGTCACGTTGCTGCCGACACTCCCCATTCCTGCGGATCAAACAGATTCCCTATCGTTACACACGCGCAAGAAAGGGAAAAAGAAATATATAAGTTTGCGAATTCGAGCTAAATGCTAATACTCTCCGAGTATTAACTTGTGTTTGAGCTGAATGCGAAATGTCTGTGAATTGTTTGCGAACACATTCTCAAAAAGATAGACTCAATTCCTGAAGCTTGTAAGAGGTCTTTTGTAAAAATGGACTGTTGTACGTCTGTCTTGTTGCATTCTATGGGACTAAAATATAGGAATAATGGATAAAAGCTTTGCTTATCTATTTCTCAAATTAATTTATCGATTCACTAAACTAGCGGTAATGATTTTGAACATGAACAGAACAAAATGAAAGGAAGAAATGATTACAACGAAGTTTGAAGAAGCTGAACTGCTTGCAGTATTTCAGGGAAGGGAAAGTGCACAAGCTATAAATCACATCGAGAGCATTTGTTTACCGAACTGTGTCGGCCAACGTGCGCTGACTGGGCTCGAAAATGGAGTGACGGCGCTGAATTTCCTGGAACAGAATAAAGGCGCGCCGTCAAAAGGGAGCTGGTATTCATCCGGCAGGATTTTGTATTATTATGAAAGTAAGAAAAAAAAAGAGAGAAAATTGGCGCAAATAAGAGAGGAAACACACGCGAAGGAGTGATAGAGAGAGAGAAAGGGGGGAAGAAGAGGGGTTTTTAAAGAGGAACACACACAAGAAGGGCCACAACTATTGAGTAACAGTCGACGGAGAAAACGAGAGGTACGACGTGGTACATACACATTGCTTTTGTCGGGCTTGGCCGGCTAGCATTGTATACGTAGAGATGGTTCTAGGTTCATGTATTGATTCCACCTTTGCGAGCCTACCTCTAAATGGTTAGGAGCAACGGAGCATACGGCAACGAATTTATTAAGATCAAAAATTCTAGAATGTTGTTATTTGTTTGTCGTTAAACCTTTTCGAGTTTTTCAGATTCTAAAGAATTCAAAGTTAGATCTCGTCAAAACGAGCAGAAAGAAGGAAAATGGAAAAATCGTCTCCGTGAAATATAATTTGTTCCGCCATTATTGAGACGCGACGCGGAACTGTTGGTTTCAAAGCGGTTTGCGTATTATTGATGAAACTGGACCTCAATTTTTACAAAACTTTAATGTAATTGCTTTCAATTTTTATGATTGTCGAGTCACAGACGAGCAAGAAGAATTTCTATTCAAAAGGGCCGTAAGAGGTGAATTTAACGATGCAATACGTGCTGTAAAGCTATGTCACTTCAATATTTCGAGAAAGCAAATAGCGACCGACAGTTTGTGTACGTATAGTAAAAAGTAAATAAATAGGAAATAAATGTATTTTTCAATCATCAGTCTGATATCAATGCTTGAGTTCAAAAAATATCAGCGATACATATAATTGCGAATAGATTTATTCAGTCTTGCAACCCTCATAAATTTAGTCTGTTCTCTCGTCATTCATCTTAATGTTAATGTTAATTCAAATTAAAGAATTATTTATAGTTACGTATCATAAAAATATGTACCTTTGTTATATTGGAGAAATTATAAAAATTATTATGAAATCAATATAAAGAATATTAGAAGATTTTAGTTTTATGAAAAACTGGATATTGCTTATTTCGTTGGTTTCAAAGTCCTATGACGATACTGAATCGACAATCTGCTCGATGACCGAAAATTTTCTATTTATTTGCTCAATCCAATATTTCAGATTACTGGAAGAAATATCAGGTTTTTACATTTCACTGGGCATTTCGTGCTTCGATGGAATTTAACAAGCTTCTTCGTTTGAGGACTAATAATGTAATAAAAGGATAATAATTTGATAAGAGGTATCGTCGCCCTTGAAACCTGCTCGTCTTCTCTCCATTGATTCAACGTCCTTAATCACTTGGGTTAGGTCAGATTAGGTCAGACGACAACCTGTGGATGCTCTACGTTCGAGAAGGTTGTTCCATGTGCTCTCACCAGTACCCCCGTAAAATTAACGGCGCGGTAAATCCCCCAGAGTTTCCACCTACAGAATTCTCACCACGTAGTGCGAGTTATTTACTATTTGGCATACAGAAAGCTCGAAAAGAAAAGCCTTATATAGCGACGCAAACAATTATCATAAGAATATTATTTCCATTAAAATTTACTAAAATTAACCCCACATCTAGTTCATAACCGCCTTCTCTCCTCCAATATATTAATTTGAGATTTATCTCATTGTCAAATTTAACTTCACTTTTTAATTTTATTTTTTGTATTATTATTTCTATAACTCTAATTGCGTTTTAAGTCCGATAATCATATTGGGAAACAGTTCACAGAACTGGAACGTATTTAATTCTTTTTTATTTAATATTTTTAGTAACTAATTTTTAATATATAAATCTATTCCTTAATAAATATTTTAACTTGAAGACTATTTAAAAAAGTAAACAATATTAAAAATTAAATCCTTGCGATAAGTAATAATTTTCTTTGATAATTTTTATTATAAAGAAAAATTAAATTGGAATCTGACAAGAAGCGGCTCGTCAAATCATAAAAGGCAATGTATTATAAAAGTGAAATATAGCTTTACTATATCAAGATTTTTTGAATTTATACATTTTTTATTATTACAAAATTAATTTCTGAAAAAAAAATGCTTTACGTGCCTTAGATTTGTGCGGTGCAATTTTTTCATAATTTACGTATTTCATAAATTACGTATTAAATTTTTTATTCAGCAAAAAAGCTATTTTCCAAATAATTCTCGCAGCGCTGTAACATACACGCTGGAACGTGCTGATGAATCGGCATCACATCGCATCTTCAGCTCAACTGCATCGGCAGTTCGGACATAACAAGCGATTGAGCATATCGACTTACGCGTTACCCGTTACGCGTTCTAACGATCGCGCCGTGCAGCTTGCATGTAACACCGCCGATGAAATTTTGAAGGGGATTACCGAGGTAGATTCTACTGCGCGCATGTGCTATTACGCGGCATTAAATTTGCGTACAATGCAGCCCGAGAGTCTGCCGGAACAGCGAAGGTATAATATTAGACGGGGATAGTATAATCAAACGGTTACGTTCCCGGTGAAGTCAAACATACAGATCGGTCCTCGTTCTTTGGTACCGTTTGCTCAAAGGAAGTGGGGTAATCTGTGCTTTTCGTTACTTCTCCTCGTCTTTTCGCGTTAACGACAGCTGAAGCGAATTAAGCCCGTAAGTGTAAACCATTTGAGGATCGTTTTGCCTTCTTTCAACTGTAACTTAGCGCTGATTATCAGTTTGTTCAGTGAAGCAGAGAAATCTCTGAAGAATTCTATAAGTATCGGTTATCTTATTGTGTTGAAAACTGAAAATGTTCACGTATAAAAAAAAATTATTAAAGTTTCGCTTAAAAAGCGTGGTGAAAATAAAAATTACTTTTCCGACTGATATGACTTTCGAGAGAGAATAAAAAATTCCTTTCTTCTTAGATATTGATCTTAGATTTATATATTTTTTTCAATTGTAGTATATATTGATGAAACTTTACTTGCTGATAAAATTTTTTAACGTTGAGTAGCCTCAAAACTTTTTTAGAAGCCACATGCAATTATTTTAATCGTTTAGATATTTATCTGTAAAATTGAATTATATCATTCAAGTGAATTTTTATTTAGAGTGTTGAATAAAATTTTGTTGGGAAGATAGAACTTTTGGGAAGCCGCGTGCCAAAAGGTCTCGCCGAGACTTGTGCGGTGTGAACGAAACTTTCTGAAACGCAAATTTGCGCCACGTCTAACTTTCGTGCGGCGACCGTCCGAGGTGTATCGACGTCCGAAAACTCGGTCCAGGTGAGAAAGTTACGGAGTGAACGGGTAACTTTTTAAATATTCGCAAAAGTTTGCGCTACATCGACGCGCGGAAATACGGCGATGTTGGACGTCGAGGAACGATGTTTTTCCGTTCGATTCGGCGAAATGGTGAGAGGGAGTCTTATCGCCATCCGGCAAACGCACCATTTTTCCTCTTTGACACCCGGCAGGCGCGTGTTATCATTTCCACGTCGACAAACGGTCAAAAAGGAGTGGCGCGACATTGGGTGAAAATAGGTCGTCCGATAATTCGTTCCCTCGAAAACACCGTTACAATATGTATGGATTTGGGTTAACTTCGTTTCGGCAATTTCACAGTCACGACGACCGAGTCTTTTGTGACCGGGATAGTCTCTTCGAGACAGTATAAAATTTATAAATAATTTTTTATATTAAAGATATATTAAAGATAATATTCTTTCTGAGTAATATTTTATAAGCTATCTATAATTTTTATAAGAAAAGCGTTGTCTATTAAATTTACAAAGACATATGAAAACGAAGGATTGCAACTTGCACGTTATTTGCACAATTTTCCTTATTTTAAACATAATTTTTATATTGTTCAAATTTATTGCTAATTTAAATCCCTTAATGTTATTCTACAAGAAGCTTATCATAATCCGAGTTCATCTTGAAAGTAAATGTCTTCTTCTATCAGGAGGTTTATTGAAGTTTAAAATTATCGTCTGTTTTAATTATTAAAGCTGTAGATAAAGCATATGACTTATATTAGATAGGTATGATTACTATAATTATACATAAATGTAAGTCATTAAAATTAAAGATATTTAATTGTATTTTTTTTGTCTAAACCAATAGAATTACAATAGCATTGTAATATATGTGTAATTTATCCTAAGTATACAAAAAAAAGTATTTCTATATTTAATTAAGCAGAATGTTTTATAATGTGCTCTCTTAATCCTACTCTCTTACGACACATATAAACACTATACTACTTTATGGCAATCTTCCGAAATTCTATTGTGAATACGATAATCGATGACTTAATTTTATCACTGTACTGTTTATATATCTTTATATATATCTATCCTATAATTTATCCTATCGCTTTATCGCTCCAAAAGATTTGAGTACCGGTATTAACATACGCATATCAAAGTGTGTCTATCTTATCTGACACTCTAGTATGGAAGTAAGCGATATTTTGCATTGCATCGACATATGCAAAAGAATTAAAAGAATATTGGGCAAAAATATTCTGGTCCATAATCCGATTCTACAAAAGCGTACGTCTCGAAGCTCCATGGATTTGGGTCACTGGTTCGAGGCCTGTTGAATGCCAGACCGTTTCGCCGATTTTGCTACTGCCTCGCGGATTATGATCTTTACTAGAATTTCTCGGCGATCAATGATGTACACTGGATCATTTGAATATCGAAACTCGAACTGAGAGATAGAGAGATGAAGAATCGCGGATCAAATCGACGGACGGATTCGTCTTGTGTTTCACGATGTCTTCGTTCTGTGAAAACGAGATTGCGAAAACCAGCTTCATGGATTTGCATATATCTCGAAAACTCAAGTAACCTTACCAAAGTTTTTCTTTGAACATATTTTGTGATATCAATAACATTTAAATTTTTCTTGAAAATCGTATTAAGACACTTTTATTCGCAAATATTTTTTACTGTCTGGTAAACATTTTAAATCGATTAGTTCATTAGCAATGCTGTCAAGAAGAATGTAATATTATTATTACAGATTTAAATAAGAATGATTTAAAACTTAAATAAATTCGATGTCTCATTTGTTTAATGTTTTTTTTTTGTCATAATATATTACAATAAATTTTCACACTTGAAATAATAATAGCGTTTAAAAGACCGTTCCAATTAGCTGGATGTCATGCTACAGAGATTATCACCACTAGGGAATCGAGAGCCATCAGGAACAAAGAATTATTCATCACAGATTATTCCGTTAATTGCAACTTATTCAGAGATGCAGAATATTCTCGTGTCCTATTGTATTATTATTTCCAAGAAGATTAATTCGCGCAATGCTCACAATTTGATTCTGTTAAATGTCATAATAATACTAACATGCTAGAAATTTACAAATATAATTTAGATTTTAAGCCTTACAAGACGCATTTTAATAATAAAAAAAATGTAAATGTTAGACGAAACATAGAGATATACATATAATACATATATTTTTCAAAGTTCAAAACTGAAATCATACTCTTGTTTTAAAAGAAGAAAAATGAAAAAAGAAACGAACAGAAAGTTCACCTAGAAAGTTTACTAAAAAGAACAGATTTATTGATTTGGAAAAATATTCCTATATATATTTGTAATCTTCATACCATTATATGTTCGGCAATATGTATTCTCGAATAAATTATTGGAATTCTGATAATTGTTCCCTTAGAAATATCGTACAATTAGAGTCAACTCGCGAAAATTCGGTAACGAGTACGTCAGCGATCTCATATCTCTAGATTATGTGCAAAGCGTGTGCAAAACGGGTAAAGGGCAGGGAGTAAAGAGGAAAAGGGACAGAATCGATAAACCACCCTGCCAAAGCAGACTTCGCTCGAGCGAAACGCGCGACACCTTTAACCGTTACGTTCGTCTCGGTAAAGTCGAAATGTAATGATATTCTGTGAAATACGAAATCATAAATCAAACGAGCTCGCCATGATAACCGAATCAATGGCGGCATTCAATACGGAGCGTGGATTAATACGAATGAGTAAAAATTTAATCGTATTTTTAGGACGGTCTAACAATAAGTAAGGGTATGGGCAAGATAATCAACTGAAGAACATTAGACAGACGCGGACGTGTAAAAACCGTCTGGAATTCAATCGATATCCCATAAAACTGACTACGTCGCGTTGAATCGGAGATAGTCAATCTTTTGAAGAAAAACAATAACTTTTTACGGTTATGCCGTAATATATCGTTACAATGGAAACGATTTAAGAGCGAGAATGATAAAACGTGGATTGTTAATTCGAACGTAAACTGACTGTGACTTCGGGCGGTGTGCTACGTGTGTGCATGACGAAGATAAAGAAAATAAAGGATAAAGAGGACGAGGGTTGGAATCGATAAACCATTCCGCCAGCTCAAGCTCAGCCCAGTTCACCTGAAACTAGCCGAGTTCTGGATAACGTTGTAATATCCATTATGCTCGATGGAAAGAACTCTCGTGACGGCAATCATTAAAACCCAATTTTACAATCGATGATACAAACTGACCATAAATAACCTCTTAATCACCGGGTTCACATCTTTCAACAATAGCTCTTATTAATTGACATTACTATCTTTCCATTATTTATTTATAATTATTACATTTATGTTATTGATAGTTTTATATTGGTTGAAATTTTGCTTTTTAGTCTTGCGTCCTGGTTTACTTACATGCGTAATATAAGTCCTGTTATTTTATGTTATATTTATATTTTGAGAATATATTAAAAATGTTTATTATATAATATTGTTGATACTTTACGTACGAGTAGTGTGCTGCCATCGAAATTATTGCACCAATCAATGGTGTGCGTAGAATTGAAGAGTGAAAAATCCAATTCTATCGGACCTATAAGGAATATTTTGAAACGTGGATTGTCAGTTAAAGTTGATTTAATTTGTATTATTGACGGAAACATGTGGAGCAATGTATCGTCAACGATAAATGTCTATCGACCGGAAGTAACGCGCTGCTGCACCTCGAAACCCTCTTCTCTTCCTATCTATCCTATACATTCAGTCGTCATGTCGGTGCGCTTCCCTATTTTGTATTCACGAATTCCTTGGCCAAGGATGTGTTCCTAAACGTCTGAGTCCGCAGTGAAAATATCTCTCTTCTCTTCAATCTCCAAGACGAGATACTGCAGCAATGCGATTCCGATCGACGCAGTTTCTTGTCGGCCTTAGTATGCACGTTGCCTAACCTAGTTAGACGGAAAGTATGACTGTGAACACGCAAATATTTTCACGACTATTATTTAATAAATCAACAGAAAAGGACTGAGAGATTAAATATTCTGTTTATTACGCACCAAGAAATATATCGTACATTACGTTTAATCGATCATAAAATTGTACAATTTTATCTTTTAAACTTACTTCATTACAGAATACTAAGCGAAGCTCATCTTTACTAAGAAAATAGGAGAAAAAGAATTAAAATATATCTGTGAAGGTTCGCAAATTTATTTTGTGACATAAAAGATTTTCGTGCGATATTACCGCTCGCGAAGTAGTGTTTGTCAAAACGGTCACCGGATGATCGAGATGGCAGGTGCAGTGGAATCGAAGATCGATTTAACTTGCTTACGACACCATTCTAGACAGGTGTTGCCGCCTAACTAAGGTACCATTTCGCGCGCATGGACCTCATTTAAGAATCAACATCTCTGATGTACGGCGCGATGTAATTGAGCATTCTTGATTCTCCAAGCTTTCTTAAGACTCCTATTACATTTCGTCAGTACCGGGGTCTTTTGTATCCGAAGTTCATAGAAGAGAATTATTAAAGTGATGAATAACGCAATTAAACGAAACACATCAGCAAATAGGATCAGTGGCAATGAAAAGAAATATATAATTTCTTTCGCGTTTTAATGAAGAAATTAATTACTGTAGGATCACGCTTCGTAAATACGATCGTCCTCAAAGAACTCGAAAATCATCTTCGTTTATTTGTAAAGAAAGTCTCTAATTTATTTTATATCTTAACTCTCATTAATTACGACTACTAATTACTCACTAATCGTACACAATAGTTATTTATTTGATTACATTTTGGCCTCAGCCGAATAGATTTATTTCTTTTATCACCATAATCGTCAATTTTATCTCAGTTATCAGTACCCGAGTTGCTGATAAAAAAATCAATTAAATGCAAGTTCTTTCGGATCACGGAGTCACGTTTTCTCTGAAACGACTGAGACTGTTCTATTGTCGTTCGTTGGTCGGTGTTAATATTTGCATTTCATTTCCATTCTGAGCATTGGAAGCGCGATAAATTCGGTCAACGGGTTTTCTTACATGCGTCACTGCGTGCAAAGCGTTCGATCGATAGCCAAATAACGAGGAAATTAATTAATTATTACACGTGGTCTGCGCGTGAGGGACAGGCGCAGCCACGGACTCCGAAAGAGGTGGCTTCACGGGATAACGATTACTCAGAACTTGATATGGCGCGTCCTGATGGTGATAAATGTTACCTCGAAACCATTTATTATCATATGCCGAACTTAATTAACTTGAGCACACACTTAAACAAATCTGTAAGTTTTGTTGAATTTAACAAAGAAACTTCTTGACTAACAAATGGATTTTAAACGCGATTGCTCGCGCGAACCTAGAGATAAATATCAATCATCCTCACAATTGCTATTCATTTCTCATTTCTTTGCTGAATATATCATAGCAGGTAAACATTCTTTTTATAAAAGGTATGTAATCAATTAGGGCCCGTATCGCTCGACACATTGCTGATAACTCGTCAAATTTTTCGTTCAAGTGCAAAAAATTGTTAATCAGTCAGAAAATTGAGCTTGTAAGTAGATTGATTGCATAAATATCTTAGGATAAACATCAAAAATAGAGTTATGCAACTTGCTTTGGATAATTATATATATTATTTCGTTTTTCGTATCAGATTTACGAATATGCAATTATATCGGACATCTTTACACGGTGTCGCGTGCAAGTAACCCCGAAAGTGAGCGGGACTTGCCGAAAAGGGTGGCAGTGTCGCAGGTGCGCCGTTCAGAGCAGATAGGCAGAGTGTACTGCGGCTGTTGGCCGATACAGCCTAGCATGGTGCTATGCTTTTATTTTCTCGATTTCTACAAGCTCCCAACGGTCGGTTGGCTGGTCGGTCGGCCTGCCGTCTGCTCGAACGAAAAGCGTGAGCAGCGGAGGGTGGCGGACGTTGCGCGGTTGTAGGGGCGGCTGGTTGGGCTGGTAGGAGAGGCAGGTATCGATTCCATCCTGCATGGAGAAAGACCACCTCCCTCCTGTTCTCCCTGCGTCTCCTCCCGTCCCTCGTCAAATCCCCCGCGCAACCCACGCACTTCGGGTCACCGGGTCAAAGCTCACGGCCGTCGGCTCACTGTTGCTTCTTCGAAATGGGTCTCTCGCGACTGGTGCGCGGCAATGCGTGCCTATTTTTTTTTTCTTCTCGAACATATACGCACGGCTCCTATGTTGATTTGCTCCTCTGTGTTACTGTGACACCGTGGGATTAATCCATCAAGTTTGCTTGTTACTCGCTAGATATAGATACCTAGATTAATTGTTTGCGTAATATAATTGAGTAAGAAAGTAACAACGCTCCATATTTTAGTTTTGTAAATTATAATTTTAATTTATTTACAAAATATTTTATATCATAAGTTAAGTTGTAATGTAATGAAATAGCCGTAAAAAAGTATTTATTTTCAATATCTACCTTTTAAATATAAAACAACGAGAAAAATTTATTTACGTAAAACAAATGATGATTTTAGCAAACAAAAAATTTTTTTTTAATTTCGATAAATTGTTTCAAAAATTTTTTGTTTGTAAAACGATATCATTATTACGTAAATTTGTTTTACGTAAATTAATTCTTCTCGTATGTGTGTGTGTGTGTGTGTGTGTGTGTGTGTGTGTGTGTGTGTGTGTGTGTGTGTGTGTGTGTGTAGTAATATCTTGCAGTTTTGCTGTATATACATGTATGTGCAATGAATTAAAAAATATTCTTTTTTATTACCCAATTATTCTTTTTTATCTCCCAATTTTGTATTACTTTATTAAATTTTTTTAAATTAATTGTCTAATGATAAAACATATATATTAATTACGTTTTTTAAACACAATATCCTACGCACGAATACCTTATTCGCTCATTTTTACATTGTACTATACAATTGTCTCTTCTTTGCATATTACTTTTATATATAAATGACCCAATTATTTCACAATTTAAAAAAGATAAACATTTTTCAATCGTAATTATTGTACATAGATATTGGTTAATGTACAAGGAAAGAACAATTTATTAAAATATCTAGAAATTTAGCCAGAAATATAGATTTGAAAATAATTTTATTGGGCCACTTAAATGATAATAATTATGTTAAGGATACTTAAATTGGTTGCTCGAAACTTTTTGCAGTTTTGCTCATCAGCTTATATACTTATTTGAGTGTCCTACATAATTTTGATAATTAAAAAACATATATATATATATATATAAAACTAAATTTTTACGTTTCAGCAAAATCGTTCAGTGTTAGTTTAATAAAATAATGATATCAAATAATTCAGTTTTCACTGCGATGAGCACAATAATAATCAGATATATTCTTATGTATTTATTTGTACGTAATAACCGCTATATTTTCAGTTATTTGTTGGCTGACCCGCCAATGGAACTTGACAGCTTGACAGTCTCTTTAACCGGTCTACTCTTGCGAGCAAATATACCCTGACATTGTCGGCATGATATAGCAGTGATAATCTACGGTCCGGGAGAGTACAATAACGAGAGAATGCGTTGTACATTAACTATATAAATTTACTTTGTCCATCTTTCTCATAGACTATGCTAATGTTGTGCCATTTTCCTAAATCTTTGAACGATTATACATAGAAAATTAGTAATTTAAAAAATTGATTTAATTGTCAGTATTACAAATTGTCCCAGAATTGCTTTGCGATATGAGTATCAATAATTTTATATATTATAAACATAATATAATGTAGAGTAAATTAATAATAAATAATAATAGTGTTAATAATTGGATTCATTAAAAAATTTTTTTGTACACAGAAAGAATCTTTAATTCAATTTAAATGTCTCAAGATTGATTAATTATTTAAATATAAATCAGGAAGAGTATACATACATTATAATTTAATTATTCAGTAAAATATTGATTGCGCTGACAAGAAGCTAGCTATTTGTTGTACATATTTATTGTATTGTATATGGAGAGATTTAATATTGAAACATACAGCACATCTATATAATTTGTTAAATTCATAGCATACGTGGCTTGCGGCTTTAATTAACGTCCAATTATTTTCAAGGCATTTAATCAACGGATGCAGATATACCGTACGTTCCCTGAACTATTTAATTCTACTGTTAGTCGTGCTTGCATGCAGCAAATTTTTAATTACTGCGTAGAGCTTAATATATGCTTGTATATGAGAAATGTTCTTTTTATCCGTCATCGTTGTGAACCGAGTAAAATTTTACAATATTTCTTTAAAGTGGACGTTTCTTTATATTTGCAGAAAATGTATCTGTAAACATTTTGAACGTCTATCTTTGAATTTCTGAATTTAACAATAAAATACTCGATATGAATCAGTACAATGTATTGTATAACTACTATATTATTAAGTTGTAACAGATTTTTATTACAACAGATTATTTGCCTCACACGTTTATAGTTCTCAGAAAATTAATTAAATAATAGAAGTATGAATTTTTGATAACGTAATCTTTAAAATTGATGTCAAAATCATATTTTTTAGGTAATTTCATTTCGAAAGCTCAAAATATAATTGTTTCGAATATATTTAGTAGATTGTACTAGTTCAATCTTAAAATTTTTTTATTTATATAATTATTATTGTAACCTACTAAATGTTTAGAATAATTATGGTACATTAAGCAAGCGGTCATTTACGAGCGGTAAATAGTAATTAACAATTTTATAGACAACTCGTATGGGAGATTTTGACGTCAGTGGAACCGGTTAAATAATGAAGTGTCGATACTGTTGAGCGTAAATGATGTCAGAAATTCTCTTTTGCGAAGTTAACTCTCTTAGTTTCCACTGCGTAAATTTCTTCTCTATACATCTTCTTTAAGAAAACTATTTTGAGATTTCTTTATTAAAATAACGTTTGCTTTGTGAATAAGCTTTTTAAATAAAAGTTTAAATAAATCTTTTGCATAAAATGTTATGTACTTTCTATAGTAAAATTTAATTAAATTTAATTTGGAAGTACATTTTTAGTTAAAAACATTTTAAAGTTTTTAAAGCTTCTTATTAGAATAATATATACTTAAAAAAAAATAGTTTCTAATTTCACGGCCCTTAGCAAATGAAAAAATGGAATACGTAAAAGGTGCATAATGTCTTTAAAATTTTTGAGGATCTACGTATAAGAAATGTATAAATATATTTTAAAGCTGCGATATATTTTAAGATATAGAATGTCTATGAATGATTATATATTAACATCATGCTTAAGTTGGCGGGATCTTTGAATGTTTGATGAAAGTTAGGTAGAAACATTTCTCCTTTGAAGCCCTTTTACGCAAGTTCTAAAGGTAAACTTTAAGAAAGATGTGTTTTAAGCTTATGCTAAAAATAAGTATATATTACGCTAACTCAATGCCAAACGCTTTGGTAGAGAGAAATTTTCATTCAACTGGCATTTATTGCGCGAAATTGAAGCAATGTCTTTTAATATAAATATTTTTCTTTATGATTAAATTATGTGCTTTTGGATTAGCTTAAAATAACGCGTGTTACATATCTGCTTTTTTGAAAAATTACTAGTTATTATATAGATAAATATTTATATAGATAAGTATTTATATAGATAAAATTTGCGAGAAGTGAAAGAATTCATTTATACGTGATTAGTTTTCTGGAGTACAGCACGCGATCTCCGAGGAAAGGTGAGCGAAAAGAACTGCGAATTGATATTTATGAAGGGAAACGAGAGAAGCAAACACTTGTAATCGATGTAAATTCGAACCAACACTCATTGTAAGCTGTATTTTGGAGTGACGCATATTCTTTGCTCCCCTTGTCTACAAGAAAAGAAATCTACCGAGTGGAGATTCTGACGGAATGTCGTTTTCGGATCGCCGGGAAAGGAGCATGGAAAGAGGGGAAAGAGGCATGGAAAAGTGGTCAATCCTTCTCTCTCCCTTTCGATTCTCCCGGGTCCACTTGGAACCAATCCAGGAAGCGGCCACGGAGAATTTTGCATTGAGAATAACAGCGTTCCTGGGCTATTTGGAAATGTTGCGGTAGACAGAGAGAGAGATCTCAATTCGAGAGGTGAAATGTAGGATCGATCGGATCGGGCCGAGGGTCGGGTCTCACGAGGGGAGAAATGGAAGGGATCCGAGAACAACGTGACCTATCGAGAGAGATTTAAATCGAGCCGGCGCCGCGGCAAAGCGAGGAGATGCCGGATGCTCGGATACCGGGCACGTTTCCGTGAACAGCGCATAAATCGACGATAGATCATTCGTAAAATATAGGATCGTTGATCCCGAAATTGGTAATTTGCGCGGGTGTCGCAATCGCCGTGAGATTAACAGGGAGTAAGCTACTGTACAATTTCCGACTAATAGATTTTCGAGTTACTGGCAATTACACGACTGCGTGCGCCCGCATGCATTTCGATAATTTATGCAGCCGATAATTAATCTCTACCACACACAGTAAACGGAATGTATTATAGCGGAGCGTGTGCATGCGTACGTTACTGCGTGTGCATGGTATTTGTCAGAAAACCTCGCGGTACGCTGTTTTGCCGGGTATTATGCACTTGGTGCAGACGCGCGACCGGATATATTCCACCGTTGATGGATTGCAAATATAATAACAAGGTGGTGGTGGTGGTGACGGTGGGTGTGTCGGGCATTCGAACGTGGTTGCCCGAGAGCGCGGGAGCTGTGTTTACAGCTCGCGGTTAGTGTCGACTGCCGAGAGAATAAACAGCAGCTGGGCTAATCTGCAATGCAGATGCAAGTACTTCTGTAACTTGTAACGTGAGCATCCTAAGAGACTCTTGACAGCGAGCTAGCCGAGCCCGAGTTGTAGACGACCATGCATATGATGAGGGCAAATTTGCCAATACCACAATGGCCGCTCATATCCAGCTTGCGGTATTCTGCACGCGGACAATATCCCGATGGAGTGCGCGCCGAATGTCAACAATTCTTGTTGCGGGATATATTTTGGTAGCAGTTATTAAGCACGCATATCATCGAGTCACTTAATTACCAATGTCACCAATTTCACATTTATTTAATTGGGTAATTAAGCTTGAAATATTTACTCACGTTTTTTTACACGGAAGAAGGTTACTCATTTCGAAAATTATTCACGGCTAATAAAAGTTTGTTTACGTTTACAGCTTTTGTAGTTTATTTCTTTGTCAATTTTATAAGTTTTGTTATATATTTTTGTAGGCAAATTGTAATTAAGATTTTGCTTAAGGCAGTAAACGAAATAATTTATCTAGACTGTTAATGGAAAATTAGCGTTTCATGTTTTGTTTCTCAAGTAAATTTTCTTTTATGAGAAAAATTTCTTTTTTGGAACTAACATATACGTATATAGTTTGGTGTAAAATATAAAATTGTGTGTTTTTTACGGAAATATGATTTATAGTCAATTTTTGTCAGTACATGCATATTTACAAAACAATGTCAATAACGATATATAGAATAAATGGATTCCTAAGAACAGATATCCAATCAATAACTGATTCCAAATAATAGATTGTACAACGTAAAACAAACACATAAACTTTTTACACAATGCACCACAAATATTGTCGTTATGTCTTTTCCTAACTACGATAGCGAATCGTCAATAAACTCACAATATCGATATGGCGTTAGAAGCACGCGTTTAATGGCTCTTGTTGAAGAGTATTCAATGACAATAAAAATACGTTTCTTCCATTGCGAAACTAAAAAAGTTTGTTGAAATACTTTTACCTATGTTTTTGTTTTTATGATCAAACTCAATGAGTACTAGTCATCCGTAATCTGAACATAGACGCAATTTTGTCTCAACCGATCCTGTTAAAACTAATCGTGAACATATGTCGCCAAATTGCTTGGGACCAAACTCATATATCCACATTTATATCCCACATGTATGTACCTTCAAATATCGTTCAGTTTGGAATTTTATTTGTGCATTATATAGAATGTATTATATGTGTTACGTATAATGGTTTAAAAATATAAAAACTCATAGAAACAGCTCACTAAAAATTGAATGATCGCAGAATTCACACAGAAAAATATTTATTCTACTGCTAAGAAAAACGATTACTCAATTTACTTTTTTCTTTCTAACGGTTATCTTCAATAAGGAATATTTTTCTTGATAACAATTTTAAAATATACTTATCACAAATTAACAAAACTCGTTACTTTAAAAAAGAATTTATACTTTCCCGATAAATATTATAAAATTGAATTAAAGAAAAATAAAGTTATAAGTATGGCAGTAATTTTTATTTTAATTCAATATTCTCAATTAAAGTAGTAAATTACTAGAATATATTTTAAATATATAAATTTATTACTTGTAATAACTTGTGATTTTGCGGATATACAAACCTATGAATTATTTAAAATAAGTCATACTTATTTGTACTACTAATACTATTTAAGACGATAAACTCAAGTACATACTTTTATGTATGTTTATTTCGTAAGTACACGAAAGCTTACTTTAAGTAAATCTTACTCGTTTCAAGTAAATGATGAATGTATTTTTAAGATTATTCATCATGGAGATATTTCTTGCAAAGACAACCGTTATTTAAAAGAAGAAAACTAAAAAAAATGAGGAACTTTTCTCAGCAAGAATATTTTTCTGTGTGTACAATCGTGTTATGAAACAAACGCGGTTATAAATAAATACGAGTACTAAAGTATTTCGAAGTGGATGAAATTTATAGAAATTGAAATTGAATAGATCAGCTCGAAATTTTACTTTTTCTCTGTGGCTTTCGTTGACAATGTACCTATTGTAAATCGATATCGATCAAATCGGCACCATCGATGTTATGGAAATAGTGGCGCGCGCCGTTTGGCCAATAGGTGTCGGAGGCGCTTCGGTTGTTCCGGGACTTTGTTGAGAAACTAGAACGAGCTTATATCGCCTTCGATGGCGTCGTAGGGTCGTGCCTGGGTCGCGCCTGGGGCGGCACCAACCACGGCATGGAGGACGACGACGTTGACGTTATTCCGCGAAACTCAGAATCCAATATCGCAGAACGCGCCTCATTCTCTCTGCCCATCGGCTTACTCTGCCGCCCTTATCCCTTATCGTTCCCGAATGTCTCTCTGCACATCCCCTTTTCTTCTTCCTCTCTCTCTCTCTCTCTTCACTCAACCTTCCAGTTCTTCGGAGGTAGAGAAAGGAAGAATTTAACAATCTGTCGATCTAACCGTTCGTTCATGAGTCAGAAATCTTTCTGTCACTGTCTTTTCTTCCTGCCGCTTATTTTCCAATCTGTACTCTGCTATCTTTCTTCCTCTCAGACTCCTGTTCTCGGGCGATATCAATTTCTGGAGTGAGTAAACGCCTATAGTAAACAACGACCGATATGTCGATATTCCTAGGTAGCGAAGACAAGGGAAATAGGCTGTGTGTTTGAAAGGATCAGCGCCACAAAACGCCTACACATACTCACGAGGAAGAAGCTATATCTGCGAAGAAGATGGCCGGATCATAAAATAAGCAGACAGACACGGGAAACATCTTTATCAAAACCTTCAAACTTTTTTACCCTCGCTCAAAATTCGAACATTTTCCGTGATATTTTTACGAGTAGATAACTTTTTTCTCTTTTTCATAAATCTTTACATAGGCATCTTGCAAATCTGAAGAATAATATTTTATCGTTACACTGATAAAAAAATATTATTAAATTTTATTAAATTTCTAAACTTGCTTAAATGTCTTAATTTTAAGTATTTATGCATTTAACTTAAATACGTAAAGTACTTAAACTTCTATTATATCAAGTATTTGTATATTTGACTAAAACATACAAATATTTAAATTAAAGAAATTTAGTTAAATTAACAACTGTTTTCTTACTGTAGGAAAATCAAAATAACTTTTAACTAATAGAGATCAATGGAAGTAAAGTGTCACATGATACAACACTCGTATTACACAACGGCGATATCAGAGAATCTACTACATTAAAAACTAACACCCTCCAAAGTATCTAGTTAGTTTCTACTCTATATTCCATCGAGAAATTTGCCTTTTGATATCCGAGTATGTTGATAAACGATCGGTCAATTCAACGTTATTGAAATTTAAACTCTGCCGCATGATCAGAGGGGATGAGAGTTACTGTTCTACCTATCGTGCTTAGATCGATTCTCGATATCAGACCCGATCTGCTTCATTTCTCTGCGAAGCTGCGCTATCGCGAACAGACTTTTCGACGGTTCAGTTACATTTCTCTTCTAATAGCATTAACTCGACAAAGTCTAAGACTCCAGTCAGTTTCTTTTATCGCAAGTGCACGCGACGCCTTCAGCACATATATGTGCAATATATTTTTAAGATGCATCGAATTTCTCAAGAGAAAACCTGCGTGACCTATCGCAAAATGTATGCAGTGCACATCGAGTACGTCCTTATTATTTTCTTTGTTGATGCCGTGAACAATTTTTATATAGTGTAGATATATTTTAATAGCAGAATTTAACATTTTCTCCCGTATCTGTATATGTGCGAATAGTATTTAAAATTTTTATAAAAATATGTCAAGTATCAATATCGAACATATATATTTGTTCGCTTTTCCGAACCATTTATATCAATCACATTTGTGACGTGGAAGTAATAGATCATGATTTAATAACAATATCTCGAAATACTGGATATTTCATAATAAATATATAAGATAAGCGTTGACAATTCGTTGCAAAAGTGTTTCTATTTTAAATGAAATATATTATAGAAACTCATGATGTAGATCCTATTTTTTATATTTCAAAATAATGTCAAAATTATACTTATTATTTATAAAACATCTATTACATTTCAGGTTTTAAAATATTTAAACCGCTTATTTTGAGAGCGGCGTTTTGTAAGTTCAAATTTTAAAAACATTGCTAACTCCGGTACAATGCGTTTATTCGTATTGTATTAAAACTGGGTAAAAAAATAATGTTTAAATCTCAAAATATATATTTGTTCTCTTCAGTTATGTTATCAGGATAAACGATTTATATATAATATATACGTATATAAACTGTAAAATAGTTGATTTTTTAAATTTTAATAACATACTTATCCATTGATATTAAAAAAAAGTTTTAGCAAAATGCAACGGTCGTCTTTCATAATGCAGATTTTTCAGGATTTCAATGTATAAAGAACGTCACATTTTAAAGTAGACCTTTTACAAGCTGCTTTTTTGACAAGGTAAAGGGATATTTTCTTTTTTTTTTCAACTGGATGAACTTCGGGTACTCAAAGTAACGAACTGGAAGAATAACTTCTTTTTCGCGAAGATTTTAGCGGGTGATAGAAACAAGTTTGCGCATACGTATTTATTAAGCAAATAGGTATTTAGTATATTGCTCTCGCGCGGAAAAATACCGACGCATCCCTACATTTCAGTTAAAATCTGACAGGTTAGCAAATAAAGGTAAGTTTTGATATATTATTTTAGCATGTGGTTCTCGGGAGAAAATTATAATAGATTTTGCTTTGTAAGCGTGGTGCCAGACTGCGTCGACTCGAGTCGCAAATATTAGAAGAAAAAGGATAAAAATACAATCTTAAGTTTTATTCCCATATGCATCCTTGATCCCATATGACGCTGTTTGACAATATTTTCGACGTTATCTCGAGTTTGGAAATACTAAAGGTGAACGAGACTGCATTCCGCCCGTTTCCTACTCTATAGCATGAACATAACTATGTCGCGTTACGTCAATAAAAGCAGCTCAGATCGGGAATCGAGTTTACGTGTCACGTATACACATAATTTACTCCTGTTTTAGAGTGTGAGGAGTATGAAACTATTTTACAAGCAGATTCTGATTACAATCACTTGGTTGGAAATGGAGAACGAAGAATGTGATGGTAATAAATTCTTACGATAAATAAAATGTCCAATAAAATACATTTTAGTGCGACGTAAAAAACAGATAGTAGTGTTCTTAGCATAACAGTTGCGCGTCTGTTTTCTGTGCCAAAGATCTGGATTTAAATTTAGAAAAATATCAGATTTTTAAATGGTTATCACCTTTTGGAAAGCAATGGCAAACTATCGAGAATACTTTGCCGAGAATTAAGTTACCACAAAACATGCATGAGCTTACAGCAAATAAGATAATCTTTAATTTTAAAAGATTGGAGAAATAAAGAGCTTGAGAAATAAAGAAAGAACAGATATTGATCGAGATATCAAAAAGTTTTATAATTTAATGATCTGTAATAAAGAGAATGGATATTAACATATCTTCCAAATGATTTACTATCCAAATAACTAAAAATAATGTATGGTAGGGAGGAGTTGCTAAATGCGTACTATTTACTACTTATTTCTAATTTTTTTTTATTTAATAATGACTTATACACAAATAAACGTTACCAATAAATTGCATAGTTTGATATTTTAGATCTACAATATTTAACCTTTCACTAATAATAAATAAATTTATTGTATAGCTTTTGTTGTAACCTGCTGCAAACGGTACGATATATGGATTATATAAAGATGCTTTTGATTTGCAAGTTTCCATAATTATAATAATTAAAATATTCTTGAATGCACTAGAACATCTTAGATTAAAAATAAGAAACGCAATTTTTAATTAATTAATTAATTAAATGTTAGTCTGTTCTGCATGAATTTGAGATATCTGTGCGCGCTAGAGAATTACGCAAAAAAGTTCTACAGACTAATTTGTTATACTTGCTTTGATTAATAGCGTCTGTTGCTTCTGAAGATAATCGATATCGCACAACCTAGTTAAAACATATGCAGAATATTCATATATAACATTATCAAATTAATATCGATATAATAATTAATAAGTTTTTTAACTGCAAGCTTTTATTATAAAATTAGAAAATTATTATATTTTTTATATTAATAGAAAGATTAAACTTTATTAAATATTAAACATTTGTAATTAATATAACAAAAATAATATGATATTTCTTCCTTTGGTATTTTGATCGTTAATTAAATAAGTTAATTGAGACATTTTACAATACTTGTGTAAGACACTGCAAAAAACATTGCGAGATCGTAGAGTGTAGAAGCGATTTCTTGAAAGCTTTGTCGAGAATACTTTGTGACGCGCGTATCTTTGAAAGTGCACTAAAAGCTTCGCATCGCCGATTCCGCCGCGTGACGTAGCCACGCTCGATCAAGTAATGATTCAACTCGACTCGATCGCCGCGTGTCTAAAGTTCTGAAGTCAAAAGTAATCGTTTCGAGATGAACCGACTTCGCGAATCAATTGCAACGATTCCGGAGTTCGTGGAAAGGGAAGAACTAGGGGTCCACGTCATGGGAACGGTGGAAATCACGAGGGGACGAAAACGGCAGAACATTTCGCCACTTACGCGAATGTACCGCAACTGATGATGAACAGAGTTTTCCACTTTGAGGCCGCGGGGATGCAGTTGCGAAGATTGGACGGAACCTTAAGAGACTTTTACTATCTTGGAATCGAAATTTCGAGTATTTGTTGCGTCTTCCGTGAGAAATATTTATCGGCACCAGTTACAGATAATAATGCAAGTATACAAAGAATTGTTTCAAGCTGTTTTCCATTTATTTCATATTTTTCATTATTAATGAAATTTTTCATTATTAATTTCAATATATATACTAAATAAAAATTAATAAAATTAGGCGATATGCATTTAGCAACTCTTTTCTAAGGTATTGTCGCCCGAAGATGCATATAATAAAATTATTTAAAATTTAATGTTTAATGACTGAATTGATGGCAAAAAGATAATTCAAATAACATTTTTTATTTAAATTTTATATAAACAATCTTTATATATTTTAAACAAACATTTTGAGAGATGTTTAAAAATATTTCAAAAATAAAATTAAATTAAACGTAAAGTTTTGAGATTATTTGAAACAATCTTATTTGACATTTTCATATTATAAAATTGGTTTTTAATTTATTTAAAAGATCTGTTACTAGGTTAAGAATTAGGTAAATTTTTAGTTTGTATAGAAAGTTATACATTTTTGCTTATTTGCTAAAATAATTTTAATTTGTTTAAAGTAAAGTTTGTTACAGTAAAAATAGAAATTAAATCAGCTAACATATTTATATTTGCTTAAAAAATGATATATAATTATAGATTTATATTCCTTAAATTATTTAAGCAAATGTTAGGGATTAACTTGTAAATGAGAAAGTTTATAAATATAGCTTATTGTTTATAAATAAAATTTATAAAAACATGATTCTAACAAATAGATTAAAGTAAAGAGATTAATAAGCATTGAAAAAATATTTGAAGCAATATTAAGATAAATATGTAGATTTCAAGAAAAATTATTCAACAATATAGTAAAATAGTGTTGAATTTAATGCTGTAAATTAACAAATTAATTATTAAGTCCTGTGCTATGTAAAACGTAAACATTTCTAATTTATAGAAATTGTTTCTAAAGAGAAACGTTAAAATATATTTCTACATAATGCAGTGAGAATATAATGTTATATTATGTATTCTCAGTGATGCAAGTCGCCCATCTGTGTGCAGAAATACATTTCACGGCATTTTGCATGGCTCAAAGCTACAGGGAAATTGAATAGCAAGCGTAAGCCGCTCGAAACTAGACGGTCATTTACGCAACGGAGACGCTAGTAATAATTGAACAAGAATATCTTCGGGATGGCGTCAAACCGAATAATTGTCCCGACGTTTCCATACATTTTACATAGCGCTTTACATGTTTTAACGTGGTTATAGTGACGCACAATAAAGATTTGTTTTTTTTTCTATTTTAAGTATACATATGTCTTCCATCAATGTTCCATTGTTATAATAAATTAATATTAATTGTCGTAATAAAATGTTTCATACAATTGTGTCTTACTAGTAACATTTTTCTTTTATAAAGAATAAAGAAAAGTGTTTAACGCATAATATTTAAATTTATTGAAGATTGGAACTTGGCCAAAGTGCACGGTTTTATGATTATCTCTATTTAATCTTGTTTATCTTTCATATACAGTACATGTCTATAAATCACTATTAGGAAATAAGGCAAGCAAACCTATATACAGTACATACTGTCAGAGCACATGTCTATGAAAATACTTTGTATTCATGCATAATGCAGTGTCGAAACAAACTAAGTGCAGCGGAGTCGAGTAGACAAAGAAAAAAAGCGATGAATCTCTCCGGAGTCGTTAGCAATGAACTGAACCGGCAACTCGAATCGCGGTATCCCTAAATCACCCTCTTTCTTGCCATTCCTTTCTTCCAGTCCTGTCGTCCGCTCTCATACCTCTGACTAGCGACCGTCACGGGTACTGCTCGCGATCAAATTAAAACGCTCTTTGAATGGGCTCGTTAACGACATCGTGGCGTTCTCAGCAAGACTCATTAAATTTATGTCGAGGCGGAAGTTTTATCTAGAAACGACGAATTTCTTGAAGTTGCAAGGAACCTTTCTATATATATATATATGTCTTTTTACGTCACGTAGTTTCAAATGCAGCAACAAGGAACGTCCTCCTCTTTTTCTTCATCTTCATTCTCCTCCACTCTTGAAAAGGAAAGAGAAAAGGGAACGTGCAATCCTACGAATGCAATGCACCGATGAGAAATTCTCTGCCTGGAGCAAAACGATTTGTTCCTTGGCTTAATTCATTTACTTGCTTGTAGATCTGTCCTGGATTTGCATTATTCGAAGGTGTAGTTAATCACGCGATTGTTTACGCTGTATGACGCCGAGAAACTCGCTGTGAGCTCACTGACGTCCTTTGCTTATGACATGATAGATCAACTAAAATTCAAACATTTGCCCAGTTTGGCTGAACAGCCTTGACATTCTCGTGTCAAGCGAATACGTGACGACAGAAACATTATTAAAAATTCTACACAATGTTCAATTGATAATAATAAATAGTAAAAATAGAATTTTCTTTCTATTTTTTTTTTGCAAATTCTAAGGAACATAATAATGTAAATAAATTTACATATAAGATAATAGTTAATTAAAGAAAAAAAGAAGTAAAAGAGAAGAACTTAAGGAAGAAAAAAGTCATTCGAATTTTTGCTCTTTATTTTATCACGTGTTTTGTCAAATATGCGTACGTCAAAAATACAAGAGCCAAGTAATAGGAAGTAATTTCGCGGAACATGGTTGGATAAAACAAGTGAGGGGCAATATGTCCTTTGTACCTACGACCACCCAAAGACATTTATCTGCTGGGAGTTATCCGATGTCCGGCTAGAACACCACTTTTCCACTCTGCTCGTAATCGTGGGAGCGAATGAGTTTGTAAACAAGTTTGCCCCGAGAGATTTTTCTCTTTACGCAGTCCTACCTTCCGCTTCATGAATACAGCTATTCAGTTCTCCCAATCAAGAAAAAAGGGGAACCGAAATAGAGAAAAAAAGAAGAAAAGAGATTTTCGTTAGACATCGTGTCCTACATCAGAAATGAAAAATATCAGAGCGTGGATATCAGAAAGTACATAGCTATATTACAGAGAGATTTATGGTTCGTACAAGTGATATTACGGAATTTTCGTTGAAAATATAGTACCGCGATAAGATAAATTTTTGTCATGCAAAAAATCAAGCTTATGTCTTGTAGGCAATGTAAAATATTATATTTATTATAATTGTCGAGACAATTTATTTTGCATTATTAATTAATTTCTTATTAATAATTATTATTGAATTTATATTTTACACTGATACTTTCTAGAATTGATAAAATTACGAGCTTGTAATAATTCATAAATACTCACAATTATTTATCACAATTATATAAAACTCATATTTTCTTTATATAAAAAAAGTTTATGTAAATTTGTATATGCAAGCAAATAGTAATAATATAAATTAGTAAGTAATACTATTAAATATTGATTGTTTATCTATACAACAGACATTTATTAGTTTCACAAAAAAGAAAATTAAAGCAAAATATTTCTTTATTGCATATGTACAATCAGCGTTATGATAGTCAATTAGATAGAGTAGCACTTGTTATTTGGATTGATAACATTCCTATGATCGTGTGGCACGAAAGATGGAAATCCGTCGACGTATGAAGCGGATGGCGGAGGCGAACGACGTGCGAAACTCATTAATCACTCGGTAATTAAATCATGCTCGAGCCGGCGTCAACGGCACACGCTTAATTGCCAACCCTACTAGTCCGGGTATCTCTCAATCTCTCTCTCTCTCTCTCTCTCTCTCTCTCTCTCTCTCTCTCTCTCTCTCACTCAAACTCTCGATCTCAGTGTCCTCCCGTACGTTTCGTAAATGTCTATGGTGTCGGATCGCGAAACTTTCCGATGCCATTCGACAGCCGATAGTCGCAGTTGAGAATTTCGTCTATGGCAACGAGTTTGCACATTCGGATGTCGTTATTTCTATAATTTTGCAATTTTAAACTTCTAATATGTTATTATGATTATGCTGATCTGCATAATCATAATAACATATTAGAAAGTTTGACATTCAATACAAATGTAATTAATACAAATCTTAATTTAAAAACGTTAAGAAATATATTTTAATTAATTTTCAAATTAATTAAGTTTTATGTTTAAATATAATTTTTATATATTTAAGGTTACTTTAAGATAACGTATCCTTTATGTTAAATTTTTTTATGAACTATGTATAAATCAATAAAAATATATCATTCTATTTTACAAAAATATTGATGATCTGTAAATAATAAAGTTGTCAAAAGATGCTCTGTATAATTTTGATTAAAAAATCTATAACATTGTTCGTCGTGTTCATCTCTACAACATTATTATGTTATCCAACATTGCATTTAAATTTCTGGTTGATTAGCTACCATAGGAACCTTGAAAAAGTATTCGTGAAATTCTTTGAAGTCTTCAATAAATTATGAGCGAACATCTGGCGAATGTTAAGAACGTGAATAAAATTAGTAATCACCGGAAATTGAAAGGAGGAGAGAAAAAGGCCAGTCTTGTAATCAATCAAATTTCAATTAGGTGGGAAGCTAAACAGTCAATCGCGCGTATCCATTTGGCCTCAACCAATTCAAGAAGCTTCTCCGATCTATTTTTTTTTCTTTTCTCGACAAGCAGTCCCTTCATCTACATTTGATTCTGTTAGCTTTGTACGCGAACTCTTCGTTTAATCCTACCTGCTTACAGTTTCCGGGATTTTCTTAAAAAGCTGAAAAGGAAAAAGTAACTTGTAACTTCAACAAAAAAATTGCACATGTGAACAATTTACCTATATAAGCAGGATGTATTAATTTAACAGATAATTATTAATTTAATTATAAAATTTATTTTTTTTAATGCAAATTTTTGTACGAAAGAGAAAAAAATATTGGTTAATAATGTATATATGTGTACATACATATATTCTATTATTAGTCAATTTTTTTATCTATTGTAACAACAATTTTTTAATGCAATTTTGGTGTTACAATTTGGTTTATTAATTGTAAAGAAATAAAAGCATTATTGACTTTTTACTCAGAGCATTGAATTCTCATTAGAATTCTCTCTTTTTGCAGACAACTAAAAATGACAGTTTTTGAGTTATGTCGTTGTAAACAATAAGTAATATTATAGACTTCTTTGTTAATAGTGTTTGCAAGATAGCACATCTCTTGTATCGCATATTTTTAAGTAAAACATAAAAACGTAATTCGTTTTTCTTTTCTTATTTCTTATTAACATGTTCGTAGCGTTATCTTGACTATAATTTTTTATGAACAGACAAATCCCACAGGGAACGTTGCGGTTTTAACCGCTTTACTTAAATTCACTTAATCCTCTTACTGTAGTACTTTCGGATATAGTGAGGCGGTTTTTATCACGGTTGCGAAATACAGGTCGACTACGATACATTCTAGTCTCGACAAAGTAGAAGTCTAGTTTCGTCTAATTCTTTCTACCTGTATCTGTATAGAAGAAAATCCACGTATTTGCTTGCACGACACGGACATTAATGTCTTCAGGTTAAACAAAAACAAATTACGATCCCGGATATTTGTTAATTAAGAAATGATAAACGTTTGTATGCAGAAAAAATAAATCGCATTAAGCAGCCTGCAGGTTATTGATTATCTGTTAGTAGATTATCCGTTTTTTTTCTGTGATTCATACCTAATTGACGTATTTTAATGTATGTAACATTAATTTTTATTTGTGATTTAAATATATTATTAAAAATTAGAACATTATTAAGAAAAAGATTTGTATTAATGGCTTTGCTTATATTTATTTATTTTTGATTATAACAGGGATAACAGGAATTATAATAGAGAATATAAATTTGTGAGAATCGAGTAATATTTATGAATCACGTAAATATAAGGAAAATTTAAGTGTAATTCTTTATTTACACCTTTTCTCTTTTGCTCTCTTTGCTATAAACAATACTCTTAAATGGAAATTAAGCTTTATCACAATAAAGATTACAAATTATAAAATTTTTTAAAATAATTTTTTAAATTTACATAATATTGATAAATATATCAGATAAATAAACTTAAAACTATTCCGCATTCAGATTATTCTTAGTTGTAACAGTCATATAATAAATGTAAAACATTTAATACAAAAATATATAAAGATGACCATAAACTTGTTGGAAATCTGCGTATTATATCGTTATGTAAAGATTTATATACAATAATTTTTATATAACAATTGTTATATAAAGTAATATAATAATTATTATATAACAATTTTTGTATAAAAGATTTTATATAATATGCAATAATATGCAATTGAATTACTCGATAATGATCGATTCACGTAACAAATCTGTATCCGTGCCTTTAGAGTTACATTCGGTAAATCGGTTAAAAGCTTTATATTTTATGTACGGTTTATGTAAGGCTAATCTAATCCAAATCTTTATGCAGATTATTTTGAATAATTTCTTACAAAGAAAGACTTGCATGATAAATGGAGGAAACATGATAATCATTCATAAATCTTATAAAAGCAGAAATACTTGCAACGCTTCTGATTAATCTCTTATTGTTAGGGAACTGCAGATATACACCTTTATAAACATTATATTTTTTGTTTAATTTATTATACCCTACACAATATATGTGTAATAATTTTAACTATTAATATAGTTATTTTTGGGAAAACTATTTAAAATAAGATTACTATATAATTTAAATAAAGTGCGACACTTTTTATATATCTTTTTTCAAATATATATACATACATACATATATATATATATATATATATATATATATATATATATATATATTACACGTTACTCTTATTTATATTCAATGTTTGTTGAGATTCGATAACTTTTGAAAAACAGTTTGGTGTTCAGAAAAATGTGTGTCAAAGTCGAAGGATGAAAGAGAGAAAAAGAACGAAGGAAACTTCCATCATAAATCAGAAGATTTTTTACTACACTTCTTCTCTTTTGCGTCTGGCGAAGGAATATTGAGAATATTTTACACGGTTATAGAAAATCTGTCAAGAGTGTCTGTGACAGACAGTATAATCAGAATAATGATAATAACATATGTTAACGAAATGTAATTAACCTCAATAACTTGATAGCTTTATATTTCTATTCGTTGTAAACATTATTTTCTTATCTTTTTATAACCAAATTATTTTATTATTTACTATTAGTTATTAACTCTTAAGATTTTTTTACAATATTTTAATTGCAGTAAATTTTAATTTGTCTTTTATCAAGTTGTATATCAAAGAAAAAATTTAAACTTATTTTTAAATAAATACAAAAATGTTTGTTTAAAGTAATTCTAAAAAAAAATAGTAAAAAAATGAATAACGAAAATAGCAATTCTAGCAATAGATTTTTCTAAAAAATGAGTACTAATCAATATATCCTTTAGAAGATATGCAATGTTATATATTAAAAAATGCGAACAAATAAATTTAAAAGAAATGTTATATTTTATGCGAAAAATTATATTAAATAATCCAAGCAAGTTTCTACCTTAGAGAATATTTCCGAATCGTTCGATAAAGTTTGAAATGATAGATCGATGGGCGCAAAGTTAGAAAAGTCTTCATCGATGAGAGTCAGTGGAAGTTCAACGAGACGGATTTAGATCGTGGCCTTCGATTCGCTGACCGACCTTCAAAGACAGTGTTCTGCGGTTCGAGGGTACGTAGTTTTCAATCGGAGAACAGCGCAAAAATAACGCGATTACGTGATTTCCGATTTACGATTAATCGTAAAGACACAGTCAAATGCCGTTATGCGTATATGCGATAACAAAAAACCTATATACCGGTACGATTGTAAGGAATTGTAATCGCAGTAAAACTTGATCAGTATTTGTTTGTCATAACTTAAATGTTGGATTGCATTTTTTTAAAATAACTTTATAGTTACTGGCTAGCGTTTTAGCAAATTGTCGCGGATTTTTAAAACTTTGAATTTAATTTTATCGACAAACTTTCTTTCAATAAGTTATATAAACGATCTTTCTAGAAGGAATGTAAATTATATAAAGTTTTGAGACCGAGAAACTAGAGCAAGACAATTTTGAGGACTCCAAAGATTTAAGCGAGGAATTCGACGGCTGAGTATTAAGGAGCTATAAATTCTGTCTTGTTAGTAATTCAAGTACTTTAAGTCGCGATTTCGAACGTAAGCACTTTCCGCAAAAGAAATTCTTTGTCAAATTTGTAGTATATTTGAACTAAAGTATCTTATAATAATTATGCTTTCTTGGGATAATCAGACCGATAATTGGATACAAGTGAAAAATAAGAATATAAAAATAAGTAAAATAAAATATAAATAATAGTTTTTCCGTCTTATCTGTTGTATAGTTTCCAATCTTTAAATAGTTCTCTATTTTTTAATAATTAATAAATAATTAAAGCATATAAGTGAAGTGTACCGCAAATAAAAAGATCTCGTATGCTCATCGAACAACCATTTTCATTTACTCGACATTGTTCTGTGTAGCATGATGACGTCACAAAGGATAATACAATCACAAAAGACAAATTGGATCTTTTTAACGTACGAGAAGGATGCTTTTCATCGAGAAGTGGACTATTCCGTAGTGGATACCTCCGGCATAATGTCACTGCAGGATCAGGCTGGGGAGTGCTGCGACAAAGTTTACTTTTGCTACGGAAAACAAGGTTGCCCGCGGGTAATTAGTGGTTCACACTTGACCCAGTGAAAAAGCATAGCTTGCCTGCCAACAGCACTATCTGTGTTGATAATGATAATGATAGTGTTGTGAATTTACGTTTCATGTTTATGATTTATTGTATTTTATTTATATTTTGAAATAATGTTACTTTAAATTATTAATCTTCAAAATGGAAACTAACGATACAACAAAATAGTAATCGAATAATATGTGATAATAATATCTACGGCACTGAGCGTATTTAAATTCAGGAATAAAGTTACATTATTATTCCTCATAAATATGCAGATTCGTTTTGTTTTCTGTACTGAATGTGCTCTAAATGATTGGTTGTCGGTGGTTATTTTTCCGGCGCTTTATAAACACATTATCCCATAAATCGGTTTAATTGCCTTTGATCCACTAGGCGAGAAGCCACGAAAGTGCCAACGATGTACACACGTCGGTGGATACGTTGATGGTTAAACGTGATTCGCGGCCAAATTAGTAGCGGATACGTAGCTGGCGAATACCATTCATTGATATCGACATTGACTAATGTCGAATGACATGGAAGCCAAAAACGGGAGCCAATCTACTGACACTCTTTTCCACTGTACAAATCCAAATAGATACGAAAAAATTTAATAATCGAAAATCGTGTGATGGAGATTTGTAACATTTTCAACTCGATAGGTCAGATTTTATCGTGTGTCAGATGATAGCTATAAATTACATTTGGAATTATATATATAGGAAAAAGCGTGAGAGAGTAAGCGAGTACAACAGCTTTTCATCAAACTGCGTATAATTTGCAATACTCGATCGATGTGTTTTAATTAATTATGGAAATATAATTGATTGGCAATTAATTCATAAATTGATTTTGACTCGTAATTGATAATAAAGATTTGCTGATGTTGAAAAGCATGAAACAAAAGCGATAAAAGAATGAAAATTACTTTTACTATTTTGGATAGCAAATCTATCATACACACACACACACACACACACACACACACACACACACACACTTTTTGTATTTAACGGAACGCGAGATATGAAGCGTGTAACATGCAGATAATGAATACAAGTAATTTCCGTTACTGGGAAAGAGGAGGAAGAGAGGAGACCAGCTGTCAAATATACTACATAGACATTCTATTAATAGTATACTCGTCACAAATTAACTCAATCATTGGTACACGTATAACGTTGCGATAGTAAATATTTATCCAATAATCGCACGTATAGTTTAATACTGTTAGTTTTGCTACACAGTTAACGCGTTTCCGCTATGCGTGAGAGATACACATGGTACAATCAATTTCAGCGATACGGTAGAAAAACCGGAACATCGATATACATATTTTGCGCGACATATATTTTGTACATTATACTTAACATTGCATTGTGTGCACAGTCGTGATGCAGTTTAACAAACTATCGATCGTTCCGCAATTATTCGATTCTGCAGAGTATACTCAGTGAATTTGCGGCTTTTCAATGTTGCATTATGTTCGCCCAATCATGCTTAACTATCAGACTCACAGCTTGCGTGCATGTTTAAATAGAACAACTAACGTCTGCAATTCGATCAAATCACCGTTTCCGTTGCTATTACTATTAGTAGTTATAATGTTCATTGCTTCAATGCAAGATACGGAATTGATTTTTCAGGAAGGGAGGATAGTCTAGTGACTATTAGCCAGTTGATTAATTTTTATCACAGTGAGAGGTTAATAAAGTTCTCACTTAATCATAAAATTTTTACTTATTGTTAGATCTTGAGCTTCAAAGATTATGGAGTTTAATTTAGAAAACAATTATTAGTAAAAATAAATTAATAGCGTTATATTAAAAAAAAATTAATAAATATAAAGATAATTCTATAAATATTATCATTATTATAGAAATAAAAATATCGGTTTTTTGTGATAAAAAGATAATAAAAACGGAAAAATCAATAAAAAATTAATATATCTTTCCTAATTTTCTCACAATTCCTTTATTTCTTAAAGATGTAAACAGTGTTTTTTGACACTCTCTCATAAGTACCATTCATGCAGCCAACGCGTTGCCATCAATTTCTATCCTTTTCTTTTTTTGTTCGACGTATCTGTTATATAGTCAGAATCCTGGTAATCTCTTGGTGAGAGGGATCTCGAAGCTTCAACCGGCACAATGCCGAACAAATCCTCCCTCGTTCGTCCTGGATTCCCTCTCATGTTTTCCAACCTCTCGCCCTCTAGACCATCCTCGCGTGCATTCTACCCAGCTTGTACTTTCTCTTCCGGCGACAGCGGGTACATTAGCTAGCGAATCAGTAGTAGTTTGTGTGTCTAATAATTTGAGACTCGTCGATGATGATTTTATTTAGAGGGTGCAATAATCGTGTAAAATATTAAATAACAAGCGACAATATTGTAATTAATTAATCAATATGATTAGTAATCCAAATCTAGTTATAAGCAATAAAATTTATGATATACATATTTGTGATACATATGAGAAAAGTGATTAAAGTTTTAATCCGTTCTCTCTTTATTAAGGACACGTTTTTATCTAATTAGATTTATTCACTTTGTATAGTAATCCGCAAAATCTACTTTCATTGAAGTAAAATCTAATTTGAGAATCGTAGCAGTTCAAATATATGTATATAAATTTGGCAAATTGTCACAGATTGCAGGATTATTTTTATGTAATTTAAAAAATTGCCTTTTTAACTAATAGTGGGTGCTTTCCTTTCTCCAATTTAAATTTTTTACTTACGAGCAAACGCATTATTTTTATTAAGCAAGCTATCCTCTTCTATTATTTTTGTTAAGCGAGTTACTCTCTTTGCACGTCGCGAAAACAAAATTATAAAAATTATTATACTATTACCGAGATGAAAATATGCCAATAATTAACGATATATTAATAGTATAAACAAAAATGCAATTCAAATTAAAATTTTTTAATAAACGTTTTAAGTTAAAATGTTGACGATTAAAAACATACCGTATAGAAAATGGTATAATAATATCATTAATTGCCAAACCATTTAATTATTAGCATTTATAATGATATATTAATGAATACTGTCAATGTTGTTTATAAAGTGGTAAAAACTCACTCATGCATAATTAATTAATATGCGTATTAGAAGTTACATAATAAATGAAACTGATTTATCATTTTGTTGTTATAAATAATAATTTTATAATATATTAATAACAATTTTAATCTTTTTCTTTATCAGCTTCAACATACTTTTTCTAAATTTTAACTTTAATTTTCACATTATAATTATTATGTAAAATAATGTAAAACAGAAAGTGAAGAAACATATACAGTTATACGTTAATTAAACTGTCATTACATGGTTATCAATTTTTATTTCCAAAATTGTATATAATAATTGGTAAATTAATATATAATTCTACTCAAGTTTTTGATAGACAGAAAGAGAGATTTTTAAAAATTAATTAATTGTGAAAAGTAGGAACAAATAATTAAGACGTATTGAAAGCAAATTTTATAAATTCTGTGCTTATGAATTTTGTTAAATAAAAGCGGGTAATATTAAGATAACGTCAAAATTTTACAATAATAGTATGTTAGTTATTTGATCGATACATGTTTTATATTTTGCGCCGACAATTTTGTCAGTCTCGAAACACAGTTATTAGCTAGATAAAAATTTTATTTAAAAGTTTTCTAAGTCCATGAATTTTTTATGCCGAAATGTTACATCTCAACCTACATTCAGCTATATGCCATTGACAAATATGGTAAAATCCATATGATATATAAATTAAGCTTTTTTAGCGTTATTGTACGTTGTTTTATAACGAAATGTTTAATATATTGCATATGTAACGACAAACCGCATTTATATTTTAGTGGTAATGATAATGCTTGGCATGGGACAAAACGCGTATAACAAAAATCGATAAACATCTTGATGTGAAAAAGAAGGAAATATAATATATTGTAAATAAAAATGTTTTACTAAAGCGGGTCTGAAAGATAGATGGACTCCGTTGGGCTATGTATGCGTACTTACTTACTACTAATTTTTCTTATACCGTAACAACGTCACTTGCAAGTGATCGATGTCGGAATCACTAAATTTTTACATCGGGAAAATGTTTGCCGAATAACGGGAACAAGGATTGGGCAAATAATTATAATATGCCGTGTCCTGTAAAAAATATTGTTTGTATATTGTGTTACTTAACAATATGTATTAAATGTAAAATTTGAATTAATAAAAAGCAGCTGATTTAAGTTATAAATATGTCTTACTATGAATACGAATTAAAGATAAAAATGCATCAGAAATCGAAGAAATCCTTGGAAAAATATTATTAAAGTCTTAAAAATGGAGCGTGCGAAAGACAGTAGAAAAACTCTCGAATCTAAAGCTCGTCTCTAATCCTCACGGCTTTGTCTATGTGAATAGCAAAAGCTTGAATGTCTTCGGCTCTGTAAAATTTTTTCAGAGTTTTTCACATATACGCGACTACATGTATATTCTTAGAAGTTACCATTTAATGTGCATCTATTTTTATGGTACACATTGAATACTATTAAAAAAAAAGAAAAAATTATATCTTCTTTTTTATATCTTTTTTATTTGATTTTATTTAAGATTTTACATACGTCATCAACAATAAAAAAATTATTTTTAAGCTTATTAATTTTTTTAATAATAGGGTTTTATTATAAGAAATTTTATGTGATCGTATTTGCTGTATGTTTTTCAATAACAATTCGAACGTGGTTACAAAACCGCAATTAAAGAAACAATACAATAAAATCAATTTTCCAATCATATACATGTTTTAAAATATATGAACTTTAAGCGTACATTTTTATATTTGAATTATTTAATTAACAATTTAAAAATAAAATAATTTAATAAAATAACAAAGCACTGTATTAATTAGTGTTGTACCAAATTTTTATTTTTTATTTTATATTATGTATCTTATATTCTACATGTTTTTTTACTTTTTAATTTTTGTATATTTTTTATTATATTACATTGTAATTTGAAAGTTAATATGTTTCCCAATGTAAAGTACCAAAATATTAGATTCCTACGGTTATATCTTTTGCGGCAATATGTATAATGTGTTGGATAAAATCTTTTATCAAATATAATAGATCATTGATTGGTATTCATAGTTGGTGTTTATTTTAAAATTGTTTTAAGTAGAAGAAAGAAGGGGGTTATAAACTACCATTTAGTTATTTTTATTTTTATTTAAATAATTTACTAAAAATTTGTGACACAATTCTTGTTGGTTTGTTACCCATAGAGTTTTACTAATTATGTTATTATGTTATAAGCAGAAGTTCTTCGGATATACATAAGAAACATAATTAATAATATACTGAAAAGAGAAAAAAGATTGCGGTTATAGAACCTATAGAGGGATATAGAACATTACGACCAAATATTCTTAAAATTTATTTTTAAAAGATTAAAAATCAATGCTCTTTGGCGGATCTTACATATCAGTATCACAAAAGTAACAATTTCTTGTACAAAGTATTACACAAAAGAATTAAAAATATAATTATAGAAATCTTTGGCTCTTGCGACTTTGCGTATTAGAGAAATACTGTAAAAGTATTATAACAAACAATATTAGTATCGGAAAAGTATCGGAAAAATATTACAAGGAAGGAGATTATGGGACTCAGACTTGCGACAATCGCAAGAGTCCTGAACGCAAGCAGTATAATTTTACACGTCAAATGCGTGCACACATTACGTCAAACATTAAATTTGATTACATTATTTGAAAGCTACATTCAAACCCTTCAAATTACACTAATGTTTTAAAAAATTAATACCTGACATATTTTTCAAAATAAGGTAAAGAATAGACACCTATAGAACTTTCGGCTACTTGCAATATTGAAATGCAATGAATTTCGTCACAACAAACACTAATGATTAGTGGCCATATTATAACATCTAAACAGTATGTAAAGAAGTAATTTGGACAGTTATCCTCAGAACTCATTACAAAATATACGAGATACCGCAAATTCCATAACTCCACATCTACTCATCCGTAACAGCCTTCTCTCTTCTACTATCTTAAAATGCTAATACGGCTTCATTATGAGTTGATGACATTCTTGAAGACAATATTTTAGATGTCCTCTCAGAAAGAATTTTTAATAACAAGATATGAATATTCTTGACGTAGTTAATCTTATTAAAATCTTATATAAAAATAGTAATATAAAAATTTACTGGATGTTATTAGCGCATGATAATTATTGCTATATAAATTGTGTGGATAAGCACTCATCCGCAAGAAAAATTCGACGCGATGCATTATAATTAACACACCCGCGGAAAGCCCAGCTGCTTTTGTCTACATATAAAGCAAATCTTCGTAGGCTTTACGCTGCTGGACGAGGTACTTTTGATATTTACAAAGTAAATTTCTCTGTGAGTTTTTGGAATATTTTATTATAAAAAATGTATTGAATTTTTTTTTGCATATATATTTCTTATGTAGATATTTAATCTATTGTTAAATAAAAAATATCATAAAATTATCACAAATTTTCATTGTCTAATCTTTTAAGAAAATTAGTAAGATTAAGATTATCTTATTTCAGATTTAAGAATTTCTGTATTTATGAATAAAATATTCTTCTCTCAAAACAATAATTATATGATTGTTCCTAAATAATTTTTATTTTATTGTAATACATAAAAGTAATTGGATTCAAAAATCTTGGGTACAGTCTTAAATATAAGAATAGGCTATGAATACTAGCGCCTTATTAGTCCCATTACTTATTAAATAAATAAAGTGATACACAATTTTTCATATGCATATGAGAAGTATCCACTTGATTTGGATCGCACTTTATGGATTTATCAGTAATTTAATTTCTCAAATTTCTAGCCAAGAGACTTGGTTTGAAATCACAATTAGTAACTTGCGGCAACAATTACACCGAAACTTGGTCGAAACTACGGTGTGTTTGACCTGATCATCTAACTGTAGGGATAATTGAACAAGGATCGAATATCAGCGATGTCGATGTCGTGTTTTTCAGAAAAGATATGATACACAAGTCACAGTCAAGATGCAAAGATCATTTCTCTACGTTAGATTCTGTTAGTGAGAATAACGAAAAATATATCATTGAGTATCAATATCTATCAATATCTATACAAAGTATAAAAATTGTTAATCATTAATTTTCTGTATGCTTTTTTGCAGTGTTAAAAACTTTCTCTTAAAAAATGTCAGAAATAATAAATTTTTACAAATATATTAATATTAATTAAAATAATTATAACCTATTTATATTAGATAATTGTTATTATTAAAGTACTACTACAGTTCTGCTATAGTATACATTACATGCGTATTACAAATTTTTAATATACTGAAGAGAGATTATATGAACGTATATATATTTTTGTATGTATATTTTGCAATTCTTTTTTTCTTTTTTTTAAAATTAAATATACATAATTTATAACAAAACACTGTGTTTTTTTAAACACATCAATTTTCTTAATCTGTTTTAGCGTAGGAATTACATTAACATTTCTGTTTGTCTTCGATCTATCACTCAAAGTTATCACTTCCTTATAAATAATATCCTAATAAATGAATATTCGGATTATATTATTTTAAGTCTAGAATCGATTAAACAACATATTTTTTCAATGACAAGTTATAAGTACCTCTAAAAATCAATTTTTACTGATTTCACTGATTTTTCACTTATTGTACTTTAACCCTTTAAGGGGCGGTGAGAAGTAACTTCCCACCCCATTTTCTTTTTTATGGGTATATTTTTCACCTCATTTTCTCTTTTATTCGGTTTTCTCGATATAACTGAGGTCTGTTACATCGTATAATCGTGAAATAAACTGTTCTAATATACTTGTTAATGTTAGAACTATGCACTGCTATACGAGTTTTGTATTAATCATGCATTTTGCAATTGTTATCAAACAAACAATGACGAAAAATGCTCTTCTTTCATGATAAATTCGTTCTAAAAGTCTCTTGAATGTAAATAAACTTCCAGACCATATTTTAGATTCTAGAGATGACAAACTAAGTCATATTAAATTAAAATTGCAGAAAGTATATTGTTACTATTTTGTATTCAACAAAATATATTGCAAAAATGCTATTTTCAACATATGAAATTAATTCATTCACTTAATTTATAAGTCAGTTGTATAGAATTTCGTACTTAATGATTATTTTGGTTGCTAATTATGAAAATGACCTGAAAAATGTAAAATTTAAAATGGCGGCTACAAAATAAAAAAAAATGATTTCAAGAATATAATTCCGAGAATTTTTTTCCGGGAAAAACCGGAAGAGACCTTTTTTATTACAAATTTTGTAAAGAATATGGCTATATTTTTTTTATCCCCAAATTTTGAATTTTTATGTTTGACGTTCGCTATATTAAATTCGCCATTTTGAATTTTTAAATTTTGACCTTGTATTCGGTTTCAGCATGATCTAAAACATACAGACATGACAAGATCTATTCAACGTAATTGCTAGAAAAAATGTGCCTCTTAAAGGGTTAAAGAGTAGCGAATGGAAATGTGTATGTTAAATTTCCAAGTTAAAATATTGATTATTAAAAAAGTTACAATGTTACAAATTAGGAGAGACATAATACTAACTTCTCTTCTATCATTGTTGGTTAAAACATTGCATTACATTTCATGAAAATTTGCAAGAAATTGACAAAGACGAGTTTCAAAATTATCCGACGTATTAGTTGGCAACATTATTAATTGCGTTAAATCTGATGGTGCCACTTCTACGGTAATCTGCGTCGTTCGCAAAGTCGTTTCTCAACTTGTTGATTTAATTCACTAATCCGCAGCGGTTCAATTAACTAATTCGCCAGCGCGCGAAGCTGTATTTTCACGCGACGAATTAGGTACGCAGATTCGGCGAGTCCGCTAATCAAATTAGCATACTATCGCAGATAATCACCGTGTCGCGATAGCGACATGTCCATTCGGTGTAATGGATTGAGAACAACATCCTTTATCAAGATGTCACGTCACTGCGAACAATGACGATTCCGATTTCACTTTCTATGATAAAAGTAATATCTAATCTAATTATAAATAATGGACGAAATAACGGTACGTTAAAAATTTTTAATCTGAGCTCAATTTAATTAAAATGTATAAATTTTACGAATAATTTTATTTCCCATTTCAAAAACTTGGAGCAGAATAAAAAGAGAACAATATTGTTACTTTAGCAAAAATTTCAAGTTTTAATAACGTTTTGACATATATCTCACATATCCGATCTAACGAATGTAAATTTAAAAATATTTGATTAATACTTCTTACTTAATTATTACTTCTTATGTTATTTCCTATTCTAAGTTTCTTATTTTTTAAAAGTTATTTGAAGCAACATTACAGTTGTCAGACCACTGATTGATATCATTTCAGAGTAAACAACAAATCTGCAACTATGATTTGTAGACAATGGATGGACTTCCTGAAGTTTGTGCGATTTGATTCACCCTTCTATCCCCAGACTGGCAAGTTATCAAAATCCGGAAAGTTCATAAATTTCTCATTCAAGTGGATCCATTCAAGTTCCTTCAGACATGCCAATATCGCTGCCCAACTGGCATTAACAATATTTTGCAAGCAGTCGGCAAGGCTTTGTATTATTCGAGAAAAGATTGGTCAAAGGAGTGATGTTTGATTTGCCCTTGGCCGCGTTTCAAGAAAATATATTCTTCATTTTTCGTTCGAAAAAGCGCTTCTCCAGATATCGACTTGTATGCATGTATAATGTTCTCTACTTATATATTGAAATCAGAACAAGAAAAATATATCAAAAATTTTTTAAAGTTATAAAATTGGAAAGAGTATAATAAAAAAATAAAAACATTACAGCCGCATTGCAGTCTTGATTTAACCTCAGGATATCTGGTAGGATAGTTTCTCTGGAGAATTTTTATCGGGGGAAAAAGAAAACGTGTCTGGACGCGCTCATGATTAAAACTTTAAATTTTAAAAACGTTTCGACATGTACCTTGTATATCTGATATGAAGATATAACGGATATGAATTTGAACATGAAATTGAAATATGATACGATATTGAGATTAATATATCCTGATATACACAGATTGTTTGGTGCAATAAAAATTGCGGTTTAGGGTGCATGTATAGGTATGTAATATAATACGTAAACCGTAGTCCAGAATCGGAAACTTTCCTTAAATTTAGGAATACCGATTATTTGCTGTCCAACTTACGTGAATCTTAGAGCGCGTCCTCGGAGTGCATTGGCGCGGCGTTGTTATTGGAGAATATAATTTATCGGAATGCATCGGTTAGAGTAAGTAGAGTGGGAAATTTCGAGATACATAAATTCCCTTCTGGAAAGCGGCTATTTTTGGCTGACCTCAATACGTATTATCTCGGAAAAATAAGTCTACAATCCGGTTAAGAAAAATCATGCATATTTTTTCACAAATTTATATAAAGCGAGAGAAATGATAACGTTATTATAGTATAACTCTTTCAAATCTCTCTTAGTCTCTCAAATTTCGTATAAAAATATTTCCACAATATTTTCTACCCGTCTGTAATTTAGAATTTAAATTTTTCAACGTTATTAATTGTCTCTTAAGAGCAAGGAATTTTGTCAAAATATTATTGTACTCTTTAAGAAGGGATTTAATGGACTGGATAGTAAATTAGCGTTAACTTTTTATATCAAAATGTATAAACAGTTCATTATTAATACGTCGGAAGTAGATTTCATATAAATGTCTTTGCTTATTTTGTAATGGAGCCAAAGAAAAACGTATGTCAGAGACTGTAATTGTCATTGGCTTGCTGCATGCGCTTCCTTGAGAAACGAGTAAGAATGCCCTCGAGAGGCGGAGAGAGAAAGAGAAGGCAAAACTGGAGAGTGACTTTGGCCAGTTTCCAGAAGGCATAGACTCGAGAGATTCGCCAATGGAATCGTGGTTTGGAAGAGTGGTTAGAGTTATGGAACTGGATGCAGGTGTTTTAGGTCCCACGAGACATTCCGGAACCTGGTTATCCGTATAATCTCCCCCTCTCTCTAGATACGTGATCGGTGGTGCATCATAAAATATGTTAACTAATACATACAACATCCGTTTTTATTAAATCACCATACATCTGTTTCGCATATCTCCGATGTGTGAAAGTGTATTGCGATGTAAACACGGATGTACAAAAGGCAGAGTATTTGAAAGAAAGAATCTGTTTCTGAATGATTTAATCTATTAAAATATAAATAAATATTGATTATTAAAATTAAAGAAATACCAAACTTTATCTATAGATATTTAAAATAATCTTATAATCGTAAATACTTTTAGGAAATTTGATACGTGACAAGATAAATTGTGATTGATCAAATCAAATAGTATTCTTTAAATGTTAGATTATTATTAATTTAATTTAAAATAGTTTATAAAAGTAACTTTTTTATATAAAGTTTTATGTGATTAAAATTACGTAAGAGAACTGTAACTTTTGAAATATCCTATATATGACACACTTGGATTATCGGTGGCAATCCGATAGCAAAATGACAAAAACTTATTTCATAGACCGCCGATCTGGATATTGCCGAGCCACAGGTGAAGGACGAACAGACGAGTGCTGTGGAAATTGGTCTCACGAGTTCTCTGGTCGCATTTCTTACAGAATTCATTATAATCTGACTTTTTGATATATTCTGGAAAATCCAAAAGTTAAAATAACAGCATGAATAATTTTATGCTTAAAAAAATTATTTTTAGAGTTTAAAATTTCATAAAATAATTTAATATAATATTTAAAAAAATAACAAAGATAACAAATAAAATTTATTTGCAGTCAATAGCACAACTTTTAAAATAAAATTTACACAATACCAAGCGCAGATCAACTTATGCATTTAACTTTGCATTTAGTATAGTTATATTAATCGGATTATTTCAATATTGTTACGTGCCATATAAACTAAATTAATTAAGTTTATTAAAAAGGATGCTACTGTAGAAAACTGAAATAATTTTTCTTTAATTTAGAAAGCGAGATAACGACAATTTTTGGGTAACAAATAATTAAAGAAGTAAAAGTTTTTTAGTTTAGTTGTCGCTTGCGTTTAAATTTTAAAAAATCATGGAAACATTTTAATTCTAGTAGCAAGAAAAAGAATGAGAAAAATTTATCAAACAAATGAGTTTTAAATGCAATAAAGTGCAGTAAAAATAAATTAATAGAAAAATAATTGTGTCAAAGTTTAATTCAGATTGGATACGGTCTTACGCGAAATAAATAAAAAAATTTAAATTTTGTAGCAATTATTACATTGAACATCCTATAAGGATGAAATAACATGAAAATATTCTCGACACGTTTTCGTTGAAGTACAAACGATGGATAGGATTCGCAATGAAAAAAGTATGAGCGAGAAGGAAGGATAGTGAATGTAAAATGTTCATTATACTGTCTTCGGAGACCAAAAATGAAAGAATAGCTTTCCTTAAATATGCATTATGTGATATAAAATAATTATGTTTCCATGCGCGAAAGTCACTTAATTATAATTTATGTTTATAAGGTTTAGATAATATTGTTATCTTTAAGTTTATATTTGCAATAATTTATAGTTACAGCAGAAATTTGTACAAAAATAGGTAATATACATATATGTAAGTGAATAAAAAATATTCACATTTCAGTAGCTTACAGTGTGACGTGACATGTAGTATATTAAATAAAAATATACAGTAAATTAATAAAAAACAATATCACATTTTTGTTTTGTTTTCGAATTAATAATGACCTAGAATGAAGGAGCACATATTAATCCAACGTTACCTTTTTTTAATAATACATCTGATATAATAATCACTGTTACAATAAAACATGTTACATTAAATATGTATATATTACGTTGAGAATAATATGGGAGTTACATATGAGTTATCCGGGTCAAATCTGTCAACTTTTAACTGTATAGGTACATGTGCGTATGCATAATTACTTTGCAGGACCGCTTACATTATCGAGCGAAGCACAAACACTAGCTCGGGTAGCGGGTAGAGACATGCATTTGCTGTTGGCGAACGGATTCCATAATGACATGCCGCATGGACAAACTAGGACATCTAATTATACTCGAGGGCCCGCCACTCGCGCGAGCAAAGTTGAGCCGCCCCTGGAATGATCCTACTTCTCTCCTAGAAACACATACCGTGGCGAAATATATCCCCATCGTCTCGTTGAGGATCACCGACAAGCGATAGCGTGTGTTTTTACATGACGAAAAAGAGCGGAAGCCTGTACGTAAAATTATCCTTCATGATATAATACGGGTTGGTGGAAATTCTCGAAGATAAGTCTACTTCATCTATTTTGATTATTTCTTTGTTAAAAATATGTTTTTCTTTCTTTCCCGTTTTACTTTATTTTTAGTTATTACATTTTCCTGTATAGAGAGCGTAGGATTAGACCAAAAATTCCTGACAGATTTTAAATAAGCGATAATTAAATTAAAATTAATAATGTTATGGAGAATGAAAAATGATATTGAATTTTAAGCGGTAAAACATTCACCAATATTCTCGACGCTAAATTTATCAATAATCGATTAACTTTTAGCCTTAACTATGCGCTAATTATACTAAATATATTCATACATTTACGATTATGTATAAACAATATAGCTAAGTTTTTTGACAAATTCTATAAAGTTAAAATCCAAAATTGAAATTAAGTGAACTTTAATTGAGAAGTTTTATGATTTGTTTATATTCATACAAAGATTTATTCGTTAAAGCTTCTCTCAATGCGCACCCACAAATAAAATTAACGATGAACATTTTTTCTGAGTCGTATAAATATACTTCGTACTTCCCTAGTTGTAAATGAGGCATCTACAATTCCGCAAATATTTGCAGACATATATTTCGTCGGGAGAATAGGAGAGCGCCATGCACGTTGGTTAAATGAAACAATGAACAGGAGATATGCTATTTGAACGACGCTTATTACTTATGCGTAAGGAAACATAAAAGATTTAGCAAGCGTTTCTCAGAGTATTTAGAGAGATGAAATAATTTATTAATAGCTGCGTATGTCTCGTATATCATGCCTTTGTACGAGGATATTTTTCTCCGTTTCTGTCTTTCTCGGGGATTTTCTGTACACGCAGAGAGAAACATATTAACGAACGCGGCGATGTTTCGTTGATTCAATTATTGTCCACCGCAGAGCAGGATAAAATCCAATTTTCGTAATAACATCCGTCTCTTTTTGCTAAACTCACTCTCTGTGACATATCCTGCACATTCGTATTCCGGACCATTCTATTCAAAACTATGCGAGTGGCGATAAATTATCTTGAAATGAGCAACAATATTCGCCACATGAGCCATAATTTTGCGCACTTAATGCTATCCAGGTACTGATCCTCCAAGCGGTAAACTCGTAAAGATTAATTGCCATAATACCAACGTTGGTATGAGAGAAGGTAAATCCATATTACATTAGATTCACGTATTCTAATATTAATTATATGTCCTATGACTTGTATAAGTTTCTAATAATTAATCTGCCTAAGAATTAAAAATTCTTTTCAACAAAATATCCCAATATCCGTAATATTGGGATAATAAATAATAAAAGAGAAAGAGCTTTTGCAAATTAAGTTCTAAAAATGCAAGTAGATCAATAACATCAGAATAACAAGTATTTCAGTTTTAATTTGAAGTTTATATTTAAAAAGACATTTAATATTAATAATAAAATATATTTACTATCTCTTTAATTATTTTAGAAGTATCAGTGCTTATATAACTCGATTTTTCGTCTTTCTATTTCATGGTAAGTTAACTTCGGATTTGTCTGCAAGTGTTCGAATAAATTCTCGATAATTTCGAACGATTCTGTTCCCAAAATAGCATCGTAGGCAATGGTTCCCCAAGAGAGATCTTAAGTTACATTAGTCGGTTGTAGTTTGTGCAAATGGTGTCTATATAATACTCGTTTCGCGATTCTCCAGTTATATACTTAGCCGCGCAAAGATATCTATAAAAGGATATTTTTTTAGGCTTTCTTTCGTTGCAATTAATTTAGTAGAGAAAGATTAATATTGCCATATTATATTGTTTCTCTATAGTATTTCTTAAATAAAAGCAAAAAAATTTTGAAAATATAAGTATAAATTAGTAAAGTTTTCTATCAAATGGTATAACAGTTTTCATAATACTGTTTCATATTTTGTAATAATTAATATTTTTGTAACATAATATAATATACGTAATGAACGTAATAATATACGTAATAAATACTATATAAAGACAATTTTAATTCAACTCTTCAGACATACAAATACCTAAATATATATTAAATAAAAGAAGAGTGACGTGTTTATATCTCATTGAGTCGTAAAATATATAATGTAAAGTACATAGGGATATGTAATAATTTTATGCAGTGATAATTTGGCGACAAAATGAAACTGCGTCCGTGTTGCAATTTTTTCGTGGATTAAACGAAACTGAAGACAAAAGGCTTTTAGCCTTTCAACTGGTTGTCAGCCGCCTGGAAAATTATGGCGGAAAATTATTTATGGCGCCTTTTACGATCCATTCTTCGCACATTTTTAAGTCTACTAGTAACACCGCTTTCAACAAATGTCCCGTTTTAAAACTCAAAACAAAATTTTAATATGCAAATTTATTTTAAAATGTAGATTATTTATAATAATATTTTTTATTATCATATAAGACTAATTGCAGACATATTAATAAATAATTTTTTTAATATATAAACTTATTCTAACAATCCAATACTTTATTTATTTAAATTTTAAAAAAAATTTATTTTGATACTTTTGCATATAAAAATGATATTTTTACAAAAGTTATTTTATATCCATAAAATATTTAAAATATAATTATTATTTTTCGTAAGATATTTAATTGTAGAGTATATTATTAAAATGGTGAAAAATGCGTTGCGCTTTGCATTGTATTTACAAAAGCGAATTTGAGAACTCGTACTTTACACGATTTATAGAAACGCAGAAAACATGCATTACCGTAGCATAGGGAAGTCGCAGAGATAGTGTAATACATATTTATCTATTAAATTATTTTTTATAAAGCATTATAAACTATTTTATAAAATTCGTTTACAACATTATTCTTGAATAAAATATAAACTAAAATAATAAATAACTTTTTAAACAATACGATAACGTTAATTTACAATATTGTAATATTGTAACATTACATTTTAAGCTTGTAAATGTTCGGTTGAATTATTATACCTAAATAATATATTATTTATTGGAAAAAATTACGTGATAATTACGTCTTTTATCAAATTTCAATTACACAAGTCGACGATGCAACGCAGATTAATTAATGAAAACTTACCAGTGAATATCAATATCTCTATAAAATACATATGTATATACATATGTATATATGTATACATATATGTATTATTTATTACATGGTAAACATTATAAAATGTTGAGTGTAGAATATCTATTTGTAAAATGAAAATGTAATAATTGACAAAGAGAAAGCAAGAGAGAAAGAGAGAGAGAGAGAGAGAAAGAACGAGAGAAAAATAAATATTAATTATAAAATTAATACTACAATAAAAACATTATGTAATATAACTTTACAAGATTTTTAATAATTAATAATATTGATATTTTATAAAAACATTTTAAATAATGTAAAATATGTTATGTAAAAAATATTTTGTTGCAATAAATTACAAATGTTGAACTATTATTTCAGTCTTTATCTTTAAGTCCTTTGTACTTAAAACTAAAATATTTTCAACAGTCGACTTTTATGAACTAATATTGTGCTATGCATATATTAACATGTGTCTTCAGCTTGATGTATTTTTAAAGACATAATTCCATAGAATTCTATAGTGATAGAGAATTTTCTGAGAATTGCTTGTTGCTTCTTCCCTCGAAAAATTAAAATGTTTTTAATAGCTTAAGATAATTATCAGGATTATATTTATCAGAATAAAATACAAAATGTTTCATCGTCGCAGTTTCAATCGCAATTGTTTATTTTCTTTACAATATACTTTTAATTATAAAATGATTATTCTTCAATAAAATTAAAAAAAAACAATTTACAATTAATAATTAAAAATGACAAATAATAATATTAGCCAAAAATATTATAATTATATTGTATTTTAAGATAAATGTAATTTGAAACTATGTTATAATAAAATATGTAATATAAAAATTAAACAAATAATAATAATAATCTCTCTCAATATTTTTATCAAATACAGGAATTACCAATAAAACTATATTACTGATACATAACTTTATTTTTAGATAGTATTTCTTAAACAAAAGATAAAGATAAAATCTTGAAAATATACATGTAAACTAAAAAATATCAGTAGAGTACTAGTAAAGCAGCTTTTATAATACTGTTTTATATTTTGTTTTATAATTAATGTTTTTGTAAAAATGAGAAATAGTCTTAGAAATTAGATATACAAAATATTTATGGTTTAATGTATATAAAGATTTTTAAAAGCCTTTCACTTTGATAAAACATTTTTTGTCGATTATACAAATAGCTACGAGGATAGTTCCCAGAAGTACCCGACCTGACGTATAAATGGCGATTGGTGTTTAAAAAAAATTACTATGGTAGAAAGTACCAAGTTTATAAAGTTTAAGTGTAAAGTTTGAAGACGCTACGTTATTTAGTATTTGTTTGGCAGCCATCAATAGTGAACTCTCTCAGTAAATTTGGAAACATGAAAAAAATTGGTCATCGTTATGTAATACAATACTTTTATTTGAAAGCTCTCTGTTCAACCAATACTAAAGCCGAGCTAGATTCTACTCTGGGGAAGTCTGCTCCTTCGTTTACAACAGTAAAATATTGGGTAGCAAAATTTAAACGAGGCCGTACGAGCTGCCAAGACGAATATCGTAGTGGTCGACCAAATGAGATGACCACGCCAGAAATGGTGAAGAAAATCCATAAAATGGTATTAGATGACCGTCGATTAAAAGTGCGTGAGCTAGCAAACACCGTAGGCATTTCAAAAAGTGCTATACATTGCATATTGACTGAAAATTTGGAGATGAGAAAGCTGTGCGCAAGATGGATGCCTGCTCAGAGTGGAACAAAAACAGCGTCGTGAGGATGTTTCAATTAAGTGTTTGGCTATGTTTCACAGTAATAAAGCCGAGTTTTTGTGTCGATTCATAACCATGGATGAAACATGAGTTCATCACTTCACCTGAGACAAAAAACCAGTTAAAACAATGGACTGCAAGAGAAGAATCGGCTTCAAAGAAGGCGAAGATGATTCTATAAACAGAATATCGAAGCTATTGAACATCGCTGGGAAAAGTGTATCAAGCTAAAAGGAGACTATGTTGAGAAATAAAGATATTTTTTCCCAAATTTTTTGTGTTTTCTTTGTTAGGTCGGGTACTTCTGGGACTACCCTCGTACATACTTTAAGCCTCGTCAACAATGAGTCGTTAGTCGTTGGTCGTAAGAAATTTAACCAATCATATTCGCTCATTCTTCTCTAAGATTAATTGTGATTGACTAAATTTGTTTGACGACCAACGACTAATGACACATTGTAGACAAGGTATTTCACAAGACGCAATATGTTATAGCGCGACAATATTTAAAGATTAAATTAGATATGTTTTTAGTAAATTTTATATATTTATAAAAAACCTTTGAATATATAAACTATAAATTTTTATTTTTTTAATTATTCGCAGATTATGTTTTTATCAATATTAATACAATGCAAGGTTTAGTTTTTGAGAAATAAGGAGGTATCGGTTTAGAAAGTTCCCAGATAACAAAGCGTGATGTAGTATTCTGAGCAAATTAACGCATTACATGTGCTGCTATACATAGTTGCTATACATTTGCTAATATTAAAATAAAACACATTACAAATTCAGTAACATGACTACTTATACGTGCAATCAGTTGAGGATATTTTGAGAAAGAAACGGTCTGCAATATTGGTATATTAAATTGTTTGCGATACAACAGCAACATGTTAGCAATAAATGATTAATAACAAATATATGCTGATATGTTGCTATCAATTTGCCGTTGTTAAAAACAAAATTTATATAAGTTCAACCTAACAAATATAATGCTGTCTCACTTTGTTCCAAATTAGTGTAAATTAGTTGCTGCTACAATTGTTGGCAAAATGACTGCAATGTTAAAATATTTGATTATCTGGAGCCATGTAGTATTGATAATTTTCACAATTTTAATAATCAAAATAATGTTTAATAATCAAATTTAAAAGTGAATCTATCCACATTATAAAAAGGAGATGTTACCATTGCATTGTTACCGCTTTTCTGCGCTGCTAAATAATTCTCTCGTTGCGCTTACCTCGTTGCGAGAGTAATTGTCATTGTGATTGAATTTTGACAGCTGTCAAATTTGTATAGATAGTTATATTACAATTATCGTTATAAGTTATTTTTAATTTGTGGTCTATAATAATAATAGAATAAAAATAAAGAGAAAGAGAGAAAGGGAGAGAGAGAGGGGGGGGGAAGAGAAAAGAGTGAGACAAAGACAAAAAGATAAAGTTTATGAAAGATTATTAGGCATTTTTTAATTCAGATATTGTATTGCCAAAATGTTTGCTCCATCAAAAAGATTATACTTTTTATCTCACAACAAATGAGCAAATGTGAGATTAATTTCTGTCTGTCATATAACGAATCCTATCCTATCTAAAAAAAGGCATGTAAAGTCGATTGCTCGCATTTCTCGAAGATCATTGTTGTCGCTTTTCCGCGATGCCAATTGGTTCTCTCGCTGCGCTTACTTCGTGTTGCAAGAGTAGCTGTCATTGCAATTGAATTTTGACAGCTGTCAAATTTGTATAAATATTATCTATACATTTATTGTTGTAATTTATTTTTAAAAGATAAAAAATAAAAAGTTAAGTAGCGCGCGCGAAGCACGCGTCTGTGGTGTCTAGTGGTATATAAACTTGAAATATTTTTTATATTCTTTGATAATAATAGTATAAATATTTATTTTAAATATTTTTATAAACGTTTATCATAATGTTTTTAATACCTGACAAACTCAGACATAAAAATATGTACAAATAATTTAGCTTCCGAAATGGACGAATCTCCAATTTAGTTCAAATTTTGGAAATTTCATTTAGTGAAAAAAAACATGCAAGGATTTTTGGCAACTCAAAAAAAATTTTTTTTAATGTCGGTAAGTAGGAAATCCATAATTTGTAGACAAAAATTTAAATGTATGTGTGTGTGTGTGTTCGCGTGTGACCACAGCGAAGCAATGTCTTTGTTTACTTTTTTTATGGGTATACTTGTAAAATGAGCAAGTGTTAATTCCGTTACCAGACATTGTATTGAAAACCTGCAAACACATGTGAACTTTACTTCGTTTGCAGTGTGCACATGGGTGAGTGAATATGAGTGAGTGAGTGAGTGAGTGAGTGAGTGAGTGAGTGAGAGTGAGCGAGGAGTGAGTGAGTAAGTAAGTGAGTGAGTGAGTGAGTGAGGAGTGAGTGAGAAGTGAGTAAGGAGTGAGTGAGTGAGTGAATAAGAGTGAGTGAGGAGTGAGTGAGGAGTAAGTGAGTGAGTGAGTGAGTGAGTGAGTGAGTGAGTGAGGAGTGAGCGAGGAGTGAGCCGGGAGTGAGCCGGGAGTGAGCCGGGAGTGAGCGAGGAGTGAGCCAGGAGTGAGCCGGGAGTAAGCCGGAAGTGAGCGAGAAGTGAGCCAGGAGTGAACCAGGAGTGAGCAAGTGAGTGAGCGAGGAGTGAGCGAGGAGTGAGCCGAGAGTGAACCGGGAGTGAGCCGGGAGTAAGCGAGAAGTCAGCCGGGAGTGAACCGGGAATAAGCCGGGAGTGAGCCGGGAGTGAGCCGGGAGTGAGCGAGGAGTGAGCCGGGAGTGAGCCGGGAGTGAGCCAGGAGTGAACCAGGAGTGAGCGAGTAAGTGAGCGAGGAGTGAGCGAGGAGTGAGCCGGGAGTAAGCCGGGAGTGAGCCGGGAGTGAGCCGAGAGTGAGTCGGGAGTGAGCGAGAAGTCAGCCGGGAGTGAACCGGGAGTAAGCCGGGAGTGAGCCGGGAGTGAGCCGGGAGTGAGTTGGGAGTGAGCGAAGAGTCAGCCGGGAGTGAACCGGGAGTAAGCCGGGAGTGAGCCGGGAGTGAGCCGAGAGTGAGTCGGGAGTGAGCGAGAAATGAGCCGGGAGTGAGCCGGGAGTGAGCCGGGAGTGAGTTGGGAGTGAGCGAAGAGTCAGCCGGGAGTGAACCGGGAGTAAGCCGGGAGTGAGCCGGGAGTGAGCCGAGAGTGAGTCGGGAGTGAGCGAGGAGTGAGCCGGGAGTGAGCCGGGAGTAAGCCGAGAGTGAGTCGGGAGTGAACCGGGAGTAAGCCGGGAATGAGTCAGGAGTGAGCCAAAAGTGAACCAGAAGTGAGCGAGTGAGTGAGCAAAGAGTGAGCCGGGAGTGAGCCGGGAGTGAGCCGGGAGTGAGTCGGGAGTAAGCCAGGAGTGAGCCAGAAGTGAGCGAGTGAGTGAGCGAGGAGTGAGCGAGGAGTGAGCCGAGAGTGAGCGAGGAATGAGCCGGGAGTGAGCCGGGAGTGAGCCGGGAGTGAGCCAGGAGTAAACCAGGAGTGAGCGAGTGAGTGAGCGAAGAGTGAACTGGGAGTGAGCGAGGAGTGAGCCGGGAGTGAGCCGGGAGTGAGCCGGGAGTGAGCCGGGAGTGAACCAGGAGTGAGCCAGGAGTGAACCAGGAGTGAGCGAGTAAGTGAGCAAGCAGTGAGCGAGAAGTGAGCCGGGAGTGAACCGGGAGTAAGCCGGAAGTGAGCCGGAAGTGAGTCGGGAGTGAGCGAGAAATGAGTCGGGAGTGAGCCGGGAGTGAGCCGGGAGTGAGCCAGGAGTGAACCAGGAATGAGCGAGTGAGTGAGCAAAGAGTGAGCCGGGAGTGAGCAAGGAGTGAGCCGGGAGTGAGTCGGGAGTGAGCCGGGAGTGAGTCGGGAGTGAGTCGGGAGTGAACCGGGAGTGAGTCGGGAGTGAGCCAAGAGTGAGCCAGGAGTGAACTAGGAGTGAGCGAGTGAGTGAGCAAAGAGTGAGCCGGGAGTGAGCCGGGAGTGAGCCGGAAGTAAGTCGGGAGTGAGCGAGGAGTGAGCCGGAAGTGAGCCGAGAGTGAGCCGGGAGTAAGCCAGGAGTGAACAAAGAGTGAGCGAGTGAGTGAGCGAAGTGTGAGCCGGGAGTGAGCGAGGAGTGAGACGGGAGTGAGCCAGGAGTGAACCAGGAGTGAGCGAGTGAGTGAGCGAAGAGTGAATCGGGAGTGAGCGAGGAGTGAGCCGGGAGTGAGCCGGGAGTGAGCCGGGAGTGAGCCAGGAGTGAACCAGGAGTGAGCAAGTGAGTGAGCAAAGAGTGAGCCGGGAGTGAGCGAGGAGTAAGCCGAGAGTGAGCCCGGAGTGAGCCGGGAGTGAGCCCGGAGTGAGCCGGGAGTGAGTCGGGAGTGAGCCAGGAGTGAGCCAGAAGTGAGCGAGTGAGTGAGCGAGAAGTGAGCGAGAAGTGAGCCGGGAGTGAGCCGGGAGTGAGCCGGGAGTGAGCCAGGAGTGAACCAGGAGTGAGCGAGTAAGTGAGCAAGCAGTGAGCGAGAAGTGAGCCGGGAGTGAACCGGGAGTAAGCCGGAAGTGAGCCGGAAGTGAGTCGGGAGTGAGCGAGAAATGAGTCGGGAGTGAGCCGGGAGTGAGCCGGGAGTGAGCCAGGAGTGAACCAGGAATGAGCGAGTGAGTGAGCAAAGAGTGAGCCGGGAGTGAGCAAGGAGTGAGCCGGGAGTGAGTCGGGAGTGAGCCGGGAGTGAGTCGGGAGTGAGTCGGGAGTGAACCGGGAGTGAGTCGGGAGTGAGCCAAGAGTGAGCCAGGAGTGAACTAGGAGTGAGCGAGTGAGTGAGCAAAGAGTGAGCCGGGAGTGAGCCGGGAGTGAGCCGGAAGTAAGTCGGGAGTGAGCGAGGAGTGAGCCGGAAGTGAGCCGAGAGTGAGCCGGGAGTAAGCCAGGAGTGAACAAAGAGTGAGCGAGTGAGTGAGCGAAGTGTGAGCCGGGAGTGAGCGAGGAGTGAGACGGGAGTGAGCCAGGAGTGAACCAGGAGTGAGCGAGTGAGTGAGCGAAGAGTGAATCGGGAGTGAGCGAGGAGTGAGCCGGGAGTGAGCCGGGAGTGAGCCGGGAGTGAGCCAGGAGTGAACCAGGAGTGAGCAAGTGAGTGAGCAAAGAGTGAGCCGGGAGTGAGCGAGGAGTAAGCCGAGAGTGAGCCCGGAGTGAGCCGGGAGTGAGCCCGGAGTGAGCCGGGAGTGAGTCGGGAGTGAGCCAGGAGTGAGCCAGAAGTGAGCGAGTGAGTGAGCGAGAAGTGAGCGAGAAGTGAGCCGGGAGTGAGCCGGGAGTGAGCCGGGAGTGAGCCAGGAGTGAACCAGGAGTGAGCGAGTGAGTGAGCGAAGAGTGAACTGGGAGTGAGCAAGGAGTGAGCCGGGAGTGAGCCGGGAGTGAGCCAGGAGTGAGCCAGGAGTGAACCAGGAGTGAGCGAGTGAGTGAGCGAGGAGTGAGCGAGAAGTGAGCCGGGAGTAAACCGGGAGTAAGCCGGAAGTGAGCCGGAAGTTAGTCGGGAGTGAGCGAGAAATGAGTCGGGAGTGAGCCGGGAGTGAGCCAGGAGTGAACCAGAAATGAGCGAGTGAGTGAGCGAAGAGTGAGCCGGGAGTGAGCAAGGAGTGAGCCGGGAGTGAGCCGGGAGTGAGTCGGGAGTGAGTCGGGAGTGAACCGGGAGTGAGTCGGGAGTGAGCCAAGAGTGAGCCAGGAGTGAACTAGGAGTGAGCGAGTGAGTGAGCGAAGAGTGAGCCGGGAGTGAGCCGGAAGTGAGTCGGGAGTGAGCGAGGAGTGAGCCGGAAGTGAGCCGGGAGTGAGCCAGGAGTGAACAAAGAGTGAGCGAGTGAGTGAGCAAAGTGTGAGCCGGGAGTGAGCGAGGAGTGAGACGGGAGTGAGCCAGAAGTGAACCAGGAGTGAGCGAGTGAGTGAGCGAAGAGTGAATCGGGAGTGAGCGAGGAGTGAGCCGGGAGTGAGCCGGGAGTGAGCCGGGAGTGAGCCAGGAGTGAACCAGGAGTGAGCAAGTGAGTGAGCAAAGAGTGAGCCGGGAGTGAGCGAGGAGTAAGCCGAGAGTGAGCCCGTAGTGAGCCGGGAGTGAGCCAGGAGTGAGCCAGGAGTGAACCAGAAGTGAGCGAGTAAGTGAGCGAAGAGTGCGCCGGGAGTGAGCGAGGAGTGAGCCGGAAGTGAGCCGGGAGTGAGCCAGGAGTGAACAAAGAGTGAGCGAGTGAGTGAGCAAAGTGTGAGCCGGGAGTGAGCGAGGAGTGAGACGGGAGTGAGCCAGAAGTGAACCAGGAGTGAGCGAGTGAGTGAGCAAAGAGTGAATCGGGAGTGAGCGAGGAGTGAGCCGGGAGTGAGCCGGGAGTGAGCCGGGAGTGAGCCAGGAGTGAGCCGGGAGTGAGCGAGTGAGTGAGCGAAGAGTGAGCCGGGAGTGAGCGAGGAGTGAGCCGGGTGTGAACCGGGAGTAAGCCAGGAGTGAGCCGGGAGTGAGCCGAGAGTGAGTCGGGAGTGAGCGAGAAGTCAGCCGGGAGTGAACCGGGAGTAAGCCGAGAGTGAGTCGGGAGTGAACCGGGAGTAAGCCGGGAATGAGTCAGGAGTGAGCCAAGAGTGAACCAGGAGTGAGCGAGTGAGTGAGCGAAGAGTGAGCCGGGAGTGAGCCGGGAGTGAGCCGGGAGTGAGTCGGGAGTGAGCCGGGAGTGAGCCAGGAGTGAGCCAGGAGTGAACCAGGAGTGAGCAAGTAAGTGAGCAAGGAGTGAGCGAGAAGTGAGCCGGGAGTGAACCGGGAGTAAGCCGGAAGTGAGCCGGGAGTGAGCCGAGAGTGAGTCGGGAGTGAGCGAGAAGTCAGCCGGGAGTGAACCGGGAGTAAGCCGGGAGTGAGCCAGGAGTGAACTAGGAGTGAGCGAGTGAGTGAGCGAAGAGTGAGCCGGGAGTGAGCCGGGAGTGAGCCGGAAGTGAGTCGGGAGTGAGCGAGGAGTGAGCCGGAAGTGAGCCGGGAGTGAGCCGGAAGTGAGCCGGGAGTGAGCCAGGAGTGAACCAGGAGTGAGCGAGTAAGTGAGCGAAGAGTGAGCCGGGAGTGAGCCGGGAGTGAGCCGGGAGTGAGCCAGGAGTGAGCCAGGAGTGAACCAGAAGTGAGCGAGTGAGTGAGCGAAGAGTGAGCCGGGAGTGAGCGAGGAGTGAGCCGGGTGTGAACCGGGAGTAAGCCAGGAGTGAGCCGGGAGTGAGCCGAGAGTGAGTCGGGAGTGAGCGAGAAGTCAGCCGGGAGTGAACCGGGAGTAAGCCGGGAGTGAGCCGGGATTGAGCCGGGAGTGAGTTGGGAGTGAGCGAAGAGTCAGCCGGGAGTGAACCGGGAGTAAGCCGGGAGTGAGCCGGGAGTGAGCCGAGAGTGAGTCGGGAGTGAGCGAGAAATGAGCCGGGAGTGAGCCGGGAGTGAGTTGGGAGTGAGCGAAGAGTCAGCCGGGAGTGAACCGGGAGTAAGCCGGGAGTGAGCCGGGAGTGAGCCGAGAGTGAGTCGGGAGTGAGCGAGGAGTGAGCCGGGAGTGAGCCGAGAGTAAGCCGAGAGTGAGTCGGGAGTGAACCGGGAGTAAGCCGGGAATGAGTCAGGAGTGAGCCAAGAGTGAACCAGGAGTGAGCGAGTGAGTGAGCAAAGAGTGAGCCGGGAGTGAGCGAGGAGTAAGCCGAGAGTGAGCCCGGAGTGAGCCGGGAGTAAGCCCGGAGTGAGTTGGGAGTGAGCCAGGAGTGAGCCAGGAGTGAACTAGAAGTGAGCGAGTAAGTGAGCGAAGAGTGCGCCGGGAGTGAGCGAGGAGTGAGCCGGAAGTGAGCGAGGAGTGAGCCGGGAGTGAGCCGGGAGTGAGCCGGGAGTGAGCCAGGAGTGAACCAGGAGTGAGCGAGTAAGTGAGCGAAGAGTGAGCCGGGAGTGAGCCGGGAGTGAGCCGGGAGTGAGCCAGGAGTGAGCCAGGAGTGAACCAGAAGTGAGCGAGTGAGTGAGCGAAGAGTGAGCCGGGAGTGAGCGAGGAGTGAGCCGGGTGTGAACCGGGAGTAAGCCAGGAGTGAGCCGGGAGTGAGCCGGGAGTGAGCCGGGAGTGAACCGAGAGTAAGCCGGGAGTGAGCGAGGAGTGAGACGGGAGTGAGCCAGGAGTGAACCAGGAGTGAGCGAGTGAGTGAGCGAAGAGTGAATCGGGAGTGAGCGAGGAGTGAGCCGGGAGTGAGCCGGGAGTGAGCCGGGAGTGAGCCGGGAGTGAGCCAGGAGTGAACCAGGAGTGAGCGAGTGAGTGAGCAAAGAGTGAGCCGGGAGTGAGCGAGGAGTAAGCCGAGAGTGAGCCCGGAGTGAGCCGGGAGTGAGCCAGGAGTGAGCCAGGAGTGAACCAGAAGTGAGCGAGTGAGTGAGCGAAGAGTGAGCCGGGAGTGAGCGAGGAGTGAGCCGGGTGTGAACCGGGAGTAAGCCAGGAGTGAGCCGGGAGTGAGCCGGGAGTGAGCCGGGAGTGAACCAGGAGTGAGCGAGTGAGTGAGCGAAGAGTGAATCGGGAGTGAGCGAGGAGTGAGCCGGGAGTGAGCCGGGAGTGAGCCGGGAGTGAGCCGGGAGTGAGCCAGGAGTGAACCAGGAGTGAGCGAGTGAGTGAGCAAAGAGTGAGCCGGGAGTGAGCGAGGAGTAAGCCGAGAGTGAGCCCGGAGTGAGCCGGGAGTAAGCCCGGAGTGAGCCGGGAGTGAGCCAGGAGTGAGCCAGGAGTGAACCAGAAGTGAGCGAGTAAGTGAGCGAAGAGTGCGCCGGGAGTGAGCGAGGAGTGAGCCGGGAGTGAGCCGGGAGTGAGCCGGGAGTGAGCCAGGAGTGAACCAGGAGTGAGCGAGTAAGTGAGCGAAGAGTGAGCCGGGAGTGAGCCGGGAGTGAGCCGGGAGTGAGCCAGGAGTGAGCCAGGAGTGAACCAGAAGTGAGCGAGTGAGTGAGCGAAGAGTGAGCCGGGAGTGAGCGAGGAGTGAGCCGGGTGTGAACCGGGAGTAAGCCAGGAGTGAGCCGGGAGTGAGCCGGGAGTGAGCGAGGAGTGAGCGAGGAGTGAGCGAGGAGTGAGCGCGTGAGTGAGTCGGGAGTGAGCCGGGAGTGAACCGAGAGTAAGCCGGGAGTGAGCGAGGAGTGAGCCAGTGAGTGACTGAGTGTGTGAGTGAGTGAGTGAAAAAGGGTGCAAGGAAGGGAGCAAACGAGCGAACGTAACTAGATAAATATGTAGCTAGGTAGCTAGGTAGCTAGGTAGCTAGATAGCAGTAAGTATGCAAGTAGGTTTGTATGTCGGTATATATGTATGTAGGTAGGTATGTAGGTATGTATGTATGTATAATTAAACTTTAAATTTTTTTATTTAAAATTGCAGAAGACGTTTGATTAATGTAAATGAAAGATAGAGAAAATCAAATTGCAATTATTATTATTTTTAAAGTAAAAAGTCAAATAGCGCACGCGCAGCGCGCGCTTGTAATGTTCTAGTGTTCCAGAAAATAGTAATCAAAGATTGACGATCACAGTTATTACCGAATAAACATATGAATTTTATGGATTGCATCCTTGCGTGAAAATAATGTCCTGTATGTATGTTGCAAGGTCGTAACTGTTATAGTTTCGTTAAGAATTTAAGAGCCAGAATAGATGTAGACACATGCACATACACACACACACACGTGCGCGCATGCATGCGCAGCAATAGTGACAGTAAGTTTCTTTTCGATATGCGATCGGATAGATATAAAGTTATAAGAGAATTATAAGTAAATTAATATGGTTATATTACTTTATGCCCTCTAATTTATAAATTAATTTATACAAAAGTTTTTAATATTTCTACCAGCGTTAAATATCTATCTAATTATTCGCAAAAACGGAAAAAATTTACTTAAATATTTCTTACAAATATAAATATATTTTTTAATGTAAAAATGTATCTTATATATAATTAAAATATATATTCGAGAAGTTTACATATCAAAACTGCATAACAATAAATAAAAGAATAGATAAATAGATAAATTTTTATGAAGATTAAACTTTGCTAATCTATTACAAACCAATATCTCGCAACAATTTCGAAGTACAAGCAAAATAGTATAATTAAAAAAATTTTTAATTTGTTGGTACAATAAATTTTAATTTATTTAATTTAGTATAATTAAAAGAAATTCTTAGAAGTAAATAAGTTCTTAATAATCGAATGCGTTAATTCAATATAAGTTTAGAATTAGTAACATTTAGTATTAGTATCTTCGAACAATTCGAGATCTGTATTGCGGTCATGTCAAAGAAGTCATTATAGTCCGAATGCTCGAAAAGGTTAAGAGTAGAAATAAACCGGAGTAGAATGAGATAATCGGTGTTTTCGTCCGAAAAAGCTGACGATAATAGTGGGAAAACGCGAAGAAACTCGTATATTAAGTTAGAAACTTCTGACACAGCGGACTACTTTCGGCTGGTACGGCCAATCGTGTTTGTGTAAACGGATTTGCTGTGCTATTACATTTCGTAATTGAGCAGGAAATTGTAAGTTACTTTGCGTATGGTAATCCTTGCGAGTAAATGTGCGTATTACGTGGTAAAGTGAGAAAGGTATACACACTACGGTGTATTTGGCCAAAATAAAATTTAAAATTTAGTCCAATATGCAATTGCTCCCGGATTATATTGAAATGTCGATTTGCGGGATTCTTCCTCAACCGAAATGGGATATTCCATTCACGGAATGCCGAACGTAAAAATTCATGTTTCAAATCCATTAGCCTTTCTGTTTCATTGTAACTGTATCGATCCGCGGTACAAAGCGCAGTTAATCTACGTCCTATTCTGCTTGTCGACGAAGTTTGCCATTTATCGTAGCCCGGGTTAAATTCAAATGACTTTCTGGGTCACCTTGGGCGCGAAAGGACGTTTCACGACGATGTGATTGTCGGTGATATTTCCTTTACTTTTCCTTTTTTTTTTAAATTTTAATTTGTACCGTTTTTCGTCATTGTGCATTAATATGTTCGTAAACGCACATTGAGTTTGGCTGATCTCATTGTCCACTTGTTCTTATATTCTTTGTCCTTGTTCCTCACAGTCTTTACTTCTTTCATCGAAATAGGTTTAAGAGGAGAACCTCGAAGTGAGCTTTAAGACGGCTTATTGCGGCGGTCGACATGAAAAGAATCGAGTGGTTCGTGACGAGGCGAGAAGAACGAAACAAAGCGAAAAAGAAATACTATCTTGCTTTTGTCTACTAATATTTTATATTTGTGAGGCTTCATCACTGTAAAAAACAAAATAAATATTTATAAAATTTAAAATTTTTAACATCTTTAGATCTTATTTAACTGATATTTAAAATTTTCTAAAGTTTTCTGTGACAATAGATGCCAACCATATAAAAAATATTGTTAGAAGCACTTTTTAAAATTTTTAAAAATAAGAATATGTCTTAAAAAGTTCAAAATAATAATTTTTTAATAATTTTATAATTTTTACAATAATTTTTTTCATAATATTGCAATAATTATGTTAAATAAAATAACTTTCTCTATTTTTATATGCTACTGTAAATTAAATTTTTAACAAAATTTTATAATTGCGTGCGTAGCAGGATTTTTATTAATATAAAATAAAGTGAGTTTAGAATGAGGCAAATATTGATTGAAATTCTTTAAAAGGATTTATTTTAAAATTATATTAAATATGTGCAAGGAAAGGAAAAAGATAAAGAGAAAAGAATATTCATACTGTCACTAATTTACATCTGTTAGCTTGCTTTTAATTAACATGACCTATTAAGTGCTTTCAAGCGTGGAAAATACCATCATATGACATATTCTAGTACATCATTGTTTATGTATATTCGACTTATCGTTTATGTATATTTGATTATTTCCATATTTAAATTATTATTTACAGCTAATCCTTTACAAATTGGCTGAACGTTTGGGAAATGTTATGTGTGTTATTAATATCGATTTATATATACATATATTATAATTATACCATATGTCAATGTATGTTTAATATGTTTAGTTATTGCACAGGACAGCTAATTTCCGAAAATTACAGAACCGAGAAAAAAGTCATTTCGGACAAATCGAGATACAAATTAAGTATATAAAATAATTTATTTTTGTATAAAATTTAATATAAAAAAATAAAAAGTAAAATAAGCAATTTTGCATTAAAAATATAATCTACTTATTTGCAACATCCAAATTCTAATTTTTTATATTAGAATTATTAAAACTAGTGTGTGTATTTTTAATACAAAAAGATAGGAACATTATTGAAAATTCTATAGTACATTTTAATTATATAAATTAATGTCATTACATTTGTAATAATAAATCAAATAACTTAAACCAAATGTAAATAATATGAGAAATAAGAAGTACCATTTGATGGCAACGGAGCTTGGTGTTTAATAATATTTTTACATATCAATTATTAAAAAAATTTTTTTCAGTTCTACAAATTGCACACTGATATAGTTATCGGATTTAAAACGCAAACGTAATCAATTAAAACTAGAAATAATATGTCAAATTCATACGGTCATTAAGTTTAATAATAATGTTACAAGAATCTTAAAAACCATAAAAAATTTCTTGCAGAAAATATTACCTAGCCAGGATTTAAATCTGGAACTTGCTTATTCCGTAATAGTCTAGTAGAATTAAATTTTTGGGGGAAAAAAAATTGGAGACTCACATTTGACTGTGCGTAAAGTACAATTAATGTGCGTAGATTAAGATAGGCATGTTTGCCACTCGCAAAAAGTTAAGGATTATTGCAAAATTACGAGTTAAAGTGAGGAAAAAGTAATTTTTTGCTTGCGACTCGTAAACTAAAAACGGAATCCAAAAAAGTATCAAATAAAAGTTGTAGGTATTAAGTAGATCTGCAATAATAAATTTTATTTGTTAACATTGTTAATTAGTTTAGTTGTAAAGTAGAAAAATCCTAAAAAATGGCCGTTTCTTAAATTGTTAATAACTTTCTTAAAAATTAACTAAAGCATTTGAAATTACAGGAAAAATAGCTTTTATGACGATAAAAAAGTGTATCAAATTTCATCAAAAAATATTAACAACTTTTAATGTCAATCGTTTATCCAAAACGCGCTCCACTAAAATTTAATTTCTACATTTTTAAGACCACAAACCCGAATCAAAGTTTTTTCTCTTTTTAAAAAGTTGCAGTAACATATATCGGTATTACAAAATGTGTGTAATACAATTAAGTGCCTCAAATAAACGTATAAAAAATAAGCCTAATTAACAATTAAATAACTTTTAAAATATTAACTCTATCAAAATAGGGTAAAATGCATTTAAAAGATGCAATTTTTCTTTAAATTAAAAAAAACATTGTCCTAGCTTACTTAGAAACCAAGATATGTTTTTCTTTTAAAGATCACTGTTGCTACAGTTATAAATATTAAGAGCTGAAATTTTGACAGCGTTTTATTAAATAGTTAAAGTAGCCTTTCCTAAAAGTTCGAAGTGATTCATGAAGATTGACCACTGTAAACGTGTTAACAAAAGCAGTATCACTCGAGAGCGGCGGCCGGCGCGGCGGCGCGCGCGCGCGCGCGCGCACATCGTCTACTAGCGCGTGGCCAGACGAGCGCATACAAAATTGATCTGGCACGTTCAAATTACTTCAATCGTCAATATCTCGGGAACGTCCTAGAAAGACGATTTTTTTTAACTGGGCTATCTCGACGAGACAAGATTTTAATGAGCTAAACTATTTTTTTATATCTCCTTAAGTAAACATTCTAATTAATTTTTTCTTTTTTTAAATTATTTATTTCACGCGTTAAATACGTATAAATAATTTATATATCTATGCGGCGTATACATCTGCTCTATGTAATTATAATTTAATTTTTTTATTACTTTCATTGCAAGAAATGTGTACGTTTTTTATTTTTTTGCATAATTTAGCACAATTAACAAACATTTATATTTAAAAAAACTAATGTTATATTACTAATATTTGATTGTAGGTTAAGGTTAATTTAATGACAACATTAATGCAAAAATTGTACTAAATTATAGATATGATGAAACTTATCGCGATAACTCTAGTATTAGTTTAAGAGAACGTTTTTTTGTTAGATGACTATATATATCCAATAATTGGATATTAAATCCAATATGAATAATACAAATATTCATTACATTTAGTTACTTTTGATTCTCTGCGATTTTTTTTCTTCTCTCTTTCTCTGTCTTTATTTTTCTTTCTCTCTACTTCAAATATCCTTAAGCGATTTATGTAGAAGTAGGGGAACCATTCGTTTATCTCTTTGTGCTATATTACGTTATCTTTCTTTCGCCCTAAATCACATTTGCACCGACATTGAATTTTCTGCCATAACGCTTGTCCATCAAACTACCTTCTCCTTACATTATCAGATTTAATGAAAAGATACTTTTAGCAGCTTTTTACTCTTTGCTATTTTGCTGACATTTCTTCTTATAACTGATAAAAAAGGATAAAAAAGAAAAATGAGAAAAACAAAGAAGAGAAATAAAGATTAAGGAAGAAGTGATGCGAATGAGAATGAGAAAGGAAAGAAGAGCGGCGTGAAAGCATTGTAGTGGCCAGGCAAAGATCTTTGCGAAGCAAAAGAGAGCAGAAGAGATAGAGGTATCCTGGTGTATTTTTAACGTGGCTTATCTGGCCAAAGAACGAGCAGCTAAACAACATACGAGGGGAAGAAGGGGCTGATTTAAAAGCCTCAGTGACTCTCAATTTGCATATCATACCTGCCAAAATCAAACAAGCTAACAAGTACAGTAATTTTAAGTGTTTATCTTTAGCATTTATATGTGTATATATTTTTTAAAATGAATTTGCATCGCTACATAACTGTTAGCAAAATATTGCAAAGAGAATATTCTTTTACGCCAATTACTATCGCAAACAGCGACGAGTTAAAAATGGGATCACTGTTTAACATTCCAGCAATGCGCGGCTGCTAAAAATAATATTGACACATAGTAACGCTAATAGCACTAATATGCTTTTTGGCTATAACATTTTAATTCGACAGATGATGTATGCGGCTCGAATTTCTGTTTTAGTTTCGACTTCGGGCTATATACGATCCGATCTCGGTTTGAGTTGACTCACTAGGTGATTTCAGAAGGGGATCCTATTTGCTATTCGTGTATAACTATATGTCTATCGCTATCTAACGTTATCCTACAAACTATGTAAATTTAACTATGCTGCAATAATCTTTTGATCTGCACCAAGTGCAAATTATATTATATTTTGTGTACAAGTGACTTGCGACGCTGATAATAAAGTTCAGTTGAAAAATCTTTAATAGTCCTCCGTCCATTTCGAGAAGTAAATTAATATGCGATACTTTCTTTCATAATTATTTTTTATTGTAACGTATTTATTTGAAGACCTTGATTTTGTATCAATTTCTTTTTTAATCAATTTTGATTACTATTACATAGTAAAAGTAAGGCTTGAAATTAATTTTATTAATATAGAAATGTTTTTGTAAAAAAATAATTTTAATAGCAATTGTGACAATAAACAAATAATAATCTAATTTATCTATGTTCTTCTATGTGCAAATGCATATTTATTTATAAATAAGTAGCTTAGTTTCAGTTTGTGGTAGTCACTACGTCCTGTGAAGTTAACATGATTAATAGATTGTTGCATCTCCCGCAATGTATATTACATTTGATCAATATTCCCAATATTGCGACGTCAATAAAACGAATGCGGATGATGGAGTAAACTCTATCGTGAACCTTAATTGTGGCAATGCGCAGTCGATAAACAATCAAAATTTCGGTTCCAGAATTCCTATCCGACTTAGTTCGAAGCATAACAAATGTAGTATGATTTCAGAAACTTTAATACGAAAGCAATAGCATAAAATAATTATTTTTACAAAAGAAAATAGTATAAAACGTTTCAGTTTTGATAATTTTTTACATTTATAAATATAAATAATTTGTGTAAATATCATTATATCAATACAAATGTTTTTGTAAATAAAAATTACCTTCTAGTTACAATAAGTATAAATACTATTGTGTCATAGACTACTATATTATAAAAATTGTTACAAACAGTTTCGAGAAGTTAAAATAAATTAAACGACATTTAATTTTCATGTTTATTTTTAATATTATATTTTTTAGAAATTATATTCTCACGTTGTGATGTTAATATTATTAGAACCTTTTAATAAATTTAAAGTATATTTTTTTAATCTGTAATGTATGCTTTAGTGTCGAGAGATTTTACGCTAAGAGGCCGACGTTCCTCTATGAGAAATATTAATTGAAAGTTGTAACGTAGTAATTAAGTCGCAAAGTTTGGCAACTTTAAATAACTTTGTGGTAGCTTATAGGAATTTACAATGCAAGAGAGATATTGGTAATTAAAACACCTTTTATCGGACAAAATCTAGGAATGTTCAATGAATATTCAGAGTTATAAAAATATTCAAAATAATATTCAAAATATCCATTTTATTATTTCATAGTTTTTATAGAATTTCATATAAAATTTTATATAGAATTTTTCGTAGAATTTCTAATAGAATCTCTATTATAGAAGATATAGAGAGAAAGAGAAAGAGACAAAATAAAGTAATAATTCTAAATATGGCTCAATTTCTAATATGTTTTATTTGAATTTTTTTAAAATCATTGTCGTTTATATAAATAATTATAACTACTATATACATATAAAGATAAATGATCCATAAATATAATACAACAAATTGGATACAAAATATTCTAACAGACAATGTATACCAATCAAAGATTATAAATACACATATACAACAAAAATTATATTACGTATATTAGATTCAAAATGTAAAAAGTAATTATTGAATTCGTTCCCGTTACTGACAAAATGTTATCGTTTACAGTTACGAAAAAAGGAAAGTCAGTTTGTTACTAAAAGGAAATTTAACAATAACGGTGTTACTTGTCAATTCTGCATGTCATTTTACATTGATTTGTGTACGACAGCTTTAATGTGCACCAGTGCGCACTAGTGCATCCAATCGAATTCGTTATTAGTCTTTTACAATTCTCTTCCAAGCTTTTAAAAGTATATCCGTTTGGTAACTTCATGTGCTGAAGAAAAAGAAGTTTCCCGGTCTATTATCAACGAATTTCACGCCTCTACGATTTCACTGCCGTATGCCTGTCGACGAAGAAGGTTTTTCAGTTTCCTTTTAACGATCCGATGCACTTGAAGCCTCTTAGTTTATTTCCTTTATCAGATTTTTCCTAACTCGCTTCTTTCCGTTGATAAAACTGAGCCGCGTTTGATTTCTGTTGCGAACAAGATCTCAACCGCAATTTCTTTCCGGATATTTTCGATGATTAAATCCAAATCTTTCGTATTATACTATTTTAACTATGTCATGCTGTGTACATATAATCGAATAATGTATATATATATTCCTGTACATTGTATTCTAAAAAAATATAATAAATATAAAGTATTAAAGAAAGTATGCAAATATTGAATGAAACTGTCTCTCATCGCATAAATTGAACGTACAAACACGCAGATGAATAAAAAGAGGCACTCAAGTACGTGATTCAGTCTGTAAGATCAGTCATAGCAAATTAAGTGAGAATTCAATTGCGCAATTTTCATAAAAAGAAAACTACTGTATTGATACTGAAAACGTTTCACTTGTTACTTGTTAGGAATATTTTAGAATATTCACTATGAATATAATTCAAGGATACTCTGGATTTAAGAACTTGTGAGCAAATAGACCGTGCAAAGAGAAAAAAACAAGCTTTTCAAAATAATACTGTTTAATATTCCACAAGAAAGGGTTTAAGAGCAAGCTTTTAAAAATATTGTTGAAAGATACTGATTGTAGATGTGATGAGTGTTGAAAGATCAAAAATTATATTTTAAAGATTTTCCCTTAATTAAGATGTCGAATTTTAAACTTAGTCCAACAAATCGATGGAGAGAGAACTTATGATAGTTTCAATATTCTGCACGATTTTCCGACTTTGTGCTATGTTAGAACATTTTACATAAGTGCTGACTCAGCTGTTAATTCCAGACAGCTGACTACCTCAACTGATATGATCGATGAACACGATGAAAGAAAGTTCATGAATATGGGGTAGAGAATTATCGAAAAACGATTTTAATACTTTAATAATATTATTCCCCGCCACAAATTTTATCAATCAATACCGATTGAATCATTTGATAATATAACTGTGTATTCGATATGTTGTCTTCTTTATACTGTAATAATACTGTAGTATCCCTTACTGTAGTATATTATTATTGTAATATTATCAGTAATATTCTTTACTACAGTAAGTATTCATATTATAATATTCTTTAATTTTTTTTGTTTTAATAATATTATATCATATTTTAATTACACAACGAGCATACCGTAGTTTTATTTACACATTTATTACATTTATCATTTTTTAGTGTTAATCATTCTTTTAAAATACACATGGTTCTCGATATAACGATTCTAAAGTTTCTAATTCGTATAAACGCACGAGGAAAATATTTGGTTTAGACATTTTTTTTTCATCGGATAAAAATGACTAACTGAGTCTTTGCACAAACGAACATTGAGCTAAGTTTTCAGTCTTTTCCTATAACTTTATTTTCATAAGTAGATTACATATTCTATTTGTGATATCTTGCGATCAATAGACAGAATAAACATGACCTCGATGAGATCGGAAAAATCAGACTATAATCTAACTGCTGAAGACAACAAGAGTTCTATAACGTTCTGTTTCTTCTTGGATGTAATGTTTATCAAATTCATTGAAGCGACAATTTATTGATATCCGATTTCGCTGTTAATTTGATATAAAAACATTATTGCTATAATTGATGGTTTCGTATTCAGATTTTATTTACAGATAAACTAATGATATACGTTTATCAATATTCACGTGCATTTTAGCTCTAGAGTTTAAGAAGGAAGATAAAAAAAATATCTTTTTTTTTGTTAAAAAAGTAATATTGTATAAATTAATTTGTATGTACAATACATATAATAGACATTAAACATTTCTGAATGTTTTGTTCTCAAATGTTTTCTTCTTCTTAATGAGACTACGTTAAAATTTAGAGCAGTAACAAGATAAAAAATTTGCACCTGTTTATTTGTAAAATATTTCCTGTGATTTATTATTCGTCTACATATCATAAATAAACAAACGATCGATTTCGACAGTTCGCACAAACGTGATATACACTTTGTTAGTGTACGTATATGTACATGTGAATATTAAATTTTAAGGCTGTAGTATCCATGCGTGGCGCGTAATAGAAATCGTTTTTCGGTAATTCGTATGCGGAATTCGTCCGCGAACGCGTTTGCCATGCGGGTTGCCGATTTGCATAGAACGGATATTCGCGAACATTCGTGCTCGGAGGCGCCGAATTTGCAAATCTCTCCACGCGCCGAACTTCAGATCCGAAAGGAGCTTTTTGCTCTGTCAATTCCACAGGTTACCTCACGCGAGTTTCGCAGAGTTTCATAGTCGGTGTCGTTTGACGATCGATACTTGAGGGGAGATAAATGGAACATAGATGAACACGCGAGCCCGCGTGTGAAGAAAAGCTACTGTTCTCTACTCGCGGAAACTCCCGAAGAAGAAATCAGTATTCGTGGAGGCATTCAAGACGGAATTTCGGTACCGTGTGGAAGACGTTTATTTCTCTGAATTCTTTAAATCGTCGAGACGTCAAGGTGTTGGCATAGAATTCATGCAATGACCGATCGGATTATCTCAGAGGTATCCCAAGAATGCGAAAGAACTTTATGCTACGCGTCGCGTATATAATAACGTCGCAAATATCGACAAAAAAAAGCTTTGATTATTAGCAGAACTGTCGCTTTTCTTTTAGACATCAACTGATAATTCTATTTTTATGTCCACGGACAGCAGGTGGCTTAAATTTTAGTAGAGCCATATTAGGAGTCATTATCATTCTAGATCCACGTCAACCGTTACAGCAAGCACCAGCGACAAGAGGGTAAATATCAAAGTTCAAGGGGAGATCACATCGGAGCAAGGATAAAGTACCGTTAAGGGATCTTAGCGTGTTCCGACGAGAAAAGCTGCGGGGCGGGTGAATAAAGGCGAAAGGGGACAAATGACGGATAGAGAATGCCACAGCATGTGACTCTATCGTCAGTGCATGACAGCCACTAGAAGAACAATGAGTCCTAAATACCGCCGACGTTGATCGCAAGTTTTCATTCGCCGATATTTTCCGCTGACAATTCCACAGCTTGCGAACAAGATTGAGGCAGACGGTTTTCTTCAACAATTCGATGTGATAGCAAGTGGAGAATACTGATGAGAATACGTTCTGCGCACGGAAAAATATTATTCCACAACACAATACATGTATATTTTTAAAGAATTTCGGATGCTCCTCCGGAATAGTGATCTAGGATTTTGTATCGAAGAATCGGTTGAAAGAGCAGCAAGCGTCAGAGTCAAGAATTATTATGTCACAAATTGCGGTAACATCAACGTTTATTTAAATAGAAGTATTTTTACATTGGATTTTATGTTTCTCCTTGCCAAATGGTATTACTTTACTTTACATAATTTCTGAATGAGCAAACACGCGGCAATTTTTTAACTATTTTATAAGATTTATAGATATATGCTTTGCAACTCTCTGTGGTTAAATTTTGGTTAATGCTATCATTTCTGTTTGAGATTTAGTAGTAAATTTGTTTTGATTCAAATGGTTCGAACGTGCCTTCTTCCTTTTCCACGTTTCAGTGTACTCGAGCACCGAAAGTTAGCGATAAGAATCCTTCTTACCCCTTTCTTACTCTCCCGTTGCCACATAATTAAATGAACGAAACATTCTCTTGTTTCATTAGCTACGTTAGCCACGGAATGGAATCGGGAACAGAGCGATGAAAGATAGGGAAATGAATCAACCAATATTGCCCCAGTAACATACTTATTCTTACTAGTATAACGATTTTATCTTGCTGCATTTCTCTCTCTCTCTCTCTCTCTCTCTCTCTCTCTGTATACATATTTTTAATTAAAATCTTTTTGGGAAGTTTTCTTAACAGAGTAGTTATATTTAAGAATTTTTATATTTGAAAGATGTTATAAACATAGTTATAATAAATATAGCGAAAGATTTGAATTAAATCTCTTGTAAAATATTATATCAAGTATTGTATGTAATAATTTTGTATGAGAATTCTTGTTATAAAATCCTAGCTTCGTGTAATAAAGAATTAAAATTTTTATTAAAATCTTTTTGGGAAGTTTTCTTAACAGATTAATTATATTTAAGAATTTTTATATTTAAAAATTGTTATAAACATAGTTATAATAAATATTACTTTATTTTTTTTATTTTTTTTAGCCTAATGATATAATAATAATAATATAAATATAATTGTAATAGTATGCTTTAGTCATTATTTTTCTAGAATTAATTTCATTATTCTTGTACAACTTTATATAATGGAGTAGTAATGATATTTTGTACAAGAAAATATTTTTTTCATCTGTATTCTATCATCAGAAATTCTATTAAAGTTGTTAAAATTAATCAATAATATCGAAAAATTTTTGATTAATTTATAAAATGTAAAATGCAAAGATTATAATATTCTCCAAGAAAGCAGAAACGCATTTATCGATGTGTTCTGTCATACCTTGTTTCGTGGATGTGGCAGTCGGCATCGATGTGAGCTGCGACGAGATGCCGGCTCTATCAGTGGCAGTGATAGCCCACGGCCGAGTCTTGTGCCCCTTCGTGGACCTCGTCGTCGTCGTCGTCGTCTTCAGGACGAGCCACTAACCTGGTAGTCATCTCCACCACGACGACGGCCAATCGGTCATCGTCTAACGACCAAGATACATGCGCTCTAAAAATACAATAGAATTTCTTGTCAAAACATAAATGTAGTAAAAAATGTATGTTGATGTCATCATATATTAGATTGTTCAATTAATATAAACATGAGCATCATATTTCATAGATGGATATTTTTATAATTAAAAATACTATTTTCTTCGAAAACTGCATAGAGCTCAAACAAATGAACATAGTTGATACATTGATGGTATTGAAATATTTATATAAAACACAGTTTTGTAGTTGATTGTCTGTGTGACTATAACTTCTTTCTTATGGTCAACATGATTGGGATATTGCCTATCTACAATATAGAGTACATTGGTAATTGCGAACTGATGTGAACATTCACAGATATTACATTGACTGTTTTAATAAACTGTTTTATAGATCAATTTCATACATATAAAAGTTTAGTCGAACATAATTGAATTTTTTATAATAAAAAATTTTTTTTAAGATTTAAACATTACATAATATTTTTAGATTTAAATATACATAAAATTTTTTTAATATTGGACATTTTGCTTTAACAATTGTACACGTAAAACATTTTTTTATTGTTATATAAACTTGAGTTCTTGCAGCGAATAAAAAACTTTTTTAAAAGTAAGAATTTTAAAAGTAAGGATTGAGCAAAATTATTCTATTTAGTAAAATAAATTATATTATTTATTTTATTATGCTAAACTTTGAGTCCAACGCCTACAAGTGAAAATCATCGACTAACGAAAAGGTTTTTATCTTGACCGGAGAACAAAAGTTTGTTTTACTTATGCTCCAAGCGTTAAACCTTAATGACAATTTCTTGTTTGCTTATAAAGTTAGAATTAACTTCTTATTATCCGCAGAACTAAAATGGCCGTTCAGAATATGTTGATCTTGTATCTTTTTAGTAGAAGATTTTAAGTGTTTATTTATAAAGAAAAAAAAGCGTCTTTATAATAGAGAAGATATTTATAATAAATGCAATATTTATTGCAAATTCATGTACTTATTACTACTAAATGAACAAAAGATTACTATAAACTTTATAGCGCAAAATTTATTTTTAGTTTATACATATACCATAAGTTTATACATCACATATAATAAAAAATGTGCACATTATTACTAGAAATATTAATAAACTTATTATGTATTTTATTATAGAACTGTTATTTAAACTGTTATTTAAACAATAAAAATTTGTTTTTACGTTTACTCTATATTACATTTTGACCTAAATAAAAAATATTGTTAATTAATTGATTAGAAATAGCATTATATTCTCGTAACAATTTTAACAAATTGCGTTTACAGTCTATTATTATTTGAATAGCAGAAAATAAGACAGTTTAATTTAAAAGATACTTACAATTAAAAATACATCCATAAATGTTCTTTTTTGTAACTTAAATACATTATCTTACATTAATTAAAAAATTGTTTAAATAACATTTTGTTATAAATTTTTAAAATAATCGTAAAATCAAATATTATAAAATATTTAAGTTATTTTTATAAATGGATAGTTTTATAAATGGGTATATGTCTATTTTATTTCTGTGTCAACGTGATTATCGTTATCTCTCGCTTTTTTAATTCGAAATATTAACATAAAATATATGTCTAAAGATTTAATTCTACGGAATAGGCAGAGATGGCTCAGTAACTTCGAATGGCACGACAGAAATGGCATCGAAAATTTTCGTGTCGCGGCAGAAATTGCATTCCTCCCTCCTCCCATCTGTGATCTTCCACGGCCATTTCAATTTCGCGGGTATTCCCCGTTCCGGGAGGTACGATCGATTGACGCATCATAGAAAAATAGCAGCATGCGATTCACAAATTTTTCGTTTGTGCCTACGTGCGTTCAACATTTTTATGACTGCGTTATAAGCATCTGAAACTAAAATTTACTTGTAATTTTTGGAACTAAAAAAAAAAACAATCTTCTACGACATGTTAAAGATTACGTCAGCCAAAATCTTGAATCCAAAAAGAAGTTAGATATTTTATCTTTTTGTGTCAACAATTTCCATAAAAAACATCTATAAATAATATTATAATTTTATATAATAAAATTTAATGGAAAAATAATTTATATAAATAATTTGTATATTTCTCATGTGTATGCGGCATATATTGAGCAACTATTATTTCTCTCCTTTATGTATAGTCCTTTCTTGAGAAATTTTTTATTCTCTGTGATATTGCTGTAACGATCGTTATATAGCAAAACATGTAAGTATGTGCCATGTATTTGCATGCATTAACGGAGTTCAATAGAACTGATGCAGAGTTCCGCAGATATTATTATAAATTGATACGTTTGATAGATACGTTTGATGTACCTATGTTCATAATGACAAGATGATGGTGCAATGACGGTAATGGATATAACGCGCGTTACAAATATTATATTCCTTCATAGACCGTTGATCAAATAAAGCTTTCATAGATAAGCGATAATATAAAGCCTAAATTCTATCATGTGTCAACCGATGTGGAAAAACTCTCTATGTAGAGATTGTGTGTGTATGTGTGTGATATTTAATCATGTGTTAACGATATAAAAAGCATTTTTCGGCAAGTAATTTTTCAAACCACTTGCACTCGACAAAAAGCGCGAGATTAGAAAGGAGGAAAAATTAAGAAGCACAAATTATTTGATCACTTTCAAGAAATTTTCTTTGACAGAAACTTTGTAATTACTTCAATTTTTGCTTTATTATCTAAATTTTTTCATTTTTTTTTAAATATTGATTATACATTGTAATGTTTTAACTTATTCTTTAGTATCTATAATCGACAGAATTGTTTGTTATTTAGTTTTTCATTATTTAATAAATTTATTGAAAATTGATGTGCACAATTTCATTCGAGTTAACATCAATCTTCTCGCCAATTACTCAATACTAATAAGTGAGATGTCACTACATCGGATATGTTTCACATATCTAGCAGGTCTGAGAGAAATATGGATATTCGGAATACCGTGAAAGCAATCGAGAGGATGGTCCTATCTAATGACTATCGTTTGTCTTTCCTAAAGTAATAAGTAATAAGTCACCATACCACTTCCTCTGATACGATAAAATGATTGAAGTGATTATTATATTGAATTACGTTATTTATCAAAAATACAAATAAAATCTAAACGTTAATTGTCGGTATATTGTGAAGTTATTAGAACTACCAAATACTATATTGCGCCAAAAAAAGTTGCGTTCTCCGATTTGATAGAATCTGAATAAGTTGATATATACGTAACGAGATATCAATTACCTTGATATATTAATAACTATTAATAAAAGTACGCAAATTGATTATAATATTCTGTAAATGTGTGTGTGTGTATGTGTGTACAGATAGATTTATATTAAATCTTTCTAATTAATAAATTCTTCAATCCTGTAATAAATATTCCAATAATCAGTTTTCATTAAGTTTTGAAAGTAGGTCAATATCGACATACGTTTAAATAAGTATAAAAGAAATTTATTTATTGAAAAGTATATAGTATCGTAAAAAATGTTTTTTTACAAGATAGAGATAGATATTGAGATACTTCTACTTTCCGTTAAAAGTAAATAAAGGAAATATTGCTGATAATACATAGAATAAAGACTGTTCGTTATTTTTACAATTATTTTTACATATAGTGAGAGATAAAAATATTTATTTTAAAACATCAACGAGGTGACTAGATATAGCTGGGAATATGAGCTTATTGCACGGTTATTGGATAAAAATGAGTTGGAGCTCGATCGAAAGAAAAATCCTAAGAACTGCCGCAAGATAGAACTGTGCGGCGTACCGTAATATTTGTTGTGAAAGAAGCTTTTGTCCGGAAAAATTGAGATCTCTGAAATAGATCTCATTTAGCTGTTATTGCGAATATTAGGTGTCTATATATTTCTTCTTCTATTTTGTGACAATATTAGTTTACTAAATAAAGCTTTAGTTATAATGAAAGCGAAGTCTTTCTTTTTCTTCTAAATTAAGTAACGTCTATTTTCCTTGAAAATAACAATAAATTTATTAATAAAGAGTATTGTGTTCCTATTCTAGTAAAGATTACGTACTGGATAAACTTCATCTATTTGCACATAGTAAAACGAATTTCAAATAAGATTCACTGTGAGAGATAACTGTAGGAAGCATTTCTTTATTTTACAGATAATATTGTTTTTATCAGTTTATTCGACACACAACTTACCTTTTGCTACTCCTCACGATGCTTCGCCGGATTGTTTCATCCTTCGAACGGTACCGTTTGATATCGACTCGCACAATTGATCTTGGACGATCCGATACGGTTTTGCAAGCACCAGATACGAGACGTTGGCAATTGAAGCGATTTAAAGAGACACTCAGCCGCAGGTACCACCGCACGAAAGGTACCTTTGAGTTTCCCGTGTTTTTTCCTCTTGCACACAATCGCACACACACATACACACATACACACATGCACACACACTCAGCCTCGTTCTTCAGGAAACGGTACCGTGCCAGGGGCACAAGGCTGTACCGCCCTCAGTAGCGGGTCTTTTCGAGGCTATGCTGCCGCAAATGTCTTTCCACGTCGTTGGGGTCACGTACATGCCACAGAAAATATCAGAGATCGACGCCGACTCGAAATAATCTCCTGCGACGACATTAGCGAAAGGCGCGAGTCTCCCTTCGAGGACATTGATATTCTGCGAGTGACGTCAACGATACGCGGTAATTTTCTTTGCCGAAGTCATGTCGCGAACGTAATCTCTTGTAATGTGTAACTTAAACAGAAGTACGACAACGTCCCGTCCGGTTCCATCGGACGCATACCGAGACACCTTCCCCTTAGAGACGGTTAAGTCAACAGATTCGAGCCTCGCGATCGACCGACTCCGCCGTCCTCGAGGGTATCCATATCCCCGCAATATCTCGTCATTCCACCCTCGTCGTCGATCTCTCTTCGACCTCAGGTCGATCTTCTTCTAGTTTTCCGTCGAGTTCGTCGGACTTGCGGTATCAGAATCATGCTTCCATCCTCCGCGTGCTTGTCGGTCTTCGTTTATTATTTTCTTTCCCCTGGCACTCGGCGAGTGACTTGAGCGAGTCCTAAGATCAGCTCTTGGACACATCTTTTGTCGGGGACAAATATATGTCTCTCATGCTTTCGGTGTCAGTTACGAGTCTTTGAGTGTTTGTAGCGAAATATCAATACTCTTGACAATGGAACGAGCGAAACTGGAAGAGAGGTCGGAGCTGAAAGCAGAATCTCGCCGTTTGATCGTGTTCAATACGCTTGTCACTTCGAAATCACTTTATGGTTCACATCTTGTGACACTCGATTTTCACTTAATATTTTTACTTTATGTCATTACCTTCACGAAAACAAGAGAAAATACCAGAATAAATCTTAGAATCATTATTTTTTAAATTAAAATATTCCTCCTTGTCGCTTATTTCAATCAACATTTTATTATGGAGAAAAAAGTAAATCGAAGATTTAAAAAAAGGTAAAATAAAAAAAAAAGAAAAGCAATATAATGTAGAAGAAGAAATAAAAAAAATGAGGAAAAGAGATAAATACATGCCTATTGATTGCATGGAATGCTTTATTATTCGATTAAAGTATTAAAGAGTACTCCGAGGAATCTCTTCGCCCATTACGGTTCGGAAATTTCTAATAAATTTCCTAGTTTCCTTCTCTTTATTGCAACTCTGCAACGAGCTACGGTCCATGAATTACTGATGCGTTTGCATATCGACGTGCGCGAAACGCTAAAACGAAACGTATATTTTTGGAAGCGTCTGCTATGCAGGGCAATGCTTGCAGAACTCTGCACAATGAAATACTTAAGTGTGAGTCACCGCATAGCACTTCGTAAAAATACCATAGCTATTCAAATTTCTATTGTTTTCTTCTTGAACGAAATGTGTATTTTCGATACTTCGCATTTTCATTAAAAAAAATGTATTTAACGTTTAGCCCAGTTATCTGTAAAATAAACATCCCTCACGTAAATCGTTAAAAGGTTCGACAATTTGATATCTTTTTACGTAACATACAGGTGCTGTACAATAAGTTTCTCGAGTCTTGAAAATAATAACTTATAGATGCTCCCTACACTTGTAATAACAATGAAATTAGAGTTAATGAGTTTTTATTTGTAGACATATGTAGCTATTCCTATTCGATGTGAATTTACACTTCGACGTTAGATGAGAAAAGCTGGTGAAAGCAACTGTCATGGTTTCTGCATAACGAACAGCTGGCGAAATCTTTCTATCAGTTCCGGCTGTCAGGTTGGGAAATAAACGTACGTTTTTGGACGGATGAAAAGAGGGTGTCCGAAAGAGAAAAAGAACAGCGGATATGTAAAAGCGTGAATGCTTGATTGAATTGTTTCACAATACAGTTATTTGTACGGATTATCGTCACACATATGTGTACCGTGAGGTATGCACTCATGCGTACGTGTATCGATATGAATACTGCTGTAAAGAGAAAAGTGCGTATGTAAACAAAAATAATGTGAACAATTTTTTTAAATTTTCATATAATTTCTCATTTTTATCCTACGTCCTACAAAAACGCAAAAAAATTTTGCTGTTTAAAATATTATTAATATCTCGTAATATGGTGCTTAATGAAGGAAAGAAAGTGGGGACATCATTCATAAGTTTCATTCTTTTTTTTCTCTTGTTTTCTATCTTAACGTTAGTGATTTATATTCATTTAAGTCAACCCGTAATTCTCTTCTCCTCTTTGCCTTTTTATATCTTCCTCGACCATTACTGTTCGCAGATTTCGTGATCAACGTTCTGTCGTGGATTCTTTCTCCTGGATTACGCGAAAAAATAAGTAGATCCTCTCTCTTCTCGTTTTATATTCTTCGTCACGTTACTTCGATGAAATCTGCAATCTTCACGACTCTTTATAAGAAGCTCCGTAGCTTTCTTCCAATTTCAATTTTTTTTTTTTACGAAACAGGATTATTACGTTGCACTTTACAAGATATTTGCACCTCGCTCTACATCTGGGAAGAAAAAACACAAACATGCCGTTTTAACTCAAGATTTTCTGATATTACAGATGTTCTCTCTCTCTCTCTCTCTCTCTCTCTCTCTTCTTCCTCTCCCTTCCTTATTCTCCCTTCTTCTTGTTGATTCTTTCATTTTTGTTCAAATTTTATCTTCTTTTCCACCTTACTTTTTCGCGCGCGTCTCTTAATTATTTTTAAATATTTCTCCCTCTAAATCTTATTCACTATCTTTTCGACAACCCCTCGTTATTACTTTTGATCTTCGTTTCGCTAGCCCGATGTTATACGCATGAAAGGTCCTTTAGGATGCCCGACGTTTCCTCTTGCTTCCTTTCTTCCGCGATTATCACCACCCCCGCCGCCGCATCGCCCAACACGGGTTTTATTTGCCGGCGGATGTGCCTGCCGTCCTCGCGGCGATGAGCAAAGCCGAGGTGGAGACAGACAGCAGAGGAGAGGAGGGGTGAGGTGAAGCAAGGCAAGACGAGGGGGAGGCGAGAAAGAAACGCGCACACGCGTACCTACACTTACACATCCGATAAGAGCAGAAAGGGTGAGAAAGAGAAAGAGAGCTATAGGGTGTACGTATGTATGTGTGTACGTGTGAGAAAGAGAGGGGCAGAGAGAAGAGAGAGATCCACTCGCAGGAAATGTGCTTACGGCACGAAGTCGCGCGCTCCACTGAGCTATCAGCGGGCATGCGTCCGCGTAGTAACCGGTAGCCCGCTACGAGCTTTCCCTGTCGTTTTTCCATCCCCCGCGCGTCTTCACGGCGCGGCCACCTCTTCCGAGAACGGCCGCCGCCACCGCCGCCACCGTCACCATCACTACCACCACCACCACTACCACCACCCCTAGCAGCACCACCATCGTCGGTCGCCCCCGTGCGCGCTTCGAACCCGCTCTCCCGCGGTCGCCGGAGCGTGCGCGCGCGTTCACCTGCGTGCGGGATGCAACAGATGCACCGGACACGAATCCCCGACCCCGGGGTGCGGTGCATGTATGCACAGTTACGGAACAGTCGCACACGTACAGACCCATTACACAATCGAACGTAACAAAGAATCGAAAAAAAAGATAAAAGAGCCGGGGACGTATATCGATTTATCGTGCCGAGTTATCTTTAGAAGATAGCGAGCCGTTAAAAAATCGTTCCCTCGTCGTATTGTGTGTTAAAATGACTTTGTTTTTAACTTGGGAAAACAGCGCGACTTGATAACATTTATGCTTTATTATTCATAGAGAAAGTTTTAATTTTAATATATTTGCAATTATTATAATATAAATTCAAGGGCTATAAATTAAAATTTACTAAAGTGCATTGATTTCTTGTATAGTTTATTATAACGCATAATTATACAATTACTGTAATAAATAATATCGGGCCACAAGCGTCATTATTTATTAAATATAACTTGCCCATTAATAACAATTCTGTTACCGAAAATTGTTATTGTGATGACCAGATAATGTTTAATAAATAATAAGGCTTTCGTCATAGCATTACTTATTGCAATAAATTATAATTGCACAGTACATAATTAAACATTAAATAAATTACACTTATGAAATAAATAAACTATACTCATAGAATGTGTCACTTTTATAATTTTTCATACTTACACACACACACACACACACACACACACGCGCGCGCGCGCGTACATAAACCTGAATGTTAAAAAAACAAGTTACGAAAAAATTTTATATTATATTTTATTCCGATTGTATCCGTTAGACAATTTTTTATTGATTTTCATTTTGTTAGGCTTTTTGCTTTTTGGAAAATCGATAATGTGAGGTGCAACAATTATGGCGTCATAATATGACTGATGCATTAATTTTAAGGTCATAATACACTGATGTAATCTACCTATAAATGGATATAGTAAAGAAACAACACATAATACAGCATGATACATAATACAACCCTCTCTTAGAAACTAGGCCAACTTAAAGAGCATCCGCTTCTATATTATGCTTCGTAAACATCACGATAATGTTTTGCAATAGATTCAGTATAAGTACTAGCAAATTTCAATAATTTATTCTTAATTATTATGTTAATTTTTGTTCTATTTTTTGTTGTAATTAATCCTCATTTACAATAAAGAAAAAACAATAAATAATTATTTCATTTAATATAAAAAAAAGGAAATTTTTGTAAATACCTTAAATACATGTTTTGTATGTTTGACGCATAATACATTTAATACATGTCTTCTTTTAAAGTTTCAATTTATCGTTTTTGTTCAAGAAAAGTTAATCGAAAAGAGTTTGCTTTGCATACATCAAATTAAATTCAAGCGATGTTTGTAACTCAATTAACTTTTTGAAAGATTCATGATGCGACACATCAGGTTTTTTTTCATTCATTGCGAATATTTATAAAGGAATAAAGCGTTTGCAAATTTCGCTCGGGTAGTTTTCGTATCAAACGGGTCAAGAGAGTTGTTTTATTGTCGGTAACCTGATTTTACGCCTTAGTGACTTATCGTAAAATCCTTGATCGGTATGCGTGGATGTCTATGATAACATATTCAATAGATAGTCTATGTTTATCCATGCAAACTTTAATCAAATCTGAAATCAAATTAATGTAACGACCATGCCAATTCTCATTTTACCATTAAGAGTAATTAAAACACTTTATTATATGGCTGATTTGTCGATAACATCGTAATGATAATCGATGAACACAAATACAAATTTAATATATTTGAGACCAAAGTAAAAGTTTACGATTCTCATGAATTTCTAAATATAAAAAAATGCAAAAATAATGGTTCAATTTATATAATAATAGTATAAAGATTTTATTTTTTCATAATGCTTATTAAATAGAATTATTAATTATATAATGGCTAGTTTAAAGTATAATTTTTATCATTAAAAGAAAAAAATACGTTGCAATAAAACAATAACTTGTATATGAATACAAACTTAATAATAATAATAATAAATAAAGCCCATGCATTACAATTTAAAAGTAGCTAGATTTATTATGCCTTGATGATTTTTTATAAACATGTAATACTATTAAATTGGCTAATAATTATTATTTATTTTGAACATTAAAAGTACTAACAACAGTGCTTTTAATACTTAAAATAGTAAAAGTAAATTAATTACTGTGAGCAGTATTAAATCAATTTAATACTGCTCACTGAGCAATGCTCAGTATTATGTATACATTTTTATAAATATAAAAGATAATCACTTGATTTTCGCTCTATAGTGAGAGAATAACAATAAAAATACACGAATGTCAATTGATTTCGAAATTCGGATACAGAGGAACATGTCAAAACTGTAGACATGAGCGCATTATAACCGATTATACGCTATATTTGATTATAATTTAATGGTCAAAGTACTTAAAATAATTTTCAAAAGCATTCGTAATAATTTTTATACACTTGCAGAACAAGCGCTTTTGAAACACTCATAATTTCTGTAAGATTAATCTTCAGGTAATAAAAATCGTGAGTAAAGACCATTGCACGAAAAAGGTTTTAATCATAACTGTAACCCTTGACCAATCAGAATTAAGCATTCTTAAAATAATCGTAAGGCTGTAACCGTAGTCGCAAGGTTTCCGACATGTTAGAATTTTACAATTAATGCTTATAATTTACAGCCTTACGATTATTTTAAGAATGATTGGTCGAGGGTTACAGTTACGATTAACTTTTTACGTGTAATGGCTTTTATTAAGAATGAACAGCAAATACTACAACTACGGCCGTACGATTACGACTAAAACTTTTTTATGTGCAATGGCCTTTACGGGACAACTTGAACATAAATTCCGATCCCTGCAATCGGCCGAACATATATTTGGCAACATAAGCCGCACTTTAAAATTAGTCGAAGACTTTGCGATTCTCGATATATCAAAACGATCAAAGCGATTAATCGCAATAATTAAGATTGCGTTCCGAAATTCACTGATAGTACTGAAAATTTATAGTTTATGTATGTAGTACATATACTTTATACTACGTTCACACGGCACCCTTAAACAGGTTTTTATAACATCAATACTTCTAGAGCTGGCCAATCATAACCATTACATTTTTCCGAGGAATGGCTGTAGTTGGCCAGTTTTATAACTCCAATGTTGTTAAACCCGACGTGTAAACGTAGTCATAGGCTGGTATTCATAGTCGAATCTTATTTAAAGATCGTCTCAAGCAATGTCTTAAGATGCTAATACGGCTTTGTGATTGGTTGATGGCATCTTAAGACAGTACTTAAGATAATCTTAAATATAAGATCCGACTATGAATACCGGCCATAGATTTACTAATAAGAAGTAAAAAATTTTAAGTTTATAGTAACATTAAAAATAAAAAACAAATTAATTATATCATGAGAACTATTAAAAATCAATTAAGTTTTATAGAAATGTGAATACTAAAATATAAACGGTTAGTTTATATAGGCTAATAGCTGTCAAAATTGTTATCAATACTGAAAATCTATGCTGTACGTAACGGAAACTATAGAGTTTATTTAGTACTGACAGCAATTTTAAAACACAGCCATAGTATACTACACAATAATTGATTTTTTTAATCATTCCTATTAGATTATGATTTATGTCGACACAGTTGAAAATTTTATATCAATAGTCGATAATGTTAATATCATTTAAATCTATATAATATAATCTCCGAGCTTTCAAAGTCTTACTGATAATCATGAAAATTAATCCATCAATGGTTTTTAATATTTGCAAATATTTTATCGCGTTATCTATAAAATATAATTTTATAATTATTACTTACAGACACTGATGCAATGAGAGCGACAATACAATTTCAAAGTGCGAATTAACTTAAGGAAGATCTACAGTCGGCGCTGTAGTGAGAAGTTTGTTCGAAATAGAGAGCTATCTGGAGCTATCTACCTTTTTACGTACAAAGGGGACGGAGTGTCGTGTGTTTGAGGGCTTTGCACCTCAATTATAGACTTTAATTGAACGAATTATACGGTAAATATCAGGATAAGTTATTTTGTTCTAAAGAAAATGACTTGCTTTTGATGTGTAATGAAATAACCGAAGATGTTACGTGTGTTTTATCTTTAAAACTTTGAGACGTTCCGTTCTAACCTCACTCACCATGCAATTCTTTCGATAACTTTCGTAATTGTCTTTTAGCAGGATGTATATAAATGTACATTCTTGCATAACGCTTTTTGCAAAATATATTTTTAAATATCCATAGAAGTTTAATTTTTTTTAAATTAATCTTGAAAGTGGCCAAATAATATGCTATGTTTTTTGCAATCAATTTTTTAATATTTAATCATAATTCGTCAAAGTTATATTAATTTATTATTGTAAATTACCCAAGTTTTATTATTTAAATTTTTTAAATGACTTGTTATAACTTATGTCATAGATATCTAAGAAATGGAAGAATATGCAAGAGAACCATGTCCCTGGCGGATAGTTGATGACTGCGGAGGTGCCTTTACAATGGGTGTCATAGGTGGAGCAATCTTTCAAAGCATCAAAGGTTTTCGCAATGCACCAAGTGGTTGGAGGCACCGTTTTTCAGGCAGCGTTGTAGCGATTAGACAACGAGCACCTATAATCGCTGGAAATTTTGCTGTATGGGGTGGAATGTTTTCCACAATAGATTGCACATTGGTTCACTTTAGAGGTGGAAAGGAAGATCCTTATAATTCCATCATCAGTGGTGCAGCAACTGGTGGAATTTTAGCGGCAAGAAATGGCTTGCCAGCGATGGTAGGGAGTGCAATCATTGGTGGAGTGCTCTTGGCATTGATAGAAGGTGTAGGAATATGTTTCACACGTCTCTCTGCTGAACAATTCAAACCACCAGCACTAGTTGAAGATCCATCACAATTTGGGCCACCACCACAAGGCCATCCATCATAATATTTAAACAAATTCTTTAGATTTATTTCATGTTAGAACAAAATATTCAAGTAAAGATGATTAATAGGGCTTTGTATCAGAGTATTACTTTAATGTCTCCTTTTGCCAATGTTAAATTTATATGCGACATAGAAATCTTATACTTAAGATCAAATATTTTATGTTACTACTTATTGCCATACTCTTTTAAATCTTCTAATTAGAATGCCAAACAATATTTTGTAAGACCATGTCCTGTGTAAATATACAAAATATAATAAAAATTAATGCACAGATAATATATATCATAGTGCATTTTATTACAAAATATACATTTAAATTGCATAAGGATCTGAATTCTCTCTCTTTTTATAGCATTAACATAGCATAATTCCAATAATAAATCCAAATTTTTAGCATTTAGGATATTAGATCAAAAAGTCATCTTCCGTTTCTTCTTCAAATTTACTGAAGGTTGGTTCTACAGATAAATCTAACTCTTCTGTTAGATTTTTTGGCTCGTCTGTTATCAGCTCAGTTTTCACAAAATTGTTTCTTGTTGCTGAATCTGGCAGTATTTCTCGTCTCGAATACTCTGATCCAAGTAGAGTATTTTTCAAATGTAATCGTTCAACCTACAATGTTAATCGAGATATTCTTTATGAATTTAAGCGTTCTTGACTTAAATATCGTTATTTTTTTTATTAAAATTTTGTACAGACCTGTAAGGCAAGTATTTGTTTATCAATTTTAGATAGTATGTCGGTTAAAAATTCCTTCTGGTTCATTAACCGCTGGCGATATTGCGCCATTTCGTGCGAAGAAATTTGTGGTTCCTTACTCATTGTCGTAAATTTCTCTACTATTTTTCACATTTTACGCACGTTGTTAGACTGTATCGTTTGACACAATAGTAACATCAAGTAACATTCAACTATCTACTTTTTCAATCGGAGAGCTACAATGTCAAAATATGATTGCGTTCAGAAAATACAATTTTTATAACCATTCTATGGACGGGATTCATAGACCGATCTTAAGCTCAAGCATTGTCTTAAGTCTAGCTTCGAGCCGACTTGAGACTTACTTAACCAATGAAATAAAAGCATTGACGTCTCAAGATCGTGCTTAAGCTGGAACTTGAATAAGATTCGACTATGAATTCCGGCCTATGAATACTCCCTTAAGTTCATATCAGACTGGTGCCTTTTCACTCTGACGCTTGACCATAGAGATTGTATTAATGGAGGGGGGCCTTGGTGCATCGCGACGCACGCGGGGAGAATCGACAGAGAGGTAGATATATTCTGTCTTTTTTCGTGTGGGAACAGGGGCTCGATTCTTGAAGTCATTCGCAAGAGAAACGTATGCGCAAATACTCACTCTAACAGAACAGTTGCAAGTTTATTGGTTGAAAGTCATACGATAGCCAATAAATTTTCAACTTTTCTGTAAGAACAGAATTTGCGAATACGTTTCTCTTGCGAATGAATTCAAGAATCGGGGCCCTGGGGCTCGATTCTTGAAGTCATTCGCAAGAGAAACGTATACGCAAATACTCGCTCTAACAGAAAGTTGTAAGTTTATTGGTTAATAGCCATACGATAGCCAATAAATTTCCAACTTTTCTGTAAGATCAGAATTTGCGAATACGTTTCTCTTGCAAATGAATTCAAGAATAGAGCCCCTGGACGAAACGCAGGAATAAAATTTTTTTGTTTTCCAAAAAATCCATTTATTTATTATTGTTTAACCTCATTTCAGAATTTAACTTTTTTTAACTTTTTCTGTAATTTTTTTTATTTATTCACTTATCTCTTTAATAACAATTTGACACGAATTATAAAAAATATTTTTACTATCTTTTTTTGTTTTATATCTTCGAATAACGCGCTTTCTTACAATCCAAAACATGGCGGATGGTTACGTGACTAGGTAACATAAACATCAAAGGTTCCGACTGTACTGTCGTAACTGGTTATAGCTAAACTGTGACACCGTTTTCTATACACAAACTGTAGGCAATTGCCGGTCCATATCTATAAGGTCTATGGTAAAACATTATGCTAGTTACTTGCTAGTTTGAAGAAAAATGGCGGACGTGAGAATACCTATCATAGCTCTAGTTTACACCGAGCACTTGGTACGCGTATCAAATAGTAAATAACTAGTGAATGTGTTTAATCATTGGCTGATCAGTTTAAATTCACTACTTGATACGCGTACTAAGTGCTCGGTGTAAACTAGTAGATAGACATAGGCCGGAATACATAGTCGAATCTTAGGCCGGAATTCATAGTCGAATCTTATTCAAGTTCCAGCTTAAGCACGATCTTGAGACGTCAATGCTGTTATTTCATTGGTTAAGTAAGTCTCAAGTCGGCTCGAAGCTAGACTTAAGACAATGCTTGAGCTCAGGGGCTCTATTCTTGAATTCATTCGCAAGAGAAACGTATTCGCAAATTCTGATCTTACAGAAAAGTTGGAAATTTATTGGCTATCGTATGGCTATTAACCAATAAACTTGTAACTTTTTTGTTAGAGCGAGTACTTGCGTATACGTTTCTCTTGCGAATGAATTCAAGATCGTGCTTAAGCTGGAACTTGAATAAGGACGGGATTCATAGACCATTCTTAAGCTCAAGCATAGACATAGTATATCTAGACCGAGGATTGTCCCAAATTTCAGGGGTGGGGGTAAGGCTTACGTACAATATAACAGGTATTTCCTTCTCTCTTACACACGCCTGCGTGTGAGAGAGAAAAAAATACCTGGTACATCGTCCGTCCCTTTTCAACGTCTACGTTTGTCTTTTTCTACGTATGCCTATATCCCCACTCCTAAACCAAGCAGGCCTGATACCTATATACTTTTCTAGTGCTCTACGTTTTCTACTGGGAAAACTGGTGCAGCACCAACGCTGCGATAGATTTCGATGAAAACTCCATTAGCGCAATAATAGTGCAGGTTTAGTGTGGTTCATTTCTCCTTATCATTTCTCCTGTCGCGCTATAAGATACATAACCAAAAATTTTGTGATGTGTTTTTATAAACAGTGAACATTAATATTCCAATACTTAAAATGGTTAATTCCTGTTGTGTTTGCGGAAAAGAAACAAATCCAAACGAAAATCGTACATTTCACTGGTAAGTTTTTTGAAATAACTATATAAAAGATTTAATGCATAAAAATTATTAAACACATTCAAGTTGAAATATTTCAATAATATTTTTTTTTCAAAATACTAACTAAAAATATATTTTTCAGCTTTCCTAAAAATGCAGATCTTAAACAAAAATGGTTTGCAGCAATCGGTAAAGTTGTCAATTATTCATCTGCTCGTATTTGTAGTGATCATTTTTCTCAAAATGATTTTAATCATGATACTACAATAAGGAAACGTCTACTTTCAACTGCAATACCTAGTAAAAAGAATAGGTAAATATCAATTTATTATTATTTAGAATTAACGGTGGTTATTTATATATTTAATATGTTTTTTATACTTTTTTAGAAACAGTTTAACACACAAGGAAATAAATGAACAGATAAATGATTATAAAGATGAAAACTGTTTAAATCAAAACATAAATACTACTACTAGAGAGAGGAAAATGAGTAATGTGTATGTATTTGTAAATAGTGATTACATATGTCAATTTAATTTTATTTAAGAAATTTTTTAATTATAGATAAATTTTTTAATTATAGACAAATGGATATCTGTAATGAAAATGTGCCAGATAAAAAAATTTATTTGAATCTTTCGAGTAATAAAGTTGCAACTTTTACAAGAAACAACTTTACATCTGATGAGGCATGGAATACATTTGTCCGTTCAACAATATATAGTAGGCAGAAAAAGAGATTTATTATGCAAACATGCAGACGTTTGAGGAAAAAAGTTTGCAATTTTAGAACCTTATTAAAGTCTTTGGGAAATAAGCGCTTATTAGCAAATAGTAGTATAGATGCTATAAAAGTAGGTAATAATACTAAATATTTTATTTATTAAAGATAAATATAACATTACCAAAGATAAAAATAAACTTTTTTTTTATAAAAGATTAGACAAGTCCAACTATGAAGTCAGCAAACTTCACTCAACAGTAAATTCTCAAAGAAATGTCAAGGACCTTCAAGGTTGGAAAAATTCGATGTTTTAATAGTTAATTTTTGCTTTTTCTGTTACTTTATACTAATTATGATGCACGATCCTCTATCTATTCCTGTTTTATATTTAAAAGAACAATCAACTATAAGGACAAATAATTATTTACAAATAATTGTTTAAATATAAACAAGTGTACGTTTCCTATTATGAAAACGTAGACCTGTTTATATATGTATAAACAAACAATTGCTTATGTAAACAGATTTAATTTAAAAAATTTAAATATTTTTCTAATTGCTTTTATTTTAAGAATAAATATTTTTTGAAAATTATTTTTTTAACTTGTCTACATTTAAATAACAATTTTTGACATTTCCTAAAGCTTATTTTAATTTAAGAATTAAGGTTTTTATTACTTTAAGAGAGTACTTGTATTTTGCATGAAATAAGATTGCTTGAATTTTGCTTAAATTTAGATTTTTATTATTTTAACAAAGTACATGTATTTTAGAAACACCATTAATGTTTAGAAAGTTGGTATTAACGTGATACATTTTAACAAAAAAGAATAATGTTATAATTTCTCCTAAAATTATATTATGTTTAGAAAATATTATACAAATTGAATGATATTAGATATACAAAACTAATAATTTTTCAAAAATGATAATTTTATAAAGTCTGCAGAATTATTATAAAAATATTTAAAATATATATTAATTTTGTATAATATGTACAATATAAAAGTTTCTACTTATTATTTGATTTTTTAATCTAATTTTGTTTATTTTTATAACAAGAAATTTATTTTTATCTATAATTGTAGGATATGGTGCCTCCGCATGTAGAAGAAATTATTTAAAAAATGATCATGAAGAAGCGAAATGTAAATTATATGCAAGAATTAAAAACATTTACGGTTACCTTGCACTTCCATTCTCCAGCTGCGTATAAGTATGTTAGATCATTATTTTTAAAATGCCTACCTCACGAAACTAGTTTCTAAAGATGGATGCAAAATTTGAACAATGAACCAGGTATTTGTGAGCAAGCAATACAAGAAATTTGTAATCAAATCGACCAAGCCAAAAAGAGAAATAAAGAATTGATTTTTAATTTAGTTTTTGACAAATTAATTATCAGGAAAAAATAGAGTTTGTGAATGGAGAAGCTTTAGGCTATGTCTATTTAAGCAACGGAGTCACCAGCCAAACTGAAGCTAGTCAAGCTCTCGTTTTTATGCTTGTTAAAATGGAACTTTTAAAATTACTATTGCATATTACCTCATCGCACCTTTAATGGCTGAAGAGAAAGTGACTATATTAAGTGAAAATTTACGTTACCTTCATGAAAACAAAATTGACGTTCGAAGCGTTACGTTTGACGGTGCTCCTGCGAATATTACGATGACGTAAAAAATTAGGAGCTTGCTGAAGACAACATGATACAAAAAATATAAAGTCATATTTTAAGCATCTCTGTACACGAAAACCAGTATATATTCTTTATGACCCATGTCATATGTTGAAACTTGTTCGAAATAATTTTGCAAAATCTGGTATTATTTGTGATGAAGATGGTAATTTTATAAATTGGAATTTTATTGTAAAATTGATCACACTTATAAAATTTAAACGGTTGCATTTTGCAGTAAAAATTCGTCGTCGTCACATTGACCTAGTTTACACCCAGCCGTCCAATCCAGATTCACTCCGAAGTGAACTGTATTTAGGGAACGTTTACACTGGATTGATCTTACTCATAGTAAGAGAGGAATGAAAGTAATAACCCATTTACACCCAAGAAATTTTACTTCTCTTCAGAGTGAATCGGGATTGGAAGGCTGGGTGTAAACTCTTATTTACTTTTATAACGAAAAACTAAAAATATTCTAAAAAAAAATTTTTGTTATTTAAAAAAACCTATCAGCTTTTAGTATATATGTTGTAATGTGTTCGCAATTAAAAACCAATTGTGATTTTTTAATTGGTATACTTACATTAGCGTTGTCTGCGCATTTAAATCATATTGTGCAGACTATTGCGCACGCTCTCCCTATGATGATGTAAGAGAGAGAAAGAAACTCATCTTACATCTTTTGTCTTTTTTTTCGTATGCATTACACTTAATAATAAATGCTTAGGGCCACCGCACAAACTCTTCCATAACGCGTTACGTTACGTTAAGTACTCCATACAAACCTAAGTTGTACTTAAAATTTAACTTAAATCAACGCACAAAGAAATCCTTAACGTAAGTTCTTACGTTAAGGATTTCTTTGTGCGTTGATTTAAGTTAAATTTTAAGTACAACTTAGGTTCGTATAGAGTACTTAACGTAACATAACGCGTTATGGAAGAGTTTGTGCGGTGGCCCTTAGTTTATACTTACTATGTCTATGAGTGGAACGTATCATTAGACAGGTATAAAACTAAACAATTTCATTATTATAAAGTGTGCTTTTCAGCAAGACACAGTGTAACACAAGTATTGTTTGTTTTGTCTGTTCTGGGTCTACTCGGAGCAAACCCAAGCAGACCAACGAACTCTAATTAACCACGTGACTCAAGTAACCAATCAAAATTGTGTTTGCTATTGGCGAATCTTTTATTATAGGTCTTTAGGATAAGCCCGGATCTACAATAGTGTAGTAAGCCTTATGCCATAAGGAATTAACCAATTATATTCGATTATTCTTCTCAAATTCAATTATAATTGGTCAATTTCTTATGGCATAAGGGCCATAAGGCTTAATACACCTATTATAGATCCGGCTTAAACTGATGCTGATAGCGCTAATAGCGTCTCCTTGAACACACCCATAATCTTATTACACATATAGGCTGCGGTCCACTTGACGCTACAAATGCTTCGAAGCGTTTGATTGACTAATCGAAACAAAGATTTTTACGAATTGACCAATCAAAGAATGCTTTAAAACGTTTGTAGCGTCAAGTGGACCGTAGCCATGGTAGGCAATTGCCAGTCAATATCTATAAGATCTATGGATTCAAGTGACTCTTGTTTGCCATAGACCTTATAGATATGAACTGGCAATTGCCTACAGTTTTAGAGAGAGAATTAAGTATGGACACCGTTTCGCTTGGTATTGCCAATCCCATAGACTAAGGCTGGTATTCATAGTCGAATCTTAAATTTAAGATCATTTTAAGTACTGTCTTAAGATGCCATCAGCCAATCACAGAGCCGTATTAGCATCTTAAGCATTGCTTGAGACAATGGCCGGTATTCATAGTCAAATCTTATTTCAAGATCGTCTCAAGCAATGTCTTAAGATGCTAATACGGCTCTGTGATTGGTTGATGGCATTTTAAGACAGTACTTAAGATGATCTTAAATATAAGATCCGACTATGAATACCGGCCAATGACCTAGTCACAGTTTAGCTATAACCAGTTACGACAGTCAGCGAAATTCTTCGTATAATATTTTACGACGCATGCGTCAACTGTACTATCTAAAATATGGCGGACATGGCGAGCCACGCGGTACGAAGCTATGAGCTAGACATGTGATAATTGCATGTTAGAGGTTATATTGTGTGAATAATTTTTCAATGATATTAAGCGATATTAATTAGGTATTATTTTGAAAAGATTATTAATGAAAATCATCTTCAGTGTTTTTTTCAATATCATTTATTTTGAAATAAATTATAATAATGAGTAAAGTTAGTAAAGGTGGATTTTTCTGTGTCATGTGTAAAAACATATCTGGACGAAACGCAAGAATAAAATTTTTTTGTTTTCCAAAAAATCCATTTATTTATTATTGTTTAACCTCATTTCAGAATTTAACTTTAACTTTTTCTGTAATTTTTTTTATTTATTTACTTATCTCTTTAATAACAATTCAACACGAATCATAAGAAATATTTTTACTATCTTTTTTTGTTTTATATCTTCGAATAACGCGCTTTCTTACAATCCAAAACATGGCGGATGGTCACGTGACTAGGTAACATAAACATCAAAGGTTCCGACTGTACTGTCGTAACTGGTTATAGCTAAACTGTGACCTAGTTTACACCGAGCATTTGGTACGCGTATCAAATAGTAAATAACTAGTGAATGTATTTAATCATTGGCTGATCAGTTTAAATTTACTACTTGATACACGTACCAAGTGCTCGGTGTAAACTAGAGCAATCTTTAAATAAGATTCGACTATGAATACCGGCCTAAGAGCCGAACATAGAGCTTGTATGGCCCGTATTCATAGTCGAGACTTATTTCCAAGACCGTCTTAAGTTTGGTCTTAAGATGCCCTCTAGTTTCATAGTCGACGAATAAGCAAAGACTTGAGCAAAATCTCAAGTCGTGACTTGACCAAGACGATCTTATTTCAGAACGCCTAAATATGTTTCATAAACTTTTCTTATTCAATATAAGCATAGGCTTAAGATGATACGTATTCATAGTCATTTAAGATCGTCTTATTTGATATATATATCGGCAAATAAAACGATCTTCGCCAAGTCGTGTCTGTAGTGAACTTAAGAAGTGAACGCTAACCTAATTTATATAAGTTGCGACAGTATTACATTTATAATGAATTTTGAAAAACCAAGAAATATTGAAATCCCAGATATTAACTTATCTAATGAAGAGGAGGAAGAAAATGAAGAAAACGAATTACAAATACAACTTCCAAAAAGATATAATCGAGATGGTCACAATCCTTTTAATTTTTGAAATAAAAATGAGTTTAAAAAAAGATTCTGGTTTTTGAAAGAATCAATTATGTATGGAATTTTACTAATAATAAAGGAAGGACTTGCTAAAATAAATAACAGAAGATTTACTATTACAAATAAATGGATTATTGTAATAATGAATAATATATAAATTGATTTGATTATAAATAATTGTTGCTATATTTTTTTATATAAAAACACATTTATTAAATTGATAAATTATAAATGAAACGCATATGTATCACATAAGGTTTTAGTACAATAAAGAATGCTTATAAAATGCTTATTAAAAAAAAATACTAAATACTTAAATACTTTTTTTCCATTGTTGTGTTTATTTTTGCTTGAATTTACATTTTCTTTGCACGACATTTTGTTAATAAATACGTAATTTAATTAGAAAAATTGTTTAATAAATTTTATTAAGTTGAATATTCGACTTATATTGTTTATAGCATTCTATAAATTAATATTAATATTAAACTTAATAATATAATTAGTAGTGTCTTTTTGCAGTGACTGCTTATTGCACCATGAACTATGACAATAACGTAAAAACATGAGCAGATGATAATAAATGCAACGTTCCTATTGGAGAATCCAACAGAAATATTACGGAAGTTGCCAAATATCAAATAAGTTCAACCTTAAGAACATCTTCGTCAAGATGATCTCGAATCAAATAAGATTTACTTGAGCACAATCTTCTTCGTGAAGATTGTCTTATTTTACGACTATGAAATTTATTGTTCTTAAGACGGTCTTGATTGAATAAGATTGACTTGACCAAGATTATCTTAAGTACTGACTTGAGACTCGACTATGAATACGGGCCTTAGGCCGGTATTCATAGTCAAATCTTATTTCAAGATCGTCTCAAGCAATGTCTTAAGATGCTAATACGACTCTGTGATTGGCTGATGGCATCTTAAAACAGTACTTAAGATGATCTTAAATATAATATCTGACTATGAATACCGGCCTTAGTGCATCGCGACGCGCGCGCTTTAAATAAGAATCGACAGAGAGGTGGATATATTCTGTTTTTCTTCGTGTGGGAACAGGGGCTCGATTCTTGAATTTATTCGCAAGAGAAACGTATTCGCAAATTCTATTCTTACAGAAAAGTTAGAAATTTATTGGCTATTGTATGGCTATTAACCAATAAACTTACAACTTTCTGTTAAAGCGAGTATTTGCGTATACGTTTCTCTTGCGAATGACTTCAAGAATCGGGCCCCAGGTTCGTAACTATACAATCTGAGGCTCGAGAGAGAGCGAGAGAGAATATGACTGCAAGAGGGAGAGAGAGAGCGAGCGAGAGAGAATATGACTGCAAGAGGGAGAGAGAGAGCGAGCGAGTGAGCGACGTACAGTATAATGCCGAACATAATCGAATCACGACGGAACTGATCGAAGTTCATGGACTCTCCCCTTACCGCAAAAATCAGCTACCCCTTTCAAAAGGCTCCGTCTACGTTAATCTATGGCCAATCCATATCTATGGCTGGGTATTTATAGTCGAATCTTAAGCCTTCGGCACACGATACGATTTTTCATGCTAGATCGTATACGAGGCATTTTAATACGTGTCCTGACTGGCTTGGATGATTATGTCACCAATCATAAGCCAATGAGGATACGTAGTAAGACGCCTCGTATGCGATTTAGCATGAAAAATCGTATCGTGTGCCGAAGGCTTTATTTAAAGATCGTCTCAAGCAATGTCTTAAGATGATAATACGGCTCTGTGATTGACTGATGGCATCTTAAGACAGTACTTAAGATGATCTTAAATATAAGATCCGAATATGAATACCGGTTTATAATGCCCGAATCACACTAGCGTTTGGCGATTGCGTTTGCGTCTACGATTGTCTCTTGACAAATAGAAGGACGGCTAAATGAGAATCGTTAACACAGACTTCTATAATATACTAGACTGCTAGGCTCGTTATATATTCTCCATTTAGTGTGTACCCGAAAAGTATGTACAAATAGGAGCTCATAGGCGGCAGACTGAATTACCGATTAGAATGTGGCTAATATTTTATAGTCCTACGACTATGGATTACTAGAGGAGTGAGTGAGATGTATGATACAATATATATATTATGTGATTATGAGAGCGTTCTCCTTGGACGCTTATGCGTACTTATGCGTTAAACGTATCATTCTTTTGCTCTTGTAATATAAAAGAAAAAGATAAAATGACAATAATTAAGGTATGTGATAAAAGGCTGCCCAAATATATATAAGAAAGCGGTATACATTTCTTTTCGTTTAAGTATTAAAACTAAAGAACAAATGATATAACCTCATTTTAAGAGCATTTTTGTATAAAATAACCTAATATTAATGATATTTATTAGTATTATTAAGTATCATTTTTTAAATATATATATATATATAAACATTTTAAAAATGTCAACAAATTACTCGTAGCAACTATATGTGATATTTATTGGCATATATATATGTACATATACATTCCACTTGACGAACAATGTACATTACATAGCAGATGACACATTCCGATCGGTTATTCAGTCATGTACAACATGTACATACATTATATACTGGTACGCCTAGGGAATCAAGGTTAGCAGTCTAGTATATTATAGAAGTCTGTGATCGTTAATCGTAATCGCCAGCAGCTGTTTTCTGATTGGTCAAGAGACAATTGTAGATGCCAAACGCCAATCGCCAAACGCGAGTGTGATTCGGGCATAAAGTCTATGTTGTTTGCTGCTGTAAATAGGCGCCATCTAAAATACGTTTTAATAACTTTTATGTGAAAAGGGACAGGAGGAGAGGTCGATAATATATTTTATAATCTATAATATATACATAATACTTTCTATATCAAATACATAAGATAATGTAGAAATTAACTAATGTTCTATTTGTTACATTAAATTTATAGATACAATTTACACAAAATAACATGAAAAATACATGTATCTCGATAAAGTTTGGTAATAGAAAGAACTTTATTTTTTTTAACGTAGACTTAGGGTATAAATAAATACAGCGTTAGTTAGTACAATAATATTTTATTCTTTCTACAGAAGTCTACATGGTATTATAGACTAATGACATTTTATCATAGTAGGAATGTCTTTATAGGTACGGAGCATTTTCAAATGGACCACCATATGTAACTCACATAAATATGTATGATTGTGCTAATCTGTATACGTTAAATGTGCGAACTTTCAACCCATCTGATAGTTCACGATCATGTTAGCCGTTATTTTCATTAATTTGTCGATGAAAAGTTTGAAACTTATTAAGTTGTGGATGGTGGGTATTAGTCATTAATTTAATTTATATAGAGATTTATATGTATTTTGTGATTAATTTTATTGGCCCATAGTTTGCGTAGAATATTATTTACATATAAACACATACACGCTGTTGGCCGAGAATTAAATCTAGTTAAATCATCACCATTAGGTAATTACTAAAATTTTGTAACATTTCTGTCTACTATAGTTATCACGCATTGAGATAGATATTATTATATTGAGATTAGACCAATTTGGCGCTTTAGGATTGATTGGAGCTTCAATTAATCTCGAACAGTCAATAAAATAATTAATCATAAATTATTTAGTTTGTAAAACACTCTTTTAAATTGAAAATTAACTTGATGCAATGTGTCTTTTATTATGATTTCAATAGCGATATTTTACATATATTTTGACATTTAGGTTGTTGCGTAAATTTTAAGATTATCGTAATTATTTTACAGTAAGATTAAATTAACTTTTCCAGTATCCCTAGGAAGAAATGATGATCGAGAAAACATTGAATCAAATTTATTTTTTAATGCAAAAGACATCGATTCGATATTGATTCATTGTTTTGATGAATCATTTCTTATTGGAATCGAATTGAATGTCTTGAAATATTTTGTTTTTATAGATTCAATTCTTAAATTAATTTTAAATTACTTTTAAAATAAGAGAGAAAGGTAGAGGTACAAGAAACACCTATTTTATTAAATTAACTAAGGATATAGTATTAAATTAATTAATTATAATATAATATAAATTTTTAATTTTTTAATATATTTTTTAATTCCTAAAAAACAAAATATAAGATGGTTTCTTGAGGTAAATCATTAAATAATTTAATTAATTGATCGTAGGATACTGGAAGGGTTAAGAAATAATCAGATGACAAATATTCAATTTACTTCATCTTATTTTTAACATGAAAATGTGATATAGTTTAATATTATTTTATTTATTTTGCACGGTTATAAATTAAAATTTCATTTACAATTGTACAGTAAATTAAAAATTTCGTAATTGAGAAGATGAAGTAAGTTAAACATTAAGTATGTCAATAAAATGTTGACATTTTAAAACAATTTGAACTTTGAATGTAATCGTTATATTTATTAATATAAAATCGAGAGAGAGAGAGAGAGAGAGAGAGAGAGAGAGAGAGAGAGAGAAAGAGAGAGAGAGAGAGAGAGAGAGAGAGAGAGAGAGAGAGAGAGAAAGAGAGAGAGAGAGAGAGAGAGAGAGAGAGAGAGAGAGAAAGAGTAATACTCTGAAAAGTTATAAAAATTAACGAAATGTTAATAAACAATTTGCGCGATTATCAGGATTTTTATTTATACTTATAAATATCGCTATGAACTGAGGTACATGGTAACTTTAAAGAGAATGTAAATTGTAGGAAGAATTTAAACTCTTATACAATTTTACAAAGCGCATTGGAAACTAAGATAACGCAAAATAAATAATACGCGAAATTAATGTACAATCTAGTATTTTTAAGCTAACTTAATGAGCTTAAAGGAGTATGGAATCGAGACGGCTTTTGGAAAAGAGAAAGAGAAAGATATGGGATGTAATATTATTATAATATGAAATCTTTCCTGATATCTTTTTGTAGCTGTAATTTTTCTTCGCCACTTCTAAATCCATATGATTCGTATAATATGATGGAGAGCACAATCAATGTTATATCAATGTTAGTTTAGAAACGGGAAGATAGATGTGTCCCGAATATACATATATCACATACCTCTACTTTCAGGATACAGAATGACATTATTTGTTTTAACTCCTTTGCCGTATTATATACTCATGATGCAGCCTAAAATAGTGAATTAAGTGACTTGTGGCTGCAGTAATCGTCATGATTCTTATTAAACTTGTAGCTCCGATGATCGGAGATCTATCAGTTTTTGAATCATAGACCGTAATGCCGTTCGTTACTGCAGCAAAAGTCGCGTCAATCCTTGGAAGATGGGGGTGATTCCCTACTGTTGTCGCTGGGAAAGCTAGACAAGCCGAGACCGCCGATTTCGTGGCTGGACGAGCCCGTCGGGGAATTGCTGCTGCTCCTGGCACCGCTCAGAGGCGTCACGTTCGTGCTATCCGCCGGTATTAGGCCCTCCTTCATACGCTTCTTCTGCTTCATGCGCCTGTTCTGGAACCAGATCTTCACCTGTGTTTCGTTAAGCTGCAGCGCGGAAGCAATCTCGATGCGTCTCGCTCGCGTCAGGTACTTATTGAAATGAAACTCCTTCTCCAGTTCGGTGAGCTGTTTATTCGTGAAGTTCGTACGGCCTGTATTGTTGAAGCCCCCAGCGATACCGGCTAATGAACCGGCGATGCAGCTTACTGTCCCGCTGGCGGTGCTTCCGTACACGGACGAGCTTGATCCTGCAGTTGCGCCACCACCAAACTCGATTACATTAGGATTTGCTTTTGTCGCTGAAACAAATTCATTGTTTCTGCTATAAGTAAAACGTCTACACAAGGTAATGATATAATTATATCGACATTGTATTGAGATATTGTTAAATTAGTTAGCTAAGTTTTGATATGTTCCTTTAATTTATGTTAAATTTTTCTTTAGCGGAAATTATACAATTGAGAATTAAATATTTTCTATAAAATGAATTACAATGATGTTAATAGATAAAATTAATGTTCTTGTTTTTATTTAACTCTCGTTGTATTTGATCGCATAATCTAATATTTAGTTACCAAAATATTCGTGAAAAAATTTTCATCGGTCAATTAACTGCTAAGAAAAAAAAACCTACTTGAAACACGTTTGCAAACTTAAAGTAACTAGTACGTAAGATGTAAAATTTTTGATAAGATGATTCAAGAGTGTCAAATACGACAACAAACGCAATATTCTCATTGACCGAAAATGATCGTTGTTTTTAATTTAGATGTAGCTTCCTAAGTATAATAGAAACCGGCAACAGACGCGGACGTAATATGTGTCGAATCAAGATCAAGTCAAATCCTTTAAGTGACAGTCGTTTGCTGGCCATAACAGCTGGTCACTGTTCGGAAGCAGTTTTAGGGAGATGACCTGTGCAAAGCTGAAAGAACGGTAGGGTTGAGCCCTAAATCTGGATCAAATTGCATCAGCTGTAGAGCAAACATCCGCTACGTCGTTACGTGAAATTTTTGATTTTTCTACTCTACCAATGTTCCCATCAGATATTACTAATAATCAATCGGTATTATCTTATAAAGATAATGCAATTAAAATATTGAGGGATAAAAGTGACGCGCTTCGACAGAAGGATGAGGCTACATTATGAAAATTAGATTGTTATTTAGACTACGGTATGTAGCAGTCAATTTACTTAATGGCAGGGGATGGACAAAACTGTCAAGCCACCGCCTTAAAGTCACGTCTTCCCTATTATGTACATTTTCCTTCGATGTCTCCAGCTTAGCCCTTCGACATTTTTATATAATATATTTTTTGTTTGATCTATTCTCTAGGAAGTTATAGTATTCTGAAAGTTTTTTATTGCAGCTTTAAAAATTATTTTATAATAGCATTGTATATGCTAAATATTTATAAATAGAGAATGTCTTGCGAATTTTCTAATATAACCGAAAAGATCAGTCACTTATACCGAGGTCCTAAATTTAGCTAGTGGCCATTAAGCTTACGCTTTTCCAAGCCGAATAATAAACTTGGACAAGTTCTATTAGGCGTGCCAGTGCCAGATACAATGAAATGTTTCTCGTTTCTGCGACTCATTCATCAATTTAGCACTTTAACGGAGGACCGACTACGGTGCCGTTGATTTTCTATACGAATCTCCCTTGGCAAGAACGAAGGCGTTACATCCATACGACGAAAAATCTTTATTTTTGTAAATTATAACTAATGCATATATGCGCAGGAAAGTAAATAAATAATAAATAGAAGAGACATATATTTTTATTTAATAAATATTCAGTAAAGGGAAAAAAGATTTGCTGTAAATTTATATTTTTAAAATAAATACGATATGCAAATGAGATTGAATGTCCGTTACTACAAAGTATTATCGACATGTTATGCTCGTGCATGTTACGCAGAAATTATATCGCGGGCACGCATCGAATTCTTACGTCAGCGGCCTCTTTTACCCTAAGTTCAACGCTATATTGCATGTAGAAATTAATGGTCGCAATCTTTAATGTTGGGAAGCGTTTGATTCATGAATAAATGATATCGATAAAATGAGGAAAAGAGAATAAGTTTGATATAAAGGGAATCATTAATAATGCTGAGAAGCGTATTTACACCTTTAATGATCTTACATAAGACGTGGGTGTACTCTCGGAGTCACGCGCGCGTTTTATATATTGTTATATATTGATTATATTACTCCCGAATCTTTTGCAATTACGCGAGAAGCTTAATCGTGTAGTTATAACTCAATCGAGGCAGATCGTAATTTGCTAAATTTTTCAAAAGAAAAAAAGATTTTTTATTATATAAAAAATTATTTAACGTTAGATGCAATCTAAATACTGCTGCAATGTAGCAAAATGGAATTTATAATTACAGTTGTGAAATGTCCTTTCGATAAGTCGTAATGATATCGTTGTCTTTTAAACTATGGATGATTAAACTATCACAAGACACGATGCACGTATTTATTTAGGAACTTGGGTAGCTGGCGTTGATGCGGATAATCCAGATATTATATACAAACCAAATACAGCTGGATCCTGAAACGGTACATCAATGCGCCAATAAAAAAATCGGACTACAAGCTACGGTTAAAAATGATTTACAGGTAGTTACTTCCGTTTTATAGTTATTTTTGTTTTAGATACAAGTCTCATCCTAAATTCAGAAAATTCTGTGAATTAGGAAAAGTACCACTGGTGCCCGTATCTCTGTCCTCTCTGTAATATAATACACGAGCATCTTGTATTCTCCTCTGTTTACCATCACCTTTTCTTACGTCATATCGTCCCCACGGCTTTTAGCCTTTGAATAATATTTGAATTGCGTAATGTTCCTTGAAGAGGGGACTATCGACGCATAAGAGCACGCATAAGTGCAGATGATCCCGTACGATCAAGGGATCGACTTCCCATAAGTAGCTGTCATTCTTTTAAAACATAAATTCAAAAATTCGCGCGCGCGCCCGCGCGCGCGCGCGCGCGTGTGTGTGTGTGTGTGTGTGTGTGTGGTATCTTCGTTCATAAATAAAAATCATACGACTCGCCAAAATTGTATTAGATTAGAATCTATGATTATGTGACGAAAGTTTGAGAAATTGAAAATGAAATTTTCCGAGCCAGCTGACTCGGCCAAAATCTTTCTCATGAGATGATATATCTGGCCGGCAAGTTTTATCGCAAGAACTGACAAAACGATTTCGTCGGCACAGTTCCTTCCATTCGCAACCCCCTGTCAGTCATTGTCATGCCCCGACGGTCGCGTTGATTTCAGCATTATGATAGGTAATATCCTGAGTCACAGCCGCGTACGAAAAGGCAATGTTGTGTACCATAACGGTGTATATGTGGAAGAAGGGCTGCGTGCAGCACGTTCGACATTCACACTCCGAGTTCCCCTGCGTTTACACTGCGTGCGTGGTGTGTGCGTTTACGTGTGTGCGCGTTCATGAGTATGCCTGAAGCATTTCCCGGTGAAATTAGGCTCAGCACGACACCTCCTGGGGGTCGTTGATAAGTTTCGCGCGCTTTCTTCGCAACAACTCGTCCCGAACCGTAACACAGGTGCCGTTGGTTCGAGGGGCGAAAAGTCCCTTCGTGAAATTTCTTTATTTAAATGACAGTTTTGGTTTAATAAGCTTCTTACCATTCACTTTATTTATCTTTACAAATTAATCGCAAAGCTTGATCATTTTATTCCTTATAAATTTAAATTGCTAAAACCAGAAACTATCGATCTCAATCACTATGAGGTAACACGTGCATTATTAAATCCTTCATAATTGAACGATGAAGAACTGTGAAGAATAGTGTTTATCGAGTTCATAATAGTACCCTGTTTGCGGCTAAAAGTAACGTGTAAATACCGTCTACGGCAATTGAGCCGCGTGAAGGAAGATTACGCGGGCAGCCGTCGGCGGTGCGGCGCGGAAATGAAAATCACCGTGAGGCGAGACACGTGGACAGCGTCGGCGGCGGTTGTCGGAGTCCGGCCGAGCGGATCTGTTGGGCCGCGCTCGGACAGGAGTAAGCGGTGGCAGCCAGCGCTGCCAGCGCGTTGAGGGGGTGGCAGGGGGGGTGGAGGGGGTCGGTCAGAGGAGGGTCAGTTGCTGCCAGGGTTGTGTTGCGGGATCCGGGGTTGCCGGGTTCGGCGGGTGGCAGCCCGGGTGGAAACACGCGAACGATCCTCTGATCCCCTCGCGAGATATCGGGCCACTCACTCACGCGTCCGCCGGCGACCCTTGCGGAGCGGCGCGCAACATGCCCAGCCAGTTGTTCGACTCTACCCACAATCTCTGCTCTCTCTCTCTCTCTCTCTCTCTCTCTTCTCTTTTTTCCCTTTCTCTCTTTTTCCTTCCCTTGCTCGACTTTCCTTCCTTTTTCTCCTTCAATCGGACATGCCCTCCTTCGCGTTTATCTCGCTTCCTTTTCCGTTTATCCAATGCGTCTCTCTTCAGCTGAAGCTCTTCGTGCTCTTTTTCTGTTTCTACGTATCCTTGTTTCTCCATCCGCCGTCTTTCCTTCACTTTCTCCTTCTATTATACGCTTTATTCCCTTCGCTATCGTCCTTTCGGTCTCTCCCAAGTTCAGGGCTGGCGTGCACGCCTGGCGACGCCCCGTTTTGTGGTTTAAGTCCCGCGGGATAACTTGATCAGAGATTTTCTGAAGATTTTACATTTAGCAAGTACATTTATTGCGTTTGCTGGGATAATCCGGACCTTGCTGGTCAGCGAATTACTGAGTTCGTGCTAGCGTACAGTCACGAAGCATTTTTGTTTATCAATCGATAAGGTACGTAGTACCTTGTTTATGCACAAGTAATATGTTGCAATAAAGCTCATAAAGAAATCTCTCGTGACTATAAAAAATCTCTATCATATAAGAATATAAACAATATCTTTATACTTTCCACAGAATTTTATATCATAATAGTGAGAAAATATTTGGTGGAACAAAAAACCCATTAGCATTTTAAACACACGTTTTATACCTAGAATATACTTAAAAGATGTGTCATAGGAAATAAGTAAAAAAAAGGACTGAGAAATATTATAACCGATACCATCTCCGTTTAGTGTAATGAAAACTCGTAACAAGTAAGTGTTTATAAAAATTTGCTACAAGATTTATTAAGTTTACATTATTTTATGGTTTATAACATATATTATATTCAACTTCCTAAGTATATAAAATAGAAAATAAAAATGTGGCGATTTTTTGGACTAAACATATTTGAAAAAAAAAACAACGTACTTATTAAATGAGACCTATACGTATGTATTGTTATAGCCATTGTTATTTATTTGTGTAAGGCTTACAAAGAATAACGATTTTTAAATGTTGCTAACTTTTGAAAGCTAGAAGAGCACTTAAATAGCTAGAATTTTCAAAGATTAAAAGATTAATTAAAAACTAAATAAAAATAAATTGTCCTGTTTAAAAGAGCAAGGTATATTTTAAGAGATTTTGTTTTTATGATTGATAATCCTTTTGAAACTGATTTGGAAAGTAATATTTAGTTTTTTATTTTTAATTATTTTTTTATTGAGATCTTATAATATTTTAACTTCTAATTCCAATTAAGTTCAATATTTAAATTTTGGTTTGTCTCTTTAATTCTTTTGTTTATTTATATAAATATTATATATAAAGATGTGTTTTTATTTTCATATAATTACAATAAAGATTTTATTCTTGCTTAATTTATTTTACTATTCTCATATATATGTATAGTTTTTAAAAGATAAAATTAGTTAATTGGACCTTTAATTCGGTTCAAGTATCTTATCTAATAAATCCAATAAATTTACGTCATATAGAGTATTAATGTATTAATAAATATATCTGCTTATAGTTAAAACCAGTTTATTTTAATTAAAATATAACATATTATATGTTGTAATCTTTACTTATATTTAATTTTTGATGTATTATACAATCACGAATGTATTTGTATACATCTAAGCGCACGAAGAGAATGTAAGCAAGCTGACGAACCGATGGTGAATTTTAGCCTCATGCTAAATGCCGCCCCTGCATATTCAGTCAGAGCGTCGATAGCGACATGCATATTTTAAGTCAGCCTAAAAGGTGATAGTCTTCGAGGAAGCAGGGTAATACTAAATGTGCGAAGTAATCCATGAAGTGTGTTCCCGATAAATGTTATTTATTTCGTATTTTGCTATAAGGATAGACATGAAGATATCCCTATCTAGTTTTTTCTTATTTTATTTATTATTTTTTGCTGGCGAGAGAGAATATAAAAAAAAGATTATATGTAGGATTTTAATTACACTGAGAAAAAAGTTGTTGATTTGACTAAATTTTTCAACTTAATTAAATTTCTTGAGTTTAACTTAAATACATAAAATATTTGAATCTTAAATAAAATCTTTTTATGTGTATTTGCAGCACATAAATATTTGAATTAAACAAATTTAATTAAGTTGAACGATTTAGTAAAATTAACAACTTATTTTTCTTAATGCAGTATTGTTTAAGCATTAGAATGTGTTGAAGCCAAGGGTTTCGAACGTAATTCTCTATTTCTTGCCATGACAAAGATATGGAATTATTACTGTTATGTTACGAGGGGACGTTCGTTTGTCTCGTTTTTCTCCGCGCAGTATTGCCAATCCCGCTATTGAGTATAGAGAGAAGAAATCGAGTTTAGTATGATAGATTGGGCGGGTTGACAGCATCACGACGGTCTTTCCGTCTCCTGTCTCGCTCCAATCTTAACTAAGGGTGGTCCGCACCGGGCGCGTCCCCATAGAGACCCTCTATTCTGGACCCTCTGAAGCATGTTATGGAAGCAGGGAGGGAAAAAGAAGCGCTATTGTAAGTCCTCGGCCAACCAAAAAAGTTAACCAACCAAAATCTAGCAAAATCGCCCCGCTGCTCTGCTCCGCCCATCTCGTTACTTCTTTTGAATTTTCTCGTTGTAACGTATTGCGTTTAATTAATCCTATGTCCTCTTAATTAACTCTAAATATAATTGCGTTTAATTAATTATATTACTTTTAAAAACAATTTGTGTTCTATAGTGACAATGTATAGTTTAATGATAATACAAAGTAATTTGCGAGAAAATCGACAAACTTAATTCTAGAATGTGTTCTAGAAGTTACTCTAAGCACAAAAGAGTTTATATACAATATAGGTATACTGTAACCAAAGTATATATTAAATAAAATGTTTATAACTTAAAAAAAAAAACATTTTTGATCTATTTTTATATAGTTTATAATTTTTCTTTATTCTTACAATAAGTAGAATGTTATTAAAATTTAGTCATCTTTTACTGAAACATCCTGCGTACAGAGCATGCAGAAAAACCGACAAAATTCAAGAATGTGTTTTTCTAAATAATAGAAGTAATAGAGAGAGGTCATTCTCAGTAATAAAGTTTATATATACCATATATAAACTTCACTTTGGGTCAAATCATAAAATAAACAATTTTAATAATAATTAAATAATTAAATAATTATAATTGTAATAAGCAAAAAATATTAGACATAACTTTTATTTATTATTATTAAAATTTTATTAAATAAATATTATTCTCTCAATACTTGTTCAATTTTTAATTAAATATATGATACAAAAAGCAGTAACATGTTTGTAAGGAGCAGCTGGATATTTTAAACAAATAATATAATTAAAAGAATAATAGTTGTCTAATAAAAACGTTATAATAAAGTAAAATTTATTCAATAAAAGTTATAAATATGCTTGATGGATATATTTTTCTGTTTATTAAAATTGTTTATTAGAATTATAAATTGTGCTATGATAACTGATCTCAATTGATTTAGGCCAATATACGTAGTCGAAGTCTATTTCAACCGGCTCAAGTAACATTTTAAGATATTGATATGACCGTGATTGGTTGATGACATTTTAAGACATTACTTAAAAAGATCTTAAATATAAGATTCCATTATAAATATTAGCTTTACAGTGTATATAAATTAACTTTTTTGTTCAAAATAATTTTTAGAACACGTTTTTAAAGCTTTTCGATTTTTTCGTGGAACATTCTCTATACACAAGATGTTTCATGGCGTTTTCGACCGATGCTGCATTAACCCGTTTCAGATTCTTTTTCTCTAGAACTGGCCAATCACAGTTATTTTCTTCTTCAGAAGAATGCGTGATTGGCCTTATGACATCATTAATCGCTCCCGGAGTGATTAACCTAGGCCAGCACAAAAATGCTATCAGAAAGAGGTGTGTTTAAACTTTAATTCTTACCAAAGTCTATTAAAAATAAAAAGTTTGTAACTTGCAAAGGATGAACATTTTAGACGTTTATGTGATTTTTTTATCCTTACAATAAGTAAAATATATTCTTAAAATTTATTTATTTATTTTTAAAGTATTCCGTGTTGATATATAATTTTATATGTTTTATTATTTATTTAAGTATTAGTTCTATTATTTATCTTCTATGTATATAAAAAAGTATTTTTATATAATTAAATCTTTAAACAAATATTTTTAGTATTATATGTGTATTAATTTTGTATTATATTACGTTATTTATTATATTATATTGTAAAGACAATTATTACAAAAAAAGTTACTGAATATATACTAAAAATTTACATATAATATAACAACTAGAATTATTGCATTTGTGACAAAATTGTAGGAAAACATTTGTTAAAAGAATTAAATTGTACAGTGTTCTAAAAACATCAAGATGTAACAGCAGGAATAAAAACGAGAGAGGTTAAACGAGGGTGACAAAGTTTCATTTCGGTTTGCATGCTTTGCTGCAATAAACGTCAGTCCCTTTAGAGCCTATGATGGCGTTATTAATTCGATTATAATGAGCTATTAAGTGAAACGCTGGTAATTCCGACAAGCTTCATCCAACGACTAAGCTCACACTCACTCTCTGAGTTAGGAGATTGCGGGGAGAACCATGGCCGTTAAGCAAATTAGTGTGAAGTTAGGGGAACTGTTCCGGCCTTTTTAGGCATTATTTTCAATGAGCCATGCTACGTCATTTTCATGGTCATCAATTCGATGTTAACATAGTACGTAAATATTTTTATGAATACGTAGAGATATTTATAGTACGAGATGTTACGTTTGTTTTCAGATATATTATTTAATTGTAATAATTATAATATACACAGAGAACATGCTACATACTATATATATTATAATATTTAATTTAAGATGTAAATATACTCATTGTCTAATTTCAAATTAATTTATTTGTAACAAAATTTTGTTTATAAAAAAAATTGTAAGTAATTAAAACTAATAAATTTTTTGTGAATTAATTTATAATATTTATATTATTATTATACATGTTTACAGTTTTATTAAATTATTTAATAAAATTATTAAATATTTGTGTAATTACTTTCTGTACATATTTTATTTAATTAATTATTAGCTGAAGATATTAATTAAATTATTGTAAATTTATAAATAGTTTACTACAAAAGAGATCATAAAAATAATCATTACAATAAACAAAAAAACATAAGTAAATGCGTTTTTCTCATGTTTAATACTTTGAAATTTTATACTTATTTAATACATATACTTATTTAATAAATCTGTTATCTTATCACTACTAGGAATTAATCTGATAAATTTGAGATGGCTTTATTTAATCACATGTTTTATCGTAATCTGTTAATGCGTTCTGTACTATTGTAGAATGTATCTGACAAATCACATTTATACATATAAAGATTGAAATAAAAGTTGCACATTCACGGTGTTTAAAAATACATTTGCAATTAATCCTTTTATTGCATGTAATTTAGAGTGACATGTTTCTTAAAAAAGTTGATTGTTAAATGATTTTAAAATCTCAAATTTGCAATAAACTTTATTTTAAAAAAATTAATTCAAATTCTTGTTTAAATATTTATAGATTTACCTCTTTTATTTTTCGAATATTACTTTCTAAATTGGAATCAGTGTAGTATTCACTAAAGAAAAGTCTGATTTCAATATTACATTTTTAACTGCATTAGTGATATATGCACTGTCTTTTAGCGATAATATACTGATTCCGATCAATAAGAGTATCCTCTTTTTAATCGAAATCACTAAAGAATAATAAATAGTTGCTGATAATCACAGTTATGGTATAACACTGCAAAACAGTACAATTTTATTGATTCAGATTTAGAAAGTAGATAAGTAAATTTCAAGGCTGAGTATTCCATCTCTAGATGGACTACGTAGTGAATTAATAATAGATAAATGTCTATGTTCACACATCCATTATATGTGAGACATAAGCATTTATCTATTAAATAGTTTATCACATAGTTCATTCAAAGGTAGAATTACCGGTCCTTAAATGAGTATTAGCTGAAACGAAGAAAAAATTAAATACAGAGATATTATTTTGTTTTATTATAGGACAATATAGGACAATTGTAACTAAAATAAGTTAGAAAATGTATGGAGGTAGCTATTTTAAGCTAGTTTAAGATACAATTTATATATAATGATAAATATTTTATATAATGATAACATATTTTGGAATTATAGATAAGCCTGTTAATATTTAATTGCTCTATGATAGTGTGATGGAAAGATATTCATACAGTGTCAATATTTTCTATTATTTCTTTCTTGTGTATAATCTTATCTATACTGGATTTACGTCGATCTTATAGGTATAAATGAAAGTCTAAGATATCACGTGATACTGATAAATTTTTGTTACAAAAATATCTTGGAAAACATTACTTATCTCGAAATCCATGTACGATTTGGTTTCACAAATGAGATAATACAAACCTATTATTATATACTCATTTGCTACTCATTTATTATGATTGTATTTTCGATAAAAGTGTAATTACATTTATGTATTAGTAATACATAATAGATACTAGATTTAAATAAAATTTCTAAGAATGGTCAAACGGAGATATTGTTTAATAAATTGAATTCATATTGGTGTAACAAATTTAATTTAATTTCCTAGAGTTAAAGTGTATATTTATGTAAACATTATCTATGAAGATAAGAAAAATCAATAAGAAATACGGTAGCAAATTGCAGGCTAATGACATTAAGGTCTCATAAGGCTAGTATTATTGGGTGGTACGCGTATGATTAATGATTATGGCAAACCGAGATTACGTGTCGCACTTTATTAATTCTTATACAGATTGTTTGAAAGTCACTGACTTGCCGATTACGGAATAGCATGTCACATTCTGTCTTTGACAAACTGTCCGCCTTGTTTGTCAATCTTAATTGAAGACTATCTACGTAAAAATGTTGATCTTCTATCTAATGTTACTTTACAAAGTGATACTTCGATGAATTGAATTTATTTAATGTGTCTTTAACAAGATACGATTGAATCAAATTGTGGTTCCAGGAACTAAGGTTGCTTCATTAGCTATCAGTATGTCTATGAACTTTTATAGAGAATTTTATAAAAGTTTTTCAATAGAAAAAGTTATATATACAATTAATTAATAGTTAACTTTAAATATTTTGTGAAATTGTCTAATTAGATTTTAATTAAATGTAAAATGCACTATAAACATCATAATGATAAATATGAAACAAGAATTTAATTTATATTATAAATAATAATAATAATTTTTTTGTAAGTTACAGAAAAAAATTTGATTTTAGTAATATCACTCAAAGTAAAGATGTACTTATGATTTCTAATATTCATAATTTGTCGTACAGATATATAAATTAAAAAAAAAAAACAATTTTGAAAACATAATTTTGAAAGCAGTGCCATGTTATCCCGCGATCATAATATACTACTGTTATGATATTCTGTTTCTTAAAAAACATGGTCGTGAAAGATAGTCATGAATTTGCATCTTTGTACTCTAAGCTAATCAAGCGATGAACAAAGTTTAACGAATGACTACTGGATCGCGCCCACAGAATATCTAATTTCATGCTAGTTGCTCGCTGCACATAGGCGTCGACTCGAAGGGAAATTTAATCTAAGTGTAGATAGTGGCCACTTACCGACTGGCTTGGGTACGTTTCTCTTGACCTGCATCCATTTATACGTGGGTACTTGCGCCTGCTGCTGTTGCTGCTGTTGCGAATGATGCGCGTGCGAATGCTGTTGCTGATGATGGTGCCCATGCTGATGGGGATGTTGAAGGTGACTGGATTGCTGTAAAATATGATAGGTAGTTGTGTCCGAGCTCTCTTCTTTATAATGTCCCGGAGGGTGCGTGGAAAACTCGCTCTGTTGAATCTGTGTTTGATAATGCAAAGATTCGTCGGAGGAGGATAGTTGATGAAGATAATTCGAAGTTGCACCAACTGTTATTGGATAATCCGGTTCATGATGATGATGATGGTGATGATGATGGTGATGACTAGAGGATTGATGATGGAGTTGCTGATCGTGTTCCGTCCTTGAATGACTAGTTGAGGGTACTGTAGTTTGATGGAGGCTGCTACCACCTGGTAGATGATGGTGATGATGATGATGATGAGGATCTTCTCGGTAAGCAGGCTGTTGAACGTGGTAGTTTTGATGCGGGTCCACCGAAGCTACTGCATGTTGCTGTTGATTCGCGTACGATGAGGATGACGCGTAATCTAGATTAGTGTAGCTCAAACCATTCTCTGAGGAGATTATCGCCGTGGTAGAACCATTTTCGTGGAGAACAGCACCCGTCGGAGAGTAGAAGCCTTGAGGTGGCGTACTGGACGACGTGCCCGAGTCAGCAGTTAGGAAACTCTCGGAAGACGATGAAGAATATGGCGCCACTGCAGTCTGGGGGTAGTAATGAGTTGGAGCTACCTCCGGGGAAGGAGGCACAGACACGTGACCGCCGACAGATGAAGGTTGATGGTGATGATGGTGATGATTTCCTTGACCCGAGAACACATAGTTAGTATATGAGTCAGGTTTGCCATAGGTCCCGTACATGCCCATGTCCATCATCATCATCCTCGTAACGGAGAGACGAATCAATTGGCCACCCACTGTTTCGGCAACTCCGATGCGTACTGTCCAACTCGAAACAAGAGAGATGATTTACATCATGGCTAAAATTATACACTGTTTTCTTAATTGATTATTTCAACACTATGTATATAAATTCATAATCCTATACTTTTACATAATACTATAGAAGAAGAAACATTTATGCATTAAACAATGTCCCGTTAAACAAAGTCGCGACAGAATTAATTAGTACTACAGAGATCTCTAGTAAAAGTTTTAAATAAAACAATAAATGTCCACAGGTTACACAAAATACAAAATCACAGAGGCAACTAAATATTAAATCTTCAAGTTGTCACAAGTAAACACTAAAATCACGCAGAAGATATAGTTTTGTAAAATTTTACAAATATCTAAGATTTAAATTTGAATTTGATATGTTCTGAAAAATGAGTAGATAAAAGTTCACTGAGCATAGTTAATAATGCTAATTCGCGGGCACTATGAAAACGTTAACCGTCGTCAGCAAAAATAATCCGTGCGGACACTCTTGCAGTCGATCCGTCCAACATGGGCCGTTGGAGTGGACTGGTGAGGTGGACTAGCGTAGCGGAAAGCTGCACACAGGTGAGACTGACCCGCAGTGGTCTGGCGTGTTTAAGTTTTCCTTCTCTCTCTTGCTTGGGCGTATCACCCAGACGTTGAGTGGAGGTATTGCGCTGTGTCAGGTTAGTTCCAGGGGGAGTCTCCATTATCGATGGGCGGTACATAGATGTAGTCACGTGATGGCGATTGGGCGGTACCAGCCAATCATGGGCGAGTCTGCGCGCCCCGAGTCCACTGCCTCATGATGGATCACCAGTGTGAATTTTATTTTTCGTTCCTTCTTTTTATCTGGCACGCTGCAGTTGACACTTATCGTCGCGGGTAGGAGTCGGGTATTATATCTCGGTACCCACCTTCTATGCTATCCGGAGGCAAGCAACCTCCGCCCTTCTATCCCCTGGATAGGTTGTTTTGTGCCTTCTGCCTTTTTTTCCTTCCACGCTCTTGACGGGTCTTTCTATGTACTTGCGTGTCTCGCTTGCCTTGAGGTACCGAGGTACCAACATCCTACGTTTTTATTATAACCTGACGGTTGATAGTTTAATTATAGTTGATTTACTGTGTACAAATAATCTATTTAATTTGGTTAAAAACATTAAACTGCTAAGAATAGCTCGTTGATGATCAAATTTAGTGTTATTCTTAAAAAATTTATTTTTAAAAGAAACAAAAATTTATATTATAGGTGTAAAATAAATAAAATACATCTCTAAAGATGGCTTTTGTATAAATTTATAATGTCTAAAGATAGCTTTTGTATAGACTTATAATTCTAAAGAAAAGTGGAGATAGATAATTTAATTTGGTAGCTGTGTCATGCTAATAAATAAGAAAGATATTTCGGTCACATAGGCGCGCGACGCACGAAACAATTTGTGACTCTTCAGACTGCTAGGATATTCATCATCCTCACGTCGTCGAAACCCTGACATGACAATACACTACTTCTAAAGGTATAACGAAGGACTAGGTCACATTCGACGCCACATCTCTGAAAAACTTAAAAATTTTTTCAAAATTTATAAAGAATTCCTATTTTGAGCGGATCTCCATTTAAAACATTTTATTTTTTATTAATATATGCTACTTAGTTAATATAAAAATTTTATATATATTAACCTGAGTTAAATGTAAAATTAAAAATTAATACTTTTAATACAGTTGAAAAAGACATAATTAAATAGTGTTGTAATTGTATATAACTTTTCATAATTGTAAGATGTATATAATATCACTTACAATTATGTAAGATATGTAAGATATATAATATTTACAATAATAAGATTATATTCTACAATTCAATACTGTCAATAATATTTCCTTGAGTTTAATGCACGTGCAAAGATTTTGTGTTTTTGTCATATTATTTACATTTTAATAATAATTTTTTAATAAATTTATTTATTTTTTCTTAGTAAAAATATCAGCATAAGCAATATTAAATAATCAAAAAATAAATATAATAAATTTTGTCTATTATATTTTAAATTTGAAAAAGATAGAATAAATAAAACAAAATGCAATGTCTAATTATTTTGAAGTCGATTTTAATAAAGCTTAAATCTAGAAACATAAATATCAGGTTTATCAAGATTCGTAATTATAACAGTTTATGTAAAATATCGTATAATTAATTAAATTTAATTTGGTGGTTTAAAATTGAACTTAATTTACATATTTTATGTCAATAGTTATATAACTATAACACTTTATTTAATAATAATGTATAAACAATGCCTGATATGATTGGGTTAAATCGTACACTTTATTTTATATACTTTACTATATATATTTTATATATACTGTATTTATTTTTATATATAAAGGAGGAGATGATAATATAACCCTCATTTATATTTTACATAATTTTTAAAATAATCAAAATGCTAACTTCAAAATTCAATGCGTGATTACATTTGTATGTGTTGTTCAATCGATTCTAGATTTAAGGATACAAAATGTTTACCACTTAGAATGTTATTTATAAAATTGTGACAATACTGCGTAATGAATCAAATAATCAATACAAATTAAGGTAGGTTTTCCACAAAAATAGATTTAAAAAGTTAATTTTATTTAGAAAAACAGTATTTTGTTATAAAATTACATATTTATTTAAAATAAAGAGTAAATATTGCAGAATATATATGTAAATAGGCATACAAAAACCTTTTGAATAATAGATTGTAGCATTGAGAAATTTCAATTTAAGTAATGTAACTGCAGATTTGTAATACAACTTATACAATAACTTTATTGAATTACTTTAATATAACGGAAAAAGCCATTTTAGGCCTGTTAAAACGTTATATGCTTACATTAGCAAAGGAGTTACATTAGCAGAATTCTATTTTTGTTTAACTTCGAATTACTCAAAATGTATGCAGTCAAATAAAACAAAATGATTATACATTATGCAAATACTTTACGCTTTTACAAGGTACCAACATACAGTGTAACTATATATAAAGATTAAATTAAGTTAGATTTGTTTTTAATAGTGAGGGTTTCTATAGAAAAAAAATTTTGAATATACAATATACAACATATGTATTAATTTCTGCTTCTTCAACCCTGCGTTAGGCGCAATATTTTTTTATCCACAAATGGTCGCAATGTACATGTAATTTAAAATTTATATTTAATTGATAAATCTTACATTAAACATTATAAAACGATAAAAAACAAATTGACGAATATTAGGATAAATAAAAAAAGTGTTTGCGTTTGTGTGTGCATGTGCATGTGCATGGTGTGTGTGTGTGTGTGTGTGTGTGTGTGTGTGTGTGTGTGTGTGTGTGTGTGTGTATTATAGTCTGAATCCAAAAGTATCCAAAAAATATTTTAACCCAGAGTTAATTATCTAAACGGATCATATTTTTATTAATATTAATATTGTGCAATGTTCAGTTTTCAAAAAATAAGACATTGCCTTTTTAGGAAATATTAGTATTGACGACTTGTTCTTTACATACGCGCGTGTGTAGATGTGTGTGATACAATCCAATATAAGCAACCTATTATTTTGTATATAAATAATATAATAAATTTTAATATCATCAAAAGATTATTCTTGTTTTTAATAATAACGATATTATGTTGACTGTCAAAGAAACATTGTCTCGATTATTATTTAACGAACGAATCGTGAACATTTTTGGCAATAAGGGGATCCGAAGAAAGTGACAAGAGCTCGCTCGTCCGACGCGTGACGGCCCATGGGATATCTCCTACCCCATACGAGAGCGCAGTGACAGGATGACACATTCCACCGTGAGAGTTTTAGAAGCATGGCCCCGTATCAGCAGTTCAGTCAGAAGAGCTTATATTGAGGGCGCCACCTGCGGCCACCCGCGACATCCGTCCTGTTTCGTACATCAGATCAGGGAATCTTCATCTTGATCGAGTCGTAGTGACGTTTGATACACTGGAACCCCGCGTTAGCGGACTGTTCGGGGCTTTGGTCCGCTAACGCGGGGTTATCTCCTATTGCTTGGTTTCACTCCCACTCCGTGAAATACGCGACTGCATTGCTCATTGCTATCCCCACACACGCTACTCATGTGGGCCGAGTGCATATGGAGGGGATAGTTTCCGCTAACGCGGAGTACGCTAACGCGGGGTTCCAGTGTAGTTCTGATTCTTGCTGTCGGCTAATCTTTTTCACTCGAACGCGCAGTTACATACTTTATCTCTATCGTAATGTGTGTAATTCAGATTTTTTGTACTTTTGAATTTGGTTCTTACTTTTCTACAATTAAAATTATATTATTAGTACAGATTATGACTTGTCGTACCGTTAATATTAAATGAATCCTATGCTTAGAAAAGATTTTTATAAAATTATTTTATAATTAGTATACAATAGCAATTTATTCTAATTTTAAATAAATGTTCAAAAAATCAAGTAAATTAGTAAATAATAAAATTTCTTTATTTAACATTTCTTAATTAATTTTAACGTATCAAGTTTTTTTTTAGATAATAGATTTAAAACTTTACTTTGCGCAATTTAATTACGTATAAAATTAATGATAATTTTTACTTTGTCCATCGAAGTTTCTATTGTTAAAAGAAACGTAGTAGAATCAAGATATTGATATAAAGACAATTACTGTGTGATTTTTCATCGACAAAGAGCATCATTTTTCAGATAAATGTTTAGAAGTCGTGTTTGTCGGATTTTGCAGGGATTAAAGCGATAAATTCGAGTTTAGCCAAGTCTAATGCTGGATAAATATCAGCACCTTTCTTTTCAGACAACGCGTAAACTTTGCTTGGGGTTCTAATCCCATTAAACAATTATAGTCCACTCAATCGGTTCAGTACCCATCTTCTCGTCACGGCGCCACGCTGAGATTTGACGTGGGATGAGGCACCTGCATTGTCATGCTGAGCTATAGTCGTTTTGTTGCAGTCCTAACTTTTATCTGCAAGCCACAATAATCCATCGCTTCTTAAAGTGCTCCTTTTTTTATTAAAACTTGTCCGTTTCCGTGACAGTTTATTTATAATATAAATTAATTTTTTCATTAACAATTTATGCTATATTATCGGAAATTAATGTCTCATTTAAGATTATCAAGCAGCGTCAAAACAAGTTACAATATATAAATAACTTTAAATTGTTAAGTGAGAAGTATTAAGTGTCTTATTAGTTTTATGATAAAAGAGCTGAAGCTAATTCAGAAGCTTTTCTTCAATGATGTTTAACAGAAGTATTAAGAATAACTTAAAAATATCCCTGATTCTGTCTGTTTATTGAGAAATATTTACTTTTTGAGAAATGTAGTAAACTGTGACTTCTGTCAACTGCTTGAGGTGATATTTGAAGAGTGCCTAACGTTAATTGTTCAGCGTACCCAGATGTCACGTCTTAAACAGCACGTTTTCGGATTGTGTCCGTCAAAGAACTAGTCACAACAATTCAGCGGGTGTCTACTGACAAACAGACAGCTGTCTATTGAGAGAATCGCATGGGATTTCCAGAAGGATTTTGCCTTTACAAAATGATGCACCTACATTCCATGGAAATAGTATCTCGTTTACCTGTGAAGAAGACAGGAGTTTTGAAACCACGTGAAATAAAGGAAGGAAGAAGATACGAGTTAAAGAAAGAAAAATTTCTTGAATGACTTCTCTCGAGGGAAAGAGTAGCATTAGGTTTCTCTTTTTATTGCATTCGCATTTCATTTAACATTATATTTACAAAAAATTATAAAACCTGGACAGGAAGATATAATTTCAATAATGATAAAATTTTATGAGATTAGCTGATTAAGTTTTTAGTTGTTATATATATGTCAAAAAGATGGAAAAACTATTTTTCTTTTAGTTTTCTCTTCTTTCTCTTTTATTAGTAGAATATTTGTCATTTGATAGACATCACCAAAATAAGTATCTACAACTGTTACACAAGCTTTAAGAAACGTTCGAACGTTTAAATGAAACGATCTGAATCCAGAATTGGATCGAGCATGGTACGTGCAACTTTCCTCCGGAATCTACTATCCAATCGATCTTCCAGCCAGAATTTTCCATAATTCTGCTCATTTTCGAAATGGCGCCTGGCTTTTTGTACGGTGCTCGCACGAAATCGTACCAGGGACATGGGAAACTCTGCACAATGGAGTCATCAATCATTCCGTATGAGAGTTACTCGATTGCTGCTCTAACTAAGCGCAGCCTTGTCGAGTTAAGCAAAAATGTGAATGTAATCAAATACATTTATGGATAATATTAAAAAATATTATTAATAATTTGTCCGTTTCTTCTTATTTTCAGCATTAAAAAAAATATTTTCGATAATCTTAAAGACAACGAGTAAAATGCATCACAAAATTAATAAGTGTACATATTACAATATTTTCGTTTAAAATGTTTCAACGCCATGTTTATGTAGACAGTCTTAAAAAGGGAAAATATTTTATGTGTCATTAAAAATTTGAAATGTATCACACTTGTATCATTTTCAGAATACATGAATATGGAAAACTTAACGACAACGATAGGAAAACGTCGGCAGTTACGTTGGGGAGCAGGTATGCTAGAATGACTTTGCATTGCTCGATATGCCATTTCATTCAACCTGACTCACAGTTAGTCTGTTCTCCGTGTTGATCATATCGTGGTAAATATTGAATAAATGTAATTAGGTGCTGGTGTTAGAAGGGCGCGTGCACACGATAGTATTATTCATTCGAGTGATCCTGATGAGTATGTAACTTCTGTGTCCACGCGGTAAAGCATGAGCAAGCGTTGAGCGCAAAAAATAAGCTTATTATTAAAGCCGGTATTAGTTCTTTTGATCTTTAAGATTAATATATCACAGGAATTTATAAACACACAGAATAAAATAAATATTAATGATAATATTGTACTAATCTATTATTTTTTATGTTTATTAGAGAAAAGTTACAAGCATCCTGAAAAGCTATAAAAAAAACTTATTCTGAAAGCTATATAAGGTAATATATTTTACAATATATTTTTTATGTTTTGTATTTACTTAATATACAATAATAAGATATTTATATAATTTAACAGAATACATTTTCGAAATGTGCAAAGTTCCTATAAATCCTTATATACATAAACTTGTATTTTATACAGATGACTTATGTTGAAAAAAAAAAAAGAAAAATGTAGGCAACATTACTGCCTACTATGTTGATTTGGGGCTTATCTTGTTAAACGCTTATTTTTTATCTTATAAAAAACTTAATTATTACGCAATTCAAGATAATATTATAAAAACTGCTATATTATTTGATGAAATACATCTTCTAGTTTACATTTATATTTCTAAAGTTTTATTTTTAGTGTTATTGTTTAAAAATTCAAAAATAAAGTGGTAAGTTAATAATGACCTAATCTTCCTTTATTAATTTCTGAGTAATGTTAAACATTGCGAATAATTAGGAAATTACATTAATGATGTTATTATTAATGATGTAATTATAACAGTTCAAGATATCTACAAAACATTACTATATGCTCATTGCATATTTTATGAATTTACGTTGTATTTGCCTTCATATTTAATGACATGAAATCGATGAACGTGTGTCGTGCAGGGTTGATGTTTGAGGGATTGTGTTCCGTGCCCTTCTACAACGAGAAGGTACGGCTTGGATCTGCCCTATGACGCACGAATATCATAGCTGCATGAAGGAGAACGTGCATTCGCGGTAATAAAGTTAGCACGGTAATTATGACAGGCTCGTTACCAGCACGTCGCTACGGGATATGAAGTGCTAATGAATGGACGCGTCGAACCAAGGGGTGGCTGGTACGATCGTGTATTTCTGTTTCGTTCGTAAACAAGCTTTAGAGATGCATATACGTAACATCTCAACTCAATATATTTGATGTAAAAATTTATTTAAACAAAGAAATACACCTTTTTGGTGATTTTTTATTGTGATATTTACGTCATGAGTCTTAAAATAAATTAATTGTAAAAATTTCGCATAAAATTATAAAAACTAATGCACGTTATATAATAAACTTTATTGTACCAAATTAAAATTAATTACATTGTATAATAAAGCTACACATTACATAATTATATTTACAAAATAATAATGTTTAATGATAACTCCTTTTTCGTTAGAGTATAGATTATACTCTTAAAGAATAGTATTTCTTACATTTATATTAATATTTTATGTTCTAAATTTTTTAAAGTATTTTTTATACTAAATTTTTTATGTAAAATTAAAATACAATAGTAATAAATTTATGTTACTAATATATTAATAACAAATAACTTTAATTTTTTTTAAACTCACAATTTAAAGTCACAGTTAAGCTTGCTTAATTCTTGCCGTCGATAGCGTCGGGCGAGACTGTATTATTTATCCAAGATAAGATTATCAAAAGTTGAGAAATCTTGGATTTTTCCGCATTCCTTTCTTTAATACAAAATAAAAGATTATATCTTACTGAATTTTATGTTATAATAAAAGTCCTTTTATTTATATATCTAAATTTTTTAGAGTAAAAATTATTCAAGAATTGCACAAACTCAATTTTCACTCTATTAGCGTGACGTTTTATTTTATCTTATGATATTTAGAGAGTAAAAGCAGTAGAGATTTTTTGAAATATATATTTTTTTAAACAGTTGTTGGTTTATACCAACAATAGAGCAAAATATGAAGAGTATTATTAGTAACACAAAAATTTTTCCATAACATTTATATTTACATTCTCAAAAACGTTATAACAGATAAATGAGCGTAATAGTATTTGTTTTATACTTCGTATGAATCAATATTATTATAGATATCAAGTCCAATATATTAGTAATGAATAACAACAGAAGGCAATAAAGAAATGAACGAAGAAGACTCGATGTAGAGATGGGCCTACGAAAAGAGGTGGTGGTAGGATAGGATTGATTTCCGCATCATTACGCAGGCACGGCGTTGGCCCCGAATTAATTGAATGCAGCGTGTGTTGACAGGTAGGTATATTGGCAGGCAGACACGGAGACTATGGAAAGAGCGACAGAGACGACGGGACTGACCGTTTCAGAGCTTGTATCAGATGCGGTTGCGATATCGGGTTCTCGTCCACAGTTCCTCCGAGGCCGTGTACCTGTCATTTTCGGTGACCGTGTCATTCAGTCCCTTCGTCTTCTTCCTCGGATCTCTTTCTTCCTAACTAGCGATAGCTGTCAGCCCCGGGAACGGCCGATACAGAATTCGATTTGGCTGCAACTGGACCAAGAGATAAGGACAGATACCTGCACTTAAGCCATTTAGACTTACTGCAGCAGATAGGCCGTATCTAGACAGTCGGTTTTATTTTTTGGTAATTAACAATCATATCAATTGTATCAATAATATTTATTAGAAACATGGGAATATATTAACATTGATATCTTTATAATTCATAACAGAAAAATCCAAAATTAATTTATAATTTTCTTATCCGTTAATTTTGTTATATTATGCACTACCTTTAGCTTTAAACGTAAAACAATTAGCCGATATCCTGCGAAATTTGATAAAAAATATCGATTTGATTGTTGTCCTCAATGTCAGGAGCATCACTGATTTGTTGTTATAAGCAAAGAGTGCATTGCTCGATAACGCTTTAGGCGACAGATAACGAGTAGCCCACGTAGATATAGTTATCTTCAATGATTAATATTTATTCACTTTTCCTTATTAATACCTGTTTTATTTTTAATATAACAACTGTATGATATGGATAAAAATAGCAGACGGAGTACTGAGAAAAGTGTTAAGAATGATAAAAGCAACGAATCGAGAATGGTTACCGTGCTCGACCATCCCATATTATTCAGCAATTTGACTTCGGTCCCATTTCAAGATTTTTATCAACACTGTTAATTAATCCTTCCCAGAGGCGCATGAGAAAGGACGTGAGTCTTTTCCTCGAAGATAGCGATCCGGATTTAAAGCTGTCAGTTTGTAATAATCGACAGATTTTTGACGTAATCACGACACACTTCGCTGCGGCGAAATCAACGGATCTTAACGTTTCGCATAGCTCTCGAGCATGATTTTTCATCCGAAATGCAGTGAATACATAATATTTTACAATTAATATAAGAACGTATATGTCTGTATAACACAATTAAAATAAAGGAAAAGCCAACAGAGGCTGTAGCAAATTTTTCTTAAACAATGTTTTTTATATATACTATACATTTTCTTTTCGAACTGCGCGCTGTTACTTTCGATATTAAAATGTAGTTCTTAAAATAAATCAGAATACTAATGTTATTGTTACAATATCATTAAATTGATTATTAATAATCATTATTTAATAATACTGTTGTCAACACGCATTTATAAGATTCGTTCACTTCAAGATATTATAAAGAATTTATTGCAAAAAAGTATTACCTCAGCAAGGATTTGAACTTGGACCTTTCTACATTCCATACGGATCTTAGTTCAACCACTGTGATATATTTTTTTACGACGCATATTTTTTGTATCTTTTTAAATTTTTATTCGCTTACGCAAGCGGCAATACCTTTCGATAGCAAAATATCTCGGGACCGTCAAAAATTCTGATTATGCGTGGTCTCAACCCATATGCCTATATGCTATACTTTCGAACACGGTTGGTTATATCCGGTGGTCCTTCGGGTCCCGATCGCGATAGCCCAGGTACATGGGAAATCCCAGGGGAGACTCGCTGGAAGGTACCTACACGATCCTACACTTTGTGAGACCTCTCGTTGTGTCCCCGAGGATTCGTATTCCTAGTCACGCATTTAATCCCCCAAAAACATGTAACCGACTCGTTCCCTCAGATCAAAGTTGTAGGTTTTTAAATGTACGTAAAGTAGATTTCTAAAAGGTCTAGAAATTTACATGTGCACATACGCAACAAACACAGATTAAATGTGTTATTCTTGTGATATATAAAGGGCTGAATTTTTAACTTCACACATTCACATTTGTCCAAATTTTTAAAAACAACTACGCAATAAATTATCACCAAAAGATTTATACGCAAATGTCTCTCTCACCACACACAATAATGGAAATAATTCATTTAAGAATTAATATGCAATATTCTATGTATAAATCCGGTTGCCTCCTATGAAAAGATATTTCCAAGCGAACGGATGTCTCGTTGTTGTGTTGTGTATATGCGTCGAGCTAGCTGAGGTGAATAGATTGTCAATGAGAATTTCGAGTCCAGTTTACGGAGATGTCTGGTCCTTTAGGCCTCGGAATCAGAATTGTATCCTTGGGGACAGATACGTCAACGTGGACAACGCAAATGCGTGCTCCACTGTTCCGATGTTGCTTCGCTATAGCCATAAGTTGGGATCATACTGATTCTATTGAGACAGCACTAACACTCTCTTCTCTCTCTCTCTCTCTCTCTCTATGTTGATTGTATTATATTTTTTAGAAATGTTAGTTTAGATTTTTAATAGATTTCTTTTTTGTAATTAATTTTATAAATGTACATCTTGTGTTTGTGAGAGAGATTCTATGGAAAAAATTCCAAGTGTCCTTAAAAATTTATGTACAGTAAGAGAAAAATATTATTAAAAGTTGTGTGTTTAATAATAAAGAGAAGATATTTTTGTTTTTGTGTTTTTTGTAAATTCATGGAGTTATGAAATAGAAAAGTGCTTTCTCTATACCATAGATTTTGGCTGTTTGATTTCTATAGATTAACTATACTTTTTGTTCTAACATACTAATATATTATAATTATATTAGGTTATATCAATAACTTTGCTAAAGCTGGCGACGCAATTACATTTTTTTCGAGTATTAATCTTCACAAAATTTTATTTTTATATTTGCTGATTCCTCTTCCGTATAGTTATGACCTTCTAATTCAGCATTTCTTCGTTTCTTCGCGCTCGCGTTTGTTTCTCTCAGACGGGAAAGTATCGAGAGTCGCATATTCCGCCGTTATGGGATGGGAAAGGAGGAAGAGTGGTGCTCGATCCATCAAAACTGCATGTCAGTAGCCATTAGCACGCTCCCACCGGCGCGCAGCACAGAATGCTCCGTATATCTAAAGCTCGCGCGTACGCTTCTGTGCGTAGCGGTACTCGATGCGTACTTTATCCACTTGTTTGAGCTCTTGTCTCACTTTTCCAATGTTGCTTGTTTTCTTTTTGAAATTATTTTCTTAAGTTTCATTCTCCACAGTGACAATCACTTTCTTATGTATATATACAAAATTTATTGCAATACATTTTGTAAAGCATGTTTGCAAAATAAGTTAATTTTTGAAAACTAAAAATTTCAAAAACTAAAAAAAGTAATATAAATTACGAATAAAATCTACATTTGGAGAATATCTTGCGTGAATATCTCTTAATAGAGCTGTCAACGGTATATTGATAATGTCTCTTTTATAAATTTTGGAAATTAAAATTAATATTAAATTCTTATCTTATAAATTAAATACAATGTATTATGTTATAATTTACTTACGCACGCATTCGGCGAAGCATCCTCTTATTTTAATGAGCAATCGACGGAATAGAATAATTTCCAATAGATTTCTTGAGATAGGAGTCAGTTCCGCATTTCCAGCAGCGAGCAATAGCTGCAGCGATCGCACCGACGGTGGTAGCGGCAACAGCAACTGCAGCTTTAACGGGCGGCGACCATCCATCATGAAGGTGTCAGCCTCCCTCTTCGTCCAGAAACAACTAGCTATGACATTCTTCTCGTTGCCATTGCCTCTATTCGCTTTTGCCAGTTCGCGCATTCGCATGTCCGTTATACTTTGGGCGAGATATTCGCTTTTTCATCGACTCCCATCTTTATCTTTTTAGAGACCAAGTATCCATTAATCGATATAATACTCCATAACATTGCTATAGCTATTCATGTATTACTTTTTCGAAATGTTTAAAATGGTTTTTTTTTAATTGGACAAATAAATAAAATAAAATAAGAATTTAAACTAATAGAAAGCAAGAATGCGTTAAAAAATTAATTTCATAAAATTTTATAACTATAACACTTTATCAAATAAAAGAAAGGATTTGTTATCCAAAATTATAGTAACAGGTAGAAAAGGGTAGTTTAAAAAAATATTTAAATTAAATTTAAATTTTAGAGAATTATATATTTGTACAGATTTTGAAGATAAAACGATAGAAATGATAATTTATAACGGAATGATAACAAGGGATAAAAATATATAGTAGCCGAAAATTAGGCATCAATTTGTTATCGCTAAACGGACACGTAATCACGAAACCGTGTGGAATGTCACTTCTAGTTGACACATTAGCCCAGTTTCCGGCAGTACTAAGGGCCAGTAACGTTTTAATTAAAACAACGTCGTCGTTGGTAAATACGGCAACACGCAGGAGAATCAATCATGTCGCTTATGCGTGTCCGCTGATCGTTACGTGATAAAATGCGTGTCCTGTACACGCTGCGGGCTGTCTTCAATGAGACATCATAATCGGCGCAGCTAAGATCACAAAGATTTTCGTGCACCTTTATTGGCTGCTCCGCAGTGACGTACAACCGTATAGAGATTCTTTGTAATCATTTTACAAAGTGGCGCGATTCGAAGACAAGCAATGAAGCCGGTTGGGCTGAATAGAGGAAGGATTTTAGGCGCAAGTTCAGCAAGGCCTGTTGACAACAGACGGCAGTTGTGAAGTTTTTGGGGAACGTGGTTCCGCATAGGGCAACGTACAGTTCTATTTGTTGGATGATTGTACTGCTGCGAAATCAAGTCTGACGAAGATCGATCGGACAGCATTTCAGGCGTCAACACCGGATCGCTGATTCCCCTCCCGTGGCCCGACTAAGGTCGTATCCGCTGCCACTTTCTCGCAGATGCTGCCAATCCCGAGTGAAGTTTCTATTAAGAAGTCCCATTCGACTGAAACGATCGAAGATTCTTTATTAAGTAACAACAAATTTTATTAGTATACTGTCATTTTGGAGAAGAAGCCGAATTATTTCGTTCTTTGATATAAATTATTCCATATGTGTATATAAATTGCTTATAAATATTTTTATGTAATAATTTATATGTATATATAATTATAGTTAAATAAAATATATATACATATATATTGTTAGGGTGATATATTGTTCAATGATTTACAATAATAATACAAAATGTTGCATTTATTTTATTAGATATAGTAGAATATTATTTGTACACTTGTTAAATTAAATTAATACATATATGAATATACATATGTACATATACATGGCAAAAGAGAAAGACTAAAGCTCATAAAGAGATTATATAGTTTTCATAAGTTACAGATTCCTATAGAAATACTAATAAACATCAGTTAAATTAAAAAACAACAATTATTACTTTGTTAGTATATAAAGATTTCAAATAAAAAAATAAACAAAATAATAAAACAATATAATTTAATTAAAAATTATTTAATTAAAAATGTTTACATGTTTGAATGTTACTCTTCAAAGAAAATTAATGTTTAGATAATTATTATACAAACAATTAATACTTTAATTTGTATTTGAAAATTTTGTAATATAACAACAATAATCAATTTTATAACATAAATAGTTTTCTAAAATCCAGTTTTTTAAGTTTTCGTAAAATAATATTTATATTTGCTGTTGGTTATGTTATGCTTTATTAATTGTCATTAAATATGAAATGTAATTTATTCGTAGAAAATAAAATGTACACACTAATTTATCTACGATAGTAAATTCGGTATTGGAATTATAGCAATATATGATAAAATATTGGAGTTAATTAAATTAGTGTAAACTGGATATGTAGTAAACTGTAATCTCTTATGATGATAATTGAGGGTAAAGATAAAACATTTAATATTACAATATTTGACTTTATCTAAATATGATAAAGTAAATCTCTTTCTTACTTGCATCCAACAAGTTACTTATGGATGATAAAGAAGTATGTACCTACAAATAGTAATGTAAAAAATTAATTTTTATTTCATTGCAAGGTACTTTGCGAATTATCCAACAGAAGATATAGAAGGAAAAATTTGTTTGTTTTATGTTACATAGATGTCATAAACCTAGAGTTTAACCTGAGTTTCTCGGCATATCGCATGAAACAGCTGTTGTTTCCTCAGTCTGGGGGGGTGTCTACTGTCAGATGCTCCGCCTATAAATCAAACCTATGGGCGGTAGGGAGACAAGCCGACGCCATGTTAACATACATAAACAAACCCTGCGCATTGTAACTGATAAACGGCGGAAGCAACATGTAACAAGCGATTTTATCGTGATAGAGTTATGTGTTATTTGCATTTAAAAAAATTTTTTACATAATTTCTTTTGTACTAAATAAATTAATATAAATTCGATATATTTCTAAATAAATTAAATAAATTATAAAATTGATATTATATAATTTATTTAAAATATTAATTATGTAATTACTTTTTGTTTATTATAATTTTAATAATAAACAAATTTTGTAAGTATGCGTATACATATTTTGTTTTGACAAAAATATGGAAATACATTTTTTAATTGGTTCTTTTATACATATAACTTTTTAAAGTATTTTCAAAAACTTTTACATTCTGGTATTATAACGTTTATTAAATATTTATTAAATATTAAGCTTTAAAAAATATTATTATTAATAATTAATTTGTATAAAATAAGCATAAGAATCTTGATTTTGTAATTGTTTTGCAAGCGATGAACAAAGATCACGAATCACTAATGGTTGAAGGTACCGGTCTTGGGGAGATCCTGAGACTAATCAGACTAAGCATTAATCTTCCAAGTGGATCCTCGACCCAATTCTCGTAAGGTCAAGTCGCAATGGAGACGTTGATTGGATTCCACGTCAAACCAGAAGTAAACACCTTTTCTATCATTACGTGTCGTTCATTTCTTTTCTTCTTTCTCCCTCGGTCTTTCTTAGAATTAAATTTTATTTAATTATCTTGCGGATATTCATTAATAGAATGGAATTAATAATCACATTCACCTAACACATGACTGCATGTTGACGCAATTCGCTATTCATATTCGTTTAATAATAATTTATAGACATCGTCATTATTTTAATAATTTATTCGATTAACCCGTCTTTTAATGTTTAACGTAGACATGACGCGTGATGAACGTGATGTGAAAGATATTTTTGCTTATACAGGTAGTTCTGTTGCAATGATACTGCTGTTGATTAAAAATTAACAGATTACTAATATTCCATCCCTCTTTTCCCTCGCGCGGTTTGGGCGCAAGAAGATATTTCTAGGTAATTGTAAACCGCAGCTTCCACAGCTACTATGGACCGTTTATCATCGTCTCTATAGCTACCGGGTCGTTGAGTGAGGAGATTTGGGGGTTCACCGTGCTAAGAGTTGAAACCTCAGCATGACTGGTGGCCTCGGTAGCCGATAGACGTGTCATTTATGCGTCTACGAATCAATAGCCGCTTCACTTTACACCCACCTTACATCATTAGTCATTTTATAGGGCCGTTCTGCTCCGTTACACGCGTACGCGGCATTTGCTTGCGACTGATTTGTCGTCTCATCCCGACATAAGTCTGTCGATCGGGAAGTTTATATGCTTATCGATTGTGATTAATCTAATTATTACATAAAAATTAAACTTTTTATATACTATATGTCGGAATACTTCCAATTGAGCTAGTTACTTATTATTTAAAAAACAGAGATAAATATATTGTATTTTAAAACATGAATTTGAAGTTACATCATATGCAGCGCAATTAATAAAATTAATTGAAGCATGTCATGTTCAGGTTTGATATAATTATTATAATAATTTGAACTCTGTGACGTGAATCAATTCGTCATCGCGACTGTTACATTGCGATACTAATGTTTGTAGTACCTAATGTTCGGGAATGTTTGATGTGATAGTTCGAATCACAAGATCGAAAGTCAAATAGTTTGAATATTTCAAGCTAAAAGTTTGAATTATTTGAACTCATTTCAAATCCAAAAGTTTGAAATTATTAAAGTTTGAACTTTAGCTTGGAAACATCCAGAGATCGAATAGTTCGGGCAGTTCGAATCTCGATTAAACATTAGATACCTTAAATTTTTTACTGAAGATATGTTCAAATTTTATAAATTTACTTTATATCTAAAAATCTGAAATTATTGTAATTCAAACCTAAATTTTTTACATGTTAAAGTCGAAAAATAACTTATGACAAATTAATTTTTTGTTTTTAGTGCACATATTGCATTTTAAATCCTTTTTCTAACCGTTTGACATAATCTGAGAATAAATTATCATAGTAAATTAAAGTTACAGATTAATTATTGCTTAAGTTTAAACTAACAAAACTGTTTGAAATATTTAAACTGAATGCTTATTTTTCTTTACTTTAAACTATTTAAACAGATTAATACAACGTGCGAATTTGTTGTGTAAGTTACAATTTACAATGTTTTTTTTTATTTTACATAGAAATGTCAATAGTAATTATTGCACATAGTTCGGATTTAATCAAATATTTTTTACTTGTAATATATTTTATCCAATACACAAAATATTTATGTTTTATTTAATTACCTCAGTGCATGTTATTTAAAATATCAAATTTATAAGTTCAGTTTAATAAAACAAAAATAATAACTTCGTTTGCTAATGTTGGTATTTGTTTCATTGTATTAAATTAACTTAAAAAATCTTTGATAAAAGAGTGCGCGTAAGTTATTTGCACAAAAATCATTTTATGAAATTAATTAGTCAACATTAAATTAATTTTATATATTATAGAACGCAGGATTAAAGTTAATCGATAGTGCAATAACTAAAAAAATATATGGGAATGGTTATAAAGGTTGTTTTAATGTGTACAAGAAGTTTTATTTGACTTACTCAGCAACTTTTACTAACATCTACTACTTACGTTTATTAATTTCTTCGTAGCAGGCTTCATTATTCTCTTCAAGATACGGCACATATCTGCAATTGTAATGTTGGAAAAGACCTTCGCATATTATCTTCTCGTCGTATCGCAGAGTTGCTAACAAATGAGTAAAGCTATAAACATGAAGATTTCTATTCGTAAAAATTTTTCCTCAGATGGACCAGAACTGTGGCTCACGTACAAGCGTGCCAGAAACCGGTCATTACTTTAATTGATACTTTCGCGAAGAAGCAGAGGATATTAGAAGCAGAGGAATCAACCGGAAATAAGTATGACAGTTTTGTCATTGGCGGCAACGGGAGCACGCGAGGCGTGTAAGATTCTATTTGCGGTAGGCGGACGAGTTAGCGGACGGGATGATCGCAAGGTGTCTCCGTGGTTAAAACTCAACACCATACATATATACACTGGAGAGCCGAAGCTGCCGCTTCCTCCATCTATCATGCGAACCATGACAAACCGAGCCTCAAAAGCAGCCGCCAGCGTAGCAGCACTTTCTTACCTTCTTCACTTAGTCACCGGGCGCTCAGGTGAGCGTCTACCTGTCTGATATACAGGACCCCCTATTCCCTATCTACATTTATTAACATTTAAGCGTTAACGACATTTCTCTCTCGCGCGGCCCGGAAGAAAAAGAAAACAAGAAACGCTGTGCCGGCTACTCGTATCTCGCCTGTCTTCCACCTCGGGATTTCTTTCGATTTAGACGCGGTTCTTTGTCTCAGGAATACAGCGCGAAATCGATTAAATGAAACAATTGCAGTAATCTTGGAAATCTTTGCGCGTGTACGACACATTAATTAATCACTTTTGCCTGAGGAATATTTGCGACTGAATTAAACGTCCGCTAAATAACATTGTGAAAATTAATGAATAATGTTAAACCGAGTGAAAAGTGCGTGTTACACAGTTTCGAACTGTATCGCGTATACTGTGAACGATCAGAGTGAAAGTCGTAGAAATCCATGCGTTTTCTGCTCAACGGATATCGGATGGAAAGCAAAGTGGCGTGAATGAGTCGTCCCTTGACGATCGTAAGATTTATGGTCGCGACGGTTGGACGGAAAGGGCAAGCATCGCACGACTCGGGGCTGGTAACCCTTGATCCTGCAGCTTCGAAGTCCACCCTCGATATGACCGCGATACGTGTAATACCGCATAATCGACGATAAAGATATATTGTAAAATGTTTGGATGTAAACTTTATCGAGATATTCGATAACGCATTGTTCGACGCTTACTAAATTATTTGTGTCATTATACTATTGTGCATTATGAAATGCTGTTGCATAATGAAAATCGGAAGCGACGAGCGGAAAACTAAGCCGGCAAGATTGCAGGTTTTGCAAAACGCAATTTTAGTCCTCCAACTCTTTTTTTTTTCTCTCCTATCCTCGTTGGTTGGAGAAAAAGTTAATAGCTTGGAGAAATTAGCCGATGTGGGGAGGATCGTTGATCGGGGATCGTGTTTCGGGAGGGTGTTCTGCACAGATGCAACGATAGCAACAGTTCGGTCCGCTCGGAACCGGAGGTCACATATGAGCTCGAAGCTATGGCGTCGTATGGGCTTGACTCACACGCATCACGCGTAGTCATCCATCATTGTCAGTCTCTTCACTGACACAGCCGTCCGTCCTACCAACGTGCGGGGTTCTCGATTTGAGTTTCTTTCGTCAAAGTTGTGATTTTGTACAAAGCGTCGCGATTCACGATTCCCGCTATTGCCGCTACCGCAATTATTACGGCACTGTTGTTTTGTCTCTCTGATTAATCAAACCTTTTCTGATAATACCTTGGTCACATCGCAAAATGTCTAAGAATCAATTAATATTTGCCCCTTTTCTAGATTTACAACCATGATAAATCAATTTATGCGCGTAGGAATTTCTTTGGTGTAACAAATGGCGCGTTAATCTGTGAATAGAATATGAAGTTGACACGGTGTAAGGATGCTGCTAAGAATAATATTTCAGTTCGATTGCTCCGATATTTTAGGTCATCTATCATCGTCACTTTCATCGCCGGCGTGGGCAAACCGCGCCATCTACGATCAAAATTTACGCGTTTCTCCCCCATTCATAGTCATTCCTTCGTTAAAGTTATGATTTTCCGTATCATTCGTTAGCTCATACGACATTTTCAAACCCATATGGTTCACGTGACACTTTTAATCGAACAACTAAAGCAATAAGAAAAGAAACAATTGCTAGAAGAATAAAAACACTTTCGTTACTTTTCACTATGATCTGTATTTGTCAAATGTACCGGTGAGTGAATGTACACGTGTGATAACTTCGTTTACCGTGTCGAGGGCTCACTTGCAACACAATTATGTAGTCAGAATGAATAAACAATATATATATATGGTTATCGTACGCGCATATGTACATGAGAGTCTTTATATGAACAACGACGGCGTCTAGTGTTTTATACAAAAAGAGCTGTGTATTAAATATGTTGTCGCGAGGTGAAAATTAAAATTATGTCCCTATCTACGTTTACTTTTATATTACCTACCGTGAGACAATAATTTATTTGGTTCGCTTAAAATATGCTAGTAGAACTTTGAAAAAAGAAACGCGGTTTGTGAAAAAATGATAATGCAACGAATATTTTGTGGATATTACAATAAATACATTTCTCACAATTAGAAAGTAAACCATTCGAAGTAGTGCAACAATATCCGTTCATTATTAAATGACATTCATTATTAAATGACAGACACCGAATAACATATTGATTCGAATTGATTTTAAAACTCATGTCATTTTTTCACAAAACGAATAGCACAACATTTTTATAAGTGCATCTGTCTCTTTCCATAATAGTGGCAAGTAACTGATTTTTAACTATTCTCCATATTCAATTGGGAGGACACAGATTTTTTTTATAAGAGAGAGAGAGAGAGAGAGAGAGAGAGAGACATCTATTTTCTGTGTTTAATTAAAACTATCGGATTGTACCTATTTCAGAAATTGTATATTCGATATAATAATGACTGTGTATAAATGCGGTTTTCTTATTCATTTGTGTTCCATTAATCTATCTTTCATATGATATATATGTACATAGCTTCATTAATAATTATTGCTCACATGCATCTACAGTCTCAGGCCTCAAGTTTTATTCTTTTAAATCATATACAACATTGTCTCATTGACCATCATTTGAGAATTAAACATGTATATGGGATATATATAATTTGAAAACTTTCTTAGAGCCTGGTTTGAAATTTTCAAATAAGGCTAAATGCTCCAATCAAGCACATTCTGTGCTAGTAACCAAAGTTACATTGAAAACAAAAGGAACATGACTTCGGTGATCTATATAATCTAATTTTCGAACACCCTAACGATGCACTAACGTAGAGATCGTTTGCGCCAGGAAGATTGCACTTGCACCTCGTGTTTCCATGTTCACGAGAATCGGACCGTTGAATAGAAACTCCATCGAATTTCCGGTAACGGTAAACCTCTGACATATTTACAACGCTCTTCACATGCACCTTTGTAAACCACAGCTCATGTATATCGGTCTTTAATAACTTACGGATCACTTTCCATCTTCTGCGATTAAGCGCGTTTCGAAAGGGTGGCGATATGAATGTCACTTTGTAACACAGTTTAAAAAATTCTGTGAATATGGAAACTCTGATATCGTCATCCAATTAAAAATTAACACAACCATTGCACTCGTTGTCACTGTTGTACGTTTCCGAAATATTCTTTGACGTTTGAAATGTAAATCGATAGAATTATATCCTGTCCATAATAAGGAATATTAAAATTGATACTCGGATGCGTAAACTGTATTGACTGACTGGCTATGGTTACATTTTAAAATTTCTTTGGTAATCCAGATTATTTCAGATATCCTTTTTTTTAGCATTATTATTGAAATTAATTTAAACATTTCACGTTTTATGTACAATTGTTCTATCAATCAGTTCTTGATTAGCAGCCAGTCTTGAAAATAATTTCGACACAACTCACGGGAAGGCGCCACTTTGAACTTAAAGACATTCGATAACCTAAGTCGGGTGGCATAAATTTATATAGACACACGTACCATTAATGGTACCTAATTTTAGTCCGTTTTTACACGATTTCCATTTACACGCTGAGTTATATCACGAATACCGAAAGTATATACAAATCACGTAGATTCTTACGCGGTGAGCAGGATTTTTGAGTATGAGCTTCAGTATAAAGCGTTGAGTAGGCATTGCTCATCGCCCCAGTCCAGCTGGCAAGAATTCTCCGTCTCGTGGACTCAGCTGAGTTGATAATACTCGGGCGCGAAGTCGTTCGCCAGGTTGCTGAGGAAGTTGAAGTCGGACGAGCTGTTGCTGTTGTCGGCGGACGGCGGCGGCGCCGCGGCCGTATGCACCGGTTCACCGTAGAAATTCCCGTAATTGCCGTAAGACTCGTTATTACCGTCGGCCTGGCCGGCACTTCCGGGTGGTGTGATAACTGCCGCGGTGGCAGCTGCAATCGCCGTCGCGGTTGTCGTCATGCCAGGCGCCGGAAACGGATCTGGCGACGATACGTAACTGTTTGGGATGCTGGAGGCCTCGCCGCCCTGATGAACGTGCAGTTGACCGGTCTGCTCGTAATACGCGCCCGGGTGACACTTGTTTCCTGGTCGGTAATCGCCGGAACTTGGATGCATCGGTGGCTGATGAGTGACATAGCTCTCGGCGGTATGTTGCTGCGGATGTTGTTGCTGCTGCTGGATGTCGTTGAAATAATGTTGCCCGGTTTGCGCGGGCACAGCGGCGTGCCCGTGCGCCGCCAGATTCTCACCCGTCCCATGATAACTGCCACCGGTCGAGTATCCGTAGTTTCCAGGCGTCATGTAGCCGTCGGTGTTCTGCTCGTTCTGCGTTGCCGAGTATCCCTGACCGGAACTGTACGCACTGGTACCTTGCATACCTCTGTGATAAGCGTGGTAAGGTGGCCCGGCCTGGGGATATCCGTTATACTCACCGGTGCTACCGTACTGCAATTGTTGCTGATGGAATTGCATGTTGGCACCGTACATCGATCTCGACGCCGTGCCCGTCGCTCTCACGTGATGCGTCACTCTCGAGCCCACCGTCTGATTCTGCCGGACGTACAGAGAATTCACCTCACTCGGATAAGAGATTCTTGGTTGCTGATACGTATCTCTGGTGCAGTAACTCTGCGACTGGGATTGCTGCGATGCCGTAGGTATACTCTGTCTATTAGCGGGTACGCCGCCGTTCCGATAATCAATGGCTGGGGTGGGTTGATACACGCCCTGCTGTTGGAAATGTGCTTGTTGACTGTTTGAGATGTTTCGCCCACCGTGCGGCGACATTGTCCCCGGATTCGTAGAGGCGTGTAATATGGGGCCCGGCAACGAGGACGTGGAGGACGGTGAGCTTCGCGGTCTCTGCATGTAAGCCGCGTGAGCCGCTTGCTGGATACCGAGCGGGCTGCCTTGCTGAAGCTGGACGGAAACGGGGGTACCGGGTGTCGAGGACGGTGTCAGACTCCTCGTGGAATTCTGTCCCGGTAGAACTGGCGTGCTGACCGTCGAGTCCGGCATGGCTAATAGCACACCGTTGCTGTTCACCGAACACATATCCTTTGTGCTGGCCGATGGCGATTTCTTGCTCACCGAGATCTGTTGTTGCTTCGCTGTGTTCGGACTTTTGTGGCCACTCTCAACCTTCACTCTCACTTCGCCCGACAATTTTTTCGTCACGCTCGGCGACGTTACTTCACTTCCATCTTGCGACCTCGAATCGTCGTCCACTATCATCTTCTCGAACGAGCTCGACACACTGTTAGTACTTCCAACGCTGCTTGCACCATTGCTATTCGTATTAAAGCCAGGATTACTGTTGTTGTTGTTGTTATTGTTGTTAGTCGCACCAGGTGTATTATTGTTGTTACTGTTTCTCCGACCGGAAGAACCTAAATCGGTAACGTCACCGGTAAGAGTACTTCCGACATCGCCCACGCTCGAAATATCACAGTTATGACAGCTTTTCTTTTCGTCGTTATCAGATGATAACATTTTGTCACTCTTGGGCTTTTCCATACCGTCTGAAGTAGAACCATCCTTTTCGTCGCTGTCTTCCTTGCTAAGCGTTTGTCGTTTGTGTTTCATTCGTCGATTTTGAAACCAAACTTTCACCTGAGAGCAAGATGATGAAATTTATATAGTTACATTTACATTTTATTAAGTATAAATGATGCATGTAACATATCAACAACCATGTAATGTATCAACGACAATTAAAAAGGTGTTTTATAATATTTTTAATAAAGCAATATAAAGATATAGAAATATAACAGATTTTGAAATAAATATAACGCATTAAAGTGTTAATAATATAATAGATAACTTTTATAGCTATTACTTGATTTTTAAATTATTACCTGTCTTTCGGTAAGATCTAATGAAGCTGCAATTTCTATCCTTCGCGGTCGACAAAGATACTTGTTGAAATGAAATTCTTTCTCTAGCTCGAGAAGTTGCGTATTTGTATAAGCTGTTCGTAGTCTTCTCGGTAGACCGTTTTCTGTAAAACAAGAATTTACTTTTCTTCAATTTTTTCGATGTAATTGCAAATTCGAAATAACATTACATGAATTTTCTTCAATTACTGCGTTCGGCAAAGCAAATCTGAGACGTCGGAGTGCTCTCTTACCTCATTCTATCTTTGTTCAATTTCAGTAAATAACAAAGACAGAATGTGTCAACAGAGCCTCCAGACGCCCCAGATTTGTTTTGCCGAACGCACCCAATATCATATCAATTCAGTTGTCTGCGCTAATACTTCATTTATTTTTTATTTAGAGTAAGATATAGAGTATTAGATATTTTTCATAAATATTATACATATTTTTATGAAGAAACATGTTACGTAAATAATTTGTTTTAATTTTCAATTATATTGCAGCGCGTTGAAGTTTTCGCACTTCGATACTTGCTTTGTCTTTATCGTAGCGATATTCTCTTTTTGTCCGTTATAGGAAGTAAATGGTATCCTAATTAATGATCATTTAAGCAACCTAGACTATAGAGAGGAAGAGAGAGAGAGAGAGAGAGAGAGAGAGAGAGAGAGAGAGAGAGAGAGAGAGAGAAAGAGAGAGAGGAGGAAGGGATGCGACACGACATCCTTAACAATGCATAAGCGAAGATTCCCGCGCGGCGAAAAGGACCATTCTCGTGTTGTTCCGGCGAGTTACTGGGCTCCTTAGAAACTTTTGGGCAAGTTTCCCACCGGCACTATTCCGTGTCGATGCGAAACACCTCCTAATTGTTATCGGATAAGAAACTTGTTCCGCGATAACAAGAGGAATGCCACACAGGATCGAGAGGACGTGAAAACATGAGAGGAAGGGGGGACGGAAGGACGGTGTAAGGAAGCATATCGCGGCTTATTCGGGGCAGATTTGATCTAGAAAGTAGCGACCAAGTATCTCACGGTACTTTGTCGAGGCATGTGGCGTAAGAGTAATTTCCACCCAACTGCGGTAAACAATTATTAATAGCCGCCTATCGTAATTACAGAATTCGCTGCACGCCCCGAGGAGTAATATTTCAATCAAACTTGATGGCTCGCCGCGAGCTTACGTTGTTTAACAAGATGTGTCTTGGCAAATTTTCTAGGAACAACGCACATTGTGTGGTAAAATTCAGAAATGTTTAGGAAGATTTTATCCAATACGTTACTTCCTGCAGAGTACTTTAGATTTTTGTTTATTCTTCAGATTTTGTATATTATTTGAGAGCGCAAGAGGCACCTTGGTGAACATCAAAACAGGATTTCATGCTAATATTTTATTTTATCGGTCACTGACCACCTGGATGTCAAGATCTTTTCTTTTATCAAGAGCAGAGGTGTTATACTTTTTTACGCGTCGCCGTATCATGAGAGAAGAAAAAAACCGATACGGCGTGACGCAGTTTGGAGCGAAGGGGGACAGCGACGGAGGGGACGGTTCGTTTCGTAGGGCCGAGATGCTAAACTACCCCATAGCGTGCGAGCGGATGTAGGGTGGCTGAGGGGTGGTACGACAGTAGGATGAGTCGTCAGGGGTTAAAGAAGAAAGAGAAAGAGAATAATCGAACAAGACAGAAGGAAAGAGGCATAGAGAGGACGAAAGGTAAAAAGAGGAAGGTATAGTGAAGAGATCGGTGAAGGTACGTGATAGAGACGGTCAGAAAGGGAGAGGAAGAATAGAAAAGAGAGAAGACACTCAGGGATGAGGGAGGAGGGTGTAGACTGAAGATGTAGTAAGCTTTGAACCTAGCAAATCCTGCACGTGGAGTTTCCATAGGGTGAGGGCGATGGTGGCGAGATGAAAGTATCGCATGATTGACGTGGGCCTCATCAGCATTTCGGTCTTGCGATTGGTTGGACGAAACTGTCGATCAAACTCCACTCCACGCCCTGTATCTGTTCAATCGTTCCAGGAGTTTAATTCAATCCGACGATGAATGCGGAGCAATATTTGGATGGCAAATAACTACCCGATATAATAAATTAAACCGCTTACTAAATAAAAATATACAACAAAAAATGAAATATCTTTTTAGAGATGTAATAAAAAATTCATGTTATATGTCAATATTTATGATATTTCAAATCGTTATAATAAATTATCTGCATCTTATATTAATAGACACAAATACATATTTTTCATTATAAAGTATTTTTAAAGAATTTTACAGAATATCAGATATCTTGCTGACAATAATCAAATATTGTTGTTAGTATTGTAAGTAAAATAAGGATAACACGATCCCTTGCTAATCCAAATTAGTGACAGGCGTTACTGCTTTGTAACGGTAATGACTTTTTTTGGACGAAAATGTCGGCGTTGCTAGCAAGCTTCTCGTTCTTGCGAGACGATGTAGAGGATGACGAACTGTCAAGGCGTAGTCAAAATGAAGAGCGCGACCTGACAGGATCGTGTGTGAGGTGAGAACGATAGAGCACGAAAATAGAGTCCGTATTTTCGTATATCACGCTGTTAGCTTCGTCTATGGGTTCATCCGGTTGAGACTGTTACCACAAATATTTTACAAAAAAATTATTAAAATTTTTTATACGCAAATTAAATATGTATGACTTTTACAATAATATTTATATAAATATCAATATTATTGTTATCAATAGTCACTTTATTTTAATGGGCTAATATTTATAAATTAATGTATTTAATTATTTAAAAGTTAATTCTATATTTTTTTTAATAACGTAAATTAAGATTAAAAAAATCAAAAAATTAAATATTAGAAAATACTTGCCTATTACTAAATATTACAGAATAATTGCAAACAATGTTATAATTTACAGCCTCAATCTTTCTGGCTTATCAATTGGTATGGACAATGGGGAATCAATAGCTTTTGCCTAACTACGGACCGCTAAGTTCTCTTGCTCCGCCTATACACACTATATTTGTGTGTGTGTGTGTGTGTAATGCTTTATCCTACAATTATCTACAATTATAATTATTCCCATCGAGAATGACTCAAATTATAATCAAAATGTGTCCGGTTTTTTAAATTTATATTCTCGCTCTCTCAAAAGATATATGTATTAAAAAATTATTTTCTTCAAGAAGATACACTAATTCTGACGCATGCACAACCGCACTTGACTATAACCCTTCATAATCTTATGTATTGTTTAGAATAATTGCAATTAATAATAATTAATAAGTTTATCGTTCCTATAATTTACTTACAATTTTATCACAATTATCACAATTGATACTATGTCTCTATTTTAATGAAAAATTGACAAAGCAATAAAAAAATCAAAACATAAATGTGCAAAGCATTATTAAAATAACAAGTTTATTATAATGTAATACTTCGTCAATCATTGATGGAGCAGATGCTGGTGTCTGTGACAAAGCTGACAGCCGTCGCTTCGCGCATTCTCATCAGTACGAGGACGTCGGTACGAGAGTTTGCACTCTAAAATGTAACCGTTTGATGAAACATAACTTTGCCAGTTATGCCATGTTTTTCTGTCACTTTTTTAAAAACACGTGTTACTCTCAAACTTTACCAAGCAGAGCTTAAATCGGTTAAATGCTTTAGTTATATGAGCGTATTAATTAATTATTTACGAATAATTTATGATAAATATGTAAGACACAGAAGCAATATTTTTTTAAAGTGGTATTTTTGTTTTTCATGTCCTCGTACTGATTCTATATAATCAAATTTTTTATTTAAAAACAGATTTTATTTGTGTATTAAATTAAACACTATTTGAGATCATTTTCTTAAGATAATATTATCTTTATGATAATATTTCTCTAAAATTCATTCGGTTCAATGCTTTTTAAAATTTATTTTTAAACTTGTTTGGTTTTACAATACCACGGTTAGAAATCGTCGAAATTTAAGAACTGCAAGCTTTTCAGATTTATTCTTTTTTCTAAATTAGTGACAAAATATTTTGATCGTACAAACTTTGATTCTAAAACGGCAAAGAAGAAAGCAGCGAAAAATTTAATTTGTAATGGCTTATGCAGAAAAAATAACTCTACTTTTACAATAAATAATTTTTTACGTAAATAATTATTAAATAAATAGATTTAAATGTGTGTATGTGTGTGTGAATTTTTGCACAAATATTTACTGAATCACTGAAAAAAAAAATCAGGTAGAACGAACTAAGCCTCTGGATAAATTTGGTTACGTCAATTAAAATTGAATTAAATTAGATAAAAATTTAATCTGTTCAACAATCTGATATAAGAATTTCAACTAAAAAATTTAGTTAAAAGTAAAAGGTTAAAACAACTAAAATATGTAGTTATATGGACATTATAGATGTTCTTTCAATTACGTAAATGTTGATCTAATTGCATAATATGAGTAATTTTACCGTCTGAATAGTAATCTATCAATTCCATTTAGTCTTTGTCTAATATAACTGTATTTTCAGTTCATTTAATATAAATAAGGTGTTACAAAAATAAGAAAAAGTTATGTTGCAAGAATTAAAGCAGCTAAATTCGCCATATACAACTCTAGACTGTGTTAGTTTAATTCGTTTTCAGTTGCTAATACTAATTCTCTTTATAGTAGAATTTTATTAATATACAAAATTTGACTTAATTCGTAATGTTATTTTCTCATTAAATTTGTAAATAAGTACTTCAAAACGCAATTTTGCGTAGGAATAAATTAAGAGTAAATAAAACATTAAATAATTTTTAAGTTATTCTTAAACTAAATATGAAAAAAGAATTATATATTCAAATTTTATATATAGAAATATCCAAACGTAATAATAGAACAATTTAAAAATTAAAATTTTTGGTAATATTTTAAAATGTGACACATACGTCTTTAAGAGATTCTAGTAAAATAGTTATCAATATTTGTTTTATGACACGTTCTCAGACTTGTAAAGATATTCTATTATCGGGAATTTCTATTGTATAAAACAACAATTACTGAAAAATAAGAGTGGAAGAGAAAAGAGTAAGAGAGATTCACACGCAAGCGCTATTGTTCAATTCCGCTCTCCATTCGCTCGTGTCTCTTCCATTTTTTCATTTTTACTAGAATGTTTACGAACAGCTGGTGAGATTCCCATCTCTTCCATTTCCTTCCTAAATTTTGCATTATTCCATTGCACTTATGATTAATTCGCATATGTTTTTGTTGCACAATAATGAGCAATAAAGAAATATGTTCAGGCGAAATACAATCATCAAAGGTAAAGGGAAAAAGTAGATCTTTAATCGAGAAGTAGTTTACACATGCGACCAAGTCATCCGGATCACGGATTTCCCTCCTGTGTCCGCCTTCGGCGTGCTCTGGCGTGCTCTCGTTTTCTCTGGACTGGACCCGGTCGTTTATAGACAGGTGGGAAGGGTCACATGACGGGCGTCTCTGTAATTTGTCTTTTGTTTCCCCCCGCGCCTGGAGGAAGAAAACTTGCGAGGAAGAACAAAGGGCGGAAAGAACCACTATTTCGAACAGCACGGAGAGGAGAACGATTACCTCTCTTCGTTCTGTTCTCAACTTCTTCCTCTCTTCCCTCTTATCCAGCCTTCCCCCCTCTTTCTTTCCTTCCTTCTTCTCCATCGTTCTTTCTGTCTTTCTCTCGTTCTTTCGGTATCGAGAGGAACCTGCGGCGGTGCGACGGCGGCAGCGGCGTCGGCAGTGTAAACGTATGAAAAATGAGTGACGAGAATTTGAAACAAACGAGAAGACAGCCGGCTCCATGTCCGTGCTTTGACGTGTCCGAAACAGGTAGACGGCGGTCAGCGTGGAAGGTTACCGTGATCGATAACTTTTTGATCGTTTCGGATGCCTTCGGGCGTTTTAAGCTCGCCGCGGAATATTGCAAATCTGGATTCTGGAGAATAATCTGCTTTAAAATAGCTCTATAACATCTTAAATGCAAATTAATTTTGGACATAGTTTTACGGTAGAGAAACAATTTGTTTAATTGAAATATATATCAAACGTATCGCTTTAATAAAATCCTTTTATTAATGATACGTGTATAAATACCAAATAAAAATATAAATAAAATTTACATTAAACTGGGTCTTTACAAATATTTACAAATAACAAAATTAGTTCTCAATTCCCGTTTTGTATTTCTAAATTAAATCGACATTGTAAGAAAGCGATATTAATATAGATTTATATTATAATGTTCTGTGCTTATTCGAAGCAATAAAAGAATTATTCATCATCGCGTAAGAAGAAAGTAGCTAAGTATTTAATGCGCCATTGGGTAATTTGTGGCGAATATAAGCAAGGGAAGACTGTAAGGTGGAATCGGCATAAACTGTCGCTCATTACAGATTTACACCAAGACGTAGGATGGCCATGGGTGAGGGGCAACGAACAAAACTAAACGCACGGGAATAGAATGAAGGGAGTCCAAGTGGAATGGCTGGCAGGAAGGGCTTTCGGCTGCTTTGGTTTTGGTGGGCTGTCGGGGGTTGTGGCCTCTGCGTTGGATACGAGCTATAATCAATTAACAGTGAGCAAAACAAGAACTGCGGCCGACCACCGACCACGGCCGCAAAATATTTCGTACCTTCCTGTTCCAGTTTAACTGGAACCCCATCGCTACGTTCGAGTGGCTACCTCACTTGCTGATAGGGCTGTTGTCTAGGGGAATTGATTCCACCATTGCACCGATTATACGACGATTCAGAATATTGATACTGGCAGACGATTTAAGCCATTGTTGCTTTCAAAACTCTTATTTACTTGTGTGGGCATTTAAATACCTTTTGTGTGCACAAAATTTAAAATATTAAAATTCATATTTTTTCCTATATAGGTCCTCCTCATAATTCGTACATTTTAAGATAGTTATTTCAATTTTAATGTACTCTGTATGTATTTAGGATTATAAATATCTCTTCCAAAGTAAAATAACGCGAAATGTTGATTTTCAATTGTTCTTTTTATCATAATTTAGCATGTATTTTAAGAAGAACAATATAATTTTATTTATTTATCACGAAGCCTTTGTTCGCTTTGATTCATGATTGTGTGTCCACATCTTTCCGACTTGATTCTTGTTTGGCATAATAGCACTTCAGATATTAGCATAACTTTTTATATAGTTATCTTGTTGTAATGACGGAAAAAGAGAGCAGTCGCCGAGCTAGCTGGCATGTAGAACAGACAAAAAGAAGAAGGGAAAAGGGGTGGAGAGGAAGCATGAAAAAGGACAGAAATACAAGAACGGAAGAACGGTGATGGTAGGAAAAAGATATAAAAGCGGCACGGGAAGATTTGCGTGTTCGAAAAAAGTTGTTGGCAACATCGCGAGCCGTCGCCGTGCGCTAGCTTGGTGCTGCCGAAGACATGGCAACGTTGGTGCTCCGCACCAACCACCGCGGCGGCCATGTTGGACGTGCACAGGTTCGCCAACCTGTGATTATGGTGGGCGCAACGGCGAGTGGCCCTTCGTGTAAGAAAATTGGACGCAGGGATCTCTCCCGCGGTGAAAGAAAAGCAAGACGTACATATGCGTGGTTCAGACTGGCTGGGTACGTCAGAAGGCGTTGCCGATGCAACCTGCAATCATTGGGGTGGTGCGACGAGGTACATTCGACTTCTTCGTGCACGGCTGGCGAACGCGTAGTTTCGCCTCTCATGTTGATCCGCGATAAAAGATTATATGTATACCTAAAGGAGCAAGCCTGGCCTGGCTCATTCAAAAATTGATGTTCGCAAAAGTTGCGGTAGCATGAGTCATAATTGGAGGGATACGATCTTTGATTAATGATATCTTTGGGTTCACCATGATAGCACTATAGCTGTTATTTCATAATAAAGACTCACGAGACTTCGTGATAACCACTTGGAGTTAGCCCGTTCTTGGAAGCTAATGTCGATCGCAATATTACTGATTATATAGTTTAGCGCATTATTTATGACAATTTTATAAAATATTTATTTTGCAAATAACTATATAATTGTAAGTTATACGTGGAGAAATTTTATTTTAAACAAATCTTTGCTTAGCATGCTCGCTTATGACATACGTAAAATAATTATGTGATAAGGTACACATTCCCAGCTAAATTATAGTCGAGGAGTGATCGATGTTGGACACTATTTTATATTTTTATATGATCTTTAACTTCATCATAATTATTTTTATATTAAACTAGTATATGTGAATATATTAAAAAAAATGTCCTTTTATAAAAAGTTGTTTTACAGTTGAATTTACGTTGAATCAATGCTAGTTGGAAACATAGTATGTACGCATATATTGTGTACTCGATGTAGAATTCGCACAAAAGTAGTGTAAAAATCATGTAAAAATATTTACAATTGCTCAATTAACATAAAAATTGTTTAAATGAGGTTGAAGATAATAAAAATATCAAATAGTAGACATCGATCATTTGTCGACGCATCGACGTCGAACCGACGTCGATTCGACTAATCACTTCTGACTGAGATAAGTGGAGCTATCTAATACAAACAAGCCAATTAGTTTTGCTTTGCGATTTGCAATCGGAATTAATTCTGTGATTATCGTACACATATACTTTGACTTTGCGATCACGTCTGGTACTTTGTCGCTTTACATGCTTTTTCTTCTCCATAATCTCAACAGAACATTCTCATGCAATTTAAATAATGACTTATATAACAAAAGAAGTCCATTTCCAGTGGATGTTTCAGCATTTTTTTTCAGGGATTAAATAGCAAGGTTTAATGCGTAATTTGTGTTGCAAGGACAATAAGATAATTTAAATATTCCGAGGAAAAATTATAATATTTAAGAACAAATTAATAAGAATGTTTTTTTTGCGCTGAATATCTCCATGTAAAAAAGACTTAATTATATCATAAACTCAAATTTGCGAAGCAAAAAGATTAAAAAGAAGGGGTAAAAAAACGAGCTTTATTATAGTGATGAAAAAAAAATTAAATACAATTTATTATTATATATTACAAATAGATACGATACGTTTCGACTTTACTGTGTCATCTTTAGTTGAGAGTGTATAAAACCAAAACACTAATAATTTAATTTGAATATGTCATTGTTAAAATTAAATAAAGATATTATTTTTTTATGTCCTTCCATACAATGTTAATTTTCAATTTTATATTTTCTGTACGATGCAACTGTCGATGTAGTTTCTATTTAATTTTGTACAATAACATGTTCAAATTAAATTATTAATGTTTTGGTTATTACACTTTCGACTGAAGATGATTTAATAAAGTTGAAACGTATCGGATCTATTCGTAACGTATAATAATAAATTGTATTTAATTTTTTACATCCAATAATTTCTTGTTCTTTGATCTTTTTTAAAAATCTGTTTACTTAATTATATGTCAAATACAACTTTTAAAATAATGTTTTACAAAAAAAGATTACGTTAAAAATCTGCAAAGTTACATTAAAAAGCGCGACCGAAAAGTAGCAGTGATACTTAAAGTATAGAGCGCTTTGTATATGAAACGGGAGTGGTCTCCAGGGGGGATGAAAAGCCATCTTTCCATTAGACGCGAGATTGATTTTGTGAGCGCACCTTTCGTAACGAGATGTCGGTGTGCCCCGATGTTCGAACACTAATGTGATTAAAATAATCCAACGGTGATCAAAATACATAACGGTTCCTGATTTTCTCGGATCAATTTCCTCTGGTTTTACCATGTGGGCAAATTGAGGGTAAAAATAAATTAGAATTACATGTGGTTACGTGATCCCTGCGTAAGCCGGCGTTTGCAGACATTAAAATCCCGAATTGAGGTATATACAATATGTATACTTCAAGCGTATGTGCAAACAGTTATATATAAAATCAATATCAGTAATAATTTTATGTATTTTAGTTCCGTCCTCATAAATATTTAAGGCGCTTCTATCGCGTTCAGCGGGTGCTGTACCCCCTGAGGAACAAATTCGAAACTAATTTCACGACAATTTGCGGCACAGAACGTAGAATCCTTCAACAATTTTTTGAATTATGGTTCGAGTTGAGAGATTCTCATTACATCCTCCATTCGCGTTACGACCGCCTTTTTCCGAGCTCTTCTGAGCTTCTTGTCCCGGAGCAAGCTTCTTGTCTACTGCCGTCGTCTCCAACCCCTCCCCTCCCACCTCCTCCTTTGGGACCGAGAAGTCGTAGCCGGATAAAAAGTTTATTTTAATCTTTACAAATTTTAAATCCTTCGTGCGGCTTACCCCAACGTTCATGTAAACTGTCGCGAGAAAATAAGAGCTAGCCCCTCCACTTCTTTCATCTTTCCCAAACCCACCCCTTATTTCGTAAATCTTGTATCTCCTTGATATTCTGACCAAATACTTTGAAAAATATGTTCTCGTTAAATAACAATAGCAATTCCATGTGAAAATTTTGTTTTGTTCTACTTTGTTCTACTTCGTCTTGTTTAACGTTTTGCTTTTATTGTGTATTACATATTAGGTAGTTTTAAATATCTTTTTTTTAATTCTCTTTAAATGTCACGCTAAACATTATCGAAAATTACTTATTACATATTTAAGATAGCTCTACTGGACGATGGAATCATAATACTTGAAGCATACCTAAGCATTTAATAATAGGTATACCTAAGAAGTTCTGAAGAAAAACGTAAGACGTAAGTTTTCCCGTCGATATATACGTATTTGCTAGATCAATATCGCTGTAATTTATCACGTATTATTATTAAAATGGAAACTTTGATTTTTCCTAATTTTATTTAATTATTTTCGGTTGAACAAATATTAGGTATTATTGCTTTCGTATACATATGTAAAATGTATTATGCAACATCAATAATTCGGAAATCAATTAATTATATATATTTTTAACATATTGAAAACTTAAATATTAAGTAAATATAGATATATTTAGTTTTAATAAATATTGATTATTTTACTTTGTTTGATAATTGTATTGTTATAATATACAATTATAATATACAGATATTACGTGAAAATATTCTATCGTAACATTGACGATGGTGTTTCCGCGATGGTATAGTCGCGTTCGAGAGAGTGAAGAATCGTACGCGATGTTTCGACGGATCAATATCGTAGTAATTAGGCGTCTGTCAGCTGGGTCGACTCACGTTTGAAAAGAGAAGCATAGTCGATAACCGTGAGCAATTTGCGCACACTGTTTTCTTTCCCCAAGCTTGTATACGTGTGTTTATGGTTAGGTTTGACCATCATCTACTAATCGACGACACTACTATTTTCTCAATTGAGTTAATTATATGAAAAATATTAATCTCCAAGTAAGTAATCGCAATAGCCGGTTTAATAATACTGATTGAAAAGGTGTCTCACAAAAAATGCATCAATACACATATATATGAGGTAAAATAATTGCGTTGCATCATATTACAAACGGTGAAACTAGCAAAGAAAAAGAAATTAAGAAGTATATGCGTAGCGTGAAATATAGTCCGTTTGAATTTTTCATATGTAAAAATAGTGAGTAACGTAATTCATCGAAAATCAGTTCCTGCTTGCCACGCGTATATATGTAGAAGCGAAACAAAACCCAGGGCACGCTTCATTAATCGCGTTACTATGAGTTATTGCGCCTGACATAACGAGTGAACAGAAATCTTGCCGATTATTCGAATTAGCCGAGGAAAACGTCTACCAAAAGAGAAGTTTAGTTCTAAGCATGCATCAGGCCGTCCGCGCGGCCAATAGGAAGTGACGTTTATACGCAGCCGGCAATAAATTAACTAATATCACGAGTTACCTTTAATTAGTCTTGAGCCAGCGGCACCGCAAGGTTTCCTTTTCTGATTTTTTTCTTCGTTTTATCATGAGACGAGCGGATTATTAATTACACAAATTTCTTAAGAACGTTCGTTATACCGTACATCAGCATTTCAGGTAATTACAAAATCACGTGATTGACTTACAGCGAACGCCAAAAGAACCGTTTCGAAAGCAGTTTTAATTATCAATTTCCGCTGAACGTGGCGATTAATTAATCGGCGAGAGCAGTAACAATGATGTTAGGGGAACACATGACTGCGAACGAATCAATTTTTTTCTTCATCGCGCTTTTCTCTCATTCTCTAGATTTTGTAAGAAAAAAAGTATATGCATAAGTATATGTTTTATATCTAATCTGCGAGATACTTTTTGTTTTTTGTTTCTCACTTTTCATCTATCGCATTTTTACCTCTTTGTACTATTTTATTGACAATTCGTGTTTCTTGTCACGTGTCTCTTGTCTCTTTCGAAGTTTGTATTCATTCTATCTCGCCAATTTCGATAAATTGTGAAGGGGCAAAAAGTTAATAAGCAAAAAGTAAAAAGAAAACAAAACAGAAAACAAAAAAGCACATTGTAGATTAACCTTTATAGTTTTTAAATATAATAAAATTATGCAAGCTACAAGACAACTTTTCAAAAATTGTTATTGACTATATTCAGATTTTAGAGTCCATAACGTCAGTTAGATTATTTATAGGATATATTATTTCCAAGTGTCTCTCGTTGTGCGCTCCTAAAGTCGCATCAGAAAGTAGTAAGCGCCACTTGTTCGTCGAAATTACGGCGCTGATCGTAAGTCCTAAAACGTGCCTGGCATCTTAAAGAGAAAGAGAAAGCGTCTCGTCTCGAAGATATAAAGGGTGCGAGAAAAGATAAAAAAAAACAGGAAAGGGTAGAAAAGGGATTCCGTGGTTGCAGTTAAATAAAACTGACAAAAATCGGCCCCGGAGGGCACGAAGGGTCGGTCTTGGGACGGAGGAAGGACGGATACGTGGAGAGTACTCAGACGGGCGCCATGTGTATAATAATGTTAAAGAATGTTAAATGCGGGAGGGTTTCGGAGATCCGAGCCGCATACATTAGTTGTTAACAATGCTATAAAGGACACTCGCCCTGTGTCTCACCCTTCATCTCGCGGAACGGAGATACACAAGTCTTCTCTAGCGCGACTGGATTTACGACCACTCCTTTCCGTGCGATTCTTATGCAGCGCAATTCAGTAACATGTAGTACTTGTATTGATATCGATCCTCTACATGTATAAGATTTTCATAGAATAATGTAATGTTTGATACGAATTGATCGAAAGGATCGTAAAACTTGCTGTTATCGTGTATCCGCGCACATAGAAATAATAAAGATTGTGTAATACCGTATAATAGTTATTTTCAGTAACGTTTTAAGCAATTATTGTCCTGCCTCCAATACGTTATATAATTTAATATGAAACAATTTTATATTTTAATTCAACACCATAATATGTTTAAAAGTATATACTATATATAATTTTTCTTTTATTATAAGTCAATTTTCAAGAGATTTTGATCTTTAGTGATAATGCCATGCTAATGTGGTCCGAACTCTGGAGTTCTAGAGTCCAGTACGTCCTAAGCAACCCCGTGTGTAATAATTTACCACCCGTGTCGACTCGTGCACGCGGTCAACCCTCGTGATAATTGTTTAAACCGACCACTGGCCAACCCTTTAGTCCGACTCGAACACCATTCTGAGACCTACTCGCTCCTGTGAGCTTCGTGTACTTTCTGTGTAGGGCGCGTAGGAACTTTATTACGATTGAATCACTTCTCTTATTGCTAAACCATATATAAAAGTTAAACTATAAATTAAAAATGTTTTTTACAAATACATATTTTAACACAAACATTAACATTTTTTTAGCAAAATAATTTTTAATTATTCGATAAATTTAAAAAATTCAGGAAGTGGATAGACACACTTGCAAAAGGATATTAGACGATATTGTGCAATGTAATTTGAAGATTTGTAAGAAAGAAATTCTATTGAATGTGTGTTTGGAAAACTTTATCGAGAGAAAACTTTAGCCGAGGGAGAAATGCCGCGAACGCGGAAAGTTATCTCCTCAGGATTGATCAGTAGAATTTCAAGTTCTGCTCCAGCCTCCTTTATTCAGTCCCGTTGAAATGAAGGAAGTTTTATATAAATACAGCAAAACATGAAGTTTATCCTATTTTAGTAAATCGAGAAATTGCACTTTGCTTCAATACACAAGTATCAAGATAAAAATAAAATATCATACGAGTTATATAAATTAAACATTATATTTTTTAAAGTAATATAAGTGTTTGAAGTACGGTCAAAGCGGAACGAAAAAATATGAAATGAGGCTCTAAAATAAGTACCGAGTAGAGCAAAAGCATCGCAATGGAAAGGGTTTGGACAGTCTCCAAGAGATATAGCGGCGAGGAAAACGCAACGACAAGTGGAAGAAAGAGGGGATAAAGAGCCCGAATACTCGGTCGAGTAAAACGAATGCAGAAGAGGAAGTCTGGAAGAGCGAGAGTGCGATAGCGAGCACATAATAGGGAAATGATTTGCTCCTTGTTAGATAAAGGCCCTGCGAGGGGACTTGCGAAAAGAAATATTGCTCCCAATGAAAGGAAGTGGGCGATGGGCTACATGGCGGTGGGGCGTTGCGGGGTACGAGGGTGGATCCATTCACTTGTAACTGCTCCTTCGCCGGTCGTGTTGGGTCATCCATACGCGAATTCTGCAGCTCGATTAAGAGTTAAATAGTACGAGCGTGCTTTGTCGCGGAATTAACCACATATCCTTTTCTATCCTTTTGAAAATCCTTTATTCCTATTGCTTTTGACTATTGACAATGTGATTACGGATATATAAATTTGCATATCACTCCATTTACTACGTTCATATTTTTAAATATATTTTTTACAACAATGAAAATAATTCTTTTAGACGTTAATTATTTATTTTTTATTATGTTTTCCTATTAAACTGTAAAAAATATTAATTATTGTTAATATACTCTAAAGTAATTAGTAAATTTATAACTAAAACAGTATCCGACGAACGAATTTAAAATACAGTATTTTGTTTAGTCACTTTAATTACTTTGAAATCATCTGCTGTCCTCTGCAGCCGATTCGTTTCAAACTCTGACCATCAATTTTATCCAAAAATATCTTTTTGTGCAAGCTATCAATAAAGAACAGCGTACTCATTAATTTTAACATACATATGCATATACGGTATATATAATTTGTTTCTCATAATTGAAGATTATACATATAATAAGATCCGTATTTGTTTATGTTGCATAATAAAAATTTGAAACAATAACGATTATATACTTAAAATAATTAAGTTATTACTGGTAAATATATAAACGTTTATAAACAATAATTTTTATGTATATTTTTGTAAATTTAAGTAATATGTAAAAACAGATGAGATAGCAACATTCGCTCATATATAATAAATAATCGAGCCACAATTTAACTTCGCATTTCTAGAGCGAGTTAGCTCGAGAACAAGGTGTTATCCGAGCGGCGTAAAAAGATTAGGGTAGAGGCGCGATTCTGGGAATGAGTCGACGCGTCCAACGAACGGAGAGGGTGAAGGCTGGTACTCGCGCTACGTCCGGGGGATGGTGGATGCCCGTGAAGGACGGAGGAGGATGTGTTGGTAGGGTATGCATGGCGGCGGAGAGTCCAGTAGCGATCATCAATCAGAAAGGCAGTCAGCCGTCCGTCAGTCGGCCGGCTGGTCAGCCACGTCCAGCGTGTACAGAGTTTCGCGCGGGAGGTTTCCTACCTACGAATCCGCGAGTCATGCTTGGACTGTCATCCTGACAATCGATTGAACCTGAGCACTAACATCCAATTCCGGAATTGTTCTTTCCATTATTCTGCTATGCCTAAGGATTCTATTCGGTCATTCCATGAAGTAGATACAGACGTAAGGAACAGCCGAGCGGAGACGTTCTCGTTTATTAATGGAAAAATGAAATTGCAACGCGCATCTTGATTCGAATAATTCACCTTGAACTGCTTAACGTATAATAATGAAAGCATTATATCATCGTTATGGACTTTTAATCTAGTAATACTAAATATATTAAAATTAAAAAAATAAGCTTACAATGATAAAAATATATAAAAACATACAAAATATACGGAGAAAATGGTTTAGTTACACATATTGAGTTATAATATTAAGTATAATAATTAAGAATAAACTTTAATATCGAATTTGTACTGAATATATTGATTCTGATGCAATAACAAAGTTTTTCTCTATTCAACAAAAATATAATGTATGTAATATAATATATGTAAAACAGATCCGAAGAATAATTCACAAACATTTGTATATTTATATCTAGATCAACCAAATGTGTAAGAAAATATACGATATTACGATGTGCGTGTGTCCCCTTCTCGAGAAGAAACAAACTTTTCTCAAAAGTGTTACAAAAAAGGGTCGCTTGAAGTTCTTATTCCTCATATTTCTATAAGACTGTCGTAAACAATTGTCCAAAATGCTAGCAACTTTTTGTGTGACTTGTTAATAAATTTATGAAATTTTACATTTACTCTCTCTCTCTTTCTCTCTCTTTTTCTCTCTCTGTCCCTCTCTCCTGTTATTATCGATGTTCAACGTAGCATGCCTTTTTATTGGCGTCCTGACATTTTATAAACAGAGTGGCTTGAGCAGGATTTTCCCGTCGCGACGGATTCGAGTTGACGTCAGGGAGTTGAAAATCTTTCAGCGCGATATTGGCCTGGTCTGGCTAGCTAATTACTCTAGACAGTCCCACTCCCTTCTGCCGACAATTTCCCCTTCGCCACCTACTCTCTTTCTACAGTTCTCTCTTTCCGTTAGACTTACAGTGTCCACCCTAGCGTAACCGTGCGTTGTCTTCGCAAAAGAAAAGAGGCTAGGGTAGGGTGAACTCTCCATTGCTCTTGGGGCTAATGTACCCTAAAGTACTTATAGTCCACACTGGTTGTAAACGTCCGCGTGATATTGCCGCTAAGTTAATTTTAAATCTGTATTAACGCAGTATTCATCCGTAATATTTAGCAAAAAGAAGTTTATATAAATCGCATCTATGCCAATTTATAGATTTAATGTAGTCTTTTACATTCATAAGTGCGAATCTGTCGAATGTTTATAATTTTAGGAAAACAACGATTGCGTTTGTTGCAACTAGAAAAAGGTTAAAATTTTTGAAATTTGTTTTTATACGTCGATTGCGGACAACTTAAATTAAAATCGCCAAATTGTAAATTAAGGTCTGATTCTCCAACGATTCAGACGTAGTTTGTTCATCCAAAGGATGCAATTCTCCATCGTTGAAACGAATCAAAAGGACATGTCATACCATTTCGCTCGCTGTGGTCCTACCGTCTCTTGTCTCGCAAAACGGTGCTTCCTTGTGTCAATGTCCTGATGTTACGTTTGACGTCGACTCAAAGAAACGTCAGAATAGCTTTTGAAAGCATACCCACTCACTCAACGAAAAGAAAGAGAGAGAGAGAGAGAGAGAGAGAGAGAGAGAGAGAGAGAGAGAGAAAGAGAGCGGCACTTTGATCACCGAATGACTCGCGACTTTGCATTATGAAGCTAAACTGTCGGCGAAGAAGAAATGTAGGCTTTTGCTCCTGTAGAGTTGAAAACTTTTTATCGCTCTGTGAGGCCCATTACAGGCAACAGGTTTTGGTTGATCCACTCCAGGAAGAAGAGGGGGTTAACAGGTAGGAAGGAGGTACGGAGCACTTTCTAAATTACTTTATACGTATGTTCAAAATCATAAAACTAATGACATTAGAATTTTATTTGTATCGCACTCGATATTACGTATCGATACGATACTTAATACCTTTTTTTCTAATTTTATAGTTTGATTAATCGTTTAGAAAGTTTACAGTGAAATCCGTGTGGACCGCGGCAAATCTTCGAGAAATATGACAGGTAACATTGAAGACAATATATTACGTGTTATGAAACATTAAAATCATTGCAAACTTGTTGATCTTCATTTTTCTAGTAAAAAAGGTCCTTATATTGGCGAAACTCTAATCAAACGTGAAGCGTGCCAAGCGATTGGTCGAAATAATCCAGCTTTCTCTCGGCGATTACGTGATACTCAAACTACGATAAACGTTAATGGTAAGCATCGTAACTAGAAGTCAGGAGTTACCAAGCTCGCTCAGATCAGCCCGCTATTTCTTCGGTCGCTTTTCCACTGCTTTATCCTTAATCGCTCTTTCAGCCACCCGACATCCCTGTCTGGCGTGGCGCGATTCACCCTCGCGACTCGACGTAGCCAGGCGGATGGTTCCGACCGGGAAAAATAATACATTAGAAATTCAGATGACCGAGAGAGGAGGTCGCGCCGCGATTTATCAAATAAAAGCGGTAGTACAGTCAAATACCCGTCCATGTCGTCAGTGGAAGCGACAGTTCATTTTTAATATAAAGCGCGGGCGGGGGTGAGATCTTCCGGGATGCAGCGACAAAAAGAATATGGTAACTGCCCTGCCGGGTCACCTATCTCTAGATCTATGGATTTACGATAGAGAGTATCTAATGGTTTGCGAAAGTTACGGCTGTAGATAATCTATCACGTTAGACGCATGTTTTGTTTGCATTGCCTAAAAAGTGTTAGACTAGACACTTTCTCGTTGAAACACAAAAATGTTGAGCTCGTCACTATCACACTTCAAAAAGTTGTTGGAATTATATATAAAGTTGAAAAATATTTAAAAATATTGAGGAAACAGATAATAATTTTTTCTATTGTCACGTGATATTCGTGACCTGTCCACCTCTTCATCCATCATAAGCTCTCATCATCTCTCAACTGTCTTCTCTACGGCTCAAGTTCCTCTCAGATTCTCACTTCCATCCTATCGCGAAACCTGTTAACGCTTAAACGGTTTATAAACAGTTTGGCAATTTATTAAACTGGCACAGTCAAGATTCTTTAAATACGATCTCGTAGGATGTATACTTGGGCGTTACGCAATTTTAAAATTTTCAGTTTTTGGTTTCAGACAAACTAGAAATTTTTGTTATTAGAAATATTTCTCACTCAAATATTACTTGCACTTACGTATAAAGGTATTCACTTGAATGTCGCAAAGTAGACAAGTAAGAGCAACTGCTTAAAAAAATACATGTGTTACACAAATCAGAGAAACTTAGTGAAAGTAGATTTTACCTCTAATTAACATTGATTAAAAAATGTTGGTGCAATTTTTCGCACTGTTGTAGGCATGTACAATTAAAATAATTAGAATAGTTGTTAATGTAACCGGCTTGCGGACTTGCTTAGTGGGGAATAAGATTTTTAAATGATAAAAAGTTATGTTTGTTTTTACGATCACTTATGGTTGACCCTCCGACATATGTTATCGTCTTTTTTGCAAATTTTTACACCTCTTTTCCTTTTACGAGTGTAAAATAACAGATATAGGAACCCTCAATGTCTTTTATTCCCTGCTAGAAAGGGGAAGATACGAAAAGCATGGCGAAAGATGTCTATCTGACAATATCGTCGCCATTCTAGAGAGCTTCACCTTCGAGCATTTGCATAAAATTATTATTGTCGTAGAAAATCGTGGCTGTTTCACTTTCTTTATGGTACATCGTAGAGTATCATCGATTGACTCACATTACGCCATTCTCCATCATGAATTATATATTTACATTGTATTATATTATATTATTTCTTTTTTTATTTATATGAAAACACATATCATTATATAAAAATATTAATATTAGCAATAGTCAGATTAATGTTATTTATTCGTACATTAGAATGTATAAATGTTAATAAAATAAAAGTTTATTTTGTTTCGTTTTCAAAAATTACATTGTGCGATTTGCAATTTTTACTAGAAATGAAAAAAAAACAGTAATAAAGAGAGAGAGAGAGAGAGAGAGAGAGAGAGAGAGAGAGAGAGAGAGAGAGAGAGAGAGAAACAGAGAGGAAATACAACGGTAGGAAACCCCACGCTTTTATAGCGCTCCATTTGGCGTAACAACGAGCGTGGAAACTTCTTTTAGTGCCGGGCTACAGATTCCGGGCCGAAACAGGCGTACGATTATGGGGTTTTAGATTATCAATTTGTTATACCGTGTTTATTATTTTAGTTCAGTGCAAACGGTTGAGCCACCCGCATCTCGCTACTGAAACCCCCTGCTGCAGCTGTGAAGCGTCATACTCGGACGATTTGGGGGATAATCTGGAATATTTTATGCCGTGTTATTCCTCCAGATGTTTTGCACCAAGGTAGAAGTTGGGAAAACTATACGAAAACGTATGAGAACTGTTTTTTTCTTTCTATATGATTCATTTTGTGAGATTACGGACTCTGCGTCGATTATTTGCAATCATTTTCTGCAACGGCTGTTAACACTCCCCGCTGTTTGAATGGTAGCTGTAATATCTATGTATTGCAAGTATCGTATATATACATAGCCTTTAATCTGTCGATTCATTAAAGTAGGAAATTTTAGAAGCAGTACTTTCCTTTAGTAAAAACTCGTTCGTACGTTATTATTATAGTGATTTAATAATGCCAGTTAAAATAATACAATAATTTCCATTTAGAATACATATGCCACAGTATTTTTAATTGGGATAACGAGATTAGCAGAAATTAATTATTTATATTAGTGAATATTGGAAAAAATTATCTTCAGCGTATTGTATCATACATTGAATTCGTTTTTATAATATCGTAGAATATCGTCATTTCAAAACTTTTTTCCTTTCCACAAGTAACCGCAAAGACCGCGGGCTGTGGAGTATCATAGTAGCTGGGATTTTCTAGGAGAGTTATCTCTAATTCAGCGAGGATTTACTCGCCAATGAATCTTTAAATTAGATGCCGTTCTTTTCGTACTGCGCTCCTCCCGGAGGGTAAAGCCCCGTTCGCTCAATCACCTATATCATGGAATCGCCAAGTATAGTCAATTCGTTCCACCCTTCTTTCGTTATCGAGTCTTTACGCTCTCCTACCCCTCAATTTCACTCCGCTATATATCGATATTTGTGTCTCGCCGTAGGCTCTTGGAAAATCCCCGCTTTTATGCCTATCCTCGTTATTTTCACTCCTTACGGAGTTTAAGACTGCGTCAAAATTTTATTTAACAATTTTGCGAGCATCAAACTATCAGCGGATTACTATTAGTGGCATCAAGTATCACCGCTATATTAATTAATGACGGAAACGCAGCCCGACGTAGTTTAGTAAGAAGCAGTTCGGCCACGAAAATGGCCGTCCCGCAGGAGGGTGTAAGACGGAGGACGGAAGATAGTGGCGCGAGGATGATGATAATCCAGCTTCTAGCCTAGTCCTATCCCGAGGGATGCAGGGATTAATTGACACATCGGCGTCTTGGAGGAGTCTGCTGGGCTGACGCCTCCGCTTTGGCACCCACCGACGTGACTGATGAGACGCCTCGAACAAGGCGTTGGGAAAAACACTCGTAGATTCGTGGCTTTTTTGTAGAAAAGGTATCCAGCAAGAATTACCGACGAAGCACGGAACGTCGGTCGCGCCTCTTCTCCTGGCAAATAACTCAACTAATCAGACCACGTTCTCCTTCATCGTCCCATCTACGGCGTCCCCGAACTAAAACATCTCAGCTGGAGGGCACGTAGATGTAACAGATTGAAATTTAATACGAGCAGTATGGTGACACATACGAAAAGACGAGATGTTACTTAAGGTTTCGTAGGACACACCGTCCCCCATCACGCCGTCTTGGATAGAAATTCATTAATGTAGGTTTGACAGTTAAAATCGTAATAACGGAATAATGAGTTTAATTTCTATTAGCTATAATTCATGAAAATTTTGTCATTAAAATGGAAAAAGTTCTTTTAAGGAAGATAATATAAATTAAGTCAAAATCTAAATAACGAGTTTAATGTAAAATTTTTATTAATATTGTTACAAATTATGCATTTAATATTATGTGAGATGTAATTGTTTAAATTATATATTTAGAAAGTTAGATTTATGTAAAAAATTTTAATAAATTCGTAATTTTCATATGCTTCCATTGCGACAAACATAATTATAAAGAGATGCATGATTGTTATATATAGGCTCGCAAATCACAAAAAGATGACCGAGGTAGCTCGCGATAAGGGATAACATGGTAGTTGAAAGCAAAGAGCCGACGTGTACGAGGCGTCGGTGGCGGCACCCCATGTGAGTTATGGCCGTCCCGACGCTCTCTCCTGCTAGTCCTGGGCTCAATTTACAGATGATTCCGCGTGTTACCGCCTGGCCAGCGGCTGGTTAACCTCCGTGCCAAACACTTAATCTTCCAACGTGTCCTGTGGACGGACCGACCACGTTTTGGAGTCGGCATGACGTTAAATCGCCGTTGTAAACGCAAGATCGATGTCAGAAAGAGAGAAACGGGGATAGATAAATAGACCAAGACGTTTGTAGGGTCCCGGACGTTGCCGAACGGCGACCCTAGTGGCCCATAAAGTTAGCCAACCCTTCGGATTGTATCGCTATCATTTACTATTATATGAGCTTCAATGACGTGCGAAGTATCAAGCAAAGTAACATGTAAAATTAATGCACATTAAGATATAATCTACATACTTTTTTACTATTATTTACTGTATTTAAAAAAAAATACAATTAGCTTATTGGAAGTTCCTCAAATTAATTTCGCTACGGTAAGCCGTAAAAATATTTGTGGATACTTCTTCTCGTTTTCCGTGCAACTTGTTGGCTATTGTAAGGCTATCGAGGACCAATAAATTTGCGCTGCGAATCTCTCCACAAATTTATCGTTGGTTGGTCCTCGATAGCTTCGCAATAGCCAACAAGTTGTTGGAAAAACAAGTCCTGTGAATATCTTTCTCTGACTTAACGTAGAGAAGTTAATTCGCGACATTTTTACTTTGTATCGTACACAATTTCATCAAATCTTTTTTATATTTAATATTAAATGTAATAATAAATAATAAAGTAAAATGTATTTTTTGATATGCAAGGCATTAATTTCACATGTAAATTATACATTACATATAAATTGTAAATGCATGACAAGTTGTGCAAATTAAAAGGCGCAGTTCCGTTCAGAAACAATAGATTTTGTCTTCAAAGAATTTTTCCCATCTGAGTGCCATGTTTTTAGAGGACAAAATAATGCGTCATAATTAGCTTTTTAAGGTTTGCAAATATTCCGAAATTTGTGGTATTGACACGTTATGTGTTCCAGATGTGCGGCATTCCTAGCAGGAAAGCAAAGGCTTGAAACTGTTATTAGCCGACGGATAGTAGGCACCCCGCGGTGAGCCACAATGTAGCGGCGAGGAGCCAATAGACTCCTAATGCTGTAAACGGTATGCCGAATCCTAACGACCATGTTAATAGACATTCACGTTGTCACCATGTTTCTTGACAAATTTCATGATCGTGTTTATTTAACGTAGATTTTAAGAAATGGACATTAATAGGTCTTTTTTATTCTCCGAAATTTTTAAATTAATATAAATTTTAATTAATATGATTTCAATCAACACAGTTAAGTTTATAATAACAATCAGTTTACCTTATTTTTTTATTATTTTTTACAAGTAAGAATTAAATGTATGATTCGTTTCAAAATTATTAATTATTCTTATTAGGTATATATTAATTAATAATTATTTTTATTAATTATATTATAATTAATTGAAATTAATTGAAGAATATTTAACCAATACAGTAATTTTTCAATAAATATATTATTATAATTAATCAATAAATATTATTATAATTGTATTAAAAATATATTAAATTCTTCAGAGTGATCGTTATTTTCAAGGTTTTTTTAAATTCTTTTTAAATTTTAATAATCAATTTCTTATTTTAATTATTTCTCTTGTTAACAGTTAATTTACCAAACAATTTTGATGACTTACCTTGTTGATTACTTTTTCTAGTAGTTTTCTTTTCCTTCATCCATGGATACTCTGGAACATTGACACCCGAGGGGTCAGCGACACCATGGGGATCCATCATGGTATGATACGCGGGATGATGAGCACCAGGACTGATAGAACCAGCGGTCCCCGGTGAATGTTGCAGGTTGCTGTCCCCAGCTAACTGCGGCAATGCCGTCATAAATTCGGCCATGGAGGGCTGACTGTTGATGAAGCCGGTTTCGGCGGATCCGCATGTTGGATCCATGGCTGGATGATGAGTTCCGTGCGGGGGCAGCCCGGCTGGGGTACTTGCCCCCGCGGCCACCGTGGCCAGCCAGAAGCCGCCCCCTCCGTCGTTCGCCAGGACGGGTGTCGTCGGCCTCGTCTTCACGGTCGATAACTCTTTACTTGCGTGGACCAAATTCTGAAGATGATTGTTGAGCTGCAGATTGCCAGTGTTAGACAACTGCGATTGGCGCGGATCCTCTTCAGGGTGTACTAATGTTTGTTGCTTGCTACGCATGGAACAATACGCGCCAACTTGCAATCGCAGATAGCGTTGTTTATCTCTTTTGATGATGAATGTAGCAATCAGAGAATGATTTGATGTTAATTGTTGACTGAATGTGATCGTGGAATGTGAAGTGATCTTTTTCCACGATGTCCTTCTTCTACTCGCGATGTAATTTCACAACATATAGACTTGGAAAAACACTTTATGTATTTATATTCATTTAGCAAATGTCTCACTAAGTTTCAATTATTTCTCAACTTTTAAAACGTATATATATGTAAACATTTATATTTAAACATCGTAGTCATTAATCGTGGAAATTTGTTAAGCCAAAATTTGCTTTCAAGAAGGCTAAAGAAAAGCATGGATCAGCTTGTGCAGCCTATCAGCTATTATTGTTTCTTTTGTATATTGTCTCGTTAGTATGTTCTAAAACTTTATTCATTCTTTTTACTTTAATATCTCGAAATCAACTTTACTTTTTTATGCAAGCTTTTCGGGTATCACTTTTCCTCGATTACATTTATTACTTACTTGCGTTATGGTTTATGCCAGGGGTACATTGATCAGCAATTGGTTAACTACAATTGTTTAGTACATATTCACTACACACTATAGTACTCACTATGGTATATCATCATCATCATCATCATCATCATCATCATCATCATCATCATTATCATTATAAACTGTGTATCCGTACTCATTTTCTCTTACAAATTAACTGCAGGAATAACTGGTCTGATAACGTTTAACTCTGGTATCAACGAGAAGCAGATTGTCGGACCACGCTGTGAACATGACACTGCTTACTCGTGGTTAACATAGCTCGGACAAGAGATCCGATTTATAGATCCGCCAGCTGAATGCGGGAACAACCAAGCACAGATCACCACTGTCACACGTAGTCGCGACAAGTTGATCGATAGTCCGACCGATCGACGGAGAACGCCGTGCCGAATCGCGCGTACCGCGGCTGCCGTCAGCGTGCCGATCGGCCGAAACCCAGGCAAGCGGGCTAGGGTACGCGAAGCCAGTCACCGATCGCGGTATACTTGCTAAGTGACGGAGGAGAGAGAGAGGATGTAGAGATAGCAGCCGAGGGAAGGTGGGGGTCCGTGAGAGGTCCGTGGTGGAGGTACCCACCAAGCGCGAGAAGGTGCGGCAGGAGAGGCGAAGGACGTCCCGTAGAAAGAGACCGTCGTCTCCAGTCTCGCCAGGACCAAAATTTCCACGATCTTTTTCGCCTCTCCGGTGTTCCCGGTGTCTCTGTTGTTACTGCTGTCTCTTTCCTCGTTTCGGGAGGGGGCGGCTGGGAGTCCACTTCGGCATCGAGGTGGAAGTCGTCCTTTAATGTGGCGGCGGCCCCAGTCACGTGACTTCACTCGCCGGAATGGAGCGACCAATCGTGAAGCGGTAACACGAGCGGTGAGGCACAGCCCTCCGCCGACGTAGGCGGGCTGGCCTGTCGTGGCGACGGTGGCCTTGGAGGGCTCGGAGGGCACACAGCCAGGAGGGTACGACGACCAGGTCCGTGCCGTGAGAGTGCAGGCGGGCGACTCTCATGCGGACGAGCACGAGGCTCGTTTGGGCGGCCACGGTTACCCGGCGCAACTGTGGGCGGTACGCGCGAGCGCGTCGTTCGGTATCTTGCCAAGTGGTGGGGTACTTTCTCACGTGCTCGGCCACGCGGTCCTCCACCTTCGCTGGATGAGCCTCCGAATCAAGGTACGATAGTCTCTCGCTTTTATTAACCCTCGAATGATACCGCGAATTCATCGTCATGTCCGTGAAACGACCAAAGAAGTTAAAACCAGTTCGTCAAATCGCGCTATTTACTCTCGACACGTTCCGATTTCCTTTGGACCTGCTCCAATTGATGCTTTTTTCCTTTGCATTTGACATTACGTGTAATAATAATAGAATGGTCTTTGGGTCGGCTCCAACTCTCTCTCGGAGTAATTTAATTCATGAAGATGCTTTTGTTATAAGTGGTGCAGCTATTTATCTATCTATTTGTTGCCTTTCTTTCTTTCTTTCTTTCCTTATTTATTCGCAAGCAGAGAGTATCTACGCTTGATACGAGAAGAATTTTCAAGTATCCACCCACGATTAATCCATGGTATATTACTGGAATATAAATTGTTCTTTATATACTTATATATTTATACTTATACCAAGCAAATATTATATGTATACATATAAAATGCTCCTCCTCAAAAGTGAATTTGGTACTGAGTAGTAGATTCATGGATCGAATGCAGCCGTGTCGTTATTGCAACGGTCGGGATTGCTGGGGGCGCGCCGACTGGCATCGCGACGGCTCGCTGTAGAGCAGTTTTGATGACAGATTACCCTGATCCGCTTTGTGGAGGAGCTTTCATTTAGACAGGCAGTTTGATTGAAAAGTTCACTGTCGCTTCCAAAGAAAAAAATTTGTGCCACTACCCTCATCGAGTGATCCGCATGAAGCAAGTCGTTTACTTGCTAGAATCGATCCCCTTTAGCGTGAGAAGATTAAATTTACCATGTCCTACATGCAGTAGCTAAATAAACGGTACATTTATGTGTATTACGTTGTAATAGAATGACAAGGATAAAACTTATGAAAACACTTTAGCTTCGTGTAATTATCATTCTTCTTTAATTTTACGTAAATTTTTATGACAAAATCCAAGATTTATAGAATAAATGTTCGAGCAATAGATGTGATACCAATAATTGTTAAAATTTAATAAAAACTGTAGAAAATATAAAAGATTTAAAAGAATTGTAAGGATATTTGGAATTATTTATCAGCAAAGTGAGACATACTTTAATGTGTAATTTGTGTGTGTGTGTGTGTGTGTGTTGATTCGTATTAATAATTTATTCAATTGCGTCAGTGGGTTAGAAGGAAATTTCCAAGAGAGAGAGGGGGTGAGGGTGTCAACCATTCCGGAGCGCAAAGCGGGCGCGGATGGCTAGAGGAGGCAAAAGAGGGCGAGTAAGCGGGAGGGTAGACGGAGAGAGACGAGAGAACGGAGAACACCCTCCACATCTGCCACCAGATTTAACTATACATTACAGACACACGATATGTCAAAGTCCTATACTTCATATCGACTCTGCCATTTATTAAAAGTTTCATCGCGCGCGCCTCGCTCGCGCCACCGATGTTCGGCAGCCCGACCCCTTCTTTCAGGCGCACTCCGAAAGCATATAGGAAGAAAGGCCCGAAATATACGAACGAAAAGTTCGAGAAAAGAACGACGAAGGAAGAAGGGGGTGCGTTTCTCAGATCGACACAGTTGCAGCGCTTCGCGTGATAAAAGCGCGACTGCGCTATCTTTCTTCGGCGATTCTTTATTTTACTCTTTGCCGTATAAGGCGGAGTTTCCCCGATAACGGATTCCTCGGGAGAACTGCGAGGCGATAATTTTCACCGTTCGGATCTCTCTACCGTTCGTTTTATTAATCTCAAAATAATTCGCCGCTTTGCGCTTTGCAGCGTTTCAAAAGTTGTCACCAAAATCTTTTCCATTTTAAAGCAGCACGTTGCGTCGCAACGTTTCGCCGAGAAAAATAAGAGTTATATTTGGAGCAATTTTGCGCACCGCGAAAAGCTTAATGTCAGAAAAATAAGATTCTTTCGGACTCGCCCTTTTTGTGACGACTGCGGAATTTCTGCGTGTCGGATCTTCGCGTTTCCTCCGGCTGCTGCCGATTGCGAAATGAAGTTTTATATTAAGCTTGGAGTTTTCTCTCTCTCTCTCTCTCTCTCTCTCTCTCTCTCTCTCTTTCTCTCATATTTCGCGCGTGCGTCTCTCACCGCTCGTTTTTTCCCTTTTCTCTCGTGCCATCGCTTTTTCTCCTACGCTCGCCCTTTATGTATTTACGTACCGATAGATCGTTATATCGGCGTTTGCATATATATTGACGTTGCTGTCTGTTCTGCGACGACGCGTTATATATATGTGCTATAGGGTGTACGAAAAATGTGTATACTCGCGTCTTTGCAACTTAAATATTTGTCGTTACAACGACTTAATAACACGCGTATCAAATAGTATAAGTTATGCTATATGCGGGCGAAAAGTTTACTAGGGCGTTTTACAAATAATCCGGGAGTTATTTAATATTTACTAGGTCACGGTCTTTCTTTCGTCGTTCTTCGAGTCGTTAGAATTAGCCAAAAAGAAGTGCGTATTGAAAGCACCGTTTTCCACCATTAAAAGTAAATCATCTTTCATCGCCATTTTAGCATAGCAACTGGCACGGGTCTACGAGTAGGGCTCGACCTGTCAATCTCACCGGATCACTGAGACGGGTCTCTGCCGTCCTGCTTCGCTGGAAAGGAGAGGCTCTCTCTCGCTTTTCGTACCTAAAACCCCTCTCCCCACTTCGACCCTCTTCCAACTTTTTTCTTCTTCGTCGTCTGGGGTAAAAGCGAACTCGTTAGACGCTCGAACTGAAATTTTCTCTCGTCCTGGTGAGTAGTAGTATGCCACTGGAAATGTTATAGAGCGCCTACTTTCACTACCGCTTCTTAAATTTACCTTTCTTGTCGCTTATCACGTCGCTTCGAGGATCGATTAAAAATTGTTGCTCAGCTTTAATTTATACGAAGAAAGTTTTGATTAAAGATCAAGTTTTCATTAAAAAAATGATCATATAAACAACGCGCACAATTTAAGAGAGAAATTTAAAGACAATTACTTAATTTGTGTAAGTCATATACATTTAAATGGCCAAAACAGTCTGATAATTATAGTTACAGTTGTATGATAAAAGCAGGTATGATTGTTAAACGATCAGTAGGGAGGAAAATCATTCGTGCAGCGAGGGATTGTTATCACAAGGATATATACGTAAAGGTGAGTTGGTTCGTGTTGAACAGCAACGGTGGTTCTTGCGATTAGCGCGCGACTAAGGGGAACTCCGTGGCTGAGGAGTCTGAGGTTTTAATTAAGCATTCACTGCGGATGATATCGCATGCCTCTTTATACTTCATAGCGGCCAGATGTTGCTACGAGAATGTTCCTTGCCTTAAGTCCTCTTCCCTCTGATTCGAGCCAGCCAGAGCATCGCACGAGCGACGTTTCTCCCGTCGCTATTTCGTTTTAATTATGCATATTTAATTTGCTTATATCTTGGCCCTTACGTGGCACGTCGGCAGAAACTCGACGCTTCCGCGAGAGCGATTATTCATTTGTCCGGAAATATTAATTAGCGGTGAATCATCGCGCCGGAAATTTTTTAGTTTGACAGTTGCGGCTGCGCAAAATTTTCATTAACTATACTTAGCTAACTGAGTTTGTAACATCGTGAATCGTGTTTGTTACATTGGAATTTAGAAGACGAAATTTTATCATTCTTGAGTGAAATTTTATCATTCTCCCCCGTCTTTTTTTCCATGGTGAATTCGAAACTTTCCTTTCGAGTTATTCTTTGGGGATAGGAAGAGAGAGCGAGGGATCTCCCCGCGAGTGCCCGTGGAACAAATCTACCTCCGGAACTCGAGGTATACACAGTTCTACAGCCGACACTTGGCGCAAATTGCCCCAGTAAGTGTAGTACATTAATCTTTGGTTTGGTTTGGTCTCGGCCACCGCGTGTGTTGCGGTGGCCGCATTTCTCGTAAACCTTCTCTTTCTCCGCACCGACATGCCGCACGTCCGAGGACCTTCTCCACGTTTTCGTATCCCTCTTTTCTCGCAACCACCTGACCATACACGTTTACTTTCAAGTGTCACAAATCGAGGTGGACCACGTAAAACACACATTTTATTAATACGGACAATCTTTCTCGAGCGAAACATTTCTATCGTTCATATCCAATCTCGCTTAGATAACGTCTTTCGTAGTAGAGACGCAGTAAATATTATGGCTGCTGCGTTTAATAAAAAGTGGTGTGTGCGTGTATGCAATATGTATGTAAAATAAGCAAACAGCAGGAAGTATAACGCGCATACATTTGAAAATACGGCGGTAGCCTACTGGGCAAAAGTACAACGCTTTTGTTGTCTCACCCTTGTCGGTCTCTCATATTCCACTCGTCCCCGAATGAGTTCCGCCAACCCTTCCGCTTCTAACAGGCCACCTTAACTGTAACCTCTGCACACACTTGCTACTCGGGTGGTCAGAAAGCCAGACCCGGCCTTTCGTAATGCGAATACCATGTCGCACACCAGGAATTTGGGATCTCCAGTGTAAGCCCTTCTTTATTCGATTAAATAAATTGGCAGCGATTAGGTCGACGCGGGTTTTCCGAATGGGACTATATGTCCGACGATGATCGAGCATAATTAATTGCAGCTACTCAACATTTATCTGTGTTACTTTTCCGCAAAGTCTCATTGTGACATATTGTTATTATTATTATTATTATCAGCACAAATAGTATTATAAAATATTTTAAGAAAATCATTTCGATTTTGATATAATTTATGATATTTATTTATAAAATAAAATACAACAAGTCTAGTTTTAATTAATTAAAAAAATTTTTTTATACATAAAATTGATGATAAATGTGTTATATAAAAAGCAAATAATAATGTAGTTTAAAAAATGTAGTTAATAAATATGAAATAATTTATATAATGTTTTAAATAATGCAACGAATGTGGTTTTATAGTAAATTGATTACACAAATAAACAATTTGTAAAGCATTTATTTTATGCTTGGACAAGCATCTTAAAATATTTACGTGACAATACCATTGATACCTACGATTGCTATTACCATACAATAGAAGGTGCATTTATGCTTTTTGATAATTCTGTACAGTCTCAAAATACGCGGACAATCCTTGGAATTAGGTGGTGAAATCGCTTTCTGACTTACCTGTACAAGTTCTCGCTGATTGTATTGTAACGACGTCATAACTCGACACTATAATCTGAAGATATGGTATAATCGCCATCAGATTTCGATGACCGTAATAAATCGCGCGTTTGACTGCTCGTCATTTTACTGGAAGTAGATAAGGGAAGCAAAATTGACTTCCCTTCTGAGAATAAGATACGAAAAGAAATAACGTTTCTCCAATCGATCAGAGAGCAGATTCACGCAATCATGCTCTGTATTTGCCGTTAGGTGTATCATATTATTCGAACACCTCCAGTGTTCTAACTTTAGGCGTCTCATCACCCCCTTATGGAGCTTGATGACTTGCACATTCGTGACCAGGCATCCAGAGCATGCGGCATGAATCTCTTTCATGTGCATGTGCTATGGACGACGTGTTTCACCCTTCGAAATCGTTATCTTTTCGGATCACATATCCATTTATTTTTAACTGAAAAAAATATAATCACTAAATGATAATGCTTTTGTATTTTTCATCATGCTATTTTAAATACAGAGAAAGCTCAATACTAGCTTACTTTATTGTTGTGGATAGTATTTAAAATTAAATTTTGAAAACATAAATGTGAATTAAAAAGTGATACTTTTATCAGATGGAAGTTTTTATAATATTGTTTCATATTTTGTAATAATTAATGTTTTTGCAACATAATAAAAAAAGATACAATTTGGTCCTAAAACTGGCACACTAGGCGACATTCTTTTTTTTCTCGTAACATAAGTTATTTTGTACACGATATCATGTAATTATTGAATATATCACACAAACGATATCATATTAAACATGTTAGTTTCGAATAAGATTAAAAATTGGCTTGTCTTAGTTTATTGTGTATCTAAAAATTTTCTGCTTATGATATTTCTGGCACGTGCTCGATGCATTACCTTAATGAATTAGAAATTGGTCGAGCATTCACGGCGGACCGAAAGTTCAATTAACTTTAAGAATCAGATGACATATTTAATTTCCTCGAGATAATGAGAGTGGGTACGAGGAAGTAAGGCCGGTGGTAGGCGGGAAGATAGCGGCAGGAGTCCCGGAAGAAGACGCCGTTCCTTCATGCTGGTGTTAAAAGGGAGAAAAGAGCGTCAAACTTATCGAGAGAGGAATGGTACTGAAAAAGAAATATGAAAAATTAAAAACGTTTGTATTAAAAAAAAGAAACGAGATTAAATATCCGTATATTTGCAACATGGATAATGAAACAGTGTAATTGCAGTTATTGCAATCATTTTACGAAGATGTTTTATAATAAAGTTGTACAGACATTTGAATATTTTATAGAAAAAATTATTTTGTGTTATTAATCTTAATTATGCTTTTGGTCGGACTATATGAGAGCAGTACAATTTATTGTAAACGCTAGAATTTTTTTCTTCTTGTGCTCTGCTACATTATTTACCAATATTTGTAAATTTTATTACAACGTTATTATATGAATATTTAACATTTGATTATGTTTTTAATCTTAAGATAGAACTACAAATGGTACAAGATTCGTACGTGGACACGAGAGATCCAAGTCTTAAAACGTATTGGCCTTTTGCAATGATCGATTGATTATGAAGAAACAATAGGATCGTAATGGCAAGATTTGCTGTCGCGGCGGAATTTTGTCAGGAACCTTTTATCCCCTGGCAAGAGGAGTAAATCGTGCGGTCACGACGTACATCTATTTGTCACTTGGACCGCCTCGTAGCAGACTGTCTTCAGGAAGACAGTAGGGCGTCGTGATGCCTGGCCAGAGTCCGACACCACGTCGTACGTGGTCTTTCTTTTCCAATGGTCCTCCCTTTCCCCTCTTCCTCTTGGGACCACTCCATCTTTCCTCCCTGAACCGGATCCTCGGAGAGAAGTAGGTAGCCCTCCGTTAAAGAGGTAATTTGTGCCACGAGCAATCCAGCACACTTCCGAAAGTTGTGCACCTTTCTGCGAAATACCCGTCGAAACGCTGTTGCTTGTTGCACGAAATGCAGTATTCTATTCGCGTTTTTTTTCGCTTTTTAATAATTTTGTATTATTGCAAAATAATATGTGTTATTTTTACAAATGTAAAGCTACTATCTTTTACAAAATTTATTATGCGTTATCTTTGATTTTTGTCATCTTATTTTTGTGGTTTTTAGTATTAATTACATCCATGTTAATCGTGTTTGGATTATTACACGTGACATTTTAGCGGCTAATTTATACGGCCGTCTCCCGCCCTCTCTCATCTCTCTCTCTCTCTCTCTCTCTCTCTCTCTCTCTCTCTCTCTCTCAAGAGCGACTACTGAATAAACTCAAGTCAAGGTGGAACTAAATCCCTATTTTATTTACCGAAAGGCGGCAGGGATGAAGACGGGTGCCGGGGAGGGATCTCGGCCGTGTACTAAATTTAAAAGTAAAACCTCCGCCTTTGTTGCCGAATCCCCGTGCTGAAAGAGAAGGTTGCTCTGCTTCCACGAGCCATTCAACAGATTTAAATAGCTCCCGAGCTTCCAATAGCTCGATGGCTCTTTTTCGTTGTTTTAAGGCTCCCGTAGTCTGTAGGTTAAATGATACCGCATTTTCATCGGGCAATGTAACCGCGGGCTTCGGTGCAATTTGTCAAGAAAGAAGCCCTATTTGTAAATTACGTCTCTCTGATGCGCTCTATTCGATTTGCCGTATAACGTCGGAATATATGATCACGCCCCCGTATGTGGAAAAAAGGGCACGCCATTGTCTGTTTGCTAATAGTCAATAATACTTTGCGCGTACATTGTGCGAAATTTCACGTCAGACGTTTCTGCGCGTGAGGCTGCCGGCTTTACAAGACCGGTGATCGGCTAAATCGAATCATAAAAGAATCCTAATTAAGTTTCTCGCTCTTTTGTGCGAGGGCGAGCTTGCCGGCTACGCGAGAGCTTACGAAGTAATGACGATGAGAAAGCGCGGGCAGGGCTCACTGTCTTCGCTCGCGAAATTGGGACTTCCGACTTTCGCTGCCCCGCTAATTTTGAATAATATTCGCGGGTAGACACCGCAAGTATTCCTTTCCAACTGTGCGGTTTTCTAAACGGCTGGGCGTTACAAAATCCGTAATTTATTGAAATCAACATTGTCACAATTTATGCTATTTTATTAAAAAATTGTGTAATGTATCGTTTTCTTTTTAAAAACATAATAAATTAGGTGACGCGAAGGCGGATAAGAAATTTAGGCAAACTTAGATAATACCTTTTGCGTAAAATAGAAATAATATTAGTCTGATATAGCAAGGTAATTAGCGAAATCATGATAGTTTTTAAAGATACATGGAAGTTGTGACCGTAAGATCTCATATTCCCATAACAAAAGCTAACCTTTGACCACAAAGCACCTGCCAGCGTTGTAAAAAGGACAATAATATTTTTATAATTGAAATTAATTGCATGTTGACCGCCGTAGCGCACATGCTTACGCGACCCGCAATAAAAGTAGAAACGGTAGAAGTCGCCTCACGGACGACAAATGGAAACAAAGCGACCGTATGGCGACTTACCCTCTGTATAAGTAATATAACGCAAAAGACCTGCTTAGATTCATTAGAATGCATCTCGGAGTTTTCCTCATTAGCGTCTCACGACATAGCAATTGCAACACAAATCAGAACAAAAATGTTCAGTAGTTTTTATCTTTTCCTATACAATTTTGATATTTATAATTTTATAGTGAGTTTGAAAATATAACTATATAATTATTTATTTATTCTGTTGTACAAAGTACTGGATATATTTAACATTTAAATAAGATAACGATGCTAAGCCAGTAAATTGGGAAAGTTTTTAATAAATTTCGACAGTCTTATTTAATCCATCTTAAAGCACGAGATTGGCCACTCGTGAATCCAACTATTCGGTAAAAATTAAAGAGAGCGCCAACCGCCTCGGCCGACTACACTTATAAGTAGCGATCAGCAGCTGAATTAAAAAACAAAACCTATAGTATCACCCGACATCTTGAGGAAACCGCATTTAAAGGAGACCCGCATTTGCCTCAGATGCCGCGCACCCAATCATCAAAGTCGCATTTTCAGTATAATGGGTGTGTTTAGTCGATGGGAGCTGTCGAGGAGGGATATAAGCGGCAGAAGCGCGATCGAGAATCCTGAAGGTCTCAGCCAGTCGGCGATCCGGAGACGCACTGGACTCTCGATCGTGATCGAGCCCCCTCTGCCACCAATAATCATCGTACGGCCGCAATTACGATGCCCGAGGCGGCCAATCGGCATCCCTCAGGTTTCTACCTCTCTCTCGGCACTCTATTATTAGGCTGTATTATCGTAATGCGCCATCCACCGGAGCCACGTTCAGAGCCAACGAAATGGCTTCTATAATAGGGACAGTCAGATCCGACATTTACCTCCCAGCATCCTCGCGCGCAATCATCGTGCAGCAATGATCGTGAAATCACGAGAGGTCTGCTCGGCCGCGTTTCTCCCATCGCGCGATGATTTTCTCATCCTCGAGCGGTTCGTACTATTTTAACGCGATGCGATATCCTCTTTGGTTCATGGAAATTGAATTGAAGGTCAAACTCGTTGAATTTAGCTGGGAAAACGCAATAAAATGAAATTTCCGTTATATATCTTCTTGTTTTCTTCGTTGATGTTTATCAGCTGCATTAGCTCAGTGCCATGTTTGTTAGCACTTACATTATGACGAATAGATCTCTATCTTGACATTCTTTTCGCATGACACAAGATTAAGACTTACGATACAAGCGAGCGGTATGGAAGCGAAGTATATTCTCAAAGAGATAAGAAGTCTCATTATACACTAATATAAATATCACAGGAATCTTACGTCAGAACGTAGCATCCGGTTTTCGAGATACCCGCGTTGAAGGCTGACAAAGATGACAGTGACGTAAACTCGAAAATATACTTTTATGTAAATAGAAGCGTATTCTCCATTGTGTTAAGATAAAATTTGTTTATTTCCGCAATTTTCTTTCAAATTTAAGTACAATAGTATAAGCAAATTGCGAATGATACTTTATCGAAGCGAGACTGATACATGCTGGTTGCTAAATCGGACATGTGTCGAATCATTTCGATCGAAGGGAAACCATACCACGCGTGCTACAGAACGCCTTCAGCGATGTTTGCTTGATTCTTACCCACAATGTCTGTCATATGGACGAGAGAGGTGAATAGTTGGGCAGGGGAGTGTGGCCCCTTTCCCAACGTAGGTGGTTGGACGGTCTGAGCAACGGGGGCGGGGGAGTATTGAGGGCGCTAATGTTCCCCAGGCAGGAAACGCCATCTCCATCCTGCACCCTCTATCTCTTCGCTTGCTCGCCTATTTTTATTCGTCTTTATCTGAGACTTGAGTCGGTTCCTCTCCATTTCCTCTTGAGGAGTTCTTCCTCCTCCTCGCGCCGCCATCGCCTCCAACCACCGCCGCCGTCGCGGCATTCTACCTTTTCCCCTCCGGGTACCGATGCGGTGACAACAACATGCAAACATTCTGGTATTTGCAATTCGAATGCCGCAAAACGGGGACGGAAAGCCGCGACGGAACAGCCCGAGGCGGTCCGCTTAACTTCTTGAAGACGCAGCCGCGACTACGAGCTCGCTATTCTATTAACTGCTCGGATAAGGGTTGTCGCGGAAACCGCTATCGTATGTCGACAAATTTTTAAGAAATGATCGAGGCAATTGATATAGCAATAAGTCCTACAATATATGTAGCTTGACTTTATAATTATTAATCCTTTATTGATTGCATAATAATAAAAGAAATTTGAAAGAGAGAAAACTTTTTTATTGCACTATGCATGGATTGTAATAAAACTCTTCGATACTGACCAATCCGGCAAATATTTATTAATATAATTGAAAAACGCACGTTTTGGCCAGACGATATCCGGCCCTTATTAAACTATGCATGGATTATTGTGAACTTCTTAATTTTGAAGTTAAAATATTAACGTTTTTATACGAGACACTCTGCGTATTAGTATTGCACGAAAATTTAGAACTAATGTGACAATAAGTATAGCCATAAGTATAAGTAAAATTAACATACTCGATGATTGCAATAGATTCTATTGTAATTTAATTGTATATTCTCTAATTAACTTGACTAAACAAAGATGTTTGAAACACTTTTTTCTTTTATCTGTCATGCCATGTATATAATGTGCATGCGTGTGTTTGCATTTATACGTTTGTTGTGTCGAGTTCTGGTCGCTACGTAATTAGGCAAATATCGTTGCGAGGTTGTTTCGTAGGTAGGCGTATTCGGCGGTGCTATTGGGCTATCGTTCATAACCACGGAAACGAGTGCCGCTTATTATTCCACTAATTATAAACCAACGAGAATAAGGTAATACCTTCGATCACGAGATACTGTGATCGGTGATAGTCAAGTTCATGGACTTACGAATTATATGCCTACAAATTATAGTATTACGATATTTTTTTACCAGATGTAATGAAAAGCACCCTCATACCTTTGGAAGATATATTTTTTGAAAAGTGATTAATATTTTAGATTTTAACAAACATGTAACGCTCGTATAAGTTATAAAAACAAACTAGGGTGTCGGAGAAACGAGCTATAAGAAGCAGCGAAAGAATACGTAGCTTTAGAAAAAAATATTTAAAATACGCAAAAATGTTTAAGATAGTGAAACGTTTCTATTTTACAAAGTCATCCTCAGTCGCTTAAAATACAAATTTAAATTTTTGCTTTCAAAAGAGAAAATCATTTCCGTTCTTTCATTTAACTATTTGATACAACGGATCACTCTTCGACTGCTTCTTCATATGTCATTTTTATTTTTTGCCGAATGACGCTTCTTCCGAATCTGACTCTTTGTTTGTTATTTCCAATTATTTTTTACTTTGCTTTATTATTTACTTATTAACCTTTGTTAATTTTATTTTTTATAATTTTTGACTTTTTACATTATATTATTCAGCGTTTTATATATATTTTTGTTCAATAATTGTTTTCTACTATATTTAAATTGTTTTATAAGCAACTGAGGATAACTTTGTAAAGTCGAAACGTTTCGCTATCCTAAACATTTTTGCGTATTTTAAACATTTTTTTCTAATAAAGCTACTCTTTTGCTATTTCTTATATAGCTCGTTTCTCTGTTCCTTATTGATATTTTGATTTTCAATTTTATTATATTTTAAAATAATATTAAAAGGATCTTAATAAAAGTCTTATAAAAAGTAATATTTCAAAAGCATTGCGCGATTTATTTTTTTTCCACTTTTTATACATCTTTATTTATCACATTTACATTAAAATTTTTAATTATGCTCACAAACTTTTAATAAATTATTATAGATCGATCCAATTTTTTTTAAAGAAAGTTAGGCAGTCAGGTAGTTCTTTTTTGCGTTAACTTGGAGATCTGTATGTCAAACTTGGAGATTTGAGATTCAATTCGAGAACAAAGAAGATTTGCGTGACTCGTAGGCGTTCCACGTGACACGCTATGTCGATCGGCACGTCGACCAATCGGCTTTCAGAGTCCGCCCTGGTATACACTTATACCTCGTGCATAGAGATCCTTTGATGTTTCAAGTCACGTGACCCGTCCGGCTTCGATATCAATTCGTGATGCTAAGTACACCTTCGCGTGTACGTCGTTTCTCATTGCAAAGTTATAAGGACAGCACTTGTAACCGCCAGAAGGAAATTTCGTCCGTTCTGAACAGTCCAATCTCCAGATCTACACGAGCGTGATAGTTCGCTATCATACCGAGTGTAACGTAGAAAGTCTTGATTACGAAATGAGATTTAATTGAAGGGTTCGGGTTGATTATTACGGTCCGTCATTCGCGTTTGCCGGACACGGGTTTCCGTAAAAATCGTATAACACGCCGGCAAGCTATCCGGATGTTGGGAGGATAACGTCGAATTGGCGCGTACGCGGTGATAAATCACGCATAATTGTTCGTAAACTGTAAAGCGTTTGATAGTGTCAACAAAAACCATCCGAAAGTGGTAACTCATTCGATAGTGTCAACAGAAACAAGTTGTTAGCCCGAAAGGGCAGCTCGCGTCAGGCCCACCCCAGGATTCCGGAGTGTTGGTGATGGATGATCGCAGATACACTGAAAAATGGTGATGGATGGTATATCGCTGCCTATAAACATTGACAGAATCTGTTACGTGTATTCTAATAAGTTATCCCGTGCTGTGTCTTAATAATACGCGTCTCCTTCGTTAGAAATGCATTTGAAGTACGTATTGTCATAAACGGAACAATTGGAACAAATTTAAATATAAATCTTTTATTATTTCTTCTTACAAAGTTGTATAATCCAAACATTTTCATCGAACACGTTGCATGGTTTAATAACTTATCTCTTTGTAAAATTAATTTGAAATATATGATAGACACTTGTGACTGACTATACGTCAAGCGGGAATGTGTCTGTTTTAAAATTCTCGGAAATTGGTAGTGAACTGTCCCTAATTAATAACATTGACGTAAAAACATTTAACGACGGTAATTTAATAAACACAGAATGTTAATGAGAATGGTAGCTTACGCTGTGCGTGTACGCCGAGCATGACCGAGCATGGGCTTTGACGAGAAATTCCCAGATCTCAAAGTGAGCGATGCAGATGGTTACAAAAAGAAGAGGAGCCGTAAGGGCGGCCGGAATTTGATTCTCGGTGACGTATTAAATGTGTGGTAGCGCCCGTTGGTGTCAGGGGGATTGCTTTAATCAGTAGATTAATTCGTCATGGCCTCGCAGCGTAGCAACGTCCTTTGTCGGCCACTCGTAAAATATGAGCCAACGTACATAATCAACTATTTGTGGTAATGAATATTATGCGGCCGGAGAACGTGTCATTAATAACGCCGAGCTGTGCTACGCAATCTTTTTTCTTCGCGAACGCCGTGTATTATATACACATATACCCTCTATTACCAAATCCGTAGAAAAATAGCTCGCGCTCGGTTTTACGTCCTTGGTGCCCGCAATTCCTTTTCGTAGTGCGAACGTTCAAAGTTTGTATCGTTACAGAGAGACACGAATGAAAGCTAAGATGTTACAAATATCCTATACATCGGTCAATAGTCAGTTTCGAAAGCGATAACGTAATGCAGACGAAATGTAAGTCGGCCAACTATCATCGGCTCTGTTTTCAAAGTTGCTCCATAATGCCGCTTTAAATGCTTATCCATGTTCGATAACTTTCGCGCCGGCGCTTATACGTCCTTTAAACCTAAGCTCTATAAAGTGAATAGCGACGCGAAGTTGAATCGGCCACCGTGAGAGCGCGGTTGGCGAGCTTTTGGTAGCTCTACACAGAGAGCTCCAAAACGATCTCTTTCCTTCTCCCTTCTCTCCTCACCCACCCCTACTCCTTCGGCCGTGTGCCGTCACAGGTTCACCTCTTGGCTGAACCCCTCCTGGACAACTCCCCGCGGCGAGAAGACAAATGAGCTTGAGGTGAGAACTTGCCCGATAAATACCAAAGGCGACACAGCGTTTGACCAGGGAGCATATAGCGCAGAGCGGGCAAGAAATACTGCGTCGGACGGTCCTTTCGCCCTTTAGGACCTCCCTGCGTATCCACGGCTCGTGGCTGCTTCGCCCCTTCGCTACCCTTCCTCTCCCGATGCACTGACACAACCCCCAGCAACCTGCAACCTCCGACCTTCTCGTATTCTGCCTTGTCGTGAGACTCATTTAGCCTTCAGCGAAACTTTTACATACCTTACTTCTATGTGTTCTAATCTTCTTTGTTTCTGATGTATAAGCACAGTGCCTGCTTCTTTTGAATGAATTTTAAAACATGTCATAATACATTCTATTGATAAAGAGATAATAAATTCGAGTGGAAACTTATGACTCAACTTAAATGGACCATATTTACATTTGTCAACACATCGTTTTTCTAAAATTCAAAAGGAAAGAAAGAAGTTTATTGCGTATTTTTTGATGGAAGAATATTATTACGTTTTTAGTTGCTTATTAATATTTATTTGCGAAAATTTACTGTTTTCAATTATCCTTTTTTATTTTATATTTATCTTTATATGCCATTTATTATAATAAATTATTTCTGCTTTTATTTCTTATTTTACAATTTGTATTTTACATTAATGTAAGAAGTTTTATAAGAAATTTTGTTTTTTTTAATTCACGTTTAAAAGTATTGTCGGTGAATTTCAAACAATGTTTACATAAAATGTTTCTTTCTTCTTAAGTGTATTATATTCTGAAAAAACATTAATTTTGCTTGCAAGGATTTAGAATTCTATTCAAAAAGCTATTTTGTATTCGCAAGCAGAACAAATTTCCAACCCGAACTTGACACCATATGTTCACTGGTTCAGGATATTTCGATTTTACAATATCATATAGCTAAAAGTTGTCAAAATGTAAAGTCCGCTTCTTAAGGTATTTTTTTTTCAAGCAACAGCACAAAATTTTAACCATAAATGCCCGAATTTTACCTTTGCAGAGACTGCAAAGAACAAAAGAATGTAGCTTATATAAATGGTTTACAGCAAGATAATATTTTGTTGCTTTATCTCTTTGATAAATACCTTTTTAACGAGTAAGTGAATCCAATAAACTTTTATTATAAGTATATTTATAAGAGTTTTATTAGTACGTGTAAGAAATTTGATTTATTTAATTCGTAATGCTACTTTCTCATCAAATTTGCAAATAAGTATTATGAAACGCGATTTTGTATAAGAATCAAGAGTGAATAAAAAATTAAATAATTTTTTAATTAAGACGAGAATTGTGCTCAAATTTTACTCAGCTGTTTGAACGTGATAATAGAACAACTCTTTAAAATTGTATGTTCTTGACAATGCTTTTACATGTTGGCACATACATTCTTAAAGAATTGCACATGCATTCGAATATTTATCGAAATTATGGCAAGTTTTGTTAAAGCTAATAAGAAACAAGTTAAATTTATATTTTTCCAGAAAATTATATCAACATGTGTTATATAATATAAAGGTATATATGTTAAAAATTTAAATATTTTAATATATATATATATAAATAATTTTTACGATTTAATTCTCAATGTTCTGTAATATGTTATAATATTACATTTTTCTTTATATAATGAGAATTCTAATTGACGTTCTAATAACTTGTAAGAATCTGTCTTAAATTAAAAATCATATTATAAAATATCTATGAAAAAAATAAATTATTCCCAAATAAGAGAGTTAAGAGGCACGTACATTTAACATTCGCAAACCGAGAGGCGTATCTTTCAGCGGGCGAAAAAATATTTTTGTGCTTTTAGCCAGGGCAGCTACGGAGAGAATCATTTTTCAACGGTGCTTCGTAAAAGAGACAGACAGCGAGAGAAACGCCGCGCGCCGGCCGAGGCCGCCGGCGATGTCAAACGTCAGCGAACAGTCCGCCGCCCTCTCTCTGCCCCGTAATGCGTCTTTCTTCCTCCTTGACATTTCCGTGTCTTCCATTTCGCGTGCGGTACACACGCGAAGCCTATTGAATCTGCCGCGCTGATCCGACTATGAGACACATTATTGCAATTCCTCTCGCGCCGCGACGTTCCCGTGATCAATCGTACGCGGGCGTCGTAAGCGAGAAAAATGAACGGCACTCAAAAATTTCTAATTTCAATTCCATCCATTACGCTCTTCCCTCCCCCGTGCATTGCGGAAAATAAAAAAAGAGATTCTACCGATCTTTTATGCCCGGTTTTTTTTCCCCTTTTGGCGGGGTCGTTAAATCTCGGTATCGCCGTGAGCGATCGCACCGAAATATCGAGGACGGTTCGAATCGACGTTGGGGTCGTTGAAGGAGGAGGCGGAGGAGGAAGGGAAGAAACAAAAGAAAAAGGGAGAGAAAGAGTGGGGCTTGGTACGTAGGGCACGTTCGTGGGACCACCGCCAATGTATGCTGCCCGCATAAACTAACAGGCGCATCGGATTTTACATAAAATTCCGGCCGAGAGCCGTGATTTCAAGAGATGGACGGGGAAACGTGACGGACCACCGACAGTCATTGGTCGCAAAACCGGCGACACGATGCCACGTTGAATTATGATTACGGATTATATCTCTCCGTGCTTTACATTCAGCAGGCCTCTCCTTCCACTTGCATTACTGCACCTTGCGTTTGATAGCACAAGAAATTGTAGAACGTTTGATACATTTCGACACTTTATCTAAACCTTTGGATTTTCTACACGTTAAATGCATTGCACTTAAATATCTTGAAAGTCTTGCAAGCTCTTAGGAGCTACAGATGACACATATATTTGATCGATACAACATAGATATTTGTTCGTAATTAATCAACTAAAAACAAGATGTGTGTTATTCATCGCCATGGACGTGCCATCATTTCGGCAAATGAAAAACGCCGCACTAGGAAAAGGGCGAAAAATTGCCTTAGCTGGCATCGCGAATGCATGCAAATCATCGGGTACATACACCTTCCGCGCGCCAAGCGCAATTACTTCTGATCTGCAGACATCACGTATCCGCCGTTTTGCAGCTCGCGCGCTCAGCTACGTGGTGGGCTTCCAGCGTGCAATTTGATCGTAAATTGCTTCGAGGCAAAATCTTCCGGTGACGAGTCCGTTGTACGTCCTGATGCCACGGTGAACGAACGGCGGGAGAAACGTACGAGGACAATAAAGGACGGAGGGACGAAGAAACGGTGTCCGAAAGGAGGGACGGGAGAGGGGGGGAACCCCGGTTGCGATCTCACGGGGAGAATGGGTGGATGGATGTGAATGCAATTGTTTAATTGGGGAAACGGCGCGAGGGCATGTATAGACAAAACTGTTAGAGGCGAGACCCATCCATCACCTATGGCGGGCCTTCTCCGGCGAGGTCGTACGCGCGGCGCTTTCTGTTTCTAGATTGAGAGCGAAGCGAAAGAGGAGATGATCCGTGTTTGGCCCTTCTGGACTCGCAGTCTGCCCGACTGACACGCGTTGATTACCACTTATTTGATTTTTACCATCGCGGGTGACACGATGCGTCAACGGACTTCCGTGTGAACATACATCCCGCATCGTCATAGCGATATGAGACATATAGTTATTGACATTTAACAAAATAAAGCAATTATATATAATACATGAGTAAATCATTCATAAATGTATTATATTTTTTACGGTTACACACACTTGATTATATTTACGTATATGCAATATCAGTATGAGAAAAATATATTTATTTTTTGTTCTACGTAAAAAAAATTTTCTATTAATAATGGTAAAATATATCTAATGTTTAATATTTCTTCGGCAAATTGTTTCTTTATACGCTTATATGTAAATTTATTTGGAGTTAAATATTCTTTTATATGTAAACATAAAACTTAAAAAATTGTATCAACATAATATACATTGTATATGTGATTGTTGTACTGCGTATTTTTATATTGCGCTAGGACGTGCTTTATGCAATAATACGAATCGACGATTCAATGTGTTTTTGCTTATGTTTCTTATGTTATTGAGAATTCCTGTGAGGTACGTCTAATTCTGATTTTGTCAGCATCCGTATCAACGATCGATCATTCGTGCAAAAAAAGCGAAAGGTGAAGGCCTTCGTGTCAGTTTCGGCGAGATGGAGAAGGAAGCATTTTCATAGGCAGGGTATCCAGGTTGGCTCGTGACGTGGCAACGGTTACATGCAAGCGCCTGTAATAGGGTGAGCCCGAGGGTGAGGAGCTTGGACTTGACTAATGAGGCGGTGCGTCCTCGACGTTATTAGATCGCCGAAGGAGTTTTTGAGGATGCCCGGGCTCTGAAGCGAAGTCGAATCCACCGCGAAGGATGGGTAATGATACGGCTGGACCCTGTTTCTTATTTGTCAAACGTCAAGCACAAAGACGTTGCCCAGTTGTTTTCGGAGCAGAAGGAAGTCCCGGCACTTCTCAGAATGATAATCTACTTGCAAATGCGGAGACTCTTTAGTTGATTTGGCCTTTTGTAATCCTCCGCATCGGTGGGACTCTCTCTCTTCTCTGTATCTTCCGTGCCTATTACGCAATTATAAATAATAATGGCGGCAGTGACACAATGAGTTCGGTAAAAAATGAGCCGCGATAGTTTGTTCTCTGCGATGCCACTGGGAATGATAGGTTTCCATGTCCGCGGTGTGAGCTTGCCTTCCTGTTTCGTGCGACATTTCTAAGTTTACTGTGGTAAATTCATGTTGCAGTGATATTCCATTGTTGTGCCAGTATTTCAAGTGCCACATGTACAACGCAATATTCTACGCTTTCATGAGCAATTAAAAAATAATATTAAGCACTGTATAACATTTATTTCAGATTATTAGTTTACATATATTTGACTTTACCAACTTATTACAAACTTATTTCCGAACGTTTAAAAAATTAAGAGTAGGCTGATAAAATTGAACAGAAAGAAGACATAAAATATGAAATAAAACGGATCAGAACACACGCAAGAGGTACACCGTGTACAGCATGTATACAGTATAATAATTAGCGTTTTAATTGCATCCTTCATGTATGAACGGTGATCGTTCCACTTCGCGATATACATTAACAAAGCTAATTTCCTTCTTTTCTAACGGCGCTTAGTGGAACGAAACCGCGCGTATTCTTATCTATTAACGCGGCACTGAGCACGCCATTATAGTCTTTATTTTATTTTGAAAACTATTATACTTGGCAAATCGGAGAATTCTTTTTCATAAAAATTCTATAATACACATATTATTATGTATATGTTATAAAAAGATACACGTTGATCAAAAGTTTATACCTATTTTAATTAGTTACTTTTTTCTGTAATAACTATTCTTTTCCAGTCTTATCCAATCACGCGATATTTTTAATAATTTACATTGTAAAACGGGGTAAGCTAAATCACAACTCAATGCTAAATGCCGCGAAATTCGATGCGAGCAAATGTTCGATCTGAATTTCTTGTAGCTTCTATGGGGAAAGAAAAGATTGGAAGAGGAAAAAGCATGTAGGAAGAACAGGCGATGGGCAACCGTGGCAAAGCTGCTTTCGCCTCGCCGAATGAAATTGCCCCGGCAATCGGTGGTTGCTTATTAGCGTTTGACGTTCGATTAGTCAAGTGCACAGGCTGCGATCCGCCGTTTGAAGAATCCACGGCTCCTCCCATTACAGGTTCCTGGACTGTTCCAGGATACTTCGCTGGCCAGCAACCAGCGTCGGGGAAGCGAGCAACAGGCATGTAGCATCATCACTCTTCCTCCGCGAGTCTTGCACGTTCTCCAACCATGCATATACCTTATAATTACGTTAACTACTTACATATTACTACCAGTCGTACTTGTTCAAATTGGTATAGTTTAATGTTTTGCTCAATGTCTTGAAGACGCTAGCATGATAGTACAGCGAAATAATAGTTTCTTCGTATCTGCGAGGAATTATAAATTAATCCATTTTCATCCTCTATCTTCCCGCGTGTCTTACGTGCCGTATTCGCATGTGTATACTTGTACGCGCGCTATACATTTTCTCAATTTTAACTTTTCACAAAGTACTATAGCAGTCAGTTTAATTTAGATTGATAGTAGGAACGATTACAAAATAATCTTCTGGCGTATCTAAAAACGAGTTCAATAACTACGTTGATTTTCCTTCTCTAAAATCGCGAATCAGGTTTGCAGATCCGGGACGTCTCCTATGAGGATCATTTATCACATCTTGTTGTCTTTTTAAAGACGCGTTTCCTTTGCCCATATCTTTTGTTGTTGGTTAATCACGGCGGTAGGTAGGCTCTCGGGCAGTGTATGGGTGAATCAGATTTAGAATACACGAGCGTCCAGCAGATCAGGTGAGGGAGGATCCGCGGGAGGATAGAGAAGAACGGAAGTGAGAGGCGGCAGGTGGCTTGATACGCATGTAAAAGACAAGGGAGTTTTAATTCCACTGTGACACTGTGTGCGTCCTAGTTTTATACGTTCCGACGTTTCTCTCCTCTTTGAAAAAAATGAACGTGAGATAATGGAACATAATGTAGCGTGCTCCGGCCATGTTACTTCTTCTGAAGTTGTCGGTTTACCGCCCCGGTTGTACGGAGCGTTGCGGAAATAGCCGGATAATAGGATGTCTGACTTTAATGACTGAACTTTAATGGGATGATAATAATAATAATGAAAAAAAAAAAAGATAAACAACGTACCCGTCGAGATACTTTGAATAGCGGCACGAGACATTCTTATTACATAAAATATCATTTATATCGCCAGCGTTATATTCATGTACTTTAATACCTATGGAACTCGGTATGTATTATGTACATATGTATATTTAGAACAGACGTACAGGTTAGGTTCTACATCACGGATATAGCAAAAAGTAGAGAGTTTTTTTATCCGTTTGCCCAGTAAGAAAACTTTTACGTATATGTTCCTTAATGATCCATCCGCTTGGATCTCACGGAAACTCCGTTTCATCGCGTATGATGACCACACAGAAGCGACTATAGTCTTCTTGCGAAAAGAACCGGGGACAAGGAAGACATCGAAATTTCTCGTTATAGCCTTTTTGCAGAAATTTATTTACTTAATCTACCAGATGGTAATTAACATTTCTAAATTCGTTATTACTATTTGTATTCGTTAGAAACTCGTTTTTTAAAACATTCTAACATAATTTATAATAAATTTGTTCTAAATATAATTTTATTTAATTGAGTTTTGGTTCTTTTATTTTTCTTATTAAAATAACAAAGAGAAAATTGATTATAAACTTTATTTTTTAATCCGTCAATTATAACTACGTTTCTCTGAAGAAACTGAATGTACTATAACGATTAAGTTAATGTTACATTTAACGATAATAGACTTGAATAGAAATACCAGGTACACATGCAAAAATTGTGCCAAAAAGTAATGCAATTATTGTACGATCCTAAATATTTTAATCAGACTCTTCAACTGTCTGTTCTTTACTACCACCCCCCTGCTCCTTATGAGCCACTATGTCACGGATTCAAATCATAATTTTAATGAACGCGCTGTGAACTCTGAAAATAATGGTCAACGTTTCCTCCGCGTATTATTTTCTCTGGCGGGGTAACGGGGATTTACGGGAAGCGAATGGAAGCAGAAAATTAACGATTCTACCGTCGGTAGGACGGGCTCGGGGATGGGTCGGGGGTAGGTGGAAGTTTTTCTTAGTATTTTAATATAAATGCAGCTGTGCGGCGCGGGCGACTTGGGAGAGCCTTCGTTTCGCGCGGGGGAGGGCCGGTTGTTTGCGGCAGTTTGTGCCAAGCTAAATGAAGAATGAAGCTGAAATTATTTGGTGGAAAACAGTGAAACAGGATGTGGAAACGACACCGCTTGGATTTACAGAGGCTGCAGCACGCGTCGGGAAAGTCGACGCGATGGACGGCGGGAACATTTTTAAGCGCGGTTGCTCCTTATCAGTAATTTTAATCTATGTCGTTCGTTAAATTATCTTACCTAAACCGTGCGATTAATTATTTTCACATCTTATTGAATGTATCGATAGAAATGTTTGCGATCCAAAAAAGTGTGACCTTTGCATCGTTGTATATATTAATTACACCAAGAACTCATTATATTATTACTTTGCGTTTCATAAATCACTCTCATAATTCAAATCAGATTTTTACTTAAGTAAGACAAGTTTCATAATTAGAATTTAGATTTAGTCACTTGGTATGCAATGTAAGAATTTTTTACATTCTATTTATACATTTGATCGTGAAAAAGAAAATGTTCGATAATATACATAATTCTTCAAAATAAAAATAAATATTGTGACGTAAATGTGCCGTCAAAGACACTGTTTGTTTTGATAATTATCGACATATTAATTCGCTTACATTCGTTATCAGAGACGAGGAAATTGATGAGAATGCTTAAAGCATTTCCCCGTTCCTAGCATTTACTTCATATTCGACCTTACCCTGCGGAAGCTTCTATCCTCCACCCTTCCGTGCCGAAGCCGAAAGGGTCTCTCTACCCCACGACAGAATCTTCAGCCGCAGCTTTTTACGGCGAACCAATAATGAACTTTTTTTTCTCGGTATAAAACTTGATTTGTAGGGCTCTCTTTCTCTCTTTCTCATTTTCTCTTTCTAGTTCTTTCCCTCTCTCGCTGCTCGCACCCCCTAACTTCTTAAAACGGCGAGAAGTATCTCGTTCTCGCACGCTGATATCACTCGCGGCATTGCTCATTACTCACGGCGTCTTATCGTCCTTACCCCCCATCGAGGTACCATTCCCCTTCTTTCTCTGCTACATTCTCGTCTCACCTACCTTCACATCATACCGACAGCCTCTTCACTTTTACACCCGCCTTCACCCTTCCTCCGCTCTCGCAACTCCTCTCTTCCTGGCCTCGTAAAATCTTATTTTGATCTTGAGATTGTGCTCCAGTTATGTTTCTAGCGGGTCTTTCTTCTCGTTCTTTTATATAAATAATGTTATGTATTAAACGTTTTTAATATACGTCAAATAAACAATATATAAATATATATATATATATATATATATATATATATATATATACATGTATTCTATTGCATTAGATGCGTATAGTTTAAAATGTAATAAATTAATATAATTAAATATTTGCATGACAGTTTACAAGTTAATCTACAAGTTCTATTTAAATAGGGTAAGCATGTATACGGATAACATGTTACTAATTTGAGGATCTAAGCTATGCAAATCTTTGTATTTAGCAGAAGATTACGTCACTTCTGTACGCTCAATAATGAGAAGTAGGCGAGATGGTGGTAATTCCGGCTTCTTCAGATATCAGACTTCGCGCGCCAACCGAGATACGAACCAATAAGTATTGAGCCGATGAGAAGGCGGTGCGGTGGGGGTGGCGAAGAGTCTTCGTGTGTTTCTTATCAGTGAATTAGCAGTCGGTGTGCTCATCAGATGGTGGCATCCTTACCCAGAGTTGACGATGATGATGAGGCGATGTTTCGCGAAGTAGTGTGTATCGAATAATGCACCACCCATTACGTATTGAACGAGTTTCTGATAAACTGTATTTTCTTTTGAGGAATGTCAATTGTAATATTAATAATAGTTAAGTAGTTAAAAAGAGTTATCGTAAATTATTCCTAATCGCATAAAAGTAAATTTAACATTTTTTTTTTACGTTATTGCATCCACTTGTCTCTTTGCATTACTTTATTGTGTTCTTTATAATTCGGTCGTTACTTTTTTTTTTGTAACAAGAACAAATTTAAAAAAATTGTAATATGACGTCACATATATGTGACAAAAATGTTCTGATAAATATCCCGAAAAATATCCTGATCGTCGTCTCGGGATATTTCCATTGTTGATGTAAGCTGCCATGAGGATAGCTCTGAAGAAGAAGACGGAAAGGGACGATTATCCCCCGATATCAGCATACCAGGCGCGATGCACACCCCCGTGAACACTTCATTTATTATGCGGTTAGTTATCGCGTCTTTTCGTCTGATTTCCCTGGCAACAATGCGGCGTCACCGGCGCAGACAGGTCCCAGCGGCCTTAGAATCCTGACATGTCGACGTCTCGCTCTCTCTCCTTCTCTCTTTATCTCACCCTTCTTTACTCTTCTCTCTCTCTCTCCCTCTCTCCCTCCCCCCCCTCTCTCTCTCTCTCTCCTTCTCTTTCTCGCTCGTGAGATACTTTCTCATCCGCCACTCTAAGTGACGCTCCATGACGACATGCCATACGTCACGAAAGGGCTTCTTATCCCTCCTGCGCTTCTCGCTGTCCTTCTTCTTCATTTTCCTGCGTCGTTCTCTGCAGCCGCAGAACTTCAGCCAGGTACACACATTGCATGCCGCCCTTTGCTTTCCACGTTGCGGTTCTATCGCTCCTTTTTATTCCTTCACGCTTCGTATTCCTTGCCGCTTTCTTCTACCGTTTTTTTTTCCGGCGCGACGCGCGGTTTCGCCTATACCACGTCGAGCTACTGCGCGACGTAGAGGAGAGAAAAAGTCGTTCGTTGCTTGAGTTACGATCGGAAGCGATGGAGATGAAACGTGCTCGGTTCATATATTTCCCTGAATTTAGCCGAAGCGCCCTTCAATCGCGGTATGAAGCGGTACGTGGAAATTGGTCCGCTATGTTGCGCAAGCTGTTGCTCGTTAAAAAAAAAATTTAGGGAAAAAGGACACCGCACGCATGATCGTCACGTATGTGCCCTATACGAATGTGTAATTTGTTGAATTTGTGATGCAATATTGAAACGCATTAATTAATATTGTATATATTATTATTTTAGTTTTAATTATTATTATTATTTTTTATTCTCTATTTTTATTATTTTTGCATATTTTTTGCGCGAGAAAATCTCTCTTATTATATATATTGAATATTTAAAATTATATATCAACAATTATATTTTTGTACCGCATCTACGTGCGTTTATAATTCGAGTAGTCGTAAAAAGCGGATAAAAAATTTGTATGCGCTGTGTTTAAAGATTTGTATTGTACACTAGTAATAAAAATTTTCGCGGAGAATTGTACGTACGTAAGTGAAGGCCGTAGTCTAGGAGGGCCAAGAGGACGCCTAAGAAGTGATGGATGAACGTGGGCCGGTTTCTCGAAGACGAGCTTCGCTAGACTGACATGTTTATACGAAAGCCTATCTGTAAAGGTGCTCATGGCTTTGCTTTCGTGCTCCTCTTTTGTATATATGTCTCAAGCAAAGTGCGCTGCTTACGATTTATCCGGTGAATGTCTACGAATACCTATTGCCGTGTCGAGTAGTCGAAAAGGGGAACGGGATGCTTCTTCGGGTGAGGGACGCGGATACGGTCTTAAATGGGAAGTAATACAGTTGGGTGATTAATTAAAGTTGACGTTTATCGTGCCCACCTACGAAGCTTATGAATGATCCACCTGACAAGAGTCTCTGCTTTCTATTATCCGATGCCTCATGTCCTCGGCGTCTCCGTGGAGTAATTTGTTTACAGTCAAACGTTTGGACTACAAAAATTATAGTTTCGACTCATTCCAGTGTTCTTTAACACTTCGACGTTATATTACATTTTATATTATATATTTTAATTATATCTTTTATTATGCTTCTTTGGTAAGTATAGAAAAGAAAGAAATATTATGACTGTTGTAGATATAATGGCTACTTGTAATATCTTTGTTATTAAATGATAAATTTCATGCAGTTATTATAATTACATTGTATATTTGTTTATTCTTTATAAACTTGGGGATTAATGTTACATAAATATATGTGTACTTTGTGTTTTTTTTCTGCAATTTAACATGTTATTTGGCTGCAAACATTTTAAATTATGCAAAGTTAAGTAATAACGTAAGACTTTTCTAATGCAACTTCTTGTTGATGCTTTAATAATTTTGTTGATGCCTGACACTATTTTATATTAAAGTTATTTTATAATTTGATTGCAGTGATTCTATTAATCTATAGCCTATATTACATGTTTTATAAAGTTTCGGTACTGCGGTTTATATGCAAAAAGGTGTTATAATATACGTTTGCATTTTGTAGTATAATTTTCCTTTTTTCTCTCTCTTTTCTATCATAAAAAAGTAATTTTATAATAAAAACATTGTAGATTTTTAAACGAAATCAATTTCTAAAATTTACTTTTGGAAGAAGGATGATCAGGATTACTTGTGTAAAAAAATTATTGTACAAAATGTAATTAAGAATACCATCTTCTTCTTTAATATATATTATAAAATGTTCATGTGATGTATAATGTACTTACGTTGTTCGAATCCTTTATTGACCACTTGAAATGCGCGTTTAATGATTTCATGTGCAATGATATATACATATTATATCTAATATTTATTTAAATAGCTAGATTAACAAACATATGTCTTTAAATTTCAAGTGGAATCGACGTTTCAAATAAAGTAATACGAGTCGCAGTCGCAATGATTTATGCAGAGCAAACATTTCGCTCTTCACGCATTAGGCTGTATTTGCATAGACGCGTTTGCTCAGTCTGGATGAAGCAAGTCGCAATATAGCCGACCCAGTCAATCAATAAGTATTTTATGGTGATGGACGATCTCTTTAATTGGCGCAAAATACGGCCTTAAAAGAGTAATAAAGGAACTTACTTTTTATATTTGTGCAAGAAAACGATTTTTTATAAAAATTTGAAAAATATGTGAGATAATTTGATTAAATTTCTATCCGAAAATTTTTATAAACTTTTAAGAAATTGTAAACAAATTGTTTTAAAGAAACTATGTAACAAATGTGTCAATTTTTAACTTATTAGTCGGTATTTATAATTTAATTTTAAATGTAAAATATCTTAAGTACAATTTCAAGATGCTTTCTGTTTGTTTTATTTAACTAAATAGAATTTTTACGCTTATAATTACATGTTTAAGATCTTGAATATAAAATTAGGTTATGAATTGCTTAGTATTATTTAAATATAAATGTAAAAGATACCTATTTTACTACATAACTTTACGTCAATAATTGATATTTAAATATTTTTGTATATAATACGGAATAAAGAAATATTGAGTTTTGTAAAAAATTCTGTGTGTGTGTGGTGTGTGTGTATGTGCGTGTGTGCGAGCGCGTGTGCGAGTGTGTGCGTGCGTGTGCGTGTATGTACGTATGAAAATATATAAAAATAGCTAAGATCAATACCTTAGTTATTTTGAACAAAATGAAACCGTCTTTATTACAATACAATTTTCTTAAAACAAAACGACAAACTGTCGTCTCTTTAACTTTCTGAAGTTTCTTTAGAAAAGAGGTCGATATGTAGGCGAGTTTAAGTGAATCACCCTGTATATGCAATATTTAGTATGTATAAGGTAATTATCTAAAATCGATGAGCAGTTCGGCCCGCCACCGAAACTACCCGCAGACCGCTTTGCGCGAATAACGTTTTTCGTGAAGTACGAAATAACGTACCGTAACTTTTGCGGCGGGCGTGGCGGTCTGCGGCATGAATAGAAAGCACCTTTAATTAAAAAGGAAAACTTACTACCTTGAAGAAGATTACGAGCACGTGCATTCGTAGATTTCGTATGAAGGTAACTGATTAAATATATCAGTTCTCTCTAATCGATAATTGTAAAATACGCAAAAAGGAAGGGGAGAAGTGAGAAGAATACTTATATCTTACTTCGCCTCTCTTTATATATATATATATATATATATATATATATATATATATATATTCATACTGAAGAACAAATACAAATATGACATTTAAATAACGTTTGCATAACGTTACGTATGACAAATAATGTGTGGAATTCTGTGTATACAGTATATGTGGAATCTCTGCGTATACATCCGGCAGATTCTTAAGAAACTGCCGAAACAATCAGTCATTCAGTATTTTTATACCGCTGTAAGCGAAAACACAATCTCGTGAAACTTCGAATCCGAGAATGTATCCCCACATTGAGAAAATTGACTGCAGTTAACTTAAGTGCACAGTGTAAAGTAGCGTGACCGACTTAAGGCTGACGGATTTCGAGCGGAATATGAATAAATTTATCGAAAGAGTACGTGGATGGTGGAGTGAGATGGAGAGCGAAAGAGCGCGGGAGGGTGAGAGACCGGGATGAGAGCTCGATAGAAAGCCAAACGATGGTGGGGCGCATAGGACAGGGGCAGAGGGGGGGTCAAAAAGAGTTTGAAACTGCTCGGGAACCCCTGTATTATAAATATCACCTATGAAAGATGGCGCAGACAGCAGCAGGGAGGCGATGGGGCTGGGGGACGCCTGGGTAAAGGAGTGGAACAGAACCGGAATTAGCATAATCAGAATAATTTCCACCAGCTGACAGCGCCCTCATTCTTTTTCCTGCGACGCGATTCTTCCGCTGCTTTATTTTCCGTTGTTTTCCGCCTTCCGCCATCTCCTCCGCCACCACCATCTCTCCAACCACAATCTCTCAGTCTCGAATTCTCGCGCCGTTTTCGCGACGCTGTATGGCGCATCGCGCATTGACCTGTACACTTGGGAGTTGCGAAGCTGATTTAATCCTTAACATAGTAAACATAGTATGAGGAGTATCTTGTACAACCATTAAATATAGTCATAAAGTGCGATTATATGCTCGTTTAACAAGTAGAATAATGTTCTTTTGTAAAAATAGAAATAATCTTCTTTTGATAAAAGAATATATCAGTGCATGAGTAATTTTTGAGAAAAAAGGATTTCTTTGATCGATTAAACTTCAACAGTACAAAATACAACTTCGAAAAATACAACTTTATTAGTCGCCGCTTTTTAAATACCAAATTAATTTATCGTCGTATACTGAGCTTATCTTAAAATCGCAAAAATGCTTAAAGATGAGCATTTGCTAGAAATGATTTCTTAGGGAAAAGGATGCTACCAGAAAGTTGCAGGTCACGTATGGTTCGGATACTTGCCGCGATATGGCGTCTTGTGCCGTCATGCCCAACCGCCGCGTCGTTCACCTTCTCCACGCTTTGACTACTTCTTCCCCCGTCTCCCCTTGCTTCACCCTCTCATCCTACTACCTCACGAATATATCAAAGTTCATGCGTTTCTACCTAATATCACTTGCGTGCACGAGCAAACCATCCCTTCCCTTTCTCTTCTCACACTTACTCCTCACTTCAATGGCACACCAAGTTGCGCTTTACGTGTTGGTAACAACAACCCTCCGGCTTTTCTTCCCGTTTTCTTTTTTTCTCTTTCCATTCTCTCTGATCTTTATTCATTCTTTCGTCCATTTCAATGTGTATATATATATATATATTTTTTTTTTTAACCAAAGAAAACTTGAACCTTGTCTCACATGTACGTGAAAAAATCTAAATGTGCGTTCAATAAATCTCTTAACTCATAACGTTGATCTCTGTGTAACATAGTATTTTGAAAAAAAAAAATAGGAAAGGTTTGATATTAGATTGCTTTATAAATTATTTTAAGATTTGTGAATGCAGATAATTTATATATGTTTACATTAAAAGTATCGTAGAAACTTAAGAAAATCTATTGCTATAAACAAAAATTATAAAACAATTATTGTATATATGTTTCTTAATAAAACATTTGTTTATCTTTTCTTTCTCTTTTCTCTCTCTCTCTCTCTCTCTCTCTCTCTATCTATCTTTAGTTTGCAATTAATATTATTGTTATAACGCAAAGAAAAAAAAGAGTTACTTAAAAAATTCTAGAAGCTCTTCATCTTCCGATAATAGGCCGTCCTGTTTCGATATTATCCATCCATTATTCATCCGGAATAAAAGTGGAATCTCTTGGAATCGCATTCGCAGTAAATCCGAACGGCGAAAAACGTCTGATTCAGATTCAAATGCTCATAGATCCCACTGTAGATCCATGAGCATTTCGCAGTCCATTGTATTTATTGGTAGAAACAGGCGACCGGGGTGAAAGCTACCTTATGTAAGTATACATGTACTCATACCTCACTATCATTCACGCACGCGTGGTCGCATTCATCCGTACATGAGTATGTACTTTTACAAAGACGTTTCGGTCGAGATCTCGCAGCGCATTGACTGGAGGCCACAGTGCAAAAGTTTGTGAACTCTCTCAGCGATTTCGTAAGTTTCTATAACGAATATACACAAGTATGCTTATCTAAAACGTAAGCGTGTTACATCGAAGATATGTGGTCTTATCGCACTAATTAATAAAATTTCGAAATTTTTAAAATATTTATATGTACTTCTTATCATAGCTTTTTTCAAGTAAAAGTTTACATAGATTTTCTCGCAAGCGTAATCAAAGTCGATTCCTTTACAATTAATGATTATTTTCACTTGCGTTGTAAAAGAAATTAGCATTATTGATTACAAAAGTAGAAATAAAAAAAAAATTTTTTGTAATTTTTTATGTACTTATGCATTGTGCAATGTATTATATCGAGGGTGAGATATAAAAGCAATTTTGTTGTACGAGTGTCGCTGGAAACGAATTTTTCACACGGACGCGAAGTTTAAAGGCACGCAAAGCTTCACATAGCGCACTCACACTCAGGGGCACGCAGACACGCACATATAAACACACACACACAACATGCAAGACTTGCCACGTCACCAGCACTCGGATCCGCGTCTATCTGTCAGTTTCCAGTCTCAAACAAGATGGATGGCTGGCGAATGGAAATCATGGTTGAAACCCAACCCCATACCCTTGCTTCCTTCCACTGTGAGAGAGCGCCCCTCCATTCTGTTTGCGACCACCCTTATGCCGAGAGGGCCACCTCCCCCGCGTTATTCCACACTTCGTTCTCGTATCATCCTCCTATGCGTCTCACCCTTTCCAAAATACAAATATACTAGGAACATTTGTTATATATTGATTATAGTACTTAAAAAATGTATAATTATTTCTATATTAATTTTCTATACTTATCTAAATAAACATTACAATAGATTTTTTTGTACAAATAATAAATATTTTATAATAAGTATTATATAGTTTTGCCAGAGAGAGAGAGAGAGAGAGAGAGAGAGAGGGGGGGGGGAGGAAGATTATTTTAAATAAAGAATATTAAGATATGGAAGTGTAGAATTAAAAAGAACATGAAAAATAAATATAGTATATTTAATGTAATAAAATTACACACGCACAATATATTATAATTAGTTTTGTACAGTTATTAATTATTATTAAATTATACAAATTAAGATTATTGTTTTTTATTAAAAAATTCAAAATAAAAATTTATGTTAAATCTTATGATAATTTATAATCTTTTTGAAACACGCATATAAAAAGTATAAATATTTATAACATATAAAATAATTATGCGATGTTGCTTATTTCATTAATATTGATGAATTTAAGCAACTCATATACCATAAATGGATAAAAAATAATAATATTAATTTTAAGCACAACCGTTATCTACTATGTTTAGACATAATACTAACTAAACAAAATATAAATTGAGTTTAGTTCTGTTCGCAACAATGGTATTATGATAAATCGCAAGTCAAGACGATGTATTATAACAACAAATGCAAACACGAGCATATTAGCCGTGTTGGATCATTTTGCGATTATTCATAAAATAATATACATTAAGTATTTATGAGTTTAGAAGAATACAAGAAGAAAAAATATATTGCTTTTGGTCTTTAATTGAAATTCTTTGCTACAGATATGTAAGAAGGAATATTAGGCGATTATATCAGATAGAACTTTCTCTACTTCAAACAGAATTTTTTATATAATACACATTGCGAAACTACTTATACGTAAAAAGCATGGTAATATGATTGCTTTCTAAGAGAACGTCTACAACTTTATTTCTAACAACGCCCTGTCATAATTATGTAGTTTAACAATGGGTGGTCTAGCAATATATTTATTCGCATATGTGTATATTAGTTTTAAAGTACGAATTATATACAAAAAATATATATATATAATTTCGAAATTTCTGTTTTTTGTTGTTTTATGTTAGCAAAAACTGAAGAATTATTTATTTTTCCGCACAATGTTTTATTTAAATAACCATTAAAACATATTGGTTTCAGATAAATAATATTATTTTATATACGTATTCTATTGTCATAATTATGTAATTGGAGCAATTTTGTTATTAATTGTTTAATTAAATATTGGAAGATACGAGAAAATCAGCAATGCTGACAACAGACAGGAAAGTATTGTCAAGGGTCTCCCAGCGGGAAACTCGTCGACCCACAAGGAAGCCGCTACACCTGCTGAGCATTTCAAAAGCCCGAACACTAAAGGCGTGTTATTTCGATTAAACGGTTCCATTGGGATTTATGACTGAAGATTAATCAGTGACCAAAATCGAAGGAAAATAGGTGTAGGATAGGTCGATTTAGCATATGAATTAGATATAAAGATTTCCGCATTTGAATGAAAGATGAACGTATACAATTACAAATTACACGAGTTATTTTCTTGTTAAAACCGAGACTTTAATTGCAAAAGTTTAACTTGTAGGATAAATATGAATAGACTATTTAGTTGTTATCTAAATAAGCATTGTTGAATTCTCGTATCTTTACGTCAATATCTTATTAATCGATGGGATCCTAACTTAAATATTTTTTATTTTATAATATTTGCGCATTTGTGAGGCATATCTTTAGGATATATGTATTTTATAGATTATCAAACAATACATATATCCATGTATCTATCGCGCGATAGATTTTTGGCTTCATAGACAGACTTTTCCTTCAAACTTATGTTATGAAATAGCGTTCGCGAAGAGAAGGAAAAACGCGGATCGGTTTGGGGTCCAGACTTCGAGATACGAAACCGGGAGATTGATCAGCGTCATCCTGTCCGTCTATCTCTGGACTCTTCTCTCCGGTATTTCTCCTCCCCTTTCACTACCGCGAGATTCTATATTGTCTTTTTGTCCGTTTCGCGTCTCTTTTCTCTGCGCCTCTCTCCTTTTCCTACCTTCCTCTTCCTTTCCTCTTCTCTCCTCACGGAATCAGCCATTCGCTATCCGCGCCGGAGAGCTGTCTGCAGATCCGCACCACCGGTTTTCCAACCTTCCTTGCCCACCCCAAGGACGAACATCCTCCGACTCTCGGCCACATCCACCCCTCGCGCCGAAGCTTCCTCTGCGTCGTCTGAACGTCCTCTTTTTCTACGCCTGCTTGTTCCGTAGACAAAGATCGCCGCGATAGAAAAAGAAGACCAAACGGCTGTAGGGGGTGGGTGGTGGTGAGTGTAGGGGTGAGTAATACCAAAGGAAGAAAAAAGAGAGAGCATCCTCTCGTTGCTTCTTTCATTCTTTTCTTGCAATCAACTTTTTGGGTGGGATCACGCGTCCGCACTTTCTCCGTTTCCGTTACTACCGAAAATTATTGTCTCATGCTGCGATATCCGCGCTGCAATTTATGGATAGCTCAAGAGCTCATAAAATATTCATCCCATAAGATAAGATTAAACATGCGAAAAGAACTTTTTTTCTTGATATTCTTTTGATCAAAAGTGAGTACAATTTAACATATATCTAGAATATTGCAGCTACCTTTCACCTTTACACATCACGCTCAGCGTTATATTTTTAGCGGTTTACATTGTGTTTTTTATCGTTATATTTATATAAAGTAACGAATAATTATCATATCGTGAATAAGAGAATGGGATGTACATTGATATAGAAGAGAACAACGGAGATGGCGAACGGAGCAAGATATTTCAACCGCAAGAACGAGCGAGTTGACATCAGGAAGAAGGAGAAGCGGGTATGAAGGGCTTGGTTAGAATATGGGGAGATAGTAGACAACGTGCATACGTATACAGAGACGGGTGAGTAAGGCGATGGAGGACAGGAAGGATGATGAGGGGACAGTGGGGTGGGAAGGGAGGTTCGGTTGAAGTAGGAGGGTAAACCTTTCCCGACCCTTAGCAACGCTCTCGCGACGCGCTATCCTGCGGATAACATCAGCGGCTTCAGGGCAGGAAATGAAAATCGCGCCGACACTGTTTAATTTAGATAAAAGCATATGTTACACGACGAATGGCGTCGCGGGACGGTATATCCTTGAAGAGGCCACATTATGTCTTTCCTCAGAAGGAATCTGCGCGGGACGGCACATCGAGCATGGGAAACGTTTCTATTTTCGCGTACCTGTGTGCCTTCTAAATGCGTCTTGCACGTCTCCTTTGAGACACGTGAAATTGCAGTTTAACATATTGTTACATATACTTCAATATGCATATAATAATGAAAAAATTTATATGTACTCGTGTACGAAAAATAAACATTATTTATGAAATAATATTATTCTTTAATTATTAAGTTTTTTGTTTCTTGATCATTTATTTTTAAATGCGCACTGATTTTTACAACTAATATTCATGCGAAAATTGATCTCAATCATATTGAGATATCATGGCCACGGACACCAAAGAAGACGACAGTATTCGGCAAAATGAGTCGAAAACCGTTTTTACAGGGGATTGGGGACTTGGTTTCGCACAAGAACTACCCGCGGATATGACGTGTTTTTATCGGCGGTACCTCGGCCAGACTCCGAAGAGCCGTCAACTTCAAGGCGGATGCCGAGATTCGCGCAGGCAGATAGAAAAGGCATAGCACTTTTATACTCTGGAGGTTAAAGTTTACGAAGTTATTTTGACTTTCGGGGTTGAATACCTCTGCCCATACCATACTTTGGTGGGAAAAGCAACCCTGTCAGCTTAGTTGACGTCCCCGTCATAGCTACCCTCACCAAAATGTAGATCTTCCCTCTCATCGTTGCCCATCACTTCTTCTCTTTTCTCTTATCCAATTATTATTGTTTCTTTCGAAGTTTACTATCTTTTAATTAAATTTTCTTTGTATGTATCTTTTACATACTTTTATAGAAATTTATTCTTTATTATTTATTTTGTGTCATATAGTTTTTTTTTAGTTTTAGATGATTGGACGTTTAAAAATCTTAATAATCTTGTTTTATTTATATTAGTTATTTTAATTATATTTATATATTTTTAAATGCTGTTTATTATTTTTTGTATTATTTTGTCTTTTTAGTCCATAGTACTATTCCTTTTTTTTATTTTTTTGTTGTTTATTCGATGTCCCTGGTTTAAGTAAAAAGTTAGCAATCTTATAATAAAACTTTGCTGAATACAAAATCAGTGGCTCGTCGCTCTTCATGGCCAACTTGTACTGTATTTTAATGGAACGAACTTTCTACGGTTGTGCACATCGTCTTTGTGATACTTAAAATGTTTTATCATTGTCATTACATAAATTCCAATCTTCATAATATGTTACGTAATTGTACGTTTTATACGTCCAATAAATAATATACATGTATATATTGTATATTGTAGTGTATACTAATTGTATATACATTAATCAAGATTCCTAAAATTTGAATAACAAATATTCTATTGATTTAGATTTGCTAAAATAACAAAAAAAAGAACAATTTTGTTTTACATTTTCTTATATATAGTTAAGCAATATATTTAAAATGATAAAAAAAACTTATTATAAAAAAACCCGTTTAAAAAAATATAAAATATGCATGTGATAGTTGCTTAAAGACATTGTCAAAAAGATCGAATTTTACTGTAATAAAAATTAAAATTTATTGTACGGCTTGCACGTTTCTAAATTCTTTATTTATCTTTCAAAATTTATAGGAAGCGCTTTAGTTCATTAATACATATACATTAGTACCCTAAAAATGAAAGTTTTTTGTCATTAAATTTAACAAAGAATAAACGTAAATATTGTGTAAAATTTCAAGAAATTGGTATTCCGTCCACACATATATCGGATCTTAAAATCTTGATTAAATTATCATTATTGATAATGATATTATAAGTTACACAGACCCGCGACCCGCGCTAAAAGACATGTGGTCAAAAAAGGACATCCACCATAATGCCTACAGCATGCCTTCCTTCAGGCGTGTTGCAAGTGTATGTACAAGGGTGGCGCGGGGAGTTGCTTGCGTAACGGATGATATATTATCGGGCGCTGTTTGCACTTTGACAACATCGCGGGGCATAAAAACGCTGACTCATTTAAAGCGGCCCCCGGGATTGTGCGGTGCTTCGGGAGGATCCGCGTGCCGGCTTCCCTCTACCTCTCCCTTCGCCCTCGAGCCCTCTTTCTCTCTCTTTTCCGATCCTCCGGTGTTCCAACTACCCGCCCGGCTTCCCTTTTCCGTTCCGGCGCAAACCACCACCACCCCAATTGCACCCCCCGACGTTCTCCTTCCCACCACCCTCGCTTTGTCCACCGGCTCTTCGTCCCAGCTTCTACCGCGTCTCGGCCCCGCGACTCTCCTGCGGGTCCCACAAACCTACCCAGCATCTCGTGACTCTCTTTTCTTCCGCGCCAACGGCAACCGGACTCATCCTTCGCACCGCTTTCCCGCCTTCGTTCTCTCCCGCCACCCCGTTTACTCTCACTCCTCTCCTTGCGTTGCCCGCAAACTGCTTCTACCGTTTCCCATGACCTGCTCTTTCTCTCGTTCATTTCTTAGAGATTTTCCTTTCCTCCAAATCCATTGAAGCGTCGACCAACGATCGCTTATAATTGCGATTCTTGGCATAATTTGTATTAAGGCTAATTAATTGCAATGGCTTGTATAATTCAGTTTACTATCATTTTCCTCCTCATCTGTTCGTAATCAATGGATGTTCACTCTACTATGAGAATTATCTTTGGAGTAAATTTTGCAAAATTATTTGACAACTGAGTTTTTTTATATATGTAATATTTTTAGTAATTATGCAAAAAGGCTATATTTAATTTGTGTTAAACCAAAATTTACCCTACACACACACACACACACACACACACACACACACACACACACACACACATGCACACATGTCGCGCGAGCATAGAGGGATATCTTATGCTCTTTAGCTCTCGGATTAGGAATCTTACGCAAAAGTTGATAAGTGGGATGGGGTGAAATGTGGGTCGCAAGGCTCCCTCGAGTGGATTCAGTGGGGTATTCAATGGGGTAAATGGGGTATTGCATATTAAATGCGCAGATAGGGGGTTATAACGGTAAAAGGAGGAAGCGTGGAATAGCTCGGGATTTAAGAGGAACGTGTGGAACAATGTGTGTAAGCTTGATGCGGTTATTGATTACGGATCACTGTCATTGACGGCCCGTCATATGGAAACAGTGATCGTTTTTCGTTATGCACAGACTGTATGTGGGCTTTAAAATTGTCAAAAAATTATTTAAACTTTTGAAATTCAGCTTATAAAATAAATAGAAATATACATATCTAAAACTTTCATTATATTCTTTATTACATATAATTATAATTTAATTAAAACTTTGATAATTTATTCATGATTTATTTTGCGTATCTACGTATATGTGTGTGTATGTGTTGTTTTTCATTCAAAATATTTGTTATTATAAAAACAAAGTTGTACAAAATGTAATACATGTAATATTACGGAGAAAAATATAATATCAAAAAATTATTACTATAATTAAACAGCAAGCGCAGACTAAGGTAAGAAAAAGAATTATTTACTATGTTTTTTATTAAATGGCCATAGTATTTATATTACTTATATTATTTATGATTAATTCTTTGAAATTTCTTTTTGCAGTCTGTGACTAATTTAGAGTGTTTTTTTCTTCAGTTTCTCTAGTTATTTTTTTTAACAATATTTTACAACTATTTTTAGTTAATTAAAAAAAAATTAATAACCAAATTAAAAATATTTTTTAAATTAAAAAACCAATCTGTCAATTATATTAGAATAAAAGTTTATAGCAGAATAAAAGAGAGTAATTTGTATCTTTTGTAATAATTAGTGTAAATCGTAGCGGATAGAAAGCCAAAAGGGAATGGACAGAACGGGAGGCTCGACGACGTATGTCCCCAAAAGCCGCGGAGCTTAGCGTTGAGTGATCGCCGCTCAGTCGACCTCGTAACCGGCGCCATATATCATTCAAGATGGCTGGCATCTCACGCTGTTCAGAGAGAGACAAGGGTGACAACCCTCCCGTCTCTGCTTGCTACTTTTGACTGGCTATGTCTACGCCTTCGCTGATAATCGTGTTAAGGAGATATCAACCCCGAAGCGCTGTTTTTTTCCTTATCTACTATTAGTGTAAAAAATTTCAGTAAATATTTAATTACAATGGAATTGTGCCATATTAAAACATTTTAAATTATTTATTAACTCCAGAGATTTTTAATTATTAAAAATTGTTATAATAAAATACGTTTGAAGTAAATATTTAACAAATATAGTAAAATTTTTTGATTATTCTATTTGCGTTTGCAGAAAAAAGGAAATAAAATAAAAAATTAATTAAAATAAAAAATAAATTTAAAAAAACCAATTAATTAAAATTTCGATTAATTAAATTTGATGCATGTTTATTGTTAAAATATTTTGCTTCTAATTTATAATATTACGTTAAATACATTTCAAATTCAAGTTTTCAAATAAAAAATAAATAAAGTTTCTTAGTAATATGCTTGATGGAAATTAATATAAAAATTCAATATTGTTTCAATACATATATATGTATATTTACATCTAGAGTTGTAATTCTGGGATAATGTATCGATTAATTGTTTTGTATAAATAATCAGAGGATTATCAAAAGCTAATTAATTTGCATTTGCGGATTAATTACATGAATAAATTAATTAAATGGCTAGAGAAAATGCGAGATTTAGGTTTATCTATAGATTCAAATTTACATGAACAACACAATTGCATAATAATATGGTACAATTAGCACAATTTAATATTATTTACATATTTGCAAACATTTTCTTTGGCAAAGTTCTGTGGAAAAATATTTCGGTTCCATCTACCGTCTATAAATGTGTTTTAAGACAACGTGTTTCGAGTAGGTCGATAAACGAAATTTCTCTACAGTAAACTACCTTACTAACGTTAGGTTCAACAAATTATTCAAATTTTAAGTTAAAAATATTATTATTTAGTAATATAAAATCAACAATATCAATTATGTCAACTGCCAGTTTTCACGGAGTAAAAGTATTGCCTGTATTGAGTGGAAAAAAAGTAGATATTAAATATAAAATGCTTTCTATCTTTTTTTCTATTTCTCTTCAAATTATTCGAGCACTAAGCTTTTATGAAATTTATTTAATTAATTATTTAAATTATATAAGTTTTGTTTTTATATTAAAAATTAGAAATGTATAATATTTTGTCATGCAATATATTACTTGTATATAATATATAAGAAAATAACATGTCTACATTGCAAGTAATGTACATTGAGAATGATATATTAATACTCTTAAAAAATGTATGGAAATTTTTTATTGTGTTACAAGAGAATCTATAAATTATAAAAACGTATTTTAATAATTTAACATATAAAAATTGTACTTTAATATATAAGACACGAAAGAAATACAGCTCGATAGTCACGCTGTTTCAAATATAAATATTCCTTAAAACTATATTCAGTACATATTTTTCAAAGAAACAACTAGCTTTTTATAAAGACAATATAGCTCGTCTATCTATCATACAACGAGCAATATTGGCATGCCCATCGGTTCTAATATTGAAATTGTACTTTTTGCAATATGAGAGTTATTTATGAAACGTAGCAGGCAATATAGGAACACGTAGGGAGGATGTCGGCATGTGATGGTAGCGTTCTGATATGATGTGATGCGATGCGAGGAGGATCGAGCTCGTTGAGATATATAATGCTCGACGTATGAAGCGTACCGGAAAATAAATTATGAAAGATTGAAAGGCAAAATGAGTGAGTTTTTAATCTTTCGTACAACCATTTTGTTTTCCACAGCCCGTCTTTATTACATATTTTATTATATCGTGTTATTTAATACGTTATTACTTTTTATAACGATTAAATGTTTTACTTTTTATTTATTATCTTTTCAATATTTTTTATTGCATTATGAGAGATAATTGTTAAGAAAAAGAGTAGTATGTCAATCTTATGAAAATTTTAACAAAAGTAATTTTTTATTTATATCTTGAATGTATAACATAATGCCTAATATTATTTATGCGATTGATTTTCTACAATGTCCTTTGCCTTTTTTTTTGGTGAAACTGCAGTAGCAACGTGTAACGTGTACGGTTAGAGCCCACCGAAGCGACAGCTGTTCACCGGTTGGCTGCACTATTCGATTGTCTCGCTCTTGATGATTGATGATCGTTCGGGGTAGCTGCTGCTGTGCCTTGACTCCACGTCTGTCTTTCCCTCTTTTCCCTCCAGCTTTTTTCGTTTCCCTAACAATTTCAGTGCAACGGGTCGACATACGATGTTGAAATTTTTTTTTAATCGTTAAGAAAAATCATGGAAATGGGGCGACTTAAAGAAAAGACGAATGATGGAACATCGAAGAACTTGGACCAGAGGATAAAAGTTCAAATGTAACACAACAATCGTTCCTCGATATTTGGGGAGAATTAGAGTTCAAATAAATAATAATAAGAGACAGTGCTTGCAATAAATATAGACTACTGTAAGTATTATTTAATTTTATAAAAAAAGTGATAAGAATAATAACATTGTTATAGAAATCACAATTCGCAAGTACTTTAATTGATGAAAATTGAATTATTAACACAATATATATTTTATTCGAATTTTGCAGGAATTGGCATTTTTCAATACGTTTCTTTGCTTGTCTCGCAATTTCGCTTTCTACATACCATCGTGCGTACGTCCGAAATTACAAGCTTTGTATGTACCTTGTCGGCAAAGATCAAAGCGCTGATGAACTTTCTTTGCATAAAAACAACCGGTTGCGAAGACATCAGCTACACGGCAGCATCGCATGCGACACAGGTGATATCTCTCTCTCGTCCCAACCCCTCTTATTTCTCACCGCCAGGCTGCCTCCCTCCCTCCCTCCCTCCCGCCCTTACCCCTCACCGAGCTACCATCACGACGGTCTGCTACCGTCTCCGTTCATCCCTCGTTCCCCATCGTCGCCCCTGTCTCGCCCGACGACTACCGGAGCTCTGCTCTCGTCATTAGGCCAACGAGATTTTATTAAACTGCTCCTCCGCGCGCACATAGGCATTTCGCCTCTCTCTCTCGCATCTCCTCCTTTACTCTTGTGCCGGCCCTTCGTCAGTTATTACATGCAAAGTGAAAAAGTTGCCCATAGGGCTGACCATTATTCCGTTGCGTTGCTCGCGCGTAAAGCCTAGCCCCCTTATGTGCGTGCCCGCGGTACTTATACAAGCTACCGCGAGCAATTTCTTTATTCTCTTTTTGACTTCTCGGTACCAGCGCGACTAGCATCTCGCATGCCGCATGTTACAAATTAAGTTACATCAATTACAACACCCGGCTATTACTGTGCGCGCCGCGCCGCCACCGCGGCTCTCTTTCCGCGGGATAATTTCCTGCCAGACCCTCTTTACAGAAACGCGACATTCGGCTGTCGCTTCGTCTGAATGCCCGCGCACTGAAGCTCTACACTGTCACCAATCGAATTCGATATCTTGATTCAGAAGATTTCCATCTTGTCTCACGATACTAGTGAACTTATCTAGTGAACAGCAGCAGCTTTGCAAAGTTGTCAAATATTAGCAATTTTCACTTTGTTATTATCTCTTTCTCAAAATAAATAAAAATTTATTTAAAAAATGTTTGAACTACGTATCTGAATTCATCCAGTCTTTGTTAATTAGTCTTTACATTTTCCGATATTGTTTGTAAATGTTATTATGTGATTTCTTGTAATTAAAATATCAGCATCATTTGCAATAAACATACTCAAACATTAGCATCAAAATTATTATTTTTTTGCATTTATTTGACATATTCTCTATATAATTTTATTAAACTTCATTTTAATGGTAAAAAGTCTGTATTGTGAAAATAAAGTAATTATATTTATTAGATGTATTGTAGAATAAAAATACTTACCATATATAATTTCTCCTTCATTACAGAAATCAGATACGGACAATCGACTTACTGCTCTATATCACATAAAGGCACAAGAAATTTGATGTGTTTTCACTTTAATCACTGTTTCATTCGCGAGAAACACGTAAAATTCGTCTTATGCCTATTGCGCAAATAGGCCAACTGAAAACGCATTGACATCGCAAGTCAGCGGGCTAAGAGAGGGAGCGTCGGAGAGGTGGCGGAAGAAGAGAACGAGCCTGGTGCTGAATGGCGCCCTACCTGGTCCCCGAAGTCATAAATCATTCCCCCGCAATACTACCCCTCGGCGTTTTCCTGCACCATAACATCGCTGATCGGCGAACGGTCAACATCACCTGGAGCGCACCACGAAGAGGACCGTGCCTGCTCTCACGGCGAAATCTCAGAATGAAGTTCCATGGGAAAAACATCAGGTATATATTTAAGATAATTGTTAAAGCGCATGATCATACCTTTTTATTTATAAACGTTGGAAGATGCATTCAAAACACATTTGCATTGAAAACTGTAGTAAAGTGAGATATTAAAATTTTGTTTCTACAATATAGGTTATAAACTATTATTATAATAATTTATAAAATAATTAATTATAGCCATAGTTCATTATTGATCAAATAACTTGGTGTTTACATGACATAATGATAACTACTTAGTGTCAACACCATGTAAAAAGATGGAGATATAAGTTATTTTTCGAAACTAATAGAAAATAGAAATTGCAAGAATCGCTTGTCCACACAGCTACCAAACGTAAAATTAATAGCCAGTTTTTACCATGCGGCTCTAACGGCCGGAACTCTCCTGGTGGGAGGCCATAAATTTCAGCGGCACAGATTCAAAATGATCTCCTTTATTGCACGCAAGCTGAGTTAGTTTCGCTTCGGCCTGCCTCCTGTACAGTCGCACCGTCGGTCTGTGTCGGTCTGAGTCTCGCGCCGAGGAATGCATTCTTCTTCCTTTCTTTTTCCCGCTTTACCACGAACTTTTATCGGCCAAAGTAATTAATTGTATGATCACGTGTTACTTCTACGCGTGATATAGCTCGGCCATATTGACTTTGATGTGCTACTCTAACGTTGAGATATATAATCGTAATAAATTACTGAAAATAACAAGTGGCTAAAAAATAATAGTGTGATGCGTACTCTTGTGCATACTTATAAATATGTGTGGAAATGAGTGTTATAATATAAGCGGGAGCGGAAGGATATATTAAATTAATAAAGTTTATTTATTATAAAATTAAGCAAGTAATTATGTAGACGCATAGAAAATTTTAGTTAGCAATTTAGAAAAATTTTAAAAACTATAGTGATTTTTAAATAAAATTTTGTACATTAAAAAAAAATGTTATTTGAAAATGTGTAATGTAAATTTACAAGAGTGAAATATTTGAATTTTATGAAGAGTAAGTATAAATGAGAATAAATCTTTCAATGCTTTTATAATAACGGATTTTAATTTCTTGAATTAAAAGAAACAAAATATATAATTGCTGCCATCTGTCGGTGATCTTTGTAAAATAATGTTAGAGTGCATGCAAAAGATGACGCTACTGTAGCAATCTGTAGTGTTCCCTTTCTCTAGACCAGGATCTCACAGTAGAACAGTTCATTAATTACATTACGTAAAATATAAAACTTATCTAAATAAGATATATTAATTTGAATAAGTTGGATTAAATTTATTACAAAATAAAATATTTATAAAATTGAATTAGAATAATTAAAAAAGAATTTTTATAATTGTCTTTTTTCCAGATTCTAAAACTTTAAATTTTTAAACTTTAAATATTTAACATTTTGTTTTTGTTAAAATTTTCATATTTGTTTGACTAATTTTTTATTTTTAACAAAGATAAAACGTTATTAATTAAAAAGTTATTACTTAAAATTACTTTAAAATTAAATTTTTATCTGTGTGGTAGTAGGTATATCAATAATAATTAAATACATACGGACGTATATTTCTTGCTTACATATTTTAATTTTTATTATAATATGTAAAATATCAATAATCATAAAAGATGTTACAGAATTTATTTTTTCTACAGATTTTTTGTTAATTTAAAGTATCACTTATATTGTTTGTTCTGTTTAATTTTGAAAAGTAAATGATGCACAATAATTCATGTAGACCGTGTAATATCTTTTTATTTTTATTTTTTGTTTAATTTGTGAAATTTATTTTTTAGATAAAAAAATATTTCTTTCTCCTTATTCATAGAGCATTAAAAAGTTTTATTATATTAATTTTTATATAATTAAAAAAAATACTTGTCTTAAAATTTTACAAATATTTTACTGCAAATGTTTTTGCAGTACTGCAAAAGTATTATTATTTGTATTAATAACTAATTGTTTACGTTTATATGTGTATTAAAATTATTTAAAAAAATTATTTTAATATAATAAGTTTTTGATTATTTTTTAACTTATAAAATGATTAAATCCTTGATTAAACATATTAATTATGTGTGTTATTTTTTACATATTGTGTAATCTATTTATTGAATTGTTATCTAAATATGTTGTTTTAAATCTAAAAACATATTTTTTAGTGTAATGTAATGTACATAAATGTTGCATGTTGCTCAATCATATATTTTTTCTTTCTTCTGTCATGGTATAAAAGATGTCGATTGCGTGAAAATTATCACATCTTTTTATCTATTATAATTTATTAAATTTTGATTTATGAAAAAAATAATTAAATAATTTATAAGAAAATAGTAATAATATTTCAATATTTAAATGTAAAATTTTGTGTGTAAAGTACGTTTTATATGTACATATTTTCTAATAATAAGATCATTTTATGACGGATGATTATAATTTTTACAAATATATAATACAGATAAAAAACAAGAAATACAAAGAAAGAAATGATTCCTATGTATAAAATTTACAATGGTTACTTATTTAATTTGTCGTACATATTCAATATTTATTTCTCATCTCCGCAAGAGTAAACGTTTTATGCACAGCGCTCCAAATACTGCAGCCATTTTATATAGATTGCAATGTATTGATCGTCTCCGCCAACTGCCGACATTGTACGTAGTATCAGAATGACAGGCTGGCAGATGGAATCGCAACTTCCTCTTCCCTCGCCACCACCTGCCATCACGATCCAACCCCCTTCAATGCTTTGGTCTGCCTGCCAACCCCTCGTCTCCGCCTATGCCTATATATACGGATAGGTAGCTCCACAAGTCGCAAACACACACACACACACACATACACACAGAGAGCATATACACACCTCCCTGAAAACATATCTTTTTAATTAAAATGGCGCAACCACGTGTCACTCACGTTATGAGTATTTGGACTATGTCGACTTGCCAAGAATGTTTAAAGTTCTTATATGCGTCTACAAAAATTGTTGATATGAAATTTTGCCTAAGCGCCATAAAATAAGTCAAGTTTATATAAGTATATAAGAATGCAACATATACATTTATTATATAATTTTAAAGTTATGTCGTTACGTTTAATTTTTCGCATTTCTTCTTATTACCTCATGACGACTTCGTTCTCCTAAAAATCTCTTTCTTGTAAGAGACGCGCGATAGATTACCTCGGTAAAGCCGCGATAACATGTTCACGTTCGCATCCACTTCACTTTGACAAATGATCACCTTTTGCGGAATCTCTCGCGCCTCCTAAACTACGTTACGATGTTTTATAGTTCAATATTGCTGTCCACAGGAACATTCTTTTTTATTAATTTAAGAAAATGTCTAGACTGACAGTAAAAGAACACTTTAGTGTCAACAGGAAATAAACATAGGAGCTAATATATTATCTGACTGGATGATGGATATTTATGCTGTGTTTGTTGTTTGTTGCTAGATATTACATTAATACGAGGTACATAAAGGAGAATCTGAAAAGAATCGAAGAAGAGGTAAAAGAATAAAAATGGATGATAAAAAGCACAAAAGAAAATAAGATAGCAAAGCGCAACGTCTCTTACTACGTCAAGTATAAGATAGGGTGGTCTTCATCCGCAAAAGTGCCCCCCGGGAGCTGCGTCAACGTCCTACAGAAGAAGCAGAACTCCCTTCGTTTCCTGAGCCTTTGGCCTTTCAAGTTACCTCTTCACGGATCTTCACGAATGGGCAGGATCACAACGGCAACGAGTTTTCTGGACGGACGTCACTCAGATTCCGACCTTCTACCATTCTTCTTGGGCCGTTATGATTTATGGATTCATTAATGCAACATACAACACTTTCTCGGCCACGGGAAAAGGGAACGTTGATTAACCGTTTTATTTTTGGTGCTAAAGCAAATGTAAGATATGACTATATCGAATTGTTATTTGTTTCCTTGCAAGCTGCAAATAAATAAATTTCTTAAGAGATTTTATTAATATTTTATAGTTAAATTTGCGTTAAATGTCCTACTTTTAACAAGTAATGCAGAATGTTGAAGGATTTCAAAATGCAATTACCTTAGCACATTGCTAAAGATAGTGGTAGGTAAACGTATTACGAGTATTGTGCAAATTTTTATAGCGTTCTAAAAATATGTTGGGTAGTAACATTCAAGATAATAAAAATAAAAATTTATGTTTGTAATTAAAAAGATTAAATGAGTTTCATAAATATTATTTCTGCCAACATACACGTTTAACACAACGGTGACAAAAACCTTTTTTTTTTTAAAGAATAAAAGGAATTTAAATTTCAGCATAGTAGGCGGCACTGGAGTTCCTTGTTAGAATCCCTAATCCGCCCACCTTAATTTAGATTCATCCCAATAACATTAGCTTAATCGTTTAGCTTTTAATTACGCTAGCTTATATTTATTCTTCAGAAACTCTATCTGTACTGAACTTTTTTGTGAACGTATTATAGCATTTCTGAAAACAATTATGATTTTGGAATTATATTATAGTTATGTCGCATCTGTATAGACTACATTAATATATAAAAGCAGACTGACGTTAATTTTTTAAGGAATAAGAATTAATTGTTACATTTAATTTTCTAATTATTTTTACACAAAAATAAAGCTCAGTTATCTGCTGTGTTATTCTTGGATCGTGAACGTAACGGTCACATAAAACAATTTGATTTACACCAAATAAAGCGCTGTTGATTCTTTATGGTAACTTCAATTTCAGATTCAAATTTGTCATGAGGTACGAATGCGAATCGCATGCCGTGCCGAAGAACAGAAAAGGAAATCGAATGGCTATCGATTGGAATTATTATTCCAAGCATGCCTCTCGGACGTCCATTGCTTCTGAAACATTCCACGATACGATACATGGTGCCAGTCGAAGACCAACGCTTCTGCGTGAACGTGCAAGTGTGGCGCGATTGGGAAACGTTTGATAAATCTTGCCCATAAGGTATTTGCTTTTCAGATAATACATCTTTTCAATTCCTATAATATTCAATTAGATATAATTGATTGTTTTATGATTCTAATTAAATTAATATAAAATTTTTATTGCATTATTAAACGCTTTATTTAATAATTTTTCTTGCATAATACAATTCCTGTTATAATTGCAAAAGTAAGAATATACTCATACAAAATATATTTTTTATAGTATAAGAATTAGAACTATTAGTGTTTTACTTTTTTGAAAATTTCTTGTTAAATTTTATCTGTCAATACGTTACTTCTCTATGTTGTTGCGCAGGGTTAAACAGTCTTTTATGGCAATGACCCTTAGTGAATTAATCAATAAATACGCAGCTACACTGCGTGAACTACATTACGGTTTGCCTGTAAACGTGTCTGGGAACGCAGACGCACTGCTCGATAGTCAAATATATTTTCGGTTATTCAGATTATACTTAATTATTACAAAAATATATTGAAATATTAAATATTAAAAAAAAATGAATCAAATGCTGCAAAATTAATCAAAATTATTGTTCTAATTTTTTTCTACAATTATGTATAGAATAAGTTATAGTGATGTGGATGCTGAAAGGTATTATTAATTGACTATGTTATGCGCGAATTAAGCCATGCATTTAATGATTAATCTCTGTTCAGGTGTCTAGTCAGTCTCTACGAAGTCTAAGCTGATTGGTTTGACGGAGACCTGCTCAAAGTTTCGAAAATGATCAGAAGACAGAGATCCTCATGTTGGTGTCAGAGATTCATCCACATTCGCAACTTTACCCGATGATGAGACGTAAGCAAACTTTAAGAAGACATATTGCGTATGAGTTGAGAATGACAGGTAGAAAGGTGGTTGAATGGTGTATGACGTGCGGCCGATGTTATAAAGAGACAAATAATACGGTTGCAATCTATTGTGAGTTAGATTTCTAATTCTCCTTTGTTAAATTTGCATTCTTTAGCATGTGACGATGTTTATTAACTTTTGATTTATTTAATACTGTTTGTCATAAAAAATAAAAGATTTAATATGGGCCGCGCACACAAGGAAGTCGCTTCGAAATAAAGCATATTGGACAACATTGCTTTTTCTGTTTTATTGTTCTCTTGAAATATTTTTTCAATTAATTAGTCTCAAGTTATATTTTTCAATTTCACATTCAGCTCCACGAACAATTTTCTATATCTGTGTAGCCTAGATATACAAGGTATTTAATGCTATTTCTTTATGGTTTGTCGTTTATTCTTCATTATGCTTGATTATTTTCATCCCTTCATCCTTCAGTGATATTTTTGATGGAAAAGATGTACAACGGCTCATCGCTATCTGCTTGATTCTTCTATCTTATCGCGATTCGCCTTTGCCGTTTTAAGCATCCACCCCGCAAGCTGCGCGTGTCCTTTCTCCTTCTACTTAACTTTTTCTATCCGTTATACATACACACACGGATAACTCCTCCGGCTTCTTCCGTCGCTAAACGTCGATGGAGGCACGCTCTACGGTACAACCCTCACCCTCCCAACGTAGACACGTTCTCTCTCTCCACTCTTCTTGTTTCCCTCTCGTGTCAGCCTCCGCAGCTTCAGGAGCAGAGAGACGATCAATACGTCGCTCTAGAACGGAGAAGGAACGGAAGCTACGTCATTGGGAGACTTTGGTACTCGTGGGGAGCGGAAAGGGGCCGAGGTAAAGGGACCTTTTCCAGGCGATTCCTCGAGAAGCAGAGGAGAGGAGACCAGGCCTGGCTCAGACCAGATATGCCCAGCTATGAGCGCGAAAAGATGATGAGACGAAGGGTGGCCCCTAGGTTTTGCATCTCTCTTTCTCTAGCGGGGTGGTTGACAGGGACTCCGGGCCGAGACTGCACGACTCGAACCGAACGTCAACGAGCGCAGGGACGGCTGTGCGATTAGTCCCATCCAACCTTGATAAACTTGTCAGAAGTACTCGCGATTTTTGCCGTTTCGCGTCAATGTGCTGTAAAAAACATTTAACGTTCGCCACTCTGTGAACCATTTTGTTACTATATACTATTCGTACAAATCAACATTGACTGCCAAGTGTTATTTCAAATAATCCAAAATAATATTTTTACGTTATAAGATAAATAAAAATTATTTGACACAAACAAATGTTTTAAAAAATATATGAATATTAATCTGAAAAAATTTGCACGATATCGGTAATTTGAATTAAATGAAAAATTACAATTATTATAAAGGTGTGTATTATGTTTTGGGTATGCATTTGCAAAATAACCCTTTTTCTAATTTGTCTGTAATTCTTGACAGTTCAAAAATTTATTTAAATTTAACTATTTAAGAGTGATATAGCTTTATCGATTGGTGTGCCAGCAACAAATTGTTACGCATACATTTTCAACAGATTTATTCTGGTCTTTTGGCGAATACGTGCATATATGAAGTTAACTCCATTTTTAGCTAACAATATATATATGTATAATTAATTAAAGCCTCACGTAGTAACTCTGATGTAACGATTCCTTATATATCAAAGATGTAAATCAGTGTTTAACAGTTTATAATATTACAAGGAAAAAAAATTAATTTTCTAACCTTTAATTATTTCAATTTAAAACCCCAAATTATAATTAATGTGCTAAAGTTATTTATTAATTCTGTAGATGCAAATAATTATATGTATGGAATAAATACGTACATATATATAAACACACACACACACACACACACACACACACAAGTATATAATCTTATTCAAGTAAAATGCACTTATTTGCCCGTGATTGAACTTGTTAGCATAATTTTTTACTCAAAAGAAGAAAGTGAGCGACATATTTTTCTCAGAATACAATATAAACTTTTACTAAAATAAAATTGCAATTCGTTAGCAAAATCTAACAAAGGAGAAATGAAGAAAAAAAGAGAAAATTATACGAGAAATTTTTATTCTTAATAAAATTTGATTAAAAAGATTAATACAACTAAAAAAATACTTACATTTATATGATTGGTAATATAGAGTTGATAAATGTTACTACAAGAAAAACTAAAACTGTGGCGTATCGAGTTGCGGAGGCACCACGCAAAACTTACGGCCCTGTGCTGTGGCATCCCCCGTACCGGAGTGAGGGTGCGTGCGGTCCAATCATCGCAGAATCCGGAGAAAGCCCCTGGCTTCACCCGGGCAGCCGTGGGAGAGACGCCCCGCAACTCGAGGATTCGCTTGTCGCCGAATATCTTCTGTATCCGAGTCGTAAAGGACAGTCGGCGGTATACAGCGTTTGGTTAGAGGGGCGTTGGCCCGTTCTTTTGCCCTGTGTGCCCTTGCAAATCTTAAATAAAACCTGGCTCCATCAGAATCTCGTCATCTTGATACGCCTGACAAACTTGATTGGCACGCGAGGCACTAGTGACAAACTCAAATCGACCTCAGATGACCTCGAAGATAAACAGAACGTGAAATAATGCCAAACAGCAGAAACTCATAGTGTTTTTTGAGCGGTTCAAGTGTTTTTCTCCACACACACGAATTTGTACAGTTTGTTACTAACAATTATCTAATACGGCACCGTCAAAAGCGAGCGTGTTAAATGTGTATTAAATGTGCATGAATGTGAGTTCGTTTGCTCATAAAAATATGTTTTGTATAATTTCTCACTGTGTCGTATGTATCGATGTATACTTATTATTAACAGATTGCGTTGCGATGTTTTAATTGTTATAGTCTGAAGAAAAATATTATTTTTGCGCACGAATATCTCCGAAAATTATATTTTCGCATGATCGTTTCTAAACTTTTTATTGTATGCAAGATATGTTGTAAACAAATATCGTATCTGTGAATAATCGTATGTATATGTATATACACATGTATATTTATATACACATAGTTCTATTCACTTTCTATTCGTATTTTATATTCGTAAGCATGGTTTCTACTGGCATGTCTTCTCGCACTTTTAACGTTATCTTCTTTCATGAACATATTGTCTAATTACAATTTTATAGTATATTGGCTTTGATGGACAAGATTAGCACCCCGCATTGTTGCATCCATATTTCTTATGACGTTTACTTATATTTGTATAATTATATTGTCAATAGAAAAGTTTTTGTAACAGCAAGAGTAGCATTAGTAAGCCAACTTATTATCTACCTTATACGTACAAAATTGTACCTCAGTTTTTTCAAATTATATACTTTAAAATTATATAATTTTTATTTCTAGAACTATGCGTAATTTTCATCCTTCCCCTGCGCCTCTATATTAAATTTAATTCATTATTACACATAAAATAATTGATAAAATAATTAATAAATTACATAACTACTAAATTAACGTGCTATTTATATAAATATTTTAACTATATTTGTATTTTTCAAAGAGGATATCAAGCATTGGCCCTCATGACATTCATATAAATAGAAAATCAGATACACATCGAAGCGCGGCGGCACGTGAGTACTTTAACTAATAAGTACTCGGTATCTGTATTTTATTCAGAAAAATAATATTTAAAAATTTCAATAATAATCAAAAATTTTTATATGAATGATGCATAGATGATCACGAAACGAAGCGCAATACAGGTGTTAAATCAAACATTAAAATCGAAGAAAGGTAATCGTGTCAGGTAGGCGCTATTATAATTCACGACTTCCTTTTTAACTGTACCCCGGATATGCATGCCGGGTCACGTCCTGTTTCAGCGGAGGTTTTTCCGGCGTCACGTACGCTAGCGTGGCTAAACCTAAACTTTTAATCTGCTACATCTTTAAATAATCATGTACGTTATTCGAACTTTATATTAAACTTGATTGGATTAACAATTCTTCCATTCCTTCATTTTTTTACTGTTAATTAAAAATTGTTTTATATGATTTAAATGAATAAAATTACGTTATTATTTTGATCGCTACATTAGTTTTAGAATATCAAAAAGACATGATCTTATATGAGTGGATATTAAAAATTGAAAATTTTGTTGCAGATTACTACTGTGTGGAAATGACAAGGGCAGGTTGCAAAGAATAGGCACATTCGTGATCTACCCTGTAGATCCGGGCTTTTGTAGAATGTAAATATCAGAAGCTCGACTCTACAGGTATCTTACGGATGACATGCCACGCGACTCTAGATTGCGATGAGTGATGTCATATACGTTTACTTAATGTATAAATGATAACCCTCCGAGAATTTGCAAAATAATTTTAATATTAACTTTACTAGTATGTCAAAAATTATAAGTGTAAACACTTAATAAGAGAGAGAGAGAGAGAGAGAAAGAGAGAGAGTAATAAATTATAAATTTTTACATTTTTACGACATCCAATTAAAGAGATTTATAACAAATATATATACTTTTTAAAAATAATATATATATATATTTGTATAAATTATATATTAGAATTTTAATTTACTTTGCATGTTATAATGTCATTTCTCTTTCTCTCTGTCTTTTTTCTTTCTCTTCCTCTCTATTTATTTTGGAATATTAGAATATTAATATGTTATGATTATAATAACTAATTCTATAAAACATTTTCCCAATATTTAATAGTTAACTGATATAAAAAGAAAGTTTTAATAATTTTTAAAGTATCTATTTATTTTTAAATATATTTGGATGTTACAGTATACATATACAGTTTTATAACTTGTATAAATACACATTTAAATAAATTTATTGTGTTGCATAACAAATAAAATAAATATATCATATGTATCTACATATTAATTCATTTTATTTCTTATTCTTCCTACATTAAACATTACGTATATATTACTTATAAACTATAATCCTAAATTTACAGTTTTTAAAAAACTTATGAATAAAAAATGTTTTTATTAAAATAAATGATATATGGTTTTGTAACAGATTATAAGGTTTTATTAATTATAACTTGATAGATATATTTAAACGATGTATTACAGAGATTACTTAACAGATATAATTGCTTTACATATTATACGTATTATATATTATTATATTATTATATTATTATATTGTTATATTATTATATTATTATATTGTTATATTATTATATTATATATTATTACATTATTATATTATTAAAAATTGGAAATTAAAGGTATAATAAATTTAATAAGTTTGTTTGTTACTTGTAATATTAATTCTTCAGATTAGACTATTATTAATATTACATTTTTATTTATTTTACGGTGTTTATAAATTTTAATTTTAAAAACTAGTATTTAAAAGGAATGTATAAATTATAAAAATATACTGTTTAATCGACGATTTACTCTAGCGGAAATTTCAGGTACGACGTTAATGTATATATGCGATGATACTACAGAAATCTTCTTTTCGACCCTACAGCATCTACATTACATTGAAAATACGTGTAACAGAAAATATATTAAATTTCTTTGAGTTTTTTAATTTAAAACAATTTATAACACAAAACAAGAAATAATAATTTAATATATATATATGTACGTATTTTATTATATAATTAAACACAAAATAATTATAAAGCATTAGCTTTATATATGTTCTTTACTTCTTCGTTGTGTCGTTTATTCAACAGATGTCACTAAAATGTCTGGAGAAGTGCTTATGGTAGCAATTTATTGATATAATATTATAATATATCATTTAGAAAAATCTCCAAGAAAACTTTATGATTTTTAAAAAATGTATGTGGTATCATAGTTATTTTTAATGCAAATATATGCTTCTCCCTATTTTCTTTTATATAAAAAAATGTTATAAAAGCTAGATTATAAAAATTGCGTAAATTTACATAAATATAATATATATATATTTAATAATATATTATTGGAAACAAAAAATTATAATAAATGTATATATATATAAATATAATTAAAAAGCAGTAGTTTTTGCGGATAATAAGATTTGTTATAAAGCAGTAATTCTTTTCATTCTGACTTAATACGCATTATTGAATGACTCCACTTATATAAACTTGTTTACATAAATGTTGATTTTCTGAGACTGCAAAATAATTTGATTAACTTTGGTTTTATTTATATGATAAGTATAATATAAGACTAATTAATAATGTATATTATATAATATTATGAATTATTTTGTATGGTAGCATACTAATTAAAAAATCTTATATGTTAATTTATAAAAATATAATAAATATATACATCTAAAGGTTGATTTCTCCAATGTTAGTAAAATAAAAAAATTGTATTTGTTTCATTGTAATCTTTTATTAAAAAATAATAAATTTATATTTTTATTAATTGATATTGTTGTGAGAAAAATCAAAGGAGTCAATCGTATCACATAGGACTAATAAAAACAAATATTCAATAATAATTTTTATATCTCTCCGACATTTGTCTAATAATGCTTTATTATTATATATTTAAATATGTATATTTTTTAAATTTAAGATGTATCTCCAAAAAGTTAATACTAAATAATGCGGTGAGAATTTATATCTCCCATGTGATGTCTTGCTTAAAAAATAACAAAGTTTTTTTTTCGTTCAATTTGCAGAAAGATCTATTTTTGAGGATTTTAATCAATACGTAGATCCACAGATTTACACGAATCCTACAAAAAACGTGCAATAGTGTGCGCGTAGATGAAAAGGCTAAAGGCAAGCAGATCTCGATGTATGGGAAGCACGATGTTTGATGGTGTGATAGCATGGTGGTACCTGGGGCGACGTGGTATTATATTATTGATCGTTCCACGAGCTCTGTCCCCATCAGCTGTCGTAATATCCGGCATTCTCCTGGTACTACCGGGTTGCATGCTAACATAGTTGTCTAAAAAAATCATTCGCGTTAGATTGCATTTTAAATACATGCTTTGCTATGTTGCACGACCTACATCAAACCCAAATCTATTAGAAAACTTTTAAAACCCTAGTAGAAAGATTAGTAGATAATAGATAAATGATAAAGATTGACAAAAAAATAGAAATACTATGATCTAGCAATACGTTAGGTTAGCGTAATTTCATCATTATAAAGCATTCATCAGCATTCAAAATAATTTATAATATTCACTTATTTTTATCTTCAGACTAAAGTAAGAACAAAAAGGAGATGGGAAACAAAAAAGAGATGATAAAGAGATAAAAATATCAGCAGAGAGAAAACAATATAAACAGAGAGGAGTAGTGAAAAGAGGTGAGAAAGAGAAAGAAAAATAGAAAGAAAAAGGAAGAAGATGGAAAAGAAAAGCTAGGTGGGAAGGAGGGAGGAAAGCAGAAAGAAAGAGGGGGAAAGTGAGAGAGAGAGAGGGGGGGGGAAAGAGAGAGAGAGAGAGAGAGAGAGAGAGAGAGAGAGAGAGAGAGAGAGACGAGAGGAAGAGGTACAATCTTCCCTTCTTGGACACTTTAAAGTGCCTCTTCCAATATCCTTAGCTATGCTCTACTTCTCATCTCCTTCCGGTTGGTCTACTATTCTGAAGGTAATATCCTGCTATCCTGAAACCTTAACATAGCTTGAACTCTTAGTGTCGTCGTCCTCCAGTTTCTCAGTGCTTCTTTCTCTCTCTCTCTCTCTCTCTCTCCCCTTTCCTCTCCTCTCTTCTCCTTTCTCTTGGCACTTCTCTGTATCCCTCTTTCTCTTCGGGATCTCGGCTCAAGTCTTCAACGTGTTACTAATGCCATGAGGATTAATGTTATGTGCCAGGGATTACTCTAACTATTAATTTAATTAGGAGAACAATACCTTATACGTTGATACTACTATCAGATAGAAGTATGTTTTTCAATTTTTAAAATAAGAGAAGATAATTCCATTTTAACTAATCTCAATCAAAATTAAAGCGATATTTAAATGCAGCCAAATAAACAAAATCATTGTTTTGACAAATGTGCGTTAAAATTTTTTATTTAATTTATAGAATCTGTTTATCAAACTCTATTTGCAAAATGTTTGAACTACAACTTCATTAACAGTTAATCATTATTTTATATGACATTTATGTCCATATGGCCATTTTATCGAAACAATTTATCTTTAGTCGCTATCTTTAGTCATTTTTTAAAAAGCATTAGAATAAATTAAATAATTTAAAATGCGCTAATATTAAATTAAGTATTAAAGTACACACACACACACACACGCACGCACGCACAGTTTGTACTTGAAATAATTCTACATAAAAATAATATCACAAAGTGTAATTATGCAAATGCATTTATTGCACTTACACAACCAAACCTTAATACCAATCGGTCGGTTAGTGTGAGAAAAATCAAGTTAAATTACTTTTCGTTGTTGTTTTAAATGTGTCTATAGTCCAAAATCAGTATAATTAAAGATTACTACAGGCCGCGATAACATCCAGGCACAGCTCACCGGTTTGACTGACGATCTTTCAGACGGCTCTGCAGGAGCACGCTATTCGCAAGCGCCGAGTGATATTTATCTCCAAGTAATTAGGAGTTGGGCTGGAATCACGCATGCTCATCCTTCACTGTGGCAAACGCCCGTTGCCCTGTTCCATGCATAATGCCGAAGGCAATGATTATTTAGTTTCATCCTATTATCGAGAATTTCGATCTGCGAGAAGATCGAAATTTTTTCCTTCATTACAAACAACGATATCGTGAATAAAAATTATCACAAAATTTAGTTAAAAGGTTACATGTTTTTCTTCTTTATACTGCAAGTACCAAGAATAATGTTTTGTAGATAAATTCAACTTGGACCTTGAACACAATATCTTTCTCAAGGAATTATAATTATTATAACTGATAACTACCAACGGCAGAAAAATAGCAATGACATTTTTCCTACGAAAAGAAAGAAGAATACTTCCATTAACTTTCATTCCTGTCATGGAAATTTACAAAGTACCTGCACGTTCAAATAAATCTTTCTACAACGGGAGTACGATGGCATGCCACTGACTTATTTATGACCGTCTTCTGTTAGACGAAGGGTTGGATAAAGGGTTAAGAGCGAAACAATGCCTAGACCGACAGTGCTTTGATGCGGCAGGAGAAGTCAAGTCGGAAATCATGACACGTACTCATTTTCCTACTTTCCGTTACAAATACTTAAGATTTGGAACGAAATAGGTTGTACACCTGCATAAAAATATATATACATGTAGTATAATGATACGCATTTCAATGCACTCCTTAGAAATCATTTCTGTGTTAATTATTGCATTTGTACACAGTCAGAGACAGTTTAGGTACATAAACATACTTTAATTCTGTACTAACATTTTAATCTTTTCGTCAGTCTCTCTCTCTCTCTCTCTCTCTCTTTATATAAAGCAAACTTCTAAAATCATCATTCCTTGCTCTGAGAGTGTTCAATTAAATATCTAAGAATAATCTCAGTATCACGAACGTCGGCGTTCACGCGAGCACGATAATATTCCGTGCAATATTATTCACGCGCTTGGTTCTTGCGGGCGACGATAATGGTAATCGTCCTGTCTCCGTGTCGTCCGCGAAGGCTGGCTGCTCTCGGTCTTCAACGTGATCAGAAGAGCGGGAGCATCCTGGCCCTCCCCTTAGTAGCCTCATACCACTGCCGTATACCCTTAGTAAGGTACCCCTGGCGGCATGGTGCTAGCCGTGACACGAGCACGTGATTAATGATCGCAACGGAGAGCCATGCAGCGCTCTTCTCTCCTCTCCCTCTTTCTCCCGTTCTCTCTCCTCGTCGTTCTGTCTCTGTTTCCCCACGATTCTCTCTCTCTCTTCTCCTCTTTTCTGCCTCTTTCTTCGTGACCGTCACTCTTCTGCTCTTCTCTCTTTCAGCAACCCCTGGTGATGCCGACGGCATTGCTGCCGTTGCCGCTGCAACCGTCCGAGGCACAATACCGGGTCTGCGATTGGACTCTTCTTGGTAACTTTCTTCTTCCTTTCTTCTTTCACCCGTGGGAGCTACAAACGCTGATTATTCGACGTTGGATTACATGTGATGGCTCAAGTTTCGGTTATTCTGAAAGTTTTTCAGGTTATTCCTGTGACAGAGCAATCCGTAAAAAATTTATTTATTTTATTAAAATTAAAAAAAAAAAGATTAATAATGGACTTGAGTCACAAATTTGAAGAATATCCGTGATCCATAAAATATGTGACACATATACAATATTAAAAGATTTATTTACGTTAAGAATTACTGGTTTTGCTTGATCATTATGTAAATGTACGAGAATATATTTCGTTTCCGTTTTACATCAATATTACATAAAAAAATTCTTTCTATTTGAAAGAATCGAGATATTTTCATTTATACGCCTTCGCAAGTTGCATGAAATGAAGATGTCCGCGAAGGAATTTTAGAGGAAAATGAGAATATCGCAAGAGTCAACAAAGAAATCAGTCAATCTCTCATCGGTCTAGGATGACTTTGAATCTGTCGATGTACTTCCTGCCAATCTATCTCAAGTACGTCTTTATTTTGTAATAGAATGATTCACGTTTTTTAATCGAATTCTTGCATAAATTAATACTATTGGAGTATGAATGCTGTGACAAGGATAATAAATGTGTGTGAAAAAAAAACTAATAATGCGTAAAAAAGACTATTAATATTTTTGATACTTAAATAAGAATTATTAACCATTCTTAACCATAACTTGATTCGTGACTTTTGTTATATTCGGTAAAATATTCGTTATTTGTTCAATGTGACAATAATTGATTGCTATGATAATCGATTAATTTGTTTTGATAAAAGTTTTGATAATAATAATCAAAAATTAAAAGTAACAAGTGCAAAAATTTGAAATCCACTTTGTAATTAATTAATTTTATTATACAATGAATTAATAAAATCATATCATACCATCTTTTTAACAAAAAATCAGAAATGTGTTAACTTTGTGCATTCTTTAGATAAATTAAATTGAATTAAAGATCTTTATAAAAGCATAATAAAAGATACTTTTAATACAGATAATGTCTTGATTCTTAAAATATCAAATGAAAATAAAATACTTTGAGTGCAGCGTTACGATTTTAGTTTGCAATTTTTGTGTATAGAATCAATCAGGATGGAACAGTATTGATCGTGATCGTATGTGCAATTCAAGTTGCAATCGATAATAGTATCCAATTGCATGTAACCTCGATGGGGTATCCCGATGTTAACCAGCGCACAATCAGACCTTGTGCTCCTCGCGGAAATCAGCGGCGCCCGTTGTCAGCTCCGCTAGCAGGGTGGGTGTACGGGTGCGCGAGCGGTTCGGTGAAATTTCCGGCGTATTGTCGGCGAGTTCGGTTCAGGGTTGGATGATGCCGAACCACCACCGTCGGTCCCTGCACGGGGCAACGAGTGAATAGCGCGGAAAAGGGGGAGATAGTGGATAGTGGTCGCCGGGGCCACAGACAGAATTGGAACGGGAGCGAGTCTGATGGGACGCGGAGAGGATGGCGACGCGTCCCCAGTGACGTCGAGACGCTGACGACGTGCCACGTTACCGACGTACCCATGCCCCCTCTCCCCCTCAACTCTATTTCCGCATTTTGTTTGACGCGACCGGGATTAAAAGCTTTTGCTTCTTCCCGTGTGTATTATATCTGTGGCTTTTATGACGTGACGTTCGCTCTTGATAATAATGTGCGTTTCTCATTTTTTCTGTACTATTTCTTTATAAAATTTTTATTCTTTATACGGAAATGCATCGAAATGAGAAAGAGCTTTCTGTCATTTCTGATTTTATAGATATCAATTTTAAAAAGAATATTTATTATATAACAATTATATAAGAATCTCACCATAATTAAATTAATATTAAATTCAATATTTGATATTTCTTTATCTGTTAGAAAGTTTTTGCAAATTTTGTACATGTTTTGTGCAGTTACGCAATAATTAAATTTTATAATTACTTAAAAAATAAAGCTAGAGTGCGAAAAGGTGACGGTAAAATCCAGAATAATTCATAACGAGGAAGAAAGGTTTAAATATATTTCGAGGGCCGCCTTTGAAAAAAGCTTCCTTTACATGCCGTGCAAAGGTGTTATCGTTGCTGTCCGTCCATCAGAGTCCATCCCTCCTGGCAATATTAGCGCCGCCACCGGTGGTGGCTGGCTGGTTGCTTTTAGTCAGGGGGATGAAATACTTGATGATATTAAACATGAATAATGTAACGACTCAGCTACGAAGGCGCGGAATAGCGAGTACGATAAGACCTAGAATGCTGCATACGTAAGATGGTATAATACGAGCATTTTTGTTCAATACATTAACATAAAATAGCGTAATTGTTATTGCATTTAGTATGAAATTATATCTACAAAAGGATAGCTTATATATTTATTTTATATATTTTTTATATGAATGAAAAGATTTTCACAAGAGTAATTTACAAAGATTTATATATAAAACGTTAGAAGATGCATGCAAAGTAACCAAAAGAATAATGCCAGAAAGAATTTAAAATATAAATTAACGGTTTAAAAATGCATTGTTTCGAAACGATATTAATTCACAAAATATCATTATAATATTTGAATGTAATATAATATTATGCAGAGTTCCATAAGAAATTATAACTCTAAAATCATTATATGATCACATTAGATAATATCCAGAAATATAGGTTTTTTAAAATATTAAAAACACAGAATTATAAAAAAATTTATATCTTCAAAGTTAGATGAGTAAAGCGATGTTGGAAATATTAAGAATATTTGAGAATTGTGCTATTTCTTATCTTTAAATAAACACATTCTCAAACCATTTAATTTAATTTAAATTAGAATTATTTTACATAGTTGATTGATTTATTGTAAAATATTAAAATATAAATAATTTTGTATTAAATGCTATTTATTTGTTAAAACGCAATAATATTTAAAAAAATAATTAATCATATTTGTTATAAAAATAAAATTTTTAGAAAAAATTATGTCTTAAAGATATATAATATACAAAGATAATGTAATGTATGCAATATATGTAAAATAATACAATGGTTATATAGATCTAATGTAAAATATATAATATAAAAGTTAAAAATTAAAATAGAAACATTAATACAAGTAGATATTTCTTTAAAATCTTGAAATTGTCAAGTATTAAATTATAAGATAAATAGTTATATAAGAAAAAAAGAAGGCGAGGGGGAGAAAAAAAAGAAAAGAGAGGTGGAATTTTTACAATATAGGAAAGCAATTTGACATTTAATTTACTATTACTTTGTATTTCACTCAAGTAGTAGCAATGCAGTAGGTTATTCAAAACAAGGGGTGCAGAAGGCAGAAAAAAATCTGTGTCGGATGACTTTGCTCTTTTGTAAGCGAAGCAGAGTGACTAAGTGTGAATTCAATTAAGGGTTTGTTTTAAGCTTCTATCAGGCTCTGTTTACGGACTCGTTCGTTATCCGGATAACAAGATAAAATTGACAATTTAAGGGGAATCGATCTATGTAACAAGAACCTCCCAATCTAAACTTGTCAGTTGATGATTTGCTTAAAATGAATTTATTTACATCATTTGCACATTATTGTTTTCTAACATTGATAGAACATTAATAAAAATTTTTATGAACTTCTACTAGATAATAATATTATTAAATATACTCTATAAAAATAAGGACAAAGCTAAAAAGCATATAATTATTATAATTTTGAAATTAATTTAAGGTAAAATAGAATAATCTTTTTTTAGCTGTCTTTTTTTAATATAGAGACCGAAGATGAAAAATATGAAAATGGGTGTTAAGAAGGATATTGATGGTCTCTTTGCTTCAGTGCTTCTGTCCAATCCCATATATGAGTAACACAGGGTGTTCCTACATGCCGAACGAAATAGTTTGGGGCGGATCTCTTGGAACCATTCTTAATTGTATCGAGGGGTGCGAAATCCTTATCGAAGAACGACTCGTGAGAATTATACCGTATCGGCCCTTTCTGAAATTCGTTATGGTAAAATGCACTATTAATTTCTGTAAAAACTATTATTTCTCGTACTGATTTTCTTTTTTTCTAAATATTCTTAACAATTTAATAATTTAAGTCAATACATTGTAAGTATCAGACTGCGTTTTCTTAAATTTTTGTAATTTCTTAATACAAGTTTGTTATCATGAAAAGGATAAAAATACATAAAAAGTATATGTGGAGAAATATATTCATAAAATTAATGAACACATTTGATGTTTGTGTTAAAATTAAATAAGATATTATTGTATGATTGGGACATTAGAAACGTTTCAAAATTCTCTTTTTGTCTTTACCTCTACTTTTTTCTCGTTTTTCCTTGTTTTCTCTGTTAAACTTTTATGCCAAATAATATATATAATACTTATTGCTCAATTGAGGTATTTTTTTAACAACTTTATTTTGGCTCAGCGTGAATAATTGTAACTCGTGACTGTATTGTCAATACGTTTTACTTCAAACAGGCTGCCACAAGAAGATCAAGATGAGTAGGACGAAAAAAGAGCAGCTGTGAATAGAACCTCGAAATGGCGATTCTCTGCGCGTCACAAAATACGCGATGTTCTTTTATATCCGACATCTTCGTGAATCGATTTCAGTGACCCCGAATCATTTATTAACAATCATGATTAAAGAAGAAATTTAATTTCGTAAAAAGATAAACATTAATTAAAAAAATATAATAAACGCAAGATTATTTTATTGTTTTTACGAGAAGACCTTAACAGATTAAAATGAGACATATGTTTATATTGTAGAGAGAGAGAGAGTGAGAGAGAAAGAAATTAATGATTTTGGTTATATAATAAACAATGTAGATTTTTTATTAAATTATTTCGATAAAAATATGAGATAAGTGTCATTTCTTTCTTATACGAAGCACACGACACATCTTTCTCTCTCTCTCTCTCTCTCTCACTCTACAGGATTATAGGATTAATTACATGAAGGGCGTTAATACCCAATTCGGCCAGCGTTGAAGAGGGATGCTTATAGCGGGGTAAAGCAATAATATTAGCGGTCACTTAACAGTTGTCACAACAGCTTTAAGGAATTTGCTACATAAAACACCTATCGTCATAGGCTATATAATTAGTGAAGTAAAAATCTGGTTAAAAGTTACTTATTATGTATTTATGTATTCAACTGAAACAGTGTAATGCAAACTGCTATACCGTCTAAAGACTTCGTAGTTTACATTTATATTTTCAAAGTTTTACTTCTGTTTAAGACATACTATTCAAAAACAAAATATGCCAGTATTGGTAACCTTCCTCTATGTAATCGATGGAGTTTCTACTTTCTATGCACAAATTTTTTGATCACCGGTCGCAATTCATAGTTTGCTGTCAACTAGGGTGGGAAGCTCATTGCTATTCCGTGAGTAGATCGTGCGGAGCATTATGGTAGTCGCAGTCGGGGCTCTACTAAATTGAAAACAAGATCCATCACGTTTTCACGGAAACAAAAAGAATTTTAATGAATTATAAGTAGAAAATAGAATAGAAGTAAAAAAATTAGTATTCGGTTTACCTGGAATTAAATTAAATTACTAAATGTCTCGTCATATTTTTTGTAATAAGCAAAAACGTCTTGAAGTTTCCTAGAATCTAAATATAAACAATATATTACATTAAAACATTTATAAATAATAAATCTAAGCTATATAAATTTAGCAATTAAAAAAATATTTTTAGGTAGTAAAATGCCATCCTTATAGACAAGTTTTTATATAGCTTTTTTATTTGAATCAATAAAGACGATCAAAAGATTACAAAACATTAGAAACTAAGAAAAAAATTAGATTAGCAGAATTATTATTAAATAAAGTTAATTTTAAAATAATAACAGGACTGGTTTTGCCGACATTTTGCCGAAATTGATTAATTTCACAAAATTTGGTCTATGAAATAAGAATCTGATCTCACAGTTCTGAGAACCCATATTCGGAGATTCGGATGGAAGAAATTGGTCAGCGTGTTGACTGGAATTAAAACCGTCAGACGTTCTCGGCGTGGCGCACCGTCGATCCGTTCCGAGGGTTTCCTTGCTCTTAACTTTCGGGCGAACCGATCTAAAGGCAGGGTCCTGCAGGAAAGAGTTCGAGGAGCAGAAGAAAAAGGAGCTGAGGGACATGGAGGACGGGGGAGGGGGGAAGAGGTGAAGAAGAAGGTGGAGGCGATGGTACTAGGGGACTTGATGAGAAGGGGTGGTAGGAGAGGGTTTCCGAAACAGCTCGCCGCTATCTCGACTGATCCGATCAAGATTAATGAACGTGCGGCTTGCGAGTCGAAGCCTTTGCGCCGCCCAGTCTGTCGTTCTCATTCTCTATTTCTCTTCCCCCTCTCCGTTCGTCTCTCTTTCTCTCTTTTCCGCTTTTTCCTTTTCTATACAGAGGCAGCGACTAGCGACAGGTACCGTCGACGGCTTCTCTCGTAATAGTAGCACTTCGTGGTGCTTGTTGTTGGCGCGCAACCTTCAGATAGCGTTATCATGAGGGAGCTGGAAATACGCCATTTTTTCTAGAAGATAATAAAGTAGTTATTGAGATGAGTATTGAGATATTGTATAATCGATCAGCGTATACCATATTTTCCCTTTAAACATTGCTCCAATGAAATTTAGTTCAAAGTTGCATGAAATATTAAACTGTGCCGATAATAATCGTGTGTTTATGTTTATGCGTTAATGATCGCTACTAAGTATCTTGGTAATATTCATAAGGCGTCGTGTAACGAAATTAACAGTATGAGATATATGACATTGTGAACTGAGGCTGGCATGGAAGATTATCTGCAGTGGAACGTGATGACAGTAACAGCACCCTTTTTCCCTTTATATCCAGCTACTCGGAGGTAGATCACGTCACCGAGGCTAGCCGTAGATAAAAATACATGTCCCTTTTGGACCGCTGGTTTTAATTAATTCTAGAGATGGACGTGGCCGCCCATGTCAGCTTTTCGAGCCTTTCGTTCGATCACTGGCGCGTGTCGTCAGACTGCTACTGTGCTGCGTGTTACGGCAGCCGATTCATTATCTGGTGCTCTCGAAATCAAAATTTCTCCTCCGCCCATCCCCCTTGAATTTATCTTTATTCGTTTGCGATCTTCATTCAGCGGAAGCGACAATTAATAGCGCGCCAAGATGAAATATTTCCGCGCCACGTTTGCGCGGTGGATTTAAATCCAATTCCACGTCGGTTCCCTTCGATGACACGATGGTGCCTGTTATCTTTAGTTACAGGCGAATGTGTATTTGAGATGCGAAACTGTCTTTGGGGGATGTCAGCCAGTCAGCGGAGCGAGCGCCGAGCGGAAAGCGATGCGGCGAGCGCGCGAAAGGGCAAGGGTAGGTTGTCGAGGGAGGTGGGTGGCAGAGATGCTTTGTAATTACGGTGGCTGATAAATGGAGTCGTGACTCGTTAATCCCTTCCAATTACATCTGATGGGCACCGTTCACACCAAATCTATCTCGCATCATTTTTGGAATTTTCGGACGCGGTCGATAGTAGCGTAATTGTACGCGAATTAAACGCTTGATTTTTGTTATACGCCGTCAATTTTTGAAATAACTAACGAGAATAATTTTTACAGGCACATCAAGAGCTTTACCGATATGCGAGAGTAGCAGTCGTTTAATTTCTGCAATCGTACACTGCTTATTGCTAAATGCAAAGTGTGTGGTCGCGCTACAGTAAGTCTTTAGCGATAATAAGAGATATGACACTGCCCGCGCGAAATTCTCGTTGGCTGTCTCTGAATTCGCTAAACGAGCAATTCGACGACCACCCACTTCACGTTCAGCACCGTACAGGTTGTAGATCGGAGCGATTGTGATGCGGATATAGACGAAATGACCAGCATGTATGCATCATTTGTCTTAAGAGAATACGGATATGGAACGCGACGCGTAGGTGTAACGACAGGGAGCGAAAAGAAAGTTCGGAAATGCATCAGTTAAGTACTTACATACAGAAAAATGGCGATTTAAATAAAGAAAAATAGAAAGATTCTTTAATATACAATCTTGAGAAGAAGAATCATATCAATAACAACTAAAACATATTATTAACACGGAAATATTTATCCCGCAGATATTTTAATAAAAATTATTTTATTTTTATAATTATTATCAAAATAATCATTTATAACGTAAATATTTACCCATTACAACAGCTATGCTTTGGCTTTCTTTAATTCTTTTTTTTTATTAATAATTTAAATACTTGATACGGAATATTTAAAACACACATTCGTTCTATCTTTAAGGTATTTAATTCACTTAAAGAAATGTTTGCTTAACTCTATGTCATACATATACACATGTCTTTTTTTATCTTGTATTAAACAAAAATTTAATTGGCGGCTTCTATATTTTAAAATTCAACTATAAACGTATTTATAAGTACATGTGATAGTACAAAAACTATTTAAAAATTATTTTTTTTATAAAAAAAAACAGTACACTTCTATTTATTACTTTTCGTAACATTTCCGTTTTCTTTATTTTTAATTATAAATATAAATTTATTAATATTTAATATTATATATAATTACCAACATCTCTTATCTATCCTTTTTCTCTATTTGTTTTTCTCTTAAATGAATAATTTACTGTTATTATTCCAATTCGAATACAGCTGTAATCAATTTTGTATTATATCTCGCTCTACTTTGAAACAATAGACTGACCAAAATGTCTACAATAATTTCCAACTAATCCACATTCTAGAGAAGTTAGCGAAGATGTTTAACATCGAAACCTATGGTTCTACCCACGGATAGCAAGCAGACAACACTACATAGATCTTGCAATTAGCGGCTCTTGTGTACTTCCTTCCTTCTATTCGCTTGAAAGCTTGCTATTAATCGTATCGTCTCGGTGTATAGAATAAACGTGTTTTAGAATTAAATCATGTAGCACATACCTTAGTTCATTTTGTAATACTATACATTAAAAATAATTATACATATATACATATAATAAATTATATAATTATATACTGAAAGTAATAATTAAAAGATAAAAATTTTTTACTAGATTTCTGTACAAAAATAGCAGAGAAATAACAGTTAAATATCAGTTTATTACGACAAATGTACACAAACTGTGTTACATATTAACCATACTGTCATAGTCAAAACTTTTTAATATTCAAACTAATTAAAAAATTTTTGTATCTTAAACCTTGTTTCATAAGAAAAAATATATAAGCATTATCCATTGATTCTGATGTACTGCATTAATTATAATAAGTTATATTAATCATAATAATGTATAATCCCATACAGCACATCTTTCAGAAAGGTTTCTGAAAGATATCTGACATGTTTTTACGTAATGCTACTTTTTTCTTAATTTAGCATTGCTAAGTCGTGTATAAATAATTAATTTAAAATTAATAAATTACATAAATAAATTTAAGAAATAATACACAAAAATAGTATATTTCATACATGATACAATGTAACTTTTTGCATATCGTATTGTGTACATGGAGAGAATTTCTCTCTTAAAATTTAATTCAAAATCTGGTAATTGTGGGATAGTGTACGACCTCGAGGAATTTTGCTATACTTTTTAGTAAAATTTACTATACTTTTAGTAAATTGTACTAAAAGCATAGTAAAATTTACTATGCTTTTAGTAAATTTTACTAAAAAGTATAGTAAAATTCCTGGAGGTCACACATTATCCCACAATTACCAGATTTTGGGAGTGTATTGTACATTTAAAGGCGTACCTACTATACATTAATAGTCCATTAATTGAAAGTTTTATTAAATTTACAGATTGCACTTAACTATTATCAACGTTATGATCAATTGTTCAATTTTTTAAACCATATATTCGATACATAGACATAAATAAAACAATAAAATCATTCTCTTAAATGTCATTAGTATTAAATCAATAATTTTACAACGATAAAAGGATGCTATACACACATAAAATATATTTTTTATAAAATATAAATTACAAAAATATAATTTAAATTTAATATTAATATTTAATTTTTTTATTATTTTCTTTTTGTTTTGTATTATAATCATCAAAAATTGATAGAATATATAATATTATCATTACTTCAACAGAATAAGGAACAATAAAGTTATTTAATCTATCTAATCAACAAAATTACATATTCTATTATCGTTAGGATTTTTAGGAAATTAAGGCCGGTATTGTTGTGAAAAGCAATTGTGCAAAAAGTAGAGATAATATTATCACTCATTATAGAAATAATAGAGATAATATTATGATTTCTTTCAAAATTCCACGATTTCATAGTATGTTGAGCGACCTTGGTTCACGCCATAATGTATCTGACTTTGGAACCGGGTTGGTAGCAACATATCTAGGCAGTTGGCCGGGATGTTCGTGGCATGGGCGGAGGCAGGACTGCACAGGCGGCCCCCTATTCGCTTTCCGGGTGCCACCCTTCTTTTCGAGCTGCTGCGAGGTATCCCTTGCCCCGGGCTGCGGCAATCACGCACATGCTCGCGCATGCGCCGCTACGGCAACGTCGCACGCATGGGCGCCCACACGATTACATGAGAACACAGGGGGGATACGAGAGAAAACAGTAAATATATACCTTTGATATACACCATAGTGCCTCCTATGATACCTGTAAATTATGATAGTGCATGCATTCAGAACTTAATTTTTCTATTAACCAAAGTGTCTAAATGTGATACATCCAATTGTTGCCCCACAAGTTATGTTTCTAGTTTTAAAGATATAATAAACAATATATATACATATATTAAAATATTAAAATAATACAAATTTATAAATATTATAATTATACACACAAACAACATTGTAATGCGAAAATTAAGTTTTGCAAAGAATAAGATATATATTTTGTATATGTTCATTAAATCATTAATTCAAATTAAATCCTTCATGTCTATCAAGTATAATCGTTTTAAATCATTTAATTACACTAAACTTGTCTAGTTAAAAACAAATGTTAATATTCTTTTTATTTTATTACTTTAATGTTGAATGCCACGTTGTTTTACATAGTTTTTATCATGTTTATGACGAAAATATCTGTTATAATGTTGTCATATTAAATAATTAATTTTTAATATTTCATGCACAATATTGCTTTCAATGTTAGTTTAGCTCTTATCAAAGTTAAAATAGAGACGATATATTACACACATGACTCAATATGAATGCACTTAAAAAAGAGATAATGTCAAAACTTAAGATAACAAGTAGTGCTAGCTTCAACTTATTAACGGTATTTCTTGACAGAATAATAAATAGTGTAAACAGATTATGAAAAATATTAAAGCAGGAAATTGTCGTACGAATATATACATAAGAAAAAAGCCATTGTATAACTTTTTACCGTGAAAGGAGTTAATGGACAGGGTATTAAATGAGGTATGCGTGGGAATACGATTTGGAAACATAACGTTATTGTAAATTACGAAACATTTATTTATTCATTTATTTACTTGACAGTTGTATAGTTTATCGATCCTTGCGATCAATATATAAACATAAGCATTGAAGTGTGCCCAATGACGTTCTTATCGTACATGCTATATACAATTAATAGTTATAGCAAAGAGGGTATAATGTCACACTTATAGAACAATCTCGAAACTCATACACTTATTTTTATGTTCTTTCACTAGTTACACTAATTCGATTCTTTAGAATTAATGTACCTTAACGTTCATAACTCTGTTTCTTATATCTAATAATATTGTTTTGGTATATCGTCACAGCTGTTCTGTGCATTAATTGTTTGATTACTACTCACTTAATAGTACAATTTCCGATTTATTCACGGTGCAATCGCGTCCTAATTATTATTGGTCATTCCTCGTTCGCTTTCGGTAAAAATATATACTATTCATTTCGAATTATTTACAATATCCCGTTACGGAAAGATGTGTTGAAGTAGAATAATTTTAATTAACCTTTAATTTTTAAGTGTCTTTTTTAAGTGATTAAAGAGATCTTTTGAAATATTTTTTGTTTTCGACAACTAAACTACGCCAAATATAAGTAATTGTTTCTCGAGATGAGTATGACATAACATACATGCAAATTATATTTGTGATATTATGACTGATAATTTGCTGCTTTCTGTTATTTTTAATAAACAGTCGGCAATCATATTACAATGATTAAAATTTTTACTTTAAGATCCAATTTTCATCTATAATGTAAACGTTAGTACCAACACATAATGCGGTAATATACGAAATATGAACACTATTTCAATCGTGTTGTAATAAAACTCTCTTTACACTAATATATACATACATAAAATTGGATATATACAATTCACATTTCACCAAGTATCAATTTCTTTTTGGATATTGGCATTACGCAATTAATCAGAATGACTGTACCTCAAACTATAAGTTTTTTTGATAAGGTATATTCAGCTGCTCGAAGGCATAAAGAAAGTATTAGAACGACGTTCATACAACTTCTTTTACTATAGTATAATTCGTTAATTGCAATGCAAAAACTACATTATAATTTAAGGGATCCCGCTTATATTTGATTTTATAGTTTTATTTGTACACATATGTACTTTTATTTGCCAGATGTAGAATTCTAATCTGTCAGATGTTTATGTCATATACATTACGTAATATATGCACAATTTTTTTTATCATATTGTACAGTAGAAGTCATATATGTGTGTTATCACATGAAGTTGGACATGTTTGGACATTGCTTAGATATTCATGCGTCAAGAGTTTGACAGCTGCATGTTGACATGTGAAAATTCTAAATGCAAGAAATCATGAAGATTACATAATGTAATATAATATTAAATTAAATATAATATTAAATTAAACTAATAAAATAATAAAAAGTTAGAATTTTCGATAATTACGATACATGAATATCTGGACGCAACACGTATCCCAAATATGTGAGCACATTAAACTTTATGCGATAAGGATATATATATATCATCTACTGTAGATATGTTATTATTCAATCTGCAAACTAAAATGCATATGAATTTACATTCAAATTTCATCATTGATTGGAATTGGCAATAATACGAAAAATTTCATGACAACTATAATTGAACAAATGCTAATAATGATAGCAGAATTTGTGATTAGTATTATTATTGAAATAATTATACTATTCATTTCAATAAACAATACATGTAAAATTAAAAACATACAAATTCAATCATGTATATAGCAAAAAATTATAGCAAAAATAAAACTTTATATTATTTTCATATAAGCGGATTTATTATGCATTTTAATCACGAATTATTAATAATAAATGATTTATCATTGATGATCTGATAGCCTGATAGTACTTTATTTCATCCAGATATTATTCTTGTTTACTACAGAATTATGTTTTTTTTTTAGCTTTTGTGTTTATCTATAATAAATTTTGGCTTTTACGAAACAAAAATTAGGAAACATTTTAAAATATAATAAATTTAAGAAATAGCTAAATAATTTTGGATCTAGCATTTTATATCGTAGTTAATGGATTGCAGTTTTACGTTGCATATTTACGTACATAAAAGAAGAATAATACTGTCTTTTAAAAATTGTGAGGATTTTTTAACTCACAACACATTTTGAGACCACTCTCCTTGTCCACGTAGCAATGAGAAAAACTCAAACTACTTTATTTAATTTGCAATATAAATCTCTAGTCAAATAGTAGAATTATCCATGAAGAGCAGTCATTAATTGATATTAAAAAAATTATATCATTGAATATACCTCACGGAATGGATGTTACAGAGCCGTGAGTCCATAGTCGGATTTTATCGCCGATGGCGGCACAGGAGCTGATACTTGCGACAATCCGGGAGGGCTGGTAGCTGGGGCAAGAGGACTGATACTTCCGGAACTTATGTGTCCCAACGGTCCTCCCGTCGGACCGTCCATCATTCCACCCACGTGATGATGACTCAGCTGTGCTTGGAGATGAGCCAGAGAATGAGGATGACCTTGAAAGCTTGGATGAACCACGCCAACAGGATGAGGAATACTGGAGCTGACCCCATGAACTTCGCTCATATCGTGACCGATGTTTGAGTCCAAGCTGTTCTCCATACCGCTGGATGGCGAGTTGTTGTTTTTCCTTTGGTTATTGTTGTTACCCGTGCCGGACTTCGCCCGCGTCGCCGAAGTCTTCGCCGGTTTAGCTGCTGCTGACGGCGCTTGGCCGTTCGCATTCTTTCTGCGTACGTTCTTCGTGTTCGGTAGCTTATGGTCCTTCTTCCATTTCATGCGGCGATTCTGAAACCAGATTTTGATCTGCCGCTCCGACAGGACCAAGGTATGAGCGATTTCGATCCGTCGTCGTCTCGTCAGGTACCTATTGTAGTGAAACTCCTTTTCCAGTTCGAGTATCTGATGCCTCGTGTAGGCAGTTCTTTGTCGTTTTGGCTCCATTCCAGGTTGATAAGAGCCATTCGCTGTAAGAAAGAAACAGAAACGTAAATATGTTAACACTACAAGGCTATAAATAACAGCAAATTCTCAGTTCCGGAGATACTACTTTCTTCTTTATTTCGTAAGAAATATGTGGCTATACAGGTTGTATTCTAACACATGAATTTCACTTTAATAATAAATTCTTTGGATAATTTCAAGTCGAATTAAGTCGATTCTTTCTTAATTTGAAATTACACTCTTTTTAAACTCTATGTCTAATATTAGATATTGAATAAACTTTAGCAATTAAGTCTTATGTTAAAATTATTTTGAAGTAAGCACCATATACAAAAAATTGAATAAAGATTATTATATGTACTTAAAGTTTTTAATAACAATAAAACTTTGTAAAAACCTTTTGATTTTTAATTCTTTACAATACAAAAACAATCAGTTTTAATATTTTTAATCTATTTATTAATACTTTTACTAAAAACAAATTAACACTCAAGTTAACAAAGACTCGTTAAAATAGAATTTATCTCCTATTCGGATATGTCCAATAAATTTCATTTGTTATTCAAATCTTCAAATGACATAGGGTACTAAAAAATATTTCATACAAATATATTTATAACTATATAAAACTTTGCATTAAAAGCAATTAACGATTAATAATTTTTTATAAATAAAAAAACTCTAAAAACACAAATAAATATATATAACAAAACATTTTTCTTAATTTAATTTTTAATAAAAAGAAAGTTTACTTTGTTTTAAATAAATATATTGGCATATTTATTACTTTTTTACATAACATCAGTATAAATAAAACAATAAAAATAATTGTATTTTATTTATTATATAATTAGTAAATATTAAGTAATGGTAATATAATATAAATATTATAATATATTTTTTACTCAACAATGTAACTGTTACGTAGGAATGTTTATAATTAACTAATTGATTAAATTGTGCATATATTATATTCATATTAATAAGGGAAATTATAATCTTACGTTAATTATTAATTATAATTAATATATTTATTGTACATATGTGTGTGTATTGTTATAAAAGCTGCAATACTTTTAATATTGTAGATAGCCAAAAGTTTTATAGATGTATACTCTTTTACGTCATTTTGAGAAATATATCAGGTATTAATTTTTTAACTTTAGTGTAACTTGAAGGGCTTGGATGACTTTCAAATAATGTAATTAAACATAATATTTAATGTAATGTGTGCATGAATTTGACGCGTAAAATTATATTGCTGGCGTTTAGGGTTATAGACCACTTGAGAGTCGAGAATCTGATTTCCATAATGCTCTTGCGTGTAATTTGATTATACTTTTACAATATTCATTAGCTAATTCTGTTTGTTATAATACTTTTAGAATACTTCAACGATGTGCAAAATTGCAAGAGTCAAAAATTTTTTTACTTATATTTTTAATGTTTTTTTAATGTTTTTGTGTAGTAACAATTAGCATCAGAAAAGTATCAATATCTTGTGTTTATATATACAAGATATTAATATTTTTCTGATGCTAATGTGCAAAATCCGCCAAAGAACTTTAACTTTTTATTTTTTAGAGATAAAAATCTATTTCACAAACATATAAATGCATCAAAAAGTAAAAAAAATCTACAATATTATACTATCATTATTATTATTATTTACGCGATAATTTGTAAAAGAATATTCTGTGTATGGCATAAGAAACTTTATTGCCCAATTTTCCGTACACAGAGAGAAAGATTTCTTTAAGTTTCATAAACCGTTTTATTCCACTATTCCAAAGCATATATTTCTTTGTTTCTTATAAATATTACTAAAACTAAAGAAACGTGTATAAAATTTATTAAAACCAAAGAAATATGTGCTTTGGAATAGTCGAAAAAAGCTGTTTATTAAATCTAAAGAAATCTTTCTCTCTGTGTACAGAATTCATTCTTTTCATTTATGTCCAAAATAAACTATTTTCATTTTTTTGAAATAGTTTATTCCCATCTGTAACTTTTTCATTAACTCAACATATTAAATAAATCTTTTAAGTATTATTAAACACTTTATGAATAATTATTGTATTGTTATTACGCGTACATTCTTTTATGATTTTTTATTAGGTTCCTTTTTGATATGTTTATTAGATTTATATTATTCACAAGATAGCAACAAATTTGGTGAAAAAAGTTTAGTACAAAATGCATGTTATAAAAATTCTTTTTTTTTTTTCAAATCTGCAAAACACAAAGAAACTTAAAAAAATGATTGTCACTTAAATAGCGATTGAATCGTATGTATGAGTGTACGTTCAACAATAAAAAGAAAAGAATTATTTGTATGATTATTTCTGTAATTATAAAATATTCTTTACGCTGATGTCTAAAGAGTTATTATATGCGAATAACATTTTTATAGCATATGACCATTCGTCACGTCATGGCCGTTTTGAATAGCATCAAAGTCGGTTGAAGTGACTTTTGTAATCTGATCAATCCATGAGATACGCCGGTTGAGTTGTGAAGGCAGAATACACGTATGCAAATTCATGAGGATAAAAAGTGCCAAGCGTATACGCACTGAGCATCATCTAAAGAAATGCAGAAACATTAGATTATCCTTTGTAAACAGGCTTCAAGGCTAAATAATTTGATAATTGTCTCGTTCGTTAAGATTTCCATTTTTCACTTGAAACATGGAATTCGTTATACAATTGATTAATTCTCGACGGAGAGTGCTTAAAATAATTAAGAACGCGCAGATAAATATTAATGTAATCGCGAAGTGTTGTCAAAAGTATTTTACAAAATAATCGGATATAGAATTGAATACAACGAACGACTGAACAAGTAGATTGGAAAAAAATATCCTGCTGTGTTGATGTTAATATTTGTAAGTCATGCTAGTAGCAATCCGTGGTGGTCTGTTCAGTTCAATAGAGGAAACATGGGAACGAGTTCAGTTTAGAATCCGTGCAGACATTCCATTCCGAGCTGACCGTCGGCCTCGTGGAGGCCCCTTTTAACTCCGACGTCCGGCGACCATACTTCGACAACTAAAGGGGAGAGATTGCAGTCTCTGACAGTCCGACGGACGAGCATACCAAAGTTCAGAGATTTCAAATATTAAATGACGCGATTCTTAGCATAACGGAAAGTGTAACTTATAACATTGTATGTTTGACATTGTATATTTGAAGGAATTATCAACGTAAATTTAAAAACGGTCTTACCGTTTCTGAGCGAATCATACTTTTTCGATGGCATTAAAGATTATATTTTTCAATTTTGCAAGATTTGATACGTTTATTCCTGGTATATTTTTTATACAATGCAGTTGAACTATTATATATTCCATTTATAATAGTTCCATGTATAATTTCTTATATATGTATAATATTTTATATTTGTTAACAAATATTTTGTAAAATATTTATTGTAATTTTATATACAGACTTATGTTATTAATAAATTATTTTAAAAATCATTAAATTACTTTTTCTTTATTAAAATAAAAGTCTTATAAAAATAGCTTTGTTTTTACTTTTGTTTTTACACATTATAAATTATTGTATGTTAAATTTCCCGTGGAGTAATATATACTATAATATTAAGGCGCAGTTATTTCCACAACTTAGTTTAACCAACATTTAGTTAATAATGCCCAATAAGAGAATTCGTTTTATATATTATATTATATAAAACAAATTCATATATTAGTTAAACATCGGTTAAACTAATTTGTGGAAATGTCTGGACCTAAATGTTTAGAGAATATTAAATATAAAACTATTCAAACAATATTACAATATTTCTCTCTCTTTTCTTACTATATAATAAAATTAGTTTGAATAAGAACATGGAGTTTTTGTACGTTTCGTTGGATTAATTTTTAGCGTTAATAAAAAAAACAAGTTTTTGTTGCAAATAATTTTACTTGGAAGCATAAATGATATTCGGTTTTGCAACATGGCATGCGATTTTCTATTGTATCATGTGCAAGGAACTCAAAAGAAATACTTGCAAGTTGGAATGAGCGGCGTTTTCCGCGGTCAAACGGAATAGAAATTTTTGTGCGGCAACAAAGCCAGCCTAATTCTGAAGGGATATTACGTTGCAAAAAGTGCTTTTAAGAATTCTGTAATACCTGCAAAATATGGTTTCTAGCTTAGCATGATGTAAAATACGACAAATTCTGGAAAATTCTAACGAATGCGTTGCACTGCTTATAGAGGCATTGCTCTGTAATTTGTGAGACATTAATTAATATACTTATGTGTTGTGGTTCCGCTCAAAACATCTTTCTATCTTTATGAAGATAGGAAGCACGCGTATATTAGTTCTGGAAGTAGTTGTCTGATTAATTATGAAAGAAGAACTACATTCGCGCTAATTGCCTTAATTACAACAACCAGGAGCGTTATACCATCACCGGCATCTGTTTCAAGTCTCGAGCGTTACCAACCTTGCACAATGATGAACGTCTACTTAAAGCACGGTAGAATCTCTGTGTCGAATTTCGAAATTTATTTTTGTCTGTAACACTTGTGTGTTGTGGACGTTCCATTATTGTAGCATACGTTCGCTACTGTACGGAAGATGAAGATATATTAGGCGTAACCGAATTCACCTATAAAACGAGTCTCTATAACCTCAAGCAGGTGATCACAAGGTGCTAGGATAAATTTCAGCCCATAACTCTTCGGACCGTTCTAAAGCTCGTCACCTTGTAAACACATAATATAATATATACCCGCTAAATATACAAACAGTTTCGACAGGTTTCTTGCATTCAGAAAACTCTTTTCAAGGCCGGGTATATCTGTGCTAACGTTCTTTTAAATTTGTGAATATTTATTTACTGCTGATATATTTTATAACGGTATTGAGAGAATAGGAGAGAGAGAGAGAGAGAGAGAAAGAGAGAGAGAGAGAGAGAGAGAGAGAGAGAGAGAGAGAGAAATAATATTAATAACAAAGATATAATAAATGTGTTTATTAGTTTTGTTTAACTATTTGATTTTTATTGGTTCAAAAAAAGCAATTTTTAAGGTAAGAATTAAAGCAATTAAAACCAATAATTTATTATATCGTAATATCATAGATAATATATAATGAGAAGTATTATCCGACGGCTGTTGCTGCCTGGCAAAAGTGTTGTACTTCACTACTTTTCAAATTCAAAAATTATTGAGTGTATCAAATAAGATACAACAATTTCGCCAAACCGTTGGATATGTACTTTCTATGTTTGAGATTATTGAGTGTGTTATATAAAATACAACAATATCGCAAGCCCCGTCGGATATATTTCTGTAGCGCTTAATTATAGTCTTTACAATACCTAAACCGAAATAGAAATATTAATAATGTTTATTGATCGTAGATCAAAATTAAGATCAGTAAGTTATATATCTATATTTATTAAATAAGTGAAAGTTTTAAAATTGAAAATATATAATAAATCTCTCTAAAAGTCAGACAAGAATAGAGATAAAAAATGTAATATATGAGACAAGAATAGAGATAAAAAATGTAATATAATTAATGAACATAAATTAAGTAGATCATCATTTGGCTGTTTTTCCTTATTCATCAAGCCTTATCACATAACAAGTCTGTTTTAATTCACAGAAAGAAAGATTTCTTTAGATTTAATAAACACTTCTGTTCGACTATTCTAAAGCATACATTTCTTTGGTTTTAATAAATTTTATACACATTTCTTTAGATTTCTTTAGATTAGATTAAAATTTATTAGAAACAAAGAAATATATGCTTTGGGATAGTCAAACAAAATTGTTTATTAAATTTAAAGAAATCTTTCTCTCTGTGTTATTAAAATAAAGTTTAAAATTACTTAATGTGTATTATAATAACGGATTATCAACTGAGAATCGAGAATAACAGAAATAACTGTAGATAAGTCCATATAAACTCACCGACACCTGCAACGTGAATTTTTTTCATCCACGGATAAATTGTACGATCCCTGCTTTCATCATCATCTTCTTCTTCTTCCATCATTCCTGGTGAGCCTTCCATCTGACCCTCTTCTGTATCATCAGCATCTGAGCTATCTTCCACATGGTGCTGTTGTTGCTGCGGCGGCGTATGTTGTTGGCCGCTCTGTATATGTTGGGACTGTTGAGACAACGACTGTTGCGTCTGAAGATCAGGTGAATTATCTCGATGCAATTGACCCGAACCGGCTGGACTGCAGGCATTATTTTCGTGCTGGTGATGCTGAAGGGCATCCGGTTGCTGCACATGATTCTGCAATAAAGATGGTGACAAAGGCGTGGATCCTAGGATAGTAGTCGTCGGTACAGACGGCTGTTGTTGCTGCTGTTGTTGCTGTTGACTTTGTATCGACGACGGACACGTGAGTGGTGGTTGTTGAGCTTCCGGCGGCATCGCTAAAGCACCCACTGCGTGATGATGAGAGTGTAAACTGGCGTGATGAACCGCATGCACTTGGTGATGAGGATGATGAGGACCGTAATAACCGCCGTATCCTGCGTATCCTCCGTTTAATTGTACCGCGGAAGAAGCTCCGTAAGGAGTTGACGCCGCTTGATGATGATGCTGATGGTAGCCGTACTGCAGCTGAGACTGTGGATGGTTTAAATGATGTCCGGCGCTGCCCCCCGAAAAGAAATCTGCTCCGGTCGAAGGTATATAATTACTCTGACTGTATTCCTCATTGGGAGGAAATTTTGGATCGACCAACGACGAAGTGGTGGCTAGATGATGATTTCCAGCTTGCTGTTGATGTTGATGGTGATGGTATCCACCGGCGGCGGAGGGAAGGAAGGAATTCATGTTCCTAAGTACTTTCTTATGAGAAACACACACGCACGATAATCCAAATGAATTTTAAATGACCACACTACTCGGCTTCTCTCTCTTATCTTGCTCTCTGCATCAATTCTTCGATTCGGCACACTATTTCGAGTTAATATTCATTCTCACAAGCTTACACTGCACGGCACTGCGCTGTGGTCCATCGTCCACACCTCACCGTCTCTTGCGAAAAGGGGTGACGTTTTCTCGAAAGGAGGAAAAGAGAGAAAGAAGGAGAGGGAGAAAAAGAGAAAAGAAATGGAAAGAGCGGGGCCACAACGAGCACAGGACTCCCGGTGGACAGCTGCTTATTCTCTCCTCTCCTTCCGCCACTTTCGCGATCCTCCACGACCTCGTTCGCTCCTTCCCGCCCACCGGAGCCCAATTACCATACCACGTGACCACAAAACCGACCAATCGGAGCTGCTTCTAGTCCGCGACCATGATGGATAACCACGGCACGCATGCAACACGTGAGTGGCGCCGCGAGAACCACTGCGGCAGGTGCAGCAACTTCTTGCTTTGCTTCTCTATTTCACGATTGTCATCGGAGATTCCGTGTACACTCGTAGTTTATTAATTTCTACGCACCTCCCCAAGTGTTTTGCTCTCTAATATAATACACCACGCACTCTTGTCCTTTTCATAAACTTTCACTTCTTATTTACATTGTCAACTTGATGCGAATATCAAGCTAGCTTTTCCGCAAACAATTCTGATAAGTCGAGCGTTTCTATACAAATCATATTTTTCTTTTAACGGACGAGTACGTTATTTTTGCACTGCACTTCTGTCACTACTACGTTTTGAACTGTAAATATAAAGATTAAGTCAGACGAGAGTTTCGACGGAAAGTGAGCTCGTCCCGCGTCGGCAGAAACTCGTCTGGCAACTCTGGCTTGCTTCTAACTCCCTCCAGCTCCGTTCGCGCCGGCTGGTTTTGAGCCGATGCGGAGAGTCGTGTCCCCTCTTTCTCGTCATGCGTCTTCTCTAGAGTCATCCCCACTCCGCAGCAGCATGAGACCAACCCCTGCCACGGAAACAGTGGATCTTGTGCCCTTATGGGGCATACTCGAGGGTACCTATAACCATGGAGTCACTCCTACGTATCCCCCAACCCGCCTCCATGCTTCTGAAATTCATCTTATGGCCGTAGTCAATGCTGAGAGAAACGGCAATGAACGTTGATATCAAATACTGTTGCGAGGGCAATCGTGCTACCAATTCAGAACTATTTGTCGAGACCAGCAGGTGTTATAATAACTGCCCATTACACCTCCATTTGCCAATATTATATGAAAACTGTGCGTTAATTGATCTCTATTGAGTCTTTTTCTTATTAAGTGGATGTTATTTAACGTCTGAAGTACTAATAAGATATTTTATCAACTTTGTTAATTAATTTTATTATTATTAATCTGTTAGAAACAAATATATACTTTTTATATATCTGTGCCAAGTAAACGTTCTTTAATTTTGTATTAATTATTACAAAACAAGAATAATTAATCTAATTCAAATGACAACTGTGCGTTTTATACTATTGTTAAATCAGTTATCTCTAATTTTATAATTAATTAGCAGTTAAGTTTAAGAAGATGTTACATAAGGCAAGTTCGAATTAACTAAATTAATAGTAATAGATATGCGGTTCGATTACACTCTGCCCATGTTAATGCACTGGTGTCTCGGCGTACTCGGTCAAGTACGTCTACTCGCGATCAGCTGCGTGGCATAGAGAATATAAAACGCCGAGTCATTACACAAAGAGCATACTCACTGTGTTTTGCCTTGATACGACAATACAGCACGGTAAATTTAAGCTACATTGACTGTGTGCTGTATAAACGATCCAGGAAATAACAGTATATTGTAGAACGGTATTATAGAACAAAGGCAACGTGAGACCAAGATTTGTCTACATAAGGGTTAAATGAATTTTATTTTAAAATTCAAGCTTTTGATCGAAAAACTGTTTATTATTGAAAATACTCTAATTAATGTCAGTACGCATCACACGTAGAAGAAAATAGAAACGATTTAATATTGGACATTTTAGGAAGACACTGAAGACGCATCGTCCGTTTTTATGAGATCTCTCTCTTTCTCTCTTGAGTTAGTTCTTCGTTTACTTGGAAGCCGCGGCTTATTTCTATTTTTCTTATGGCCACTTCATGTCGCTCCAAGCAGGAGAGCGAAGCTTTGAGTGGAATCTGGAAGAGGTCCAGAGGGGTTGAAGGGGTCGCTGAATGACGTAGAGATGGCTAGAGGGGGTTGTCTCCTCGTTTTGCGACACAACCTCCTCGTCTTTATCAGCGACGACGCTCGGGAACTGCTGTCCTTCTCTCTTTCCTCATCCACCGCCATCTTACGCCATCTCTACTTTCGTCTCGCTCCTTTCCTCCGGTTCTGTCCCGAGTCTTCTGCTCTTGTCTTCCGACGAAACACGATCAATCACTTTTCCAGTCCGCCAGCATGACACCCCTTTTACACCCACGGCTATCCTCGAAGAGGGCCTGCTTCGTCAACGACGAGTCCTTTCGGCTACCGGACGAATGTGTGATCATCCAAGTGACGATTATCATGAGATCACACACGTAGGTCTGTCATATCGCTTCATGAATTTTGTTGTCTCGTAGGATTGTTGATGATTTGACATTTGAAACAAGTTGTATTCTTGAGAAGCTAGTATTAACACCTCATCAACCTTTCAAGTGATCAAATATTGTTAATATTAACAAATTTTTTAATTGTAGTTTTTGAATTTGTAGTAGGATAAAAAATTGATTTGTTGATTCCATAAATTCGACATATTAAACTATTTCGAAAAATCGTAATAAAAATGTAAAAATTGCAATGCGCTTTTTTAGTAATTGTAACGTGTAAATTATAACGTGTGCTACCTGTCTATAAAAACCCGCTTGGCAAGAATTCTTCGTGGATTCAAGATTTAAAGAGTTCAACGGACTTGCATCGTGATAATGATAAATGAGGACGAAACAGTTTACGATTTAATATCAATCTTGGCCAAGGCTGGTGCTTATTATTGCCCATTAGTAAAGTTTTAATAACGCAATACGGTGCTCGGACGGGGGTGGAACCGTTGCGATTTATCATTTTCATCGCTTTATTAACGGCGTTTCAGTTATATTCAACTTGTTGATCGCTTATGAAAGAGGAGCATCGTCTCTGATATTGAAACTGCGCGAATTTGCGTTTCCGGGATTATTTTTAGCGAGGTCCCAACTGATTAATCATCTCAACCAAAGGCAGATAACTGCAGTAATTTTTTGAGGGAAAATTGATATAATTAAACAACAATTGTAAAAATGTGATAATTATAGTTACATCTTTATAATTATCTTAAAATATGTATTTGTGAAAATAGGATACAAGAATATGTATAGTTGAATTATTACTTTTACTTCATAAAGTTAAAGAATAAGTCAGAAGCAAGAAAGTCACAATCTAATCTTTGTTATATTCTTCGGGGAATCATCGATCGACAATTTGTTCCAAATTCATACTATATTCAAAATATTTGTGAATCGCTATAATATTTTCTATGATTGAATCATGATCGATAGATCTTTTGGGGAAAATCATGCGCGATATATTTCATGCATAGCATTTCAGATTTTGAAATTTAGAAAATGTGAATGTTTTTTGCATTGGTTCTAGCTCAAGGTGTTGGCAGCGGATCTGTCCGAGGTGAGAAACATGAGTCTCTGGAGATTCGATTTCGCTGCTGAGTCACGGTCTCGAGCTTGCCGACATGAAAAGGGGTCCATGTCCCCTTGGGGACATCCAGTATACATCTGATGCCTTAGATGCCTTTCGAACGTTCTTCAAGACTGCTCCTTTTTCACGTACGCTCGATTAGACGGCATAAAAATATGCACGAGCATTTTGCAATTTTCTCTTGCACAAAGAGAAAAATTATAAGCAAAAAGTTTATTGTTTGAAAAAAAATTTGTAAGAAATTAGTCATATCATAATTTCTATTGATTAAATAAAAATATAAACGTTATAATCTTTATATATTATTTTAGACAATTTATTTACGAGTTGCATCTGAAAGACAATTTGTTGAAGGAAAAAATATTTCTATCAAAAAATGTAAAAAGCACCACGCAAGGCGACAATAACTTGACGAGCGGCATTGACGCAAAGTCACGTTGATGGCAATGAACATGACATCTTTCATCAGGCAACTGGACGAATACACCAAGTTCGATGTCTGAAGCAGCGTGTGAGTGAAAGTGTCAGCTGTAAGTCATTTCTTGGCCAACAGTAGCCCCACTTACAGGATGGGAGAAGATGAAGAGTCACTAGAGGCGCGATAATTATCGGCTGGGCATTGCAGTAAAGATGTTAACGCGACCTTCGATCCGTAACCTCGGACAATTACCACCTGACATCTTCGCTTGAAAGCAATTTGCATATACAACGCACTTTTCCAGCTTCCTTGAAAAGGTAGCGGAAAATAAAGAAGTGTCTGTAGCCGTTTATGTCGACGACGCATGAAGAGGTGCAAAAGTGGCTCGTTATCTTAGCAATTCGAAGCATCGTTAGCGCCAATCCCTCTTGACAATCTTGACACTCTTCCTCAAACAAATCCGGGGTCAGCCAACGCGAGGACATACGGAATGCGGGGCTTGCACAGACGTAGATAAAAGCATCAAAAACTGTGCTTGAGTGTTTTTAAAAACAATGCATATATTTTCAATACATGCGATAACAAACTTGTTGAGTAAATACTTGTAAATATTGTTGAAAACAAACTTGCTAAAAAATAAGACGTAGATGCATTGTCATTATACTAATTTATCGTAACTTCCTTTATGTATTATACATATATAGTTATATATATAATTGTATAATTTTACATACACATACACAATGTTGTAATTGTTTTAAATTTTATGGTGGCCTAAAAGTTTATAAATCAAATAAATTCTTAAATGTGTCATACACAATATTATGGATGGTGACGAGTGCATCTTGCGTTGGCATTGCTAGATGTTTTTATCTATAGCAGTAACAGCATCGCTTGCTGAAGAGGCGGCATTTACGGGAACATTTACACGTTCTGCAGGATGCTGTTGATTACTGCCTGAAGCAGAAGGAAAGAAGGAGGTAAGGAGGTTAAGGTCGTTTACTACCCATGACCTCGGCAATTATTCCCATTCGACACCCTCCGTTTCTCGTTTCAAAAGCAGTTTGCATACACTAAGAAATGTTTCAGCATTGTTCGGAAAGGATAGGTCGGGTTCTGATTGACAGATGATGACCTAAAATCTGTTTCACCCTAATTGTTTCCAAATGGTTTGTGTATACGAAATTTTATCTTTGCTTTGACGGATTTTTTGAATAAAGAGCATTAATACTATTGATTTGAATAATCTTGATGTTATTTTGGCCACAAAATATAAAGAAAAACTTTTTTATATTCTAACCATTTTTTTCTACGATAAAAAAGAAAAAAACGAAAATACAAATTGGATAAAAATTTTTAGTCTTTAAATTATGAAAACTAAATTCTGAAATTTTTGTACAAAAAACATTTCTATTATTATTTATATGTTTTGTATTATAAATTTAAAATTATATGATACTGAGGCAGCGAATTGGTTCAGCGGTCTTATGCTATACTTATGCAGTTTATGTCATTTTGTGTGTGATAGTTTTAATTCTTGTAGACGCTATTTAACACTATCGTCATTTACCGACGTTTTGTCGCTTTCGCAAATTTAATTTTGACTTGTCAATTTTCGAGAACCCAAAACAATTAGAGGACCACACATTGACGCACGGGTAACAAAAAATACGGTATGCAACACAAACGGTCTTTTGTGATCGAGTGAATGCATTCGACCACAAAAAATTGACTTTACGTTCTTATCACGTAATATACTATAATATAAATGCATAGTTTATAAATAATAAATTTATATGCACTTTGGACGGAATATATATATGCAGTTTTTTAATTTATTTATTGATAAGTTTAATTCTAGAATTAATATTCATTGCAAACCCCTTTCGAACACGATTGTGAATATCGCTTTTCTGAAAATCAAGAAACGGCACTCTGGAAAAGTGTTGTTGCAGAAGGTAAGTGCAAAGGGATGTCCCGAAGGCACGAAGGTTCCGAGGACGGGAGACGAAGAAAGAGCACGAGACAGCGCGAGGCCAAGATTAATGGATTCGTATTGTCGGCATTTTTTCAAGCGTTTTAGAAACACTTTTGAGACGAGGAGGGCATCTCATTTTTCAAAAATTCCAACATGCGTATGGGCCCCACAGAAGATCGCAATCGATTCGCCGCACACTATACTAATGGTTTCGAATTAAACCATGATTCTCTCGTACAAGTAAGTTACCAACACGTAATCCGTACATATTCATGCGTTAGATCATTTAAAAATAGGTATTGATAATCATGACGTCAATTTCTTGCGTACATGCAGCGTACAATGTTTACGGACTTACGTAATTTGCAATAGTAATTTAACCTTTATTAGATATTTTACACGGTACGCAATATGAAATGGCAGGCTTAGATTTCGTGCTTTACGTCCACACGCGGAAGAAAAGCTTATGTAGTTTAGGAGTTGGGGATTATCCTTCCAAATTTGCCGCAAGGGACCTATCTCAACGTCTATCTGCGCGTCAAAAACTTGCGAGATGAGCGATTTGTGCTACTTAGTAGTAATTTAAAGATTTATGACAAATCACGAAAACAGGATAGAATAGCCGATCGGCGTGAAAAGTGGCAAGAAACGCGACAAAAGCGGAATAGGATGAAGTTGGCGCCTTGGGACCTTCGATCCTTCTTACGAGAGGCGAAGATAGGAGTTACAGCAGCTGATGAGCCGTAACCGATGGACGCACAATAACCCTCCGTAAGCAGTACCGCTATCTTTCATTCCCCTTTTGATACTCCTAGCGACCTTTATCTTACCTCAACTACGCTTCCCAACTGTATAAGAAAATTCTCAACAACCCAATTGTGCGCCTTGCAATCTTACTATTCCCGATGCAATGTGTCAATCCGGCACACATACCCTACCTACATTCTTATACATATATTGTATATATTCGATCAATGAACCTTGGCATTCAGCGAGTTTGTTGCAATGTGCATATTTTTGCCGATAAAGTTCTTTGCCGCATTGATTGATATTATCACACATCTTGTACTTATTGTTGTGATGCAACGTTCTAAACACTATATCAGATAATAAGTCAATTTATATACATAAATAAATGTTTGAAGAAATGTTTAAAAAAATAGCATTGGTAAATTTTATTTTAATATTAGTTGCTTTGGATAAAAATATTTATCTGAGCACGTAATTTTGAACCGTTTGATGATAAAATTTGCACTTTAACAAAATATCTGCTTATTGGAACAATATCATTTGTAAATGTAAATATATCTATATATTTTATATAAGATATTTGAAAAGAGACATTCAAGTTTAATATTCTATGCTGCGGGAAAAGATTAAATATTTTACATTTTTGTTAAAATCTTTTTTAAAAAAGATCAGAAAAAGAAATTTTTTTCTTAAATAATAAAAATTTTACTTAAAAAAATATATTTAACTTGTAACTTGTTCTAAATGACATTTGTTTCGAGATGTTATAATACTTTGTAGAGTTTTTTTAAATTGTTGGATTAAACTTTTTGTATGTAATACATTTTAAATAAATTTAAAAATATTTTTTTTTATTGTTGGAGATATCATAACGTGTTTGTAGACTTTTAAAAGTTAATGACTCATCTTTCTTTGAATTTTATACAAAATCGATTTATCTCCAAAACTTTTGAATTTTTAGCATATTCTTTTGTAAGGAAAAAGGCATTTCATAATCATGATAAATTATTTTCACCTTTTTTATTTTTTTAACACCAAAGAATGCTGGACTCTTTCATTTCACGCAGCAGTATATTTGCCTACCACATAGTAACTGATTTGTTCTATTTTATTATATTTCTAATATGACAAGTATTCATTTTATGGTACAGTTATTTTTCAATTAATCTTTTTATTAAAAGGAAAATTTAAAGAAATTTGATGTCTGTTTAAAAGTTGCAAAGACTTTTATTGTGATTTTAATGATGTACCTTTCTTCTTTGACATGGATCTTTGACAGATTCCAACAAAACCTTTGGAAAACTAGTTTAATTTTCTTCGAAATATGACCACACAAGAAAATACGATAGAAATACAAATCCAAGAAATCATAGCTTTCATATGTGAGTCAATTAAAAAAAAATTGTTTAGTTAAAAAATTGTTTGTTCAAAAATTCTATTATTAAAATAATAGATTTATTTTAAAATATTTATCATAAAGCTTTGTTTTCACTGTGTACAATAAATTTATAATCCATCCATCCATAATAAAAAAAGGCCGTAGAAACACGAGAAGTTAGCTCGTGGTCGAGCGGTATTAATATTGCCGCTTTTCCGCGATACTGATTGGTTCTCTCGCTTGACTCACTTGTGTTGCGAGAGTTATAATTTGACAGTTTAGTTAATACAGGCGCGCGCGAGGCGCGTGCTGCATGCTAGTCCTGTTTTTTTTATCTTAAAAAAAAGATGGTTATCGATACTCAAAGTCTCGAAAGTATTGTTACCTATTTTCCGTGATGCTGATTGATTCACTCGTTTGGCTTATTTCGTGTTACAAAAGGTAAATGTGTAATTTGACAGCTCGTCTTGCAAGTGACAACAGTAAATAAATTTTGATTTATTTAAAAATAAAACTTTGAAAACATTATACATAAAATAGCAGTGAACAAAGAAAGACTTGTATTTTTACGGAAAGGAAAGAAAAGGAAAGAGAGAGAGAGAGAGAGAGAGAGAGAGAGAGAGAGAGAGAGAGAGAGAGAGAGAGAGAGACAGAGAAGATTAAAAATATTTAAGAAGAAATAAGAAAAAGAGTAAAATACAATAATTGATATTTACATGTAAAATTGTTATTGTCAAATTGTTTACAAATTTCTTAAATTTATATCTGACAGAGCATGAATATTATAAAATATAATGTTTATTTTTTTGCTAAAAAAGATCAAGAATATTATAAAGAAAAATTTGACTAGAAACAACAAGAGGAAAAAAAAGAGAGAAAGAAGGATTAAAAGAAAATTGATAGAAAAATAGAAAAAGGAAGAGGCTTCTGATAAAGGAAAGTTATAATGTGTGTGTGTATTTTATTTCTCTTTTTTTTCTTTGTATCTATAATGTTTTTCTATAGTATTTTACAATTAAAGTGTAATTCTAATTTATCTTGAAAGAGAGAAAAAGAAAGGAAAGAAAAAGGGAAAGGGGTATAATCAAGTAATTAATAGTATTAATATTAATATGTAAATCTAAAAATGAAAAAAGAATAGTTAATGTAAAAGAAAAAAAACACATTGTTTAAAGTTAAAAAATAACTAAAGCCAAATTAAGAAGTTGAGCGAGAAGAAAGAAAGAAATAGAGGAAGGAGGGAGAAGACCGAAAGAAAAAGGATTGCCCAGTAAGCAAAACGTTATTAATATAACATTATTACAATGATGTGATATTATAATATTTTACTTTTCTAAAAATGTATTTCTTAATTTTTTATACAACGTTATTATAAAAAACGTTTTTTTAAATTAAAAATTACAAAAGAGGAATAAAATCGATAGTCGCATCTATCGAAATGTTATCATCAATTTCCTGTAACCCTGATTGATAGTCTTACTGCGATAACTTTGTGAGAGCCTGTCATCACAGAGCTAGCAAATGATAATTTGTATAGATGATTATCTATGTAATCATTAATGCAATTTATTTTTAAAAAGTAAGAAGTTAAATAGCGCGCGCGTCTATAATGTTTTAGTATAATAAAAATATTTAAAAAAATATAAAACAATTATTTTGTAAACAAATAAGGAATTAAAATATAATGTAAAAATAAACACAAAACATTATTTAATTAAAAAATTCAATTTCTTGAAATAAATAATTACGACGTTCCATCCATTTGCTTTATTCAGAGAAAACTTTAATATTTTTCCTGAAAGTTTGATGAGTCTATCGAATGCTATGTTCACCTCCCCCCACTTTTCTGCCCTTTTTCGGCGTTCTTTAATCATTCAAAGTGAATCAATCACCTATCTAGAGGCTTGCAATCGCGCCAGTCACTCTCCAGCCGCCGTCACCCAGAAAACTTTGGTGTCCCTCATACCCAAGTTCACTCGTAGACCCGACACCAAATGACGTTATCAAAAGCGCACATTTTCCATCGCTCTTTCTTTCTTTTTTTTATTTCTTTAAGCTATAATAGTAAAAAAAAATGCAAGGTATAAAATAGGAAAATATTCTTTCTCATTATCTGAATCTCATAATGACATATAGGATTACTTTTTACTAAAAAAAAAATTTTGATCTTTGCTTAAAATCATTGACATTTGACAATAATTTAAATTTAATTTTATTAATTTTTAAACTTGTTGCTTACACTTTATATCATATAATTTATAGAATAACATTGATATTTATATAATATTTTATTGGATATTTCTTCATTACAAAAAACTGTTTTTATTTTTGTTAAAAAAGAATTTTAATACTTTACAGGATGGTTTACAGGATGCGTTATTTTGACATATTTTGAATTTCATTTAGGTTGACTTTTATTCGTTTAAGAACACGGGTGGCGTATGGAGTACGTCACGCGCTACAATTTTTGGTCTCCCGTCTTTGGTAATCTTTTTTTTAAGTTTATAGCCCTCATCTAACGTATATCTAGTTTATGTTTAGTTGTGTTAAAGCCATGGTACCAAACAAATTTTATCTCAGTGCTAAATTTCGCGATAATTGTGCACCTGTGTTGCGTGTGACGCAGTTCGTACGCCGCCCGTATTCTCACGTTATACTTTTTCCTCCCGTCATTTACCTCTTAGATTTATTGTCTAAGCTATAAAAATTTGAAAGTAAATGAATTTTCATTCAAAAATTATTAAAAATTTGTCATTTATATTTGTGAACAATGTGATTTTAATGCTTAAAACATTGTCTTGTCGGAATAAATCTCGTCAAAATATTTTAAAGAGTGTTATTTATGTTTATAGTATTATATTGTATTTCTTTTTATTAAAAATTTTTAATTATTTTAAGACTTAACTATTTTCTTATTATTTTATTTGTGTTAATTTTAAAAAGTTCTATTTATGTTCATACTATCCTATTTTTTTTACCACAAGTTCCTTACTATGTTAAGGTTTAACCATTTTTCGATTTTATTTATGTAAATTTTAAAAAATTCTACTTGTGTTCATAATATTTTTTATTACAAATTTCTAATTATTTTAAGACTTAACCATTTTTCCTCTTATTTTATTCATAAAATTATCTTTAAAATGTTCTGTATTTTTTAAAAATAAAGAAATATTCTAAACACATGCCTTTATTTATTAAATAAACATTTTGGGTATTTATTTTGAGCAATTATACATTTTTGGAATTGGCGTATACTATTAAAGGTTAATGAAACAAATATACATATATCAAAGATTTTATAGATAGAGTCCGTAAACTTAGTGTCAAGAATACAAAAAAAATGTGTTAAGAATATAAAAAATATTTAAAAATCCAGAAGTAAACAATTTTTGACAAATTAAAAAGTGTAAGAAATTAACTTAAGAATGCTTTGTCTCCACAATATCAGCTAAAAGTTACAGAAAATTAAAAAAGCTCTTCTAAAAGAGCTTCTTAATTTTATTTTTATTTTTTTCTTTTAAGTAAGCAAAAAATTAAACAACTTTTAAAATGCAATAAGAGAATTATGTCTAAATTTTACAGCGATATTTAGAAAAAATAACAGAACAGTCTGTAAAATTTTTTAATTTTTGATAATACTCTGAAATGTGACACATACATCCTTAAATTAAGTTTTTGTATATGTATAATACATTACTTAATTTATATTTATCATACATATAAATAAAGTATGTAAGGATATAGATCAAATATTGGGGATCGGTGAAAATTGTATTTCGGGTAATATCTACGCACGAGAACATTTGTGCATAAATGTGCATTTTATTAAAGGGCTATACTACTGAATAAGAGAATTGTGTATCCCTTTTGGATGAATAAGAAAGAGAAGGAGTCATGTACTTCGACGTTTTATCCCCATAGATCCCATGTTCACGAGGTTTCACATTCTCTCTCTTTCTCTCTCAGTCGATTTCGGTGGAGAGAACCAATCAGCGATCCCTCAAAACCCTCTTACACCCTGCAGCCCGCAGCCACGCCTGCCAATATAGGGTAGGTACCCTCGTCAGATCGACCCTTATCCTTTTTACCCGCCTTCCTTCTTTTCTCTTCTCTCGCTGGACCCAACTCATTTCGCAAAATGGATTCCGCCTGGTTGTTTTCAGTGGACCACCATGTTTGTAACATGATACTATAGGATGGACTTTATATGCAATAATAAGTTTATATTATTCAATATTATTAACTAAATAAAATTATGTTATTTATAACGAATAAATTGGCAACTTTAAATCAGACGAAACCAGTTGTTAATTTATAAAAATTTATAAAACTTGTGTAAATGTAATTGCTTTAATTACTGTTAATAGAGACATTTAAGCTAGCAAATCACATGTATGTACATAAACACTTTAATTATAAAATAACGTCATTTTACGTAAATGTACAATCATTTTCTTACTAATCGCAATATTTAATTATTTATAGAGTATAGATACAATTAAGTTGCAATAAAATTTTTTGTTACATTTAATGTAAAATTAGATAGCTTTTTATTCTCTATTTTTATTATAAATACTATACATTGCTTTACAAATATACTGATAGCATAGGACGTTAATGCACCGGTGTAATTATTGTACATAAATTTATATAAAAGATATCATACAATTTATTAAGTGTATATATGATGATAGTTTGGTCATGACTTTATAAGAGTTGACACAAATATATTTATAATAATAATTATCATCATTGTGTAAATAAAAAAGTATTCTAAAACACTTGTTTTTTCCAATTTCTACACTCAAAATTTTTGATAATAAATTTATTAAATTGTTATATATTTTTATATAAATATATGTACAATCTGAAAGCAACAACAAAGTTATTTCGTACGCATACTTGTTATTCGCTCTTGGAGAGTATAAAGTTAGGTCTCGAACCACCACGTAGATAAACGGACGTGACGATAACCGGTGACCATTTCGATGTCTACCGAACAGCCGATGAAGAAGGCAGATGAAACGTACGAGTTATAATAATCCGTGATAGCAACGGTGGCGATGTCGAGGAGCGGAGGAGCGGCTGTGCTGTCACAAAGGCATGCGCCACCCACCTCGACCTGGACGTTCACATCGTTAATCAACTGCAGCGGGACCCCGTAACTTTCGAGGTACCGATCCACAGGTATGGCTTCACCTCGTTCTTCCTCCGATCTCGATATCTCCACCCAAACGCAGTGTCAGATAGCTAAATATGATTTAGAGTTAAAGCGCGTTTTATTTCTGATTAAATTTCACTTGTTTCTGAAGGCAGACGATCAAGTTATTGCTTATATCATACTTAATCCATATGAAAATAAACTTTACCGCCACATTATAAAACCGTTTTCGTTCTTGTTTGATATGCAGATATGTGATGAGCAATGTAACAGACATTACGATGGCAGTTGCGATAAACGTGGCGTACGTGAAACGCCGCGTAGGATTAAAGGATTTACAATCTATTATTACGAAGAAAGCCTTCATAGAAAGCGCAGAAAGAAATGGCCCCAGTTGGCGTACAGTACTTTTAAGGGGCTAAGAAAAGTACGAAATACGAGGGTTTCCTTTTCTATAGTGGCACCCTTCCATGATATTCCCGTATAGCGGACCCTCTTCTTCTACGAAGGGGTGTACAGTGGGATCGAGCAAGATGGAAGCAGATTAGGGGACTGGGATGAGGGGTAAAAGCGAGCCAACCCCACCGCCGCTTAGCCAGCAACCCTCTTTCTTTCCCCCAGAAAGCTTCGAGGTTGGCTCAAGGAACGCGACGTAACAGGAACGAACCAGAGTGAAAAGGGGGAAGGGAAGCAGAGTGCACAGAGATGAGGGAGAAACAGAGAGAGAATATAAGAGGAATAAGGGGGAGAAAAGGGGAAGTGGGGGAGAGGAAAAGAGGGAGAAGGAAAGGGAGAGAGAGAGAGAGAGAGAGAGAGCCATGCCGACGCTGCTGCTAGTCAAACCAAAACTCGGCATGATTAATGATCGGTGAGAGGCAGAGCGCTGCTTCAAACAACAAACTTTTCCCAAGGAACGCTGGAGAATACAAGAAAAAATATATAAGAAAGAGGGAACTCTCTTTCTTCGCATCCACCCTTCAGACCGGCTAATACCCTCCTAGACCTCCGTCTCGCTCTCGTCTTCCAGTTTTCTCGCTCCCTTTCTGCAATCGCATCCTTTGCCCTTCTTCTCTCTCTTACTTTGCTCTCCGTAGCTCTGACAGCCTTTCATTTCTTTTCTCTTTTCTTTATTTCTTTCCTTTCCATCTAGATTTCTGTCCTTGTCTCCTCCATTTCTCGTCCTCGTCTCTTCTGCTGGCAACTCTCGAGAAATGGTCACCAGCGGCTCCACGTCTCCTTCCTTCTATTCGTATCTCCACTATTACGCGGCTCTGTGCGAATAGTTGAGATAATACCCAGTGATCTGGCTACCGTAGAATCACGTAGAGTCGTATAACGTGCTTGTCCCATACACACACACACACACATGCCCATTTCAATATGAGCACAAAGGAATAATATTGAGGAAATTTTTTCCATTGTGGTCATGGCAAATTTTCTATTATTTTCATATAAGGAACATTCTAATAATAGAATTACTATTCCATGTATTTTTGTATGCTTGGTACTTGGAACAATATGATACTTGGCAGTTACGAATACTCTTACATATAGGATTGCATGAAACCTACAATACCTCACACCAACGCCACGATGTTATGTCTATACAAATCGCCGTATATCGAACTTGCAATGATTAGAAATAGAATTTATTATTCGATTGGGCATAATAGTAGAAATTAATAACACTGGGTACATTCGAGCATCGTAGTGAAAAATCCAAATGCCGCACAGCGAAACTGGACAGCCAAAGCCGGCAATGTGCGTGGATAACCATTCAACCGTGGTTCAGGGCAACCTGGACTGTTGCATGACCAGCGGTCTGCCCGAGTCTAGACTTGGGCGCGAATATGCTTGGTCATCGGCGGCTGGACGAGGGAGTTCAGTGCCTAACAGTAACTTTCTCTCTCTTTCGTCCGTATCGACGTAACAGTACCTCCTTCTCTCATTTCTTCCTCTCCTCTTCCGTATTTACGTACCTAGTATCACGTGCATATAACCGTCACGGCAACGGAATAATAGCACTTATTAGCCCGCTACTATTTGCTGCTGATTCACTTGATGAGCGGCATCCTCAGTCGACACCTCTTATTGTGGTACCAATCATTTGCCTTTCCGCGGCGGCTAAGATGCAAGGTAAAGCCTCAATAATATTTTTTTTTTCGGTTCCTCTTGGTTACCCCTCTGCGATCTGAGTTTATAAACAAATAGCGAAGAGTGGTAGAAATGAGCACGCGAATGTATCGCTGGGTGGTCCAATTCTTTCTTGGTTAATTTTTACGGGTAAAAAAAAATTTTGCTTTTCTTAGTTTTTTTCTTTTACGTTAGTGTAGTTACTTATGTTAAAACGAGGAAAATATATGAGAGAAAATGAAAGAAATATAAATAATAACATTAGAATTTACTCGAATTGTCAATTGCTTGATCAGTAGCTAGTAAAAGATAACAACAATATATAACTTGGCTATTTACATACTATTCATTTGATGATGTTCATTCTTGCACAGTACCGAGAGCGATGTCGATCTAAGCGAAGTAAGAAGCTCCTTATTCCACTACTCATAGTTGATTCTTCGTGGAGACGCAGAGAGAAGAAGCCGACTATAAAGCGCGTACTGCACGATGACTAAGGGCAGGCACCGTAAGTCACTCACAAATTGAATTAAACGCAACTCTAAAACCGTGACATGGCGCAAACAATCAATGTCTATTCATTGTCGGTAGTCGGGAAAGCTAAATCACTGTCTCGCACGAAAATCGAGGACTGTGATTTATGCAATTTACCATGCTTAATAACTCGTCACCTCGAACATTTCGATATATATATCCTTCGTTTATTAATTATTAAGTATATTGTTATATTGATTACATCATTTTATCTCTTTTACTGTGTCCCATATTCAATATTTTTTTTAATATTTTGCTTTTACCATAATATAACAATATCAAGCAGATAAATTACAGTATTTAGAAAAAGATATAATACTATACTAACTTTATCCAATTTTGAAAAGCAAAGAATGCTATATGTAATCATAATAATTATAAAATTAATAATAAAACAAAAAATTATTCTAAATAATTTTTATTACAAAATCCTATTTTTATTTTAATAAATAATATTTTTAATAAATATATTATCTTATATTTAAATTTTGATTACTATTTATTATGTATAAAAATTTATTAATTTTATACAGTTTAAAATATTGTTAAAAATAGTACTAACAAATTATAATGCATGTTTATAAATACATCATTAAAATATTATAACTGTTAATAAAATATTTTTTATATATTTAAACAATATCTCATCTAAGAGTTATGTAAGAATTATAAAGACGCTGATAATATTTTAAGCCTTATTACAAGTAAACGAAGATATTCGGTTATCTTTTTTTGGATATGTTTTGCTTATTTATAATCGGATTTCTCTTATACTTAATCAAACGACTTAAAAAAACTTAAGATCTTTCTTTTTATAACATTTAAAATAATTTATAAAACATCAAAATTTTAAGTATTTTAGAATTTAAAGGACACGAATTAACTTTCTTTATAATCAATATCATTCTTTATAATCATATCCAATTTTAAGGCAACACAAGATTGAAATCCTTTAGCAATTTTTTCTATGCTGAAAAAGCATAACATTAATCATAAGAGCTTTCTGAGATTTGTGAAATAACTCACTTAAAGTTCTATCAAAACACATTCAATTGTCCCTTGCAAGCGGTTCTACAAATTTTCATAACTTTTAAGTGATCTCTAATTTTACAAAAAAAATATCCAGGTTTTTTAACTCTAGTATGTATGTACGTAAATTTTATGCAATCTCTGTATATTCTATTTTTTCACCTGTCTTAATCTATCTTAGTAAATGTTGTTTTTAAATGCTAAACCATTAGACATTGATACCTAATTTTTACGTTTTACGTAGAATTTTTGCAGTTCAACCCACACACACACACACACACGTGCGCGCGCGCGTGTACACAAAATAAGTTAATAATTAAATTATTTATGTTTATAAAGATGGAATTATTAATATTTTGTTAATAAAAGTGTAAAAATGTATAAACATTTTTGTTACATGGTTTATTTTTTAGACGTAAAATTTACATATACTATATACAATACTAATACTATATATCATTCAATAGCGTTAGCATTTTGAGATTAAGTAAAACTTCTGATTGAATAAAATCTGAGTAATGGGCGAGATATAATCAATAGAAAAAAATGTTTAGCTGGATTATTCAATTTCAATAAAATTGGCGGTAATTATTATATATACTTAATAATAATTATACTATTTTTTCTTATTTTTTAAATATCTCATACATACGCAACTGCTGTACGCAACATACATGATGTACGGATTGTTTCTCTGCCCAACCGGATGTTCCGGTATTGGTAACAGCATATACTGTCAATCTACTCTTTATTTTCGATCGATGATGTATTATATTAGACGACGATGTATAGTGTTTTAGTACACCTACAATGCTCGGCAGACGGGACGATCCATCGTCAATGAACATCGGGATTACATGGTTAAATGAGATTCTAGCGGCGGAATCAAAGAGGCAGCAGGTGGTCAGGGCCACAGCTATCTTTCCCCGCGGGATATGCTTTACCGTCTGTGGTCTATATTCTTCAAATTACTATGATCTTCCGCAATATTTAAAGAATGATACTGAGGATTAAAAAATTAAGTATTTTGTTAAAAATTACGTAAAAGGTAAAATTTTTGCGATAAAAAATTTTCTAAACTATTATGTTTATATAAAGAGTTTTATTTAAAAGCTGTTATTTGCAGAAATTATATTTTTTTTAATTATATAAATTTTATTTTAAATTGAAAAAGCTGTACATATCCGTACAGCTTTACGTATACGGCAATAAAAAAGTACAGAAGGAAAAAAATTTTTAAATAAAAAGTACATTACGTAAATTATATGAATAATTCGTAAAATTAATAGATTTTCCAGAAACTGCGAGCAGTAAGTAACCTTGTACATCGGTCTAATGTAATTTAAAATACAATTTGACAGATGGTATATGCAGAAAATATAATCAAGGAATTCGATTAACTAGTTATGTTAAAAGATAATTAATAAAAACCGGGAGCGCCATTGCATCGGGTACATATGTAAAAGAAAAAAATTCGGTACAAATTGTAAGTTTATCACAGCGTCAGACAAATTAATAGATGTATGTGCGTAAACCGATTATGAAGAAAGTGCATCCGTGCCTGAAGAAAAAGGACATTGCAGGACAGACCAAGTAGACAGCCTCTTCCAAGGGGCGAGCGAGTCATCATTAATATTATACTGCAGCGGCGCTCATCGCGGGCGTCAGATCTATGCCGACCTCTTTCTGTCCGCGTCCGATACAAGATGCACGACTGGACCGAAGGCCAGAGGCATCAAAGGCTGTCTTCCTCTTCACCGTACGTCTACCAGACTAGACCTACGCCACGGCGCGCCTTATCGACCACAGATTCGTTATACCCTCTAGATCACAATTTTGAATTGATGAACGTGCCAACCTTACAATTTTGTAATATCAGGTTCAAATAACTGCCACTCAAACGTACCATTCGTGATCTCAGGATGGAGGGCTATCTCAAATTTATTATTGATCGTGTCGTCAATAATTCTCTCGTGCGGAACGAGTTCTCACATACCTTGTATTAATCTGACAGCTTCGACGAGAGTCATGAACAAGATTATAGTAAACTCGGTGATACGGAACATTAATATGGAACAGTCGGTGTTCAATTGGGCGATGACCTTTGGTAATTTTGCGCGGGAATATTAAATCGACGGTTAATATGAAATGTATCGAACGTGCCTGTGCATATCTAATGTCTTTTTTTCATTTCCTGAGATGCAACGATGTTTGAAGCGCCGTCAAAGACCCCCCTCGTGATCGAGGAGATCTCATCAGTCATAGAGACATGAATCTGTCCGGGCAAATGCCCCACGTTTGCATTGTTTGTGCAAACGACTCGTTTAACCCCTTCCACATTTCTCCGTTTTGATTCCGCTAAAACCCGACTTGAAGATACTTAAGTACAGCTGGCGTCTACGACGTCCACGTTATCCTTTTCGTGTCAAGATTCCGGGAGTTGTAGGATTAACGCAACTTAGTGTTACTCAAAAAGGGAAGAATTTTGAGTAAAACAATGCAATTACTTAGGAGTGTGAATACTCTCGATCGTATCAAAGAGAAAACGCATTCGATCTATTGCTAATACAAGTTAAAGGTTCGTATTTTTATACACCGCACAATCCCGGCAGCTAATGAATGCCTCGTGTCAAGCTGGAATGTTAATCGGCTAGAATTCATCAATCACTACTACGAAGAAAATGTGGAACGATGTAATTTACGAAAACTAATCAGATAACCGTGCATTAGAAGCCGAAGAAGGATAGATATAACTCATAATTGACATAATTAGCATATTGCAAAAAGCGACGAAGATATTGTTTCCTCTGACGTTTTCTTGTTCTTATTCGTGTAATCGATAGGTCTGGCTTCCTCCAGCTGATGAAATTGGTAATTGCACCCGATATATATCTGACGTTTCAGGCGAACGCGAAAACGATTCCTTCACGTTATCTTAATCAGTATATCGTCTGAAAACGATTATCTCGTCGTTATAAATTGAATATTACGTATGCGCAGAGAGAGAGAGAGAGAGAGAGAGAGAGAGAGAGAGAGAGAGAGAGAGAGAGAGAGCAGAGTGCGTGCTTTCTCGTTAAAAATAAAAACTAATTGTTCCTGTACACGAAACGAGATAAGAACAGATCACATAAGATATATTTTAACTTTCCCGAGACCAATCAATCCCTCTCTCCCTCCGTCCACTATTCGATCAATCGAGGGACGTCGCTTCAAGTGGTGCGGAATTCATGGAATCGGGTCAATAGTTTCGTAATCCGCGGCTTGCTGCCGCGTGACGAAGAAATACGGACAATGCGCTGTGAGAAAAGCTATTGCCGCTTAGTTCACGTTCAGTTTTCTCGCGGTACCGCAGCTGTAGTTGCAGTTGCAGTCGCCGTCACCGCTGCCGCCGTCGCCGCCGCCGCCGTCGGCGAATGATCAGGCTGGCTGGCAGGCAGGCAGGCAGGCAGGCAGGCAAGCAGGAAGGCTGCTTGGCTGGATGGCTGGCTGGCTGGCGGTCTGCGCACCCTCTCCCTCCGTGTCACACAAAATCATTAATCTTGCTATGTTTTCTCGCACATTCGAATGTGGATTTAGACTCGAGACGAGACTCCGCACGAGGATCCCTAGAAACGTACGTAAACGTGTCCAACCGTATCTACGCCGTGCAGCCGTTTGTCTCCATCCGAGCGACTCCGAGGCACTCTGCCACTCGAACCAGAATGGCGAGTCTGGTGACGTGAATGTCCGGCGAACATCGCGATCCGATGTTTGCGGCGATAACTCTCGGTGCAGAGTATGCCTCGCATGTAGTTAAGTATACTGATACCGATGCTTCCTGCACCAGGAAGAATATGTAAGCGTGATTGGATCTTTCACATCAGCTCTATGTACATCGTGTTATTAGTAATTCTAAAGTAGAAGTTGCTAAAATGACGCTTAATTGAATATTTCTTAGTAGAAACAATTTGTTATATACATATGTAATTGAATTCGTTGAAAAAGAGATTAATTACAATAGTTGCTAATGTTATTTTAAAGCATTGTAATTGATTTATTATATGTTGTTTACAAAACTATGAAATTCTTTTCTACGAAAACCATTATTTTTATATAAAACATACATACACACACATACTTGTATATTAGGTTATAATAAAACAATTAATGAAATAATTATGAAAAGTTGTTAGAAAATGTAAATGACAAATTATCAATTAATTATCTTATATTATTAACATAATTGCTTTACCATAACTATATACGTTTTATTTGACATATTTTGAATTAAATTAAATATTAAAAAGTATTCCATATTGATTACATATTCAATGTATTTCAAATGAAGACAAACTTGTTTCGTAGAAAGTATTAAATGTGTTAACCTTAATATGTAGATGCTCTGTTAATTTGCACATTTTGATATACTTTTTACATAATTTTACAAACAATACTTACATATTTTAAATATCTCTCTTCTAATTTATTTGATTAAACACACACACACACACACACACACACACACACACACACACACACACACACACACACACACACACACAGATCAGTAAATAAAAAATTAAACATACTCTAAAGAGCTATATGAAGATAAAATTTTTTTATCTTATACATATAGTTACATTTTTTTATATTACACTATCATATTTAATTGTGTTTTACTATTAAATTATTTATATTTGCATGTTTGATAAAAATTTTAATTAATTAATTTCTAAGTATGGTATATATATTTTAATATATTCTTACATGTAAAAGTTCTTGTTTGAATTAAAAATTTTTTGAATTTTTACTGTAAATTATTAAAAACTAAAAATATAATAATTTTTTTTGTGTAAAAATATATATATTACGTACCATCTCAAAAACGTACAAAGATTTATGTTTATAATACTTATTGTTAGAGAAATTTTAATGAATATTTACCGAGAATCAGTTGGGAATCGCTGATTTACGTGAGGCGGTAGCGTTTTTCCTCGTCATATCATTATGAAACACTCTTTTTTTATCCACTAGATTATGCTAGGAGTGAAAAGTGGGCAGTCCACTCGATTGGTAATTACACCTGTGTATGCACTTCATTAGCACTTATGAGTAGTTGCGTAACGACTGGCATGTCGTTTTAATATGAACACGATCAGAGATTAATGGATTTGCTTCAGCCTTTACAAAAAGATTCAAGAAATCGTGCATCCGCATGTGATGTCTATTCAATGAATAGTCATTGCAAAGATATAAGATGATAAAATTATGTGATGTAAAAGTATAAAAGAAAATTGTGTCGCACTTTAGATTGGAATATTAAACGATATTTATGCCATATTTATCACAGAAGATTACAGTTGAAATTACAAAATAATGTGTAACTATTTAAATTTTATAAAAAATAAATTTTTTAAAATATTATATGACTTTAAATTATTCCGTTTAACTGTAACTTTACCGTTATTAACTGTATTAAAATTGCTTTTAACATAGAATATAGAATGTTAGAATTTAAATAATATATACGTTTGTGTTTCTATACATATTTTAAAATATAATTAAAAGTAAAAGGCAATGTTTCTATATGTAAATTACATTATTAAAATACATAATTATTTATAATAATTATAATTATACATATGTAATACATATATGTATATATAATAACTATAATAAGTAAAAAATATAAAATAAGTTAAAAATAACCTAAAAATGTAAATAATTAAAAGAGTAAAGTTACAAATGTAAAAGTAGTAAAGTTTGTTTAGTTATTAAATAAATTTTACTGAATAACATGTTTTTAAAGCAATATGACATAAATATCTAAACATAATTTTTATGAAATTACCTATTTCTAAATTTAAATTTTACACATACTGTACAAATATTTTACTTTATTTTAATATTATTTATCAATATTGTAGAATTTGAATCTATCTGTATAAAGGACGAAGAGAATGTACAGTTTAATATGATGGTGAGTGAACTTATGTGCAACAGGTCACGCTAGGTGTAGCAGTTCATCATCGACAGTACGCTACATGCAACCAAGTCGATGCGTAATAACGTTCATTAATTCTTTTTTACATTTGTCATTTTTCCGTCGTCATTAATAATTCGTTCGTGATACGCACGAGCGAATTCAAAAGTATCTTTTGTGACCTAATTGTAGCTATCTAATTATGTAGTCACGTAACATATATCTAAACTCGACATACGAATATATGTATAATTATAACGCTCTTATAATTTTTAATTAATTTATATTATAAATTCCGTTATAATTACTAATTAGATTTCATGTCTCATGCAAGCCTACATTATATACTCATTACATAGAAAAAATTCTTTGAGAACATAATAATATTGACCGTAATAAAATAAATTTAAAAATATTTATCCACAGTATTTCCGTATATACTGTGCCTAAATTAATAATTTTTTTTAAATTTATATATTTAATTTGAGTTAATATCCTCTCTCATTTAAAGATCACCGTTGCTTTGTATGCACCACACAAACCTCTCTAGAACCGAATTTGTCGCCTCTTATCAAACAAATTCGGATCTACAGGGTAGATGTAGAGCATTAACTGGGCTTTCTTGTACGGCACATTGTTATTTATCGGCACATGTTTATTTTCTTATATATTAAAAATACTTAACATATACGTGCCGGTCTTAACTTCTTTGTCCGCCCAGTATGTGATCTTCAGTAGACTTCGCAGGTACTATTTTATAGGAACCTGAAAATATTTTCCTATTAATATCAATTTCTACACTTTAACTGTGAAATATAGACTTAATAAATACAACAAATTTGGTTATTGGACAGATCTTCGACTTAATGATATAATTTGTGAATTACAAATACTATTGCTATAAAATTAATTTAAATTTTTTAAAAATTGTAGTACAAATTTTTATACTTTTTTGTATTTTCTGTGTCCGTTTCTATCCTAACTTCTATAACAACTTCTAATGTAAAATATTATTATAAAGACTTCAGTTCCGTTAGGAATGCATGTATATTATATTATGTATTTTTTCAATGTTCTAACGCAATCGATTATACATGTGAATGTACTTTTTTTTCAACAATCTATGTTGCGTTAGAGATGTTTACGTTTCTAGGATTGAATGTCATTGAAATTATAGAATATAGTTAATTTTAAATTAATGCTCGCAACGGTTTATGAAATGCGCAGTCGTACAGAAATAGATAACATATGCTAAGTCATTCTTCAAGAAAGCAAGACAGAGCCTGCTTTTAATGCTAATTGCGTAAATTCAAATAAATATCAAATTAACAAAATTTCTTTACTTTAATATAATATAATACACAATGTTCTTTTTAAATTAATATATTTAAATTAAAACTTCCTTTTTAAATTGATATATTTCAATTAAACAAAATTTAAAAAGTATTCAAATAAATACATATGAAAAATGTATACCAATCTCAATCGTAATTGTCACTGAAAGCAAATTTCTCATCAATTATGTATTTGGCTCTCTCTCTTGTATGATTTAGTTTCTGAAATTAATATATTAACAAGAGAAATAAATTTATTGTTTTTATATAATTTTTATATAATTTTAATTTTATTACCGTTTCATTTTAATATTACTAATGTTTAATAGTGCTAGTATTATTTCTATTTTTTCTTACGTTTTTTTCTTTTCCTCTTTTTCTTCTTCTTCTTATTATTATTATTAATGCTTATTATTAATGCTATTATTATAAATGCCATATTCTACGTTGTATGTAATTATAATACTGTTTTTGTAAAATGCAATTTTATGTAAGAAATAATTTACAGTTTATTTAATATCTATATCTAATATCCAAATGTTAGATATTGATATTAAATACGTAAATTAATTAACAGCATATAAATATATATAATCTCAAATTTGCAACGTGTAAGCAACTGGTTACGTGATAACTTTTATGTTTAAAGATTTAACGAATTTTATTTAGTCAAGGATTAAATATAGTAGCTATTTCTTTTAATATTTAGATACGCTGTTATAGATAAACTTTGTTATGTCATTTGACACGCTTCGTAAGTGAATATCGTACTGGGTTATCTCAGTGACAATGATCACATTACACCTGCACTACCAATGATGATTGATGCTCGTCCCTGGGATCGAAACCACCTGAGCGTTAACGGCTCAAGGATGACACAGCTGAATGTAGCAAGGTCGCGTTCTCCTTGGTTTTCTTCTTCTTCTCCTTCTTCTTCTTCTTCTTCTTCTTCTTAGCGGTACAGCTTCTTTTATTCCTGCACGCGTGTCGACGTACCTTTCATTTCCAGGTTACTTGGTCATGTTGCATACTGGTTGTTCGCACATGTAATTAACGAAAAAAAGAAAATATTGTAATATTTATGAAAGTATATAATGTTATAAAAAGTATATGCAAAATATAAAAGTATATATTAATATTAGTAAAATAATTAAGATGATATAGTATTTAAAAAATATATATTTTAGAATATTTTATAGTAAAAAAATAAAAATATTTAAATATCAAATATACATACATAGCAAAGAGTGTAAAAATAAGAAATGATCATATTATGGAGGAAATGTCACACGTCAAATGTCATTTTGACAAATTAGTTTTCCTATGTCAAAGAAAATGAAGGATGTTGAATCCTTAGAGATATATTAGGTATCCCAGTAAAATCGGTTGATGATGTTAATCCTTTTAAACGGCGATTTTCAGGTTTTGATCCGGATTAAGAAATCTGAAAATAACCCGAATTACTCAAAATATTTTGCACCCTTCAGCTTATAACACGAGCTTAGCTACTGTTAGCTTAGAAACTGTATCTCCTTTAAGGATTAAGTTATTAGTAGTCTCAAGTATAAAACATCGAAGGAATAGGAATACAAATTTGTCTCGAAAGAAAAATAATATTACACATACAAATTTTAATAACACAATCTTTTTACTAATATGTATCATGTTCTTAATAGAAATATATATTTAATTTAATATTAATGTGTCAAATCAAATATTATATTAAAAAGAAAACAATGTTGTAGAATAAAATTTATCAATCTTATCAATATCCTTAGATTTTACACAGTTTAATTTACAGTTAATTAAATTAATTTCAAAATATAAAATTCAACAAAGTTTTTAAAATCTTTTAAGAATTTATTTCAAATTTTGTATTTTAAACTGTTTTTATAAATAAATAGTTATTAATGATATGTCGTTCGTTATACGTTATAGTATTGCGACTGACTTTACCGACACATGACGTAATACAAGAATATTAAAATTCCCTAGCTGAAAACTGTTATTTTGTTATTTTATAATTCTCTTGTATTTCTTCTGTTTATTTTCATCTTTTACAAATGTTTGGGTCTAATTAAGAGTTTAAAATTGTATGCACTTACTTTCCACGGATATAATCAATTGTATTTCGAGTCATGTTGGTGACATCCCTGGGGATAAGCCACAGAAAAGTCCATTGTAAGTAGGGATCATCGACAATAAGACGAGAGTGTATTTGAGTTTCGTAGGCAAGCAACCTTCCTTCTATCGACCCGAGCATTTCGTCCGCCCCCAGGACGCCATTACTGAATATCATCTATATAACGCGTACATTTGCACCCCGCGGCAGAGCTCTCGCCCACCAAAATCGCTGTTATTCCCTTGCTATTGTGCATATTTTTGGTATAGAAAAATTTATTATACTAATTCCATTCAAAGTTTCTAATTAACTATTAAATAAATTAGGATAATAAAGAGTCAGATATTTTTAAAGATACATATACATGTTAGAAATAAGTTGCATAAATAAAGAAAAACAATATACTCTAAATTTATTCAAAATTTACTCAAAACAATTAATTATTTATTTTTCTTTGTTTCTTTAAATATATGAATGAAAAGAAGTTTTATGTTAAATTACTTTTATAATAAAATATTGCTTATGCACAATGGCAGCAAATGTAATGTGTGGAGAAGTATTTATTAGCATAATATTATTTCTGTAACAGATAGAAAAACAATAAAATATATGTTTAATAGGCACCAATTTGAAAGATTCTTTCATTACTTACAGAATTTATAGTCTTTTACCTCTTATAGATGTACAGTATATAAATTCATCACGTCAGAAACAATAACCGGTTGCGAAATTTCAAATAATCTGCAAAATAGTAAAGATTAGTTGGTGAAAAATATAGCGTTATCAATTATAAGGACTATAAAAACGTATAAATACAATAGTAAACATTTTCCACGTGAGCTTATTATCGAGAATAATTGTTGATTTTAAATCACGTTTATTATAACTTGTGTTGACGATTACTTACGTACCACGCGAATAAAAGTAGCTCGCGGATGCGTTTTAATAGGAATAGCAGTTGTAGCCTTGTTGCTTGATACTCTCTAACACAAGGAGAGTCTCCGGTTTATTTCATGGCCGGACGGAACGTCATGGCTGAATCAACGAATAAACCAATAAACGGGGCAACCATCTGCTTACCAGCCGGCATCTTTCCCTTCCTCCTCACTCCCTTGGCCGCTTCACAGCTCCATTCTTCTCCCCCTCGTGTTTCTTCCCCTGCGCCCCTTTCTCTCCTCCTCCTGCCCCCTTCAACACCATTTTATGCGATCCTGAAATGAAATCCACGTGAGGGCTTGCAGCATCCGTAAGAAACTCACGCGGCTTTTGTGCCGCGATAATATGCGAATCCACCTACAATAGCGGGTCTTTATCGGAGCAACTCGATACAGTTAAGAATAACAATATCAGAATAAGAACAATTTTTAATTAATGCAATAAAAATCTTTTTGAATATTACAATTACTACAAGTTTATAATTAATGCGGAAACTTGGAATAATATAAGCAGCATTTATTCTGCATTATAATAGTTATAAATCCAAAAAAATATTAATAAATTTTAGTAGTTTATTTTAAAACAGAAAATAATATGTAAATAAAATCAGAATTGTTTTACCTATCGTATTCAATAAAAATTGTTGTGGCTAATAGCAACAAAATAATTACATGCATTTTATTAATGTAAAAAATATTATAAATATTTTGACATTAAGATTATATAAAACATTAATTTTAATATCATCAAAATTATAAAATAATTACGGTGAAATTTGTCATATAATATAATGTAAGACTCGGATTAGGAAACACGTATTCAGCGTGCAGAAGTTATATAGAATCTTGAAGACAAAAACTTCGAAGAAGTTGGAAATACGCAGCAGGCGGGCTACGAAACCGAAGGTCAAATAGGTCGCCATTATCCAAGACCTATTACCTACAACGGACCGTGATACCTGTTCCGATACCGAAAAAAAGAAAAACGTCAGGAGAGCAGAACTGCTCCCTATAAAGAAATTTCAAATAACTCTTATGAGTCACACAACTTGAATGTACATTTTTGGAAGAATATAAAAATCATTTGCCTTTCTAATTCATAATGAAATAATAATGTTTGATATCCGTTTTACATGTATTAAAAAAAAAATTCAGTCATAATTATGCAACGCAATAAACGCACCCAGATGATGCGATATAATAATTTGAAGGAATGGAGTTGACTGCGTGGACGCCTGTAAAAAGATTAATAAGACCTTTGTTGTATCTTCCATGCACAGCATGACATCATTTCTTGCGGAAATGTGTTAATTTATGACATTGATGCTTTAATTTAATTGTACTAAGAGTTAGAAAATTGGTTGGACCGTTAATAAACTTATATTGAAAATTATACAATGTATATCAAGTGATTTTAATTTTTAAATTATCAATAAATCTTAATACATTACTTTTAAAGAGTTTTATATCAAATTTATATAAATTTTAAAATAATTTATTTGTTTATACATATATTTTAAGTTACATTTAATTATCATTGATTCTAATATACATTTGATTACATACTATTACAATTATTTTTGATAATATAGAATGATTAAGAAATTAATACGTGTGCCCGACACGTGTTGTTTGGCGATAACATCCCCATTAAATATATAACAATCATGGTGGCCATATTTTTCATAAGATAGACATCGATCACTTAACACTTGTCGTGTCACGCTATCTCTTGTTTCATTATGTGCCGCTTTATGATCACACAAACATATGCACATACATACACATTTTTTTTCTCGATATCTTATATCATACGTAATCTTACATATCTAAAGAATATTGTTTATTTTTAAAACTTTGTTTTTTTTACAAATTAATGTAAATAAATATAAGTAGAAAAGAAATGAAAACCTAAATTTAGTCTCTAATTAATACTTTAAGGTAGAAATGGTAATACTGAAGATAGAAAATTAAAAGAAACTAATTAATTTGTAATCACATATTTTATATTTGAATAATACGTTATTTCCTTAAAAATTGTTAGAAGATATAAACTGCTATGTTTTGGAGATGAACCTTTTTGGTAAGATACTCAACAAGTATTTAAAGATTGGAAGGTTAGATATGTGGAATGTGGACTCTGTAAGTCGTTGATTGGATTCACAGCCGGTTTATTCTCATGCACACATGCTCGCCTCAAATTTTACACGCTTTTGTGAGGAACTGTGAGAAAATATTCATCAAATGTATGTTCCGCGAAAAACTGTAAACACAATACTTACAAATTAGCATTTATATATAATTTATAAGTATGCAAAGGGAATTTTGATTTTATTTTCAAACTTTTTACTTTACAATTAATATTTAACAAAATTTTTAATAAACGTTTATTACACTGATGTGTAAATTAACATTCTTGTCGAAACAAAATGAAAACAGATGGTATATATTTATATTATATTAATAATATTAATAAATTTAGCAAAAACCGTGTAAAACTGATGTATTAAATCGATAATTTACTGATATCTATCGATATCTTCGAGCGTTTACACAGTGCATAGAATCTAAACGAGCAGATAGTAACGTACAGAGTAGTCCTTTCTCTTTAAATGACTAAGCCAGTTATAATCAATTCCATTAATTTTAAGCTTTTCTTATTCGGGGAAATAAGACAACATTCCTACTCCGAACCAGTTATAAATTTCGAGTGAAAGTCCACACGGATTTCTAATAATTTTCCTTTTGCAACTACGTGCATATTTGTACTATCATTGCGAGTTATGAAATGAACTGAAATGGAACCGTGTTGAGGGTGAGGAACACTGTGCAAATCGATCGGCATCCCGCCAGATTGCGAGGCTATATGGGAATCGTGAAATTCGCCACCGTCGGCGCCACCGCGGCGCGGCGGTGCCTTATACGTGCTGGAGTGTATTTCGTTGGCTATTGATATCACTCAAATGATATCTTTTTTCCCGTTTAAAATAATGCAAACGATATATCAAAATATCATATAAAAAGAAAAACTATAACTTATATCAGATTTTTTTTTGTAATCTCATACGATTGAGATTATTCTAAGCAAAGGCTAATGGAATAATTGTGAATTTGGTTTCTTTTATGAAACGTTTAAGCTATTGCTTTAATTAAACAGAATTACTTTTTTATAATATTAAATTATCTAATAGAAAAGTACATAATATACTATACAATTAATATAATATTGTATACTTTTAATAATATTTTAATATTTATCGTATATGAGTGCAAGAATAAAGATTATTCAGTTTGGATAAGAAAGTTCTAATTACCGGTTTTTTTTTCAAGAAGATGTACCTGAAAAAATATTTTTATTGTAAATATATTATGATAAACAAAACTAAGATGCTGTTATTTTTATATTAATTTGTAAAAGGACAATAACAAATTTGCTTGATTTTCATTTTTGGGTTTTTACAATAAATTTCATATTGCACGTATTAAAAATATTATGTAAAAACAGAAGAGAGAGAGAGAGAGAGAGAGAGAGAGAGAGAGAGAGAGTAAACTTCTTTTTACAAATTTTAGAAGAAATGCATCAAGCAAACAACATTCGTAATTATTGTCTACGATTTGTAATTTCGTGGGCCGTGTGAAGCAGATATGTAGCCATTTTTAGTTCTCGTTCGATAAAAATAGATAGTATCAAGAATATGTAGAATACCATAGATATATACATCTAAATCTTTTCTCTCCTCCTTTAATGCCGGAGTTAAACTGACATCTTCATAAGAAAATCAATAGATATCATATTTATTTTACAGATTTTAAGTCTGACTTTCTAGTATTCCTATACTTTACTACGACCTTAAGTTTGGACACGCTGTCTCTCTCACAGATAATAAAGATAGGTTCTAACAATAAAAGAAATCGAAACGAAAACTTACCAATAATTGCTTATAAAAGTATCCTCAACAGAACACTAATTTTATATTGATACACTGATTTATCACACAACAATTTTCATTCGATAAGCGCACAGGCGTCCATAGAAGAACGAATCTCCGAGCTGGGGATGAAAATGCGCACGAATCGACGCTGGGCGTCGCCATCGTAGGGATGGAACAGTCAGGAGGCGGCAAGGTGGTGAATTCAGGGTGAGTGGGGAGTATTCGAAAGTCGAGCAAAGAGCTTCGTGTCCGACCGCTGCTACGGCAACCTGCAGACTGTTCTGTCGAGCGACCTCGGCTCTCCTCGGTTACGAACAGTCATTAACATAAATTGTCTTCGGTGACAGTTACCACCACTACCTCTCTATAGTATCGGACAAAATATAGCAGATACAACCAAAATACTATAGCTATCATGAAGATGATCTATTCTGTATACATTTAATAATGTTTAGAAGAGTATATTCTAATCACTTTTTTATTCTAATTATATTAGTAGCAATATTTCTAAAGTAGTACCTTTTTAAATTATATATATTTTATACATGTAATCAAATTTTATTTTTATATACAAAACAGCCGTATTTAATATATTTGAAATAATAGTTTTAAAGGAAACAAATTGTATCATTTGACGATAAAAAGAAATTATGTTACTAAGTATATTTAGTTTTTGTATAGCAAACAAGCTTTATTTAATAAATTTAAACTTCTCATATTTTTTTATTATTTTATAATAATTAACTATTGTAAAATAAAATGTATTATAAAGTTTAGCGAATAAAATTTTACATTTGTTTGTATTTCTACCATTGTTATGAAAAAATATAATTTTTATAGTGTTCTTTTCACTATTATTCTCGAAAAGCTTTTTAAGATCTTTTTTAGATATGCTAGGTTGTGCGTTTTTTACTGTGAATCGGGTTTATGATGCGGTTCAGAAAAAAAAAAGTTTCATGCTGAGAGTTGGGTTGTACGCGTAACATAAAGAAATATATACCTGTATGTTTGTTAATAGTAATGATAATATTAGTGGTAAAATTAGTAATAGTGTCTTATTATAAAATTACTTCTAATATACTTGCTAAATTAAACTTTGCAAACTTACAATTGCAAATTTATATTATTAAAGATATTATTAGTTGTAAAATTACAAAGTTACTTGCTATTTAAAGGGAAGGTTACAAAATTTTTGTTGCTATTAATACATCTAAATAAAATAAATTTATATACCAATTAAATTTGGTAATACTATTGCTATATATTTAAAACTTAGTTAATATTTTTAATGCTAAAAACAAGTTATTTTAAGAAGCAAGGATAAAAGTCACAAAATACTTAATTCTATTCATTTATAACAGTTTATGTATAGCTTTGTTATTTATAATCTATAACTTTAAATTTAAGTGAATAATTACACATATGGGTAAGTAAAAGATATTTAAAAATTATAATGTTACAAATTACACACTTTAATAGAATTGTTCTCAAAAATAATTTTTTATTAAAATAAATAATATTTCTATACTTGATGCACATAATTAAACAACATGATTAAACAGGCTATAAATATATTAATAATACATTAATAAATAAATGATTTATATATAAAAGTTATCAGTTATACCTATTAAAATAAATTATATAGTTTAACAAATTTACATTATTCATACACAGATACGAAATATATACAATATAAAATTAACATTTTTTAATATTTAATTTTTTTAAACACAAGTTAATATAATTATATATGTATATCTAATATATATATGTATATACAAACAAATTTTATAATTTTAAAAATTTCTGAAAACAACTTTTAATACATCTTTACTTCTCGAAACCACCCTTTTATGGAAAAATGTAATAAAATAAAAATTGTAGTAATTAGATTTCATTCTTTTTGGCGTGAAAAAAAACAGTGTGGTTCAAAAACAATTAAAAAAATTTTTTTTTATTTTTTTGCATATTACTATTAGATTTATATTATTTTTAATTTAAAAAATGTGCAATTTAAAGATAAAGATTTAATGATAATGTGTATATACAGATTTATCTAAAGACTGCATGCATGCTTTAATATTAAAAACTATAAAGTCTACACAATTTGATGATTCAATTACTGGTTGCAGATATAGAAGAAAAAATTTATATCCAAAACAACATAAATATCTAAAATTATTATAACACGTCTGTTAGATTATTTCTGTGTCTTCAAGATGTTTTTTTATCAATTTTAGACTGTGTTATGAGATTACAGTAAAACTTTAAATTAATTCTTTTCATTTAAGACGATTACTTTACAATGATATATTATCGACATACTAAATTTAAGTTTTCCTTTGTTTATTAATAACAATTTTCAAGTTTAATTATAATATGTATATTATATGTAACTATTATATGTATAATATGAATTTGGTTAATTATATTAAAAGTTTATAATAAATTAATAAACATATATATTACATTAAGATAAATTACTTTATGTCGATATAATAGAATGCTCTGAGAAACATTGATTGAGCATCGGTATAATAAAGTCTCACTAAAATTTAACTTAATTACAAAGTCATTAAAATTAATTTATTATTATTAAATATTAAATTGTATGTGTATATAAATAATTAAATAAAATATTTATACTTTTTTCATTTTACAATATATGATTTAAATACAATTTACTAACATAATATATATTTTCGTTGTTGTTAATTTGTTGTTGCTCTCATGTTTAAATATATTATAGAATTATCACATCAGGTTTTATTTAAAAACTTTAAAAAAGAAATTATTTTTTATAAAATATACAAGTTTAGGAAAAAATAAAAATATTTAGTTGAATTAATTTTTAATTATTTAAGATAAAACTATAATTATTTTACAATAAAATTGATTATTTATAATTTTGTAATTAAAAATTAGCAGACTATACAAAAATTATATTCTAGACAGATGCATGCGTATATCTCTCCCTAGCAAAATAGTATATGGCAGTATATTGGCTAATATTGGTTAAATATTGGTTATATTGGGAATGCATTGGCCAATATTTTCCCAATGTTTCCCAATGTAACGCCGATATTGGTTATAAAATATTGGCTCCAAATTAAAATGCAATTAATGTCCAATATGAAAAATCGATTGGTTCAATATTGGCCCAATGCTGAACCAATATTGAACTAATATTTCTTTTTAGACAAATTGGCTAAATAAGATAAAGTGTCCACTTTACAATATTGGATCAATATTGAGAATATTGTCTTTATACTACTTTCCAAAATTGCGCTAATGTTTTTTGCTACTAGGGTTAGATCAGAACACAAGATTTACATAGTGTATTTTTAAATATTATTTGGTTTATTTGCGAAGAAAAATATTATTAATTGTTCTAAACGTGATTCATAAGTAAAATAAGTTTTCTAAAAAATATTAATAGACATGTAAAAATATTAATAGACATGTAAATTAAAGTAAGTGTATAAACGATATAAATGAAATAAACTTATGCCAAGTTGAAGATACATTTGGACAAAAAGATAAGAATGAATTAAATATGTATATACATATAATGTATATACATATTATTATTGTAATCAAATGCTACATAAACTTATGCTCTACGCCAATGCTGCAACTGCACGTAGGTTGCATGTGGCAAACTCCACCCTTTGAGTGGTAGGCTTAACCAACAAAGGACCACCTCTCGTCACCATCATCTCCCACTTCTGTTCGACACAATTTGATTCATGATGGCTGCGTTCAGCTCATATTGCCATCTTTGAGACACTCCGTGAACTATTGTGAGTTTTGTGGACTGGTACTAAAAGTAATATCTTCGAGAAATTGTTACCGACTATCTATTAGAGAAGTTTTAGAGGTAAACTGTTCAGCCTTTTATCGTAGATGGCACTATTTCTGATTTCTAGAAACAAAAACGAATCGTGATATCCGACGATCTAATCATACTTTTTAAACTTGATTCGAGATGATATTATTCATGACAATACACACATAACTGGCATACCAAAAAGAAGCTATAATAATTTTTTTCTACACACATGATCTACAAGCACAATGTATTACATAATAAAAATAATAAATAAAACATTCCTTTTTATATCATAATATATCCTGACTTTCTAGTGTCTCGAATGTCTGCATAGCGCATATCTACTAGATCGTATTATAATAATTCCTCTCGACCTACTGCGTGTAGACGTCACATCGCATTTGAAGGTGCTATGGCGCACAACCTCGCTGTCTGTCTTACATAACCGTTGAATTCCCATGAGTCCAGTATTCTGAAATATGAAACTGATATTGGTCAAAGAAAGACGGTTCTTTCTTTATGGAAGATGACATCAACTGAATTCACAACGTCTATATACAAAATGCCTAAAAAACGAATTTATGTAAAGAGGAAAAGTATTGATTTATTTTACTTTTATTTAAAAATTTATATTTATAAGTGTCTTACTTTATATTTTAAACACTTAGTACAATAAGTATAAAAATGGTATAAAAATGTATTACAAGAATTATTTATAACTTATTGTAAAACTTATTATTATAATAATTAGTATATACCAATGTAAGTAACTACGCGTTAATCTCATAGAGATAATAAGCATTCGTAAAAAAGAGAGCTCGTATTGATACGTTGATAGCTTGTGAATCAATAGTGAGCTTCTCAGAAAAATAATGATGGAATAGACGGAGTTGTTTGCGGGTAGAACTTCCCTCACTGCTACTCCTCAACTTGGAAGCTGCTACCAAATCTCAGCCCGTCACTACCCGTGTGATTGATATCTGCCTTCCTCTTTTCTTCATCTGTACAATTCGCATCACGAAGAGAGAAAACTATTTCGTTCGCGCTTTTTTCGCGATCAAATTCCCATTTTACTAGATCGTAAAATATTCAGTTATCTTACCTTTATTAAAAATAACTTATTTCAATTAAATATAATTAATAGAATGATAATAGCATTATGCAGTCAAAGCGTTTATGCATATGAGTAAAAATAAACTAATTACAATAATATTATTCGTCAATATGTTAAATGGTATCGTGACGAAACTGTTTTTGCAAGCGTTTTATAAGCATTTCGTGAAACGGCATCGCGAAAACTAGCACGCTTCAACGACCAACACCAGTTTCAGGTAGCGCAAGCAGCAACGTTGGCAGGTTAGGTGAGTAGGCGATGGAGTACCAGCCGAGTTCTGCGGCCGTCACGTCGGAGTGACGAGTGCCTTCCCCTCCAACCTACCAAACCCATCCACCCGTCGGCCGCCCAACGTCACCCAATACCACCGCCGCCAGCCACATACCCTCAGAGGGCTCTCCAGGTTCTCCGGAACCGCGGAGCACCCCCTTTCACTCTTTGCTTCTCTTCGGCCTCTCTTCCTTCAACTACGGCCGACTAGTAGTCGAGGAATTCGAGTTGCTATAAATCTCCCTTGACGGGCGCGATGCCAACATGGCGAGGAAGGGGCCGGGACATGGGTTGCGGGGAACTGCGAGAACGAAGAAGGGAGGTGGCGTAGATAGGCGGCGGGATGGGGATGCTAGAAAGGAGGGAAACGCGCTTCGCCATACCAGGAATTGTAATAGTTTTGCTAGTGGGGTTAACGCGATGTGCGAGTGCGCCCCCGCGAGAATAGAAAGAACCCCAAGATCGGATGATGTGGCTCTGTCTTGGTCCACACCATTCCGGACCAAGGGATACTTCTGCTTTTGTTAAGGCCTGTCACTCAAGATTCGCGTTATGCGGGGACGCGAACAAACCCTTCCGTCGCGGTTTGAAAACTGTGGAAGCAATTTTCCCTGCTCGTCGCGATATTTTCTTACAAAAAAGAAAACTATGCAAAAATGCTCGTTAAATTAAACAAAATTAAAATAATTATCTCTTAATCCTATTGTAAACAGCAATTCCTTTTGTTGTCAAAATGTATAATAATATAGAAATTGAGATCTCTCTTTGGAAAACTCAAGTAGTTATTCTTTTTTACTGAGCAATAAAATTTTAATACTTCTCTGCTATTTATGAAAAAGAATATTATTAATGACTTAGTAAAATTACTTTTTCTCAAATGAGTTCTTAATCTTGACGCAATAAAAGAAATAAAGCACAAACAAATTACGATAAAAGAAACTGGAAGTAGACATTCTTAGGAAGCAACAAAAAGATCTAAAACTTTTCAGGTGTCGACTGCATCGTCGTCGCACGTGAACTATGAACTCGTCGGTGAGTTCATCAAGTAAGTTGGATTGAGGCAAGTCTTGTTTTCTTTGCCGCGATTTAGAAGCACGATAAGACGCTCATGATTCGACTAGCGTTCTATATCTATCTCCTAATGATCCGTCGCGAATGGCGACCTTTAATTTACCGATGTTACATCGATAAAGATGTTATCAGCTACGTACATTAAGTAATGCTATATAATGCTATATAAAATTAGATTTTTTTTTTAAATTTTCTGTTTTATGTTTGCACTAGATTAAAGGAAGTAAAAATTATTTTTAATAGATTTTTAATATATGTAACGTAATATATACCTTTACATTCTTCTATATAAACGTAACTAATTAAAAAAATTGTCGTTGAATATTTACAAAGAAAAGAAGTTTAAATTTACGACGTGTGATATCCATTGCGAATTCCAACAATAAAAACGTTTATACCTCTTTTAAGTGATTGATGTATGAAAGAAACCCTTTTAAAGTTGTCACGATTATGTCAATATTCAAGGTTTAGGGCAAAAAGATGCATCCGTCTCACTGACAGTTTTTTGACGTCAAGGTCAACAGTTTTAGAAATGTCAATTTTACGTCACAAAAATCTGTACTCTAATAAATCTTACTTGAAACCCTTCTGGAAAAATATGTATTGCAATTGTAACACATGTACTGTATTAAAATACAATAAGTTGTTAAAAAGGCTATTTTTATTGTCGATTTTATTTAAGTTAAATTATTATTATATTACGGATTTTTATATTTTTAATATTTTATAGAAAGTTTGTAAAACAATGATTAAAACATATGGGGTATTCAGAATTAGAGACATGTTAGAAGGTTAACAATAATATGCAAAATATGACGGCAAATTGAATCTGCAATGAAACTATTATACGTCGATATATATACGTCGATGAATGAAATGATGCATTTCTCGAAAGCAGTGTCTCGAGACTGAGAGAAGCATGCTTGGGGGCATAAATCAATTAAATTATAAATTACTATACAGAAGTTGAGCAAAACGACCACCTGTTGAGGATAGGACAAGGAAAGTAGGATGAAGGGATGAAGTGGGGTAGCTATCTCGTAAATTCCGTGCTGCTACCACCCTGCATCTATGTATAGAAGCGCTTACTTCTTATTTTCGCTCACTTCTTTTATCATAACCTGTTTCTAAAATATAATTTCCAAGTTATCTCTCTATAATTAAATAAATATATCTGTATATTTAAATCTATTTGTCAAAGCATATTCTCTTGTAATTGTAACATAAGGCAATAAATTAAATCTTTAGAATAGGTGCAATATTTAATTTGTAAATACATAGATTCCTAACTTTGTGTGCGTTGTTCATAGGCGTAGTATTTAACATACTCATTAAATTGTTTTCAAAACTTTATTTTTACTGATTGCAGTTGTAAATTTATTTATATTATAATTTAATATAATTTTAAAAATATTAATCGATGTATCAGTTTTTATCATTATATGATACATCTTTTCTGTCTGGTTATTTTGTTATATAAAAATTAATAATACAAGACAGTAAACTTAATTTTTAAAATAGGTGCTACACTTAATTTATAAGTATGTAAAATAATAATTTCAATTATACTCTAATCACTAGTGATTCGTGGCAATCCACATCGTTTGCGAGAAAGTTGTTAATATTTCAGCTCTAAAGCGGATTTGGTAGATAAGCGTATAATTGGGAATGCGAAGAAAGTAGTAGGTAGGGACATTGAGAGCTGCCAGGGATGATTAATTCTTGTCGGAAAGCGCTAGACCCTTTGGAACTCGGTTGTAGCGTCCCCGCCACCCTCGCCTTTCCCATTCCACACTGGCCCTCCTCGCTCTTCATACAACCACCTCATTCCTCTCGCGCACTCAACCCTCTGAACCTCTCTTACCACCGGCAGACTTTCTCGTTTCGTTTGTTCTCCGCCCGTGTCATTCGTTATTACATCGTAGAAACTCGCGGATATTTGGAATTCCAAGTGACGTCTAAAGGGAGCCGGTGCTTTAACCGATAACTCGGTTTCTTACCTTAAAGAAAACTATGTCCGACGCTGTTTTTGTTAATATTCTTACATGGACACTAGCATATTGAAAAATTAATGTTGTAAAAAAATCAATCGGCATACTCGCTGTCTTAATTCTCTTTTATTAAGGAGAAACGTTCAATCAGCAATGTGACGCTATCAATGCATATATCCCGATATAATCGTGAAAAATACATATGTGAAATAATATTACAGAATACGTGCTACGCAAACGTTATACGAAAATTATACGAATCGTAAGTAATAATCAAGAGTTGTACTATACATATATCCATTGCAATCTTAAAAGTAGTTCCAGAATTCGATTCATCTCAAATTCGAACTCATCCGGTGGCCCCATCTTGCAAGGGCCAAGAAGCGCACGCGTCCGATATCGGTTGCATTTGCATAAGGCTATCGTCTTCCCTTTGTTGCGGACTCGCCTCCCACGTACGTGGCGAGGCTGTCACTCAGAGTTTCAGGACTCTCCTCAGTCTTCTCTCACATCAGCCGCGGATCAGTACTCCTCTCTATCTCCCTCGGTATTTCTTCCTCCTTTCTCCTTTTTTCTCGATTTCAAACCTCCCCACAGCACACAGCAAGCACCTACACCCTGTCTTCGCTACCTTGCCTGCATTCCTGCATACTATTACACACGGAGCTGCGCTTACATACATTTCGTTTGTAACGCATGTATTACTTGTTTCAAGTAAAACCATGCTGGATACTATTCCATAGACTTCTGAAGTGTGAAATTTTTCACAAGGTACCATTGACGGGCGTCGACAGCTATTTACGACGGGCTACGCAAATAGATTTCTGATATTAAAAAAAGACTTGTTAAAATGTCAAGCACTACAAATAATACGAAAATAATCGTCTCGTTAGTCATCAAGTTAATAAGATTCTAGCATTCAATTTGACTTTTTAATTTTTTCTTTCTTCTATTTTTATTTCTTCTCAAATATGTTATACTTTATATTTGTTTTGTATTTTAATATATTAAATTAATAATGCTGATAATATCTTACTTAAAAAAACTATTTTTTATGATTAAATAATTTCATAACTCAACAATTCAAAAATTTATAATTTGTAACTTCAACTTCAATAGTCACAATTCAACGTTTATCTCTTTTGTCTCATATTTGCCGCCGTGCCAATATCAGAGAATTTACTGGGTGTCAAGATGGGAATCTTGATATCGCAGCGCGATAGTCGACCAAAACATTTCGGACGGTCACGAACGGACAGCGAAGACAAAACGTATAAAACGCAAAGGCAGAGATCCCGAGGCCGGGGTGTTCCGCTAACGCGATACTCTGCACACTCTTCGAATAGTTCTCTTCTTGCCCACGAAGTGCGGAGGTCTTCGGTGGTTCCACCGAACCACCTAACTGAAGATGGGACGAAACGTACTTGGTGGATACGGGACGAGAATGGTAACCGCATTAATAAAACATTAAGGTTTTGTAGACGATGTATCGATGTAGTGTTTATATTATCTTCTTTGATGTCGACATGTGAATTGGACAGATTTGTTATTCAGACTCCGTACATAAAAGTGCTGAAGTCTTGCTCTGCTCCGTTTGTGGACAGGGCGGGTATCGACAACTCGGACATCGATGGACGGACGGACGGACGGACGGACGAACAGACGGAACGTACGAACGTGAGCGCAGATAGATAAACGTGAACGGCCTGTGTTTCAAGTTTGCGCTCTGGGTCCCTGCCCTGCTTGTCAGACGGCCAATACGTAGAAGAGGGGTCTTATCCATACGCAGATAGCTTACTGCTCTCTTAACTTGTTACTGTACGTATTTTCAAAGTTATTTCCCGGGCAGCTGATACGTTTTCCTATGAGAGAGGATATATTATAAAACAGACATAGAACAAAATTAATTTTTGTCATAAAGTGTCTCAAAATGCATTTTATCAGAATCGACACAACGTAAAGGCAGATATTTCGACGACAGGTCGCTTTTATGAATGGAAAGGGATAAATTCATATAAGCAACCGAGTTTTCTTTTATGATTATCTTCGACCAGGTCTTTCGTTACTAAACGTTTCCATGTCGAATTACACTCGACATGATTGCTCGATAAATCCCACACCTTGAACAAGACTTAATTTCACAATAGACGACCTACGCGCACTCATTTCTCGAAGCCGCGTGGTATCGACATTCTTCGCGATGTCGTGCCCGGGACTCCGCGCGGTCCCCCTCCACTCGCCACACGGTACTGTGATCCCGAACCTTGACTCTTCATTAATCACCCCGTGGTATCAATGACTGACTGAGTGACTGACGGCAGGCGAGAGGTATTATATACCTACGGTGTTCGCGCGAAAGCTGATGCTCGTCGTGGGGATCTTTCTCGTCTCTGATAGACTGACGAGAGCCTTGTCTGAAAACTTTCCTATGCTTTCCCCTTTCCATTTCGCATACAGCGTAATAGCTTATTCGAGAAAATTGCGTTTTCTTGTATAATTTTCTTTATATCAACTCACAATGCGAAACGATACACGCATATTGATATCGAGCGAGGATAAGATTGCTCTAATGCGATTGTTTAAATTTGTTGCCGTGTCCAATTATGTGCAAGGATAGGAGGCAAGTTAATTACCGCGATGCCGAAGAACATTCAACTCGGGAATTTCAGTCCATACTTATACTTTCCGATAGAAGAGCAGTCTGATTTAATGGAGGGGTCACGACCTTACGGTAGGCTGGCGCCATAGCGCCTCTTTATGGCAGTATTCCGTTACGGACTATACACCGAAAGTCACGGTTACCTTGCCGCAGTCCCTAACAAAGGTGCACCTACGAAGCCAATCGAATACGCGTCGTCATCGTCGGTAGCTTAGACGATCTTAGTCGTTTGAGTCTTGTGACGGATCGTGACTCGCGTGTAAGTCTTGTTTCTTCTCTTGTTTTCTTGTTACACGACTCCTGTCCGCTTCGGTAGTTTTCGAGGGTGTGACTCTGCTTTATCACACACGGCTCTCTGCTGCCGATACGCGATTCTTATCGGTGATCCTTTCAGGCTGAATAAAATGTGAACTGTCCGTGGCCGAGCGTGCATATACTTATGAATGTAAATTGATGATGGTTAAATTTTGCAATTAGCCCCGCAGGGCTAATTAATTTTATAATTAATACGATTTGAGGTCAGCACCGCTAATTGAAATTTGTCTAACAATCCGATTTACCGCGGACGATTTAGTCCAATATGTTTGCCTAATTAAAATAATGAGATGCGCTACTCTGTATCACGGTTAGATAACCTCGCCTGGTCATCGTGCAATTCTTCAACATGTACGTTATCATGTTTCACGTTTGAGCAATAAAGCGAACGCGTTTAAGTATCAGCAATTATAAACATAATAATTATCGTCGTGCGTCATAATTATAACATTGCCGTCGAATTCTTTTTATTACACATAGATGTTAATATGCTTAATTTATAAAATAATTACGTACTTAATAATTTTATGCACGCCTTATATCGAGAGCGCTATCGAAACGGCGGCATTAATTCTTCCGGTTTTATAGGTGCGAGAAAAGAAATGGACATCGATGATTTCTGTACGTCATACCATTTAATAATTACAATTTAAATTATATTTATAATTATACGGATCTTACACGTACGGTGCTCTAGGTTACGTAGATGTAATAAGTAAATATTTTTAGTTAGGCTATTTTACGTATATTACATGGAATGAAATAACATTTGAGTGACGCTACGCGAACGTAATACTTGAGCTTAATTTAACTTGGAGAGAACGCATTTCTTTGCACCTGACGAATAAATAGTAAATATCTGCAGTTTCCATTCCGTCTCTTATTTCGCCACACCGCGGGCATTGGCTACGAACGACTCTGAATCGATTTTCGATAAGCATCGAGATAGCACGTATCCCGCAATGGATCTCGTGTAAAAGAGTAATGCAAATCTTGCATTATTTGTGCACATCATTCATAGGTACGGGACGTGTTGTACGACACGTGGCGTAAACAACAAAAAAAATAATAATAACGAAACAAATAAAATACAATATTAACACTCGACCAAATCATAAGTAACAGATTCACTCTCAATACAATAATAAAGATAATATCAAGAATTTCAATAATGATAATGATCATAATAATAATATTAATAATAATAATATAATAATGCTCACTATGCTTTATTTAAATATCCATATAACGTACCAGGCGATAACGAAAAAGAATTACTCCTGACACAGCATTCTTGTAAGACACAAATAATTTTTTATATGTTCTATATGACAAATTCAAATATAGTTCCAAAGTTATTTTATTTATTTCAAATTAATTAAATGCAAAATGTATATTACCAGTCCGTGAGTGGTTTTGTTTAAATATAAATGTGTAACATTAGATAATGTAATTTATCAATTTATGAATCAATGCGACAAAAGAAAAGTTCTTTCGTTAACGCCTCGCACAATGATAACGTCTCGTTCGATATCGCGTTATATATTTAATAATTATGTACAATTCAATGCTAGCCTAGCTAGAAGGTCTCTTCTTTATTTGTTTCTTCTCTCGCTTGTACCGCTTAGAATCTCGAACAACATACACACATACTAAATTCCCTGTATTCTTCCGAATTTGCATCGCGTAACGCGCGGTTATGACAATTCAATTAAGCATTAGAGCGACTGCTTTTCTTCTTTGTCGTATCACAAGATAATTACTCGAATACTAGCTAATTAGTTTACACATTTGCGCTCGTTTCCCGGTTAACTAATCGATATCAAATCGTTTTTCTTGGATCCTTTTTATTGAGTCATGCGGGGTAATACGGTTTCTCTTGTAACATTCAACCACACATTTATGTATATCCTGCGCCGATAAATACGCGTAATCAGGCAGCACGTGCATGTAATTTTGCGTTAGATATTCAGCGCTACATGCACATACATTGCACCATCAAAGTCAGACATACTCATAATGCATCCGGGGTCACTTATCCCGTTCGACCGCACAAAACATTTCCTTTTCTTTTTTTCTTTTTATTTAATAGCTCGGACTTTTTAAAACTATGGTTATGGAAACTAATAAGTTCTTATGTGGATTAAAGTTATTATAGTCGATGCGCGAGAAACAATAGTAGTCCATTTGTTGTATCAATCTTCGCGATAAAATGCTTGATGCGGTAGAATAAAATGAATATAATAAGTTTTCGCGCGAGATTTTTCTACGTATCGACAATATAGGAACAACGTGGCTGCTCCAGAGAGACATTGGTTACATTATGCTGCAAATTATGTACAAAAAGATGCAGGGTCGTAGCTGTCCACCGTTTCATTAATAAAATAATATTCTAAAACAAAATGGATGCAACTCGCGTGACACGGAAAATTAATTTTCAGAAATGATTTACTTCACAGAATATCATCCTTTTCATTAATTTTTAGCATTGTGTAACGACATGGAATATAACAGGAACAAGAATGAAGATGAAATAATACGATATTCAGGCATTTGACAAAAAAAATATTACAATATTACAAAATGTCAATCATATTATATTATAATATTATAATATTTTTTTAATTTTATGAATATTTTATAAATACACAGATGTAAAAATTTTTCGCTACGATTAATTCTGTAGGTATCAACTACAATAATCGTACTATTTTCATCACATGCAAATTATGCTGTATGAATATCTCGTTGTTAATCTATTAATGTAGTTGCCGCGTCTCAACCATTTCTTATTTTCTAAGAATACTTCATAAAGCCAGCATAATTTATACGCAATCAACACGGATTTCTAAAGGTCACTTCTCCCTTCAAGACCAATGAAGAATAATTTGAGTATTAATAGGCATCTTACGAACTATGATACAGAGATTTTTTACGTGAAAATATGTTTCTTTTGAAATTACTTCGAGTCTTTCGCAAAGCCTTTTCCCTCGAATACGTTCGAAAAAGGGCCAAGTAAGAGAATGAGACGCACAGAAGAGGAAACAATAAATAAATACACAAGCGCATTCTCCAATTTCGTTTCTATTCAATCGGTGATCGATTTCACGTGAAACAGTGTGCAGCCAAGACAAGATAATTAATTCGTTATTTGATTAATTAATTACTTAGATCGTTGATTTCTACACCTTAAACTAGAGATTCGGTTTTATCTCACCCGCTGAGGTGGCCTCTCATCCGTATTATCATTAATATCTTATAAATCACGTACATGAGAGTCCCTCGGAGCGCGTCCAGTCTATTAAGTTGGGCATACGGCGCTATATATGCAGAAAATTTTGGCTTTTCTTCAACTTCGAAGTCGCGCAGTGACAGTATTTGCGTGTCCGCAGGCCGAAGGCGTGCGAGAACGGATTGTTTCTGCTTAGCTTCAGGAAGGAAACATTTTCTTCACGTGTGTGTGTGTGCCTCGATAGATTTTTCTCCTTCTGATAGCTAAGCTGAACGAACGCACGAACCGGCAACAAACGCGTAAATAATTTAAGTACGTTATCGACAAAGACGAAAGAAGGATGCGATCTTTCGCTCCTCCGGCGAACAATCCAAACCATCGGCACATTGCGGAATCAGCGGAACGCACCACGTGTCCTACTGGAAGTGAAGTCTCCCTCGACCCCGCCGAGTCCACAAGTGGACAGCGTCACGACGTGGCGCGGGGTCTAAGGCGGAAAAAGCCTTTTAGAAGTTCTGCTCGCCGTACATCCCGGGGAACCGGACAGCGTGTGCTCCGAGCTCGGCGGGCGAGAACTCGTCCTATGTGGCCAAGTGAGCGAACTGGCCGGGGTGGGGCGCGAACTGGTAAGGGTGCCCGTACGGCGACATGTGGTACGGCACGATATTCATGCTCGCCATCTTGTGCTCCTTCTTCCACTTCATACGCCGATTCTGGAACCAGATCTTTATCTGACGTTCCGTAAGACAGAGAGCATGCGCGATCTCAATGCGACGCCGCCTCGTCAGATAGCGGTTGAAGTGAAACTCTTTCTCCAGCTCCAACGTCTGATACCTGGTGTACGAGGTCCTTTGTCGTTTGGTCTCGCCATTCGCGTTTACCGTGCCTGAAAATCAAAAACTTTCGTTATTCCGTGAGAAGGACACAAATGCTGATGATACAAGTGATGTAAACTTTGTACCAGAAATTGATAAATCGATAAACTGTTACATTTATTTGTTGCATACGTTGCAGGTATCAAATATCTTTAAGTAGTAATTTGCATACATGGTATAAAATGTAAATTTTAAAATCAACCGCGTTTTTCCAACCGCGGATCTTATCGTGGACAGACTACGAATGGAAAAGTGCGGGGGGATTGAATAAAAAGCGCAGACGACGCATATGACTAAAGATCCAAGCGCGTATAACGCGTGACGATCTCGTTAATTATTTCAACGAGTTGTAGTTAATGCCTCCGCCAGCGCTACTGGATTGCGAACTGGTCAACTTGGCAGCTGTTTTACCTATTTGCTTTGCACGCCTCGGCCATAAATAATTTTGCAACGCTATTATTACGATACTCCGTCTGTTACACCTACTTCCTTTACAAAAATTGCCACTGACTGCACCGAACAACGCCAGAAATGAGCTTTGATTTAGCCTCAATGTCATTTGCAGTATAACCGCAACATGAATCATTATGCCAACTTGATGTACAGCCATCATATAATTTTATGTATTTACTTATATTTTATCGTTACGTAAATTATTTCTTCAATCTAAGATGGCGATTTATTATGTGTATTTTTTATTTAACGCAATGGCAAACACATAATATAATTAGCTTTAAAAATTAAAAAAAAATAAAGTAATAAATATATCTTACATATCACGATTTTTTAAAATTAAATGCAAAAAATATAGTTTTTAATTAATTGCCGTAAATGGTCCTTTATTACTTTACGATATTCTTGGAAATTTCGTGTAATTTGCGTGTAGCAAACGTATCATATTTGGATATGTATAATCGATAATTAGTAACTTCTACCCTTTCTACGCAGCATTAACATAAACTTCGGTTCGTTGCTTCAGCAGGTGTTACACGAGTAAGGGTGCTATATACTTTATACGTTTTTAGGTTCATTGTGAGCACGGGTCATTGCGGATATTAAAGAGTCGCCTCATTTACAACTATAATAGATAGTCATTAATAGCGCAGAACAAGAAGGAGAAATTGACGAGACGACCATACAAATACAGATACAATTAAGGAAGAAGTACGAGTAGCCATAATCGCGCAATAAATGAGCCACTTAAATAAATGTTGATTCGTACTCGTGTGTGCGTACGAGTAAAAATACACGATAATAAAAAGTATGATAAGTCGATGAAGAAGAAAAATATTCTTCATCTAAGAATAAATATTTTTCATTGTTCAGAAAGTATATAGTTCTTTTGCATGTGTGATTATCCAGTTCGAGCGTTTACGCATAACATTGATAACAGTACGTTTAAAGATTCGTTCCATGGCTCTGAACAGCATGGACTGGGCACTTTCACGAGAGTGAAAAGCATTTTCGCAGAGGACGGCAACCAGCGAGCGTTGAACAACGAATCTCCTACCGGGCTTAATGACAGGACCCTTCGTCCGGTGTTATCGCTTTCCTCCCGATGTAACACGTCGCTGGGTCGTGTGGCCTGACTTTTTAATAAATAGTGTTCTGGTTGTCTGGACACGGACTCGTTCAGGTCTGCATATCGTTTATCCGGCGTACCTACCCATTTTGTAACAGACAAACGGAATTCCTTTTTCGGTCACTCACATTATTATAGAATACTTTTGTTCGCGAACTAAAAATAACGCTAGTTAAAAAAAAAACGTTTTTTAAATTATATTCAATCAGACGGGATGTTATATAAATTTTTGAATGCTAAAAATGCACATGCCAATTTTCAACACATCAGATTTTTGAAATAATTAAGGTTTAATATGCCAAAAATAATTCTTGGTAATATTTAAATCCTTTTTTAAAATTAATATTATCATAAAATTCTGATTAAAAATTATAAATGTATTGTACCTTCTCTATAAGAAGATGCATTTTTCTTTATTTCGATTATTTCTTATTTTTTAGTTACGTTATTAAAAATTTACATGCTGGGATAAATTTTTTTTAGGACGATGAAATCATAATTTGTAATTAGTCATTATTGTAGCGTTCATAACTTCTGATAAAAAATTAATAATAACGTTAATTTTATTTACAAAAAAAGTTAAATAATTATTTGTTATACATTATATTTTATTTATTTGTAAAACCTGATGTGTGCTAAATTATGTGAAAAAATTTGGTTTGCGATATTATTTCAGCATTCCAGAAAATTATAGGTTCGTTTTTATTTCAGCACTAATGTACTAGTGTAATAAATTAGAATGAGAAAAAATATATTTGTCTTATTCTAACTTATTGCACCAGTGTAGTAGCGCAAACATAAAAAACAAACTTGATAAGAAACTATAATTCTTAAGAAGCAACTTGTCCGTTCAAAATAATTTTGATTGTAAATTTGTGTAGTCTAGCAACAAGAGTGCAATTTTTTCAGTTTTCTTATTTCTTTAAAATTCCTCAATTTTTCATATGTTTTTTTTATTAACTTTTATTAAGTTTATTATTATTACAGTTATTATAATTCTTGTAATTTATTTTATTGTCTTATTATATATTTCTGGATTCCGATAACGTTTTAAATAATTATTATCATTAATTAAATAATTGATTTACATAATAGTATATACTTATCTCTTTTTTTGTGTGTTTGTTGTATTTTTATTAAATAAAATTATTATAAAATTTTGTGAAAAATTATAAGAATAGATGCTTTTTTGAAACATGCATTCCTGTCTTTTCTGGTGATAAATTGTGCTATTGGTGTATCTCGCCGACATTCATATACAGTATACGTTGGTGTATAAAGGAATGTACTCGGTGAAGGTTGGTGAGAAAGCTCTCAACGATGCTTATATGCGATTGAAATATGTTTCTTAGGCGCGCCATGTTAATTCTCCCAACTAATACCACAAGAGAGATCTCGATACGCTCACAACGCGTTGCTTGATGTTTATAACAGGTTCGTAGTTTTTATCATCCCTAAAGAACATGCGCAGGAGTAATAATCTCAGAATGATATAATTGTGTGTGTGTGTATGTGTGTGTGTGTTAAATCACAGAATATTATTTTATCTTTGAAGTACTTATGATTTATTATTTTTAATGATCATACCTTTTAATGCATTAAAGTACCGCGATAATCGCTGACCCGATTAAATTTCACGCGTGTCAAGCACACCTGTTTAATTAGCATTTAGATTCTATCTGGCGCGATCTCAGTAGTTATTCTAGCACTATAAATTCTAAAGCATCAAGGGGAGTACGAGCCAATATGTTATTGTAACTTGAATTTCCGTAATCATACGCATGACTTGCTTTATATATCTCTTGGTAATAAATTTCGTAATCGCATTGAATCTTAAGCAGATGCAATGGGAACATTTCGTACATTTATTTGTCAATTCACTTCAATAAGGATGTGGAGAAGATTCTCTTATAATTTGTGTAAAAATTTTACTTTCTTTAGAAAATAATTAATTAGAAAAATAAGATACAATTATAAATACAGCCTTAATCAAAATTATTAGGCAATTATATATTTTATATTTATTCAGAATTCTTTTAGCCATATTATTTTCTATACGACTATATGTTTTAATTATAGAAAACAGTAATTAGATCTTAAATACCCAAATTTATACGATACACTAGAAGAAATAATACACACAAATATCACTGTAATAAAATAAACGTATCTTATATATTATCCATATGGCGATTAAGTTAATTATATGAAGCTTTCAAGTTTCTCATTGAGGCGCACAAGTAGCTATAGCAAACGGATAAAGATCGAAATAAAAACGTTTGGCGCGTCTATCACGCAATGAGAGATGTGTAGGCCAAAGAGGTGCGCATAGTTGACGTCGTTGTAAGACTGAGGCGGGCTAAGCGCAGGGCCGTGTCGTGTCACCCATCTCGATGTCACCTCGTGTCGTCTAGCCTTTTCGTGCTTCGCTCTTAATAGAACGCGGAGTGCGCGTGTATTTGCACCGAACCCTGTACCAAACGTGTCACCGACTGCCAGTCTGACGACTGCTCTGTCTGCCTGACTGACAGATCGGCTGGTTAAGGCTGAGTAACACGTGACTGGGATAAAATCCCGCGCGACTCCATAGCGTGTTCCCAGTACGTCTGATTTCGATCTTGGTTTTTAATATACACTCAAGCTCTTCTTTGTCGCGATTTCTCCGAATCTTGAATGCACAAGTTTTACTTACTAGGTAATATATAAATTCTTTCAAATAATGTAAAGAAATAATATGAAAGAAAAATGATGTATATGAAACAAATTTCTTGTTAATTGTAAAACATAAACACTTTTGAAAATATAATTACTTAAATATTCTATAATTGTATATATGTATATTAAGCTTGAGAGAATACACACTTGAAAAAATTAGGATATATTAACACACTATACATTTAAAAGTTTTTTTATTGCAAATAAGTTTTATATTTAAAAAATATATAATTAAATAAAAATAAAAAGTATTAGTTGAAGAGTTATATACATAAAAGTACTTTTTGTATTTTAAGCATCTATACTATATATTCTATATGTAATTCAGATAAAGAAATTTAGTTACCACTTTTCTTTTTGTCTATTTGCTTGTTTATAAAGTAAGGTGTGGGTATTTAATACGTCCTTAATTGTATAGATCAGAAGTATTATAATCTACCACTATTCTGTCTCTCTCTCTCTCGTGATAGATTATAGATTAGGTGCTGAGAAAGGAATCAAAATATCTCGTAATCGCAACTGCATTGTATTGCATTCCACAAGTATGAGTAGATAGGTATGTGACATGCATTTGTGTATACGTATCGATATACGTTCAGTATGTTGGTCGGGAGCAAGTTCCACGAAAGTATATATAGAACTCTTGTGCTACCCCCAACCCCCGGCATATATCTGAATGGTTATCTGATACGAGAGCTCAAGTACGGCCGTATCAATTCTTTCCATCTCTACGATCGATTTAAGAATCCCAAAGAAACCAATAAAAATTTGTAAGTTTCGCGACGTAATGAACAGCGGGAATTGTTTCAAATCTCGTTACCATTAGATATATCAGACGCCAGACATCTCACGATATTAATGAATCACCTTTAAGTGAGTTTAATCACGTACAAGTTCGATTGTCTATGCCTTACTTTGCACTCTCTAAATTTCTACGTGCAAGCGCATCCAAGGGAGTTTCAGAAATTTTCTAAAATTGTCTTATGTAATTCTCAGCATACTATTGCCTTTTCAATTCAAAATCATCAGAATTATCAGAATTAGTATTCGTGTGACTAATATAAGTATCGCTACTTTTAAAGCATCAATACGAGAGGATAGAATGCTTTTAAAAAAAATCTTTAAACTTTATTTAAATACTTTAAATAGAAATGTTAATTGAAAACGAAAACAAAATAATTCCATTTACAATGCAAATTGTGTGATAGAGCGTGCGATGTTTAAAATTACAATATCCAACACCGTCTGGATCCAAACAGCATCGACACTACTGACAAAAGAAAATGAGAGATTCATAAATAACCCGAGCAGTTCACCGCGGCTATTATGCAATTACGATTGCATCTCTATAGCATAGGTGGTCTAAGGCTTCAAGATCTCATGTTCGACCGTACGAGATAGTGTCCCCTTAAAAGTTGTCACTGTTTCAGCTGAGACATTCAGCTAGTGGTATCGCGTGGCTGGCACATCCTGTCTTCGTTTTCTGCTCTGTCCGAGTTCTGCGTTACTAATGACAGGCTTGTAGTCAGTGTTCTTTTTAATTCGTTTATTTCATTCTGCGAATTCTACAGAATAATAACCAGAAGAAAACTTGTTATTTGTATATTCCTGTTACATACACGTATATATATTTTTAAAATTTAATGTAACTCTACACAATTTCTCGTGACACAAGTTTTCATGGCACAAGTTTTACCTTTATTCTGCTGAAACTTTGAGATTTTCTAATCTGTTCCAACAAATTGTATGCAAAATGTTATTTATAAAATAATCTTTTACTTTATATAAAAATTGCAAACAAAAGAAATAAATTGTATTATTTAATTATATGATATAATAAAAAATTTAATGTCTTCACAAAAAATCGAGTCTTTGTAGTCGTATGTATGTACATACTACTGTCGGGTAATTAAAACTAAGATAAAATCTAAAATAAATATACAAATTCATTCTTGTAACAATTTGTTGCATAATTGTTATCTTATCTAGAACATAGATTCGTGCTGATTTATATAGGAGATAAAGACTCTAGTTATGTGTAAGGCCCACCAATGTCGGAGCAATGATAGGAGATTATCCGATACGCACGCCTCCGTCTGGCTTGCCGCCAGTATGAATAGCCAGTGGCGCTCATGAATTTTCGTCGAAACGTTGCGTCGAGTCAAGCAATATATAGCAAATGTAATCCACGCACAATTTAAATTTATCTACACGCGGCTCCGCGCGCTCTGTCAGTCAGCCTCTGTTCGGAGCTGATTTGTGACCCATCCGTACTTGCGCAGCTGACGACCAATCGCACGCCGAAGATCGGCCTTCCTCGAGCGGAATCAACGGTCCAACATTCCACAACGAGGAAGGCGACCGAGGAACGGCGTTAGATGATGGTGAGTTGATCGAGCTTCTAGGTGTCTACGATCCACCTGTTACCAAACGTTCGGACAGCGAGACCTGTCGCCTCGGAGCTCAGACCGGAATCCGCGGGATCTATTTCGATCGGTATACAGCTGACACGCCCGGACCACACCGCGGAAAGTTGCCGGTTATAAATCTCCGGCGATACACGAAGTTAGTCGCTCTTTCAAAAGGATCTATTAATTTCTGCTCTACTCGCGGAGCATGGAAATCCTTTTATTGGCGACTGTTACGCTCAATCATAGTTCCGGGGATTTCCTTCGTACGTTAATGAGGGTGTCACATGTTTGTTATTTTTACGTGGCGACGTTTTATAACTGTCGCTAAAATTAAAAGATAAACGCGCGATGTAAGTAGGTCGGGCGGACGTGCTCTGTCACGAAGAATAGCGATGATAGAACTGGTAGGAATTCTCTTACAGTGGAAAATTCATTTACAGAAAGAAGGATGCGATATTCGAATTGGGTCAACGGCGCCTTCCACAAGACGCATCCGTGTGTACGTATCAGACAGTTATAAATAGATTCAAAAACTATTGCTTTTCAATTCAAATGGGGGTAGCAAGTGGTTTTCAAGGGCTGGATTCAGTTGGAAGAGATCCTGGAAACGAGGTGACGAAAGAACGAAGGGTGTGAAAGTGGAGGAGGAAGGGGAATGCAGAAAAGGGGAGAAAGAGAGTGGCAGCCTTGCTGAAGCTTTTATGCCGAAGTTTGCGCAGCGGACGTTCCGCGGATCATTTGTTATCTTCCACGAGAAAGCTCTCTGACGCAAATAGGTTTGTTTCTGGCCGCTTTAAACGCTTCACAATAATCCGCGCGGACTCAAATTCAATTAACGCCTCGCCGTCCCCACCGTCGTGCACGTCTACCTCCCTTCCTTCATTTTGCACTTTGTACTCGCTGACAGCATACAAAAGCCAGTACAGTCTTTCTTTCGTCTCTTTTATACATAGCGCATGAACCATGAGAATATTGAGGTACGTGCCTCGAAGTCCTGATGACCTTGAACTCCGGAATGTCCTGCCGAATACGAAACAGCGAGTATTCATTGCGCGAACTCGATGCTGCACGGAGTGTCTAAGTCGAGGTGCGCGTACAAGGTTCCACTGGTTTAAATATTACTCAACGGCAGCCGAAAGTATGCTGATCTCTATCGTTTTTCGATAAATCTCTCGTATCAAAGCGTACTCTTCGCTAAACCGTCATTCGGCTAAATTTAGATCCTCCTCTTTCACACTAGGTCATCTCCGTGAGATTGATAGAACCGAGAATAACATATTATCCATTATCTCGCCGCATAGATTGAATCCGCGCATACATATTGCTGTTGGTGTATGTGTGTGCGTGTGTGTACGTGCGCGCGCGCGAGTCCACTCGCGCAAGAAACTGTCGTCTCTCCGAGGGGGTTACTTTATACACAGGCGAATGAAAGAGAGGCACAAGACGTGATCGCGCGCGTATATATCGGAGGAGGGACCGAGCCCTCGGATTGAGGAAGAATAGGGATAGAGGCTGCGCGTCTCCATCCATCAGGCGACGGTCCGACCGCCGCGTCCGACACACGCGACTCAAACCTACCGACAACCTTCCGAATGCATTATCTTCCTTCGAGGGTACACACGCATATCATTTGGACCGATGGTCCTCTTCTTGTCCGATTTCGGATAATCCCTCATGGACATTGTTTCATCTTACTGTCGCATTTGTCTGCGATACTACTATCTCTCTCACACAAAACACTCCGAAACACCGGAAACAAATTTCTTAAAATTATTTGAGATGCAGCTTTGATTAATAATAATTAAGAGAGGTAAGGATTCTCCATCAATCCCCCCTACCAACATGGACCGATAAAGGATCGAAGTTTAAAGTCGATAAAGGTCTTTTAAACTTCGATGGTCCCCTGAGACTTTAACAATAGGCCATCTTAAAGACTTTTAAACTGTTAATTGACAATAATCGTGCGCAGAAAGAGAGAGGAGCGCAATACACCGCTATCACCGCGCGAAGTAGGCATCGGCGTTCCATAAATATTTGTATGGCCATTCGGACACACGTACACGTGTGTCCGCGACGTACGTGTATTGGACCACGTAGAGCGTTCCTGCCGCTGAGAAAATTAATGACTTACCTTCAGCGGGAACAATACAGTCAGCTGCGACTCTCTACGTGTCTGAGTACAGTGCGTCGCGGTGATGCGAGCTGCCTAAGGTCGAACAGAAACACGCGCAAAGTCGCACACGCGTGTACGTGCGTGGATATACATGTATACGTATATTTTGTGCGTGTCACCTACACGCGAATTGATTTATTCTCATCGAGAGCTAGGAGAAAATGCAAATGTGTAATTTTCACTGACCCGTGTATTTATGTATTTCTTTCGATGACATGTCGAGTCTTTCATTTTACGCTGTAGGAAATCGCGAATAGAGTAAAAGCGGCAAATAATCAGACTATACCTCGACAATGATGCACTTATAACTTTTTTATCTTTTGATGATATACGTACGCAACATTATTATTTGCGCGGGTGTAACGTTTCGTCCACCAAAAGTGTCATAAAATCCAATCCCGATCATCGACAGCTGCGACAAACGCCATTTGTCCCTCGTTTCGCGTAACATTCGTCGTGTCGGGCGGATAAATCTCATCGGAAACGCGTGTCCCTTTTCGGACTCTGCACCACGTCCTCTATGAATCATGCAGTATCTATGCTCCTATGTTAGGTTGCTCCTCTTAGGAGGCTGTCCGTTCTGATCGTCCATGGCGTTCCTCCTAGTTACCCCACACGAGTGGTGCCGCAAGCCCTCAGAACGCCTCGTGCTAGTACATAAGCCTCGCGCAAGCATTTATTTATGGTCTCGAGTCGCTGGGGTGTACGTAGGACCGCCTCTACACCACCCAAACACGCTTTATCCAGTGCATCGCCGCGAAATAAAGCTGTTCCCGTCCAAAATCTATCTTCGCCCATTTCCTTACAACATAACATTGAAAAGAGATCGCAATTATTGCATTTTTAAGTAATAATCCCATTTCTTTCTCATAATTACAGATTTGTCAAAAAAAATGTCCCTCAGAAATATTTTTTTAACAGCGATAAATAGTCATATAAGTTATATATTTTTATTTTAAATTTTATTAACTGTTGTACACACAGTTTAATAACTATTAATCCAGCGTATTCTTTTTCTTTGAGAGACAAAGGATTGTAATTATTTATGTACATATTTACATAATTTTTTAAATAAACAGTTATTCAAATACTTTTTAGAAGAATGTATAATATGATGCAGTAAGAATTAAAGAAATTTATATACTATAGTAATACTAAAAATTAATTTATTATTAAAAATATTATGACTCAACGTGTGTAAAGAAGCTGGCAAAAAACAATGTATAGAGGGTTAAAACAAATTTAAATATATAGTTAATATTTTTTAGTTCAAATATATATAATATTAGAGATATTGATAGTTATATATATTTTAAGAGTCTAAGATTTTTCTATTAATTTTTTTTTAAAAAGCTTTTTAAGAAGAGGATATTTTTCCTCCGTGTTACTTTCGATGAGTTGAATGAGTCGGACCGAAATAGTTGCACCAGAAGCAAAAAAGGGAGTTGTGTGCTGAGCGTGATTCCGTGCAAGCCACTTGCCATGACAAAATACACATTTATACTTTCATGAATTGAAGCATCAGAGTAATTAAGTAATTAAGGCGTGGAAAAAGTCTGTGTTACTTCTTGAAAAAATAAATTTCAAGGGAAAGAAGTATATTAATGGTGGCGATGTTCCTATTCAACACAAAATGGTGTAATAATTATATATACCATTTTATGAAGAAATTACTCAACGTTAACTAATTTTTTAATAAGATTTTAATATAAAAGTTAATAGTACATTTGTAAAATTTACTAGGTAAAATATATTATGTGGCATCCGACATACAACAACAGATTATATGTATTATAATAAAAATATTATTCTAACTGATAAATAAAACTAGCATATTTCCAAAACAATGTAAAAATAAGTATGCCAAAGATTAAGCAAAAATTAAGAAGTTAAAAAATGAATTTTAACAAGAATATTAAATAGATGTTTTTTTATATTATTTTATTATAATTAATAATATATTAATTATATAATTTTTATTTTAATTTAAACTAAAATTATTTTTAACTATGACATAAAATTTTATGAATACAATCATATAAAACACGAAATAATTTTGAAAAAATTAAATAAATTTGTGTGTGTGTGTGTGTGTGTGTGTGTGTGTGTGTGTGTGTGTGGGTCGTATGATGTGCGTCCAAGGTCGAAACATACAGGCGTGCAAAGTTGTATGCGTAGATATATACATTTTATACGTGTCATCTATATGAATTAATTTATTCTCCGCGAAAGCTAGTAAATGTAAATACGTACACTGAGAAAAAAAGTTGTTAATTTGACTAAATTTTTCAGTTTGATTAAATTTCTTTAATTCATATATTTAACTGAAATATATAAATAGTTAAATTAAAGTTGAACTATTTTATGTATTTAAGTTAAATAGATAAATACTTGAACTGAAAAAATTTAATCAAGTTGAAAAATTTAGTCAAATTAATAACATTTTTTTTTCAGTGTAATTTTTATTTAAGAAGCTCGCGCATTTATGTATTTACTTTTAGTATGCTATATATAATACGTTGTTTATTTATTAAAAATGTAAAAATTATTTAGTTTAGATATAATTACTTGAACTTACTTCGTCACATGTATGTATAAAAGAGGGGACGTCTGAGTATCTTAACTAATAGCAACGAATGACAAATACCTACATCTGATTTACGTGGGATATATTTCACAGTAGAGTTTGTTTCACGGCGGTCAGAGCAAAACGGCCGAGAATTTGATTACATCACATTAGGCTGTACATTTTAAAAGGATGATGTAAGTGCACAGAACCGTTGATCTTCGCGTGATTTATTTATTACTGGCATGGTCGGTCTCTGTATATATGTGACTATTATACATTGCATGCAACTTGTGTGTATCTTCTAAATCGAGTTGTCGCGACGGACGATGACGCTTTCTGCACGATTCTTGCATTACCGCAGGCCGCAATAATCGCCCGTCGCTAAACGAGCGTTGTTAATAATCATTAGTGAAACTCATAAAAGGTGTGGAAATGTTATCGCGATATACATATATTAATAATGTATGTGGAAATGCATAAAATTATATTACTATAGATACGTGATGTTTAATGTAGTTACGTCTCGCTGTAATCTAATATAAAGAACAATCATGATATTAATTTTAAAGGCTAGTTAAATCAAATTTCATCGTTTTTAATTCATAACAATGCAATTCCGTTATCTAACAATGTTTCAAGTCCTCCATTCTTCTTCTACGCTCCCTACTAGCGTAAATATTAATGCGAATGTAATCAGTGCGATGTTAGGTAGCGTGAAATGTTCCTTTGAAATCTGGAAGAAATCTCGTGATATATGATGAAGAAAAACAAAATACTCTTGTGGTATTTTTGCAGGGCATTTTTGATTCACGCGTCGTGACAAAACCACGAAATGTGTGTACCGGCGGCATCGCCCTTTACTACGCCATTCAGCGTTAGCTCGTAAATTTTCAGAAGAGGGAATCTTCTCCTCGGGGAGGGATTGTCGGCCGAAAGGGCGACTGCAGGAGCATAAGGATCAAGGATCCCCGTGGCGACCGGGCCACGCAGCAACAGGCGGCCCACTTCGCCCCCGGCACACATCCATTACCCCATCGGCTCATCCCGTTTGCACTAGGCGCTTGCAATGAAAATTTATGTCCTAATAAGTGATTCGCGCTCTTCCCGCGGTTATACGCAAACTGCAGTACGGTGGTAACTTTCTTCTCTTTGTGCGACACATTTTGTTTTGATTGATTCTACACAGTTGTAATTGAGAACGAGGAATAACAGAATTATCAATGAGCGAAACTGTTAAATATATAGTATGATTCACTTTGATTTAAAGAGCATAACATTATATACTGTACTTGCAGTATTTATGTATAATAATTGTAAGAAACAAATTGTACTAATAATTTAATGTTCAATTATCATTATTTTTCAGGCCTCTATTCTACGTTGTAATGATTGTTTAGATCCCATCATTATAAGTTTAATAAAAATAAAAGTAACAAACGTAACATATTCTTTTTTTATATTATTCCTTATTGCTTATGTGTATTTTATTACATCTGTAAAATTAACAACTAACTTTACAAGCGATATTTATGTACGCAAGAAAAAATAAGTTAAACTTAAATTTTCTAAAGAAATATGATCGTGAAATTATTTTTAGATGATGATAATCCTAGATTTTGCTAATCTTAATGTCTTAGAACAGTCGTACGTATGGCGTGGATTGATTAAGCATCTCGGAATAAAAACATTTTCGTCGGCGTAAAAATGCAGTATGCTATGTGGTTAGTAAAACCAGTTCTTTGAAGCGCGTCTTCGTATCTCCCTCTTCGGTTAGTGCGTCGTAACCGTACATACATGCGTGCATATGTTTGCTTAAGGCACTACAGCACTTATTTTAGCTGCACCAATATCAAAATGCAGTACGTAGAATGCAATAAAAAGTGTTTTCTACTTCTTTCTTATTAGCATAAATATATAGAGGGACTTTAGCGCACGTAGAATTATGACAAATTAATCGAATAAAATGGCAATCAAGAAAGCTTGACATAATATCATGGTTCATTTAAATCATTTGTAGACGCCATTTCTCGACAGGAAAATTGTTCCGCCAACTATCACATATTTATGACGTGTAAATGTGCTAAGGGCATTAAGTGAGATCCAGTTCCACTGGTTCGACTGTCTACCCTTCCGGCGTGGGGGATTCGTACGTTGGGAATCACGTTGGTAGCCATCTATCAATCGGGACACAGAAACGTGCCTTTCCTCGCGGCGTTCCGCACATCCTTATTTATGGCGGAATGATCGGCCCATAATTACAGACTCCATGACGAAAACGACCTTCTGCTTATCTAAACAGGGGCTGCGGCACCCACTCACATGCACGCAGGTCGATATTTCGGAAATGAACTGCAGAACTGTTCATTTCACGCATCAATTGCATGTTTATTCGCGTTTGCTGTTTGTCAGATGATAGCTACTTATCTCGGGTGTATCTCGGACTTGCTACTTATCCCGAAGATGACCCACATGCTTATGTCTGTGTGATTTTGCCAATAGCAAGGACGGCAATTCCGGATAATTTTTACATCTGCCAAAATCTAATAATTTGTAAAAAATACAAAAAATTGTTTTAGTTTTATAAATATACTTTTCAATTTTTCAATTTTTATTTTAAAACCTTCTGATAATATTACTAATAACCACGTAATTTAATCAGACAGTGTAATTACTTTTTGCTATTATAATAAAATAATTTTACAAAGATATCTTTTTTTGACGACTCTCTTTTACATCAACTTTATTTATGGGAGAATATTTGTCTGTAATTATAAATCTCTATAATGTAAATTTGTCTTCTACTTGCCTAATATCATTCTTTGTACCTTTTAAAATATTCTTTCTTTTTTTCTCATTTTCCCTAAATTACTTACACGTTAGTCAACAATCCACAAATAATTATGCTGTCATTTGCGTAACGAGTAACGACAATCTTTTTAAATTTGGATTCTTCTAATACAATGTAAAAAACTTTACCTTACAGTACAAATGGGGATATTTTAACTCTGACAATTGTTTTATCCATTTAAAGAGTAAAAAACATTTTTTCTAATCCAATTCATAATCTAATTCATAATCTAAAAATTTATAAACGTACTTTTAATTACTTATTTACAGTTCTTTTAGAAAAGAAAGATCTTAAAGATACTTCTGAGCATTGATACTAGTAACTGTGTTTCAAGACAAAATTGTCTTGGGGCGCAATTTATATATAAGCTAAGAATTTTAAAGTAATAAAAAATATATACATATACAGAATTAAGATTCACTGCAGATCAAATAAGCATCTTAACTTTATCTTTATGTTTAAAACATTTATGGTTGAATAATTAATTTAACATACTTTTAAGTTTGTAGAATAAATGTTTGTACCTTATTTTAAAGAAAGATAAAATGTAGTATAATTTAATTACAAAAGTTTAATTAAAGACTGGATAAAAATATGGATACAAATATCCCTTGAAATATTTCCGTTTGTACGGAAAGGGTTAATTATCACAATCGTATACGCTCTAAATATATCATTTATAAAACTGTAAATAATATTTTATGTAAGTTTTGATGTTATTGAAACATTTGTGTCTAAATTTTACGTCATAATTTTATACTTAATTTTAGAAAAAGTGTTTTTTATTAAAATATTCTTATCGTGAAAAGAAAGGTTATAATAACAATATTTTACAAGAATATAATAAGTATATTATAATATAATAATATATTTATATTTTTTTTAATGATGTAAGAGAGAACAATGTCTTTTTCTCACGTAGAACAAAGTAGTAACATTATACATGAATTGATGATATATTATTTCTAGTAATCTAAATTCTCTTATTCGTTCTTTTGGCTATTAATAAAAGTTTATTTTTTCAACTTTAGTGTTTAAATGTTTATACATCAGAAAGAGCAGCCGGTTCAAAAGCGTCGGAACGGCTGGATAAAGTCTAAACGAAATGTCTTATGATAGTGAGTATTAAGCTCGACAAATTAATTATTTTCTTAATGTGCATATGAATTATTTATTTATTTTTATTTTTAACTAATCTTTATTAGTCCGTAATTTTGATTTCTATCTGTTTTTTTAAATAGTTTTCTCTTTCATACTTACGAGAAGTAATCATTAAATCTCTTATTTAACGTACAAATTTATAACAATAAGCTTTAATCTACTTTAAATTTAAAATAAGTTTTAGCAATTTTGTTTACAAAGGAAAATGTCCTTAGTTTTTATTTTAATCAAGATACAAATTAAAAAAGTTAATTTTGACATTAAATAAATGCTAAGAGTTTAAACAAAGGATTTGTATTGAAGATATATATTAAAAGACAGATTTAACAGGTCAATAATGTATTTGATAACTATTTCAAACGTGCTTCTCAAAACCACTGCATTCCACGCATTTGCAGAAGATTTATGATTTTACTTCACTGTTACTCTTTGTTACGCAGTAATTATTCTCGTGTTAGTAGAATTCATAATGGTTTTACTCTCACTATAGGCCATACTATTTACCTAATGTTTTTTACATTTTTTTAAAGTTGTTCTATTTGTTTAACATATGAATATTTTTTAATTATTTTTATAAATTATTAGTGTAAATTATAATTAACTGTCATCATAATTAATTATAATTTACCAGCAATCTTGGATTTTTACGTTACTATTAAACATATATCGCAGTTTAATCGTAGTTAAAATTATATTGAAGTTGAAAATTGTTCAGGGGTTGTTGAGAGTCATATCATGCTAAATATATACATACACATAAAACTTGGTTTTCACAATATGATATTACTATGACCGGTATAAGGTGGGTAGAGTCCACTCATATCTTCCGCGTCTCGCGAAGCACACGCGAAATAATCGCGCGGGAGACGTAAGCCGAGGTAAAAGGATGGTACATTAACCAGGCGGGCATGATACGAACGATTGGGAGAGGAAGCCGAAACTTGTACAAGAAAGATCTGAGCCGCGTATCCCGTTTGGGGGCCGAGCCGAACGATCTGAGGCCCTCGTTCGAGCTAACCCGAGAGAACTAGAAGGAGAAGGCAACCCCCCGCGCCTTACAATGCAGCCTGATTTATGGCCCGGGCGCACATACATAGAGTTACACACGATATCATAATACCATTAATTCTTCGTCAAATTCCCCGCTGACTGAATCATACTGGCCGCGCAGTAAATCACGCGGGGCGACTAATGTGAGCGCGACCAGCGCGCTGGGCTGTTTTATCTTCTTTGAACCACGGGGGCAGGTGAATCTAGTCTTGGTCCCCGCTGAATTACTGTTACCCGTTTTGACCGCACCCCCATACTGCTTTTCGTTCGTATCTCAAACCACGAGCTCATTTCCGCATATATAATATATATACTCGGCTGATCCTAGATAGAGAGCACGAGTCGCGATGTTTTGTGCCGGCGATTTTGATACGTTTATTGAGTATTTATTCTGAAGTTGCGTTTATGTATTCGCTTATTTGCCTGCTCGTATTATTAACTGTCTTTGCTTTTTTGCCTCTTCTCTTGTTTGTTTTCTATTGATATATAGAAAACTTTATATTTCGCACTTAGTGCTAATAGCTATTTTAATTTTGTTCAATTACAGTATTTATAACAATTGTACTTGAAGATGTAAATTATTTTTTATATTTCTCAATTAAAATTAGAAAGCTGTTAAAAAAATTCAATTTTTTAATGGAATAATGTCAAATTTGATTATATCTATTTTCCATTGATAACTTCATTTTTAGAACATATAAAAAATTTGCCAATTGTTAACAATTACATTATCCCATTAGTTAATGCTTTTTCAGATATTTCTTGCAGTATCCATGTTGATAAAATTTACACATTATTTTGAAGATATTTATACGGTAAGAAAGTTCATATGATATATGAAGTATAATATCTTTTTAATATGTATACATAATACGATGTATACATAATTTGTCTTTTGACGTCAGATACTGTAATTTATTGTCGTTTTACTATTTTTATGCAATACCTATTTAACTTTAAACATATTGAATACTAATTATTTGTAGAATCTATTTAACATAAGTTATTCGTAATGCAATATCTTTTCCCTAATCTTTTTTTAAGTTTCTTGCACAAAATTACATTACAGAAGACCGCATTAGGCAAATTAATGCGTTGTTACGTTTTAAAAAATGTTAAAAAATGATAAAAAGCAAGTAAGTATCTACAAATAAATGGATATTGACGTTTTAAATTAAGTGATATTTTCCGAATGACAAAATTTATATATTACTGTGTTTACCGTTAAAATACGAAAGATCGTTTGAGTAAAGATTGCTATCAAAATAAAATGTAGAAATTAAAAAATGTAGAATCATATATTTTACGTTTAATTTAGTATGTACACGTTTTTGACAGATAGATGGCATTTCAAAAGTAAAAAAAGATAGATATATGCGTTCATATATATTAATGTATGTTAAATAAAACATTAAATCGTATGTCACATTTAAACGTTTAATGTAAAACAATATACTCGGACTTTTTAATTCCTAGTTGTAATTCTTATGTATTAAATCAAATAATTTAATTATTAATAATTCTCCTTTCTCAATAAGATAAAAAACAAGGTCTGTGTGCCTTGAAAAATCGCACGATTTTTAGCGACAACAGGATTTAAAAGATACAATAGATGAACGACTTACTCTGACCAATGTGAACCCTTTTCATCCATGGATATATTTGAGGCGGATTAGAGCCAGAAGCGTTCCCCTTGTTGGACGAATTGTTACCCGTGCTAGAGGTGCTGGATGTGGAAGAAGCGGGCGACGAAGCGGAAGATGCTGTTGTCAGCGTTGAATTTCCCTCGCCGACGCCCCTCGAACTACCGCTGGGTGGTGAGGCAGCGGACGCAGCCACAGACGACCTTGACGAGCTACCAGGCGGTGAAGTCAATCCTGATGCGGCTTTACTAGTACCGGGTGCCACTAAGGGTGTTGGGCTATTTCTCGAAGTGGATGTGGTTAAATCTTGAGGGGACGCCACACTGGTGGACGACGTCGAATCAGCATATTTGCAGCTGGACGTTGAGGGTGCTGATGGTGCTGAGGCACCCTGTAGAAGAGGCGTCGTCGGATCCGCGTGAAGTTGTTGCTGAGGATGATGCGGTTGCTGATGATGTTGCGATTGTTGAGCGTGCATACCGTGTTGCTGCGACGTCGTGGTCGCATTTAGCCGAGGCTGCGGTTGCAGTTGAGTATAGTCTATCATCCCAGTGGGTGCTGCATGCTGCATACCCGACGCCGGTGTAGCATAAGGGTGCTGAGGATAATGTTGTTGAGGCGAGTAACAAGGCGCGGGGTAGCTGGTAGACGCTGCATTCGGATTGTAATAATCGCCACCGGCCGGCGATGCGGCCTGCATCGGTTCTCCAGGCGAATTCGCGGTTGGTCTTGGTTGTTGCTGTGGTTGTTGTCCCGCGTAGCATGATGCGAGCGAGTTTACAAACTGATAGGAACTCATTCTTCACGTACCTTCACCTGCCGTCAACGTCACTATAGCAATGATTTTGCACGTCTACGTTCCGTCATTCACGAAAACACTGACGTTGTGCTCGGTCAGCTGAGGCGGTTGAACAACGAGCGTCGTCATTAAGTATAGAAACCTGTCATCGTGCCGCAATGACGAGAATCGCAATGCCAAGAGTCACGCGACACACGTGCTCCGACTGCTCCGCGACAAGCTTCACCTTGTTCGTCGAACGATTCACAGCTATCACGACCTGTTACACGCGAGAGAAACACGTCTCTAAGCGATTCGATAATGAACGAGGGGTTCAGGACTAATAGAGAGAGATAGAGAGAGAGAGAGAGAGAGAGAGAGAGAAAGAGAGAGAGAGAGAGAGATAGAGATAGAGAGGCAGACGTCTGGCGGCAGGCGGCAGGTCGAGCCTGAATTCGAACCGACCTGCGAGTCAAGTTTATGAGGGCCACGTGGGCCTGGGCTATAAAACTGTCTTCTACTTCTTTACGACCTCAGGAGTCGCGATTACCTACAGAGAACTCGTGGGCCCACCGTGCAGTAGCGCGTAACGAACAGCTTATCGGGGTGCCCCATTGAAGATGACCTTGCGAAGTCTCTCCTCAATGAAATAACATGCGAGGTAACACATATGTGCGCGCATAAAAATTATTCACGCGGTGATTAATTGCGCTTAAACGTTGTCACAGGTGTTGCACTTAACAGACGGTGTTATATCGCGGCAACGGCAGAGACTCGAGCACGGCAAAGGGTGAAGAGTGTGAACCCGCGCGAGTTTGCCGTTCCTGTTGCGTGCGCGAAGGGTGGTTGGTATCGTACTGAAGGCCTCGCTGCGATCCAACGGAAGGCCGGTGTATGCGGTAGCTTGTCACGTGCCCGCGCTCTCTGCGTGTCAGAGGAGCGCTTCGACCAATCCCTGCCGTTCGTCAAACCTTGATTGGTCTCTCCGTCGGCGTACGATTCTTCAACCCCGTTCCTTGCGTCTCCGTCGAGTCTCCGCTGCCGCTGGCGCTCGTCGTGTGGTAGTGTTGCCCGGCTGCTACCCGACGTGACAGGAACCGATGAGAGGGGTGTGCGTAAGAGAGAGAGAGAGAAAGAGGGCGAGAGAGGGGTCAAGGAGAGGGGATAGCACCGTCAGGGGGGCTAATGGAGAGATATTCGGGAGCCCTGAAACCGTTGGTGGGGGAGAAGTATCTCGATCGCTCTCTCGTTCTCCTCTGCAGCCTTCTAGCCGCGACGTCACCAAGAAGCAGTCTTCCGTCCGCTTTGCGAGGGGGGCTACACGCGCACGCGCCCCCTACTGTATAACCTCGCGGTGAAGACAGATGAAAAAGAAAAGGGGTTGTACGGCACACGAAGGCGCGATTGTTCCTTACTGATCGACCGAAAACGATTCACCCATTAATATCACCGTATCTTCGCTGATTTCATCCGTCGCGAATCCATTTTAGCTCGATCATACGTATCGCATCTCCTCCTGATCAGAAGGCGGAAGAAAAGTATGTTTTACAAGTGCGAATTGCTGTACTGGCATATTGCATAACGCGGAATCGTGAGTCAAAGGTGCGATCGGGCTTCAGCTTCCGACCGATCTTTTCCTAATCCGCGGAGATCGTCCGTCTGATCTTTCGTTAAGAAGTTTGCGATGGGAGATCGCGTTTGTCGCGCGAGAGGTGCAGATTTAACCTGAAAGCGTGTGGTTCTCCAACCGCGGTTAAGGAAGGGGCGCGCATAAGTCAGCCCGGTGGCCGCGGCTGACAGTTTTATGAGAGTTTGATAGTCTTCGCTGCTCACTCCTCTTTTCACAACGAAAGGACAAGAGAGAAAGGGCGGCCTAGAGCAGGAAAGAAATGCGTAAAGGAAAGAAAAGAGAAAAAACCGAGAGGAAGAGAGAGAGAGAGAGAGAGAGAGAGAGAGAGAGAGAGAGAGAGACACGCGCACTACGCACCACACTCTTTATTGTCCCATAAATTCAAACCTGTTGCCTGTAGCTGAGAAAGACAAGGAGAGAAGAGCGTGCACGAGGTAGAATCCTCTCCCAATCGCAATTCGATTGACGCCCCCGTTATCGCTCGTACGGCGAACCCGGACGCAACTCGTAACTCACTGAGCCGGCCTGAGAGGAGAGCCTTCGGAGTTGGCGGCTCTAAGCAGAAGCATGTGTGACGTAGTAGCCAGTTGGTCAAACGGGGGGCATTCCGGGGTAGCATCAGGGCGGAGGGGACGGTTGAGGAGGCGGAGCTCTCTTTACTCGCAGATAAGATTTTAAACGAGTCCTTTATTTTTTATGCAAAATTTCTTCAATTTTTTGACAATATATTCGTTGTACCTTATTTGCATGTAATTAATTTATAAAGTGTATTGTTGAGTTTATTATTAGTTTTTCTCAATATATTTTTTTTTAATTTAAAATTTTTTTTACTCTCTTATTACAATCGGTTAAAATTTTTTCTTTTTATTAAAATAATGAAATTTAGTATATAAATTAAATTTAGTACACAAACAACAATTTTTAAGCTGTTACAATAAAATTATAAGGCTTAATTTTAGATTTGTGTCAATTATCTGTATGATATCTTTCATTTATTTTATGTATCTATCATATACAAGTCTACTTAACTCGTGGCATTAGTAATTCCAAAAGAAGAATAGAATTTTGAATATAGGCCGATAGTATGGCAGTTGCTCGCCAGATGTGGCGAGTGCGGCTGTTCTCGTTGAATTGTGGCGCGCGCCCGCCCCCGGTCGTCCTTCCCTTTCCTCTTCTTCTCCCCACTACTTAATCGTCTACCCCACTGCTCAGTCGCAAAACTGGCTATCTCTTCTACTTCGAGTCGTCGCATCTGTAGTATACGGTCGTGTATCCCCACTATTTCCATAGCATTCACCACTTCAGAATCGACTGTTTGTCCTACACCAACTATTACTTTAGGCCTCTTCTTTCACGTGGCTGATCAAAACTTGAGATCCAAAGACTGGTAAATAGTAGTTCAAAATTTTATTCTATCGCTTAATGAGCAATGCTTAATTAACTTTCCATTATTGCTGTTATTTTAAAGAAATTTAATTTACACATCAGAGATTTATTTTAATAACACAAATATATATAAATGTATTTTTGATCAAGTATGTCTGAAAAAAAGAGGAAGAAAGAGAGAAAAATACTTGAAAATTATTATGTGCATGCGTACGTGCGTGCATGCGTGTGTGTGTCTCTCTGTGTGTGTGTGTAGTGTGCGTGCGCGCGCGCGCACGTGTGTATATGTATGAGTACATACATACAATTTAGGATAAATAAATATAAATATAAATAATGATAGGATAAATATTATAAATGAAAATATAATATGCTTGTCGTCTAGATTATAGACCTAATAATCAGTTTAAAATTGTGAAGTTTAGAAATTTTATACACGCACACACACATTTCCTTATAATTTTGTTATTATTATTGCAGATTTATGATCGTTTTAGTCATTATATTATTAATATAAAAAAAGAAATGTGAATTGTAAATAATTATTATAAAAAAATTATGTGTAATGCAGTTCTTATTTAAATTTTTTTATATTTAATCGCCAAAAGATAATCTTATTCTTCGCTGGCGCACGCGTGCGCATGTCAACGGGTCAATGTATTTCAACTTAACGCAATTACCTGATGATGGCAAAATTTTATGGTAAGAAAAAAAATCTGACCGGCCTATTTTAGGTCTATCCAAGGTGCACTGCCTTGAGATCTCGTGTCACTCTTCACAGTGGACCCTCTCCATTAGAATTTCCAATAAAGCTGTTGCAGGTGTAAAAAACGTATCAAGACCCCTATGAATCATGTGTCGCAAAGCGGAGCCGCCAAGACACGTGTATCTGTAATGCTTTCTGTTAGTAATTCGCGGGATGGTTTATGCACCCGTTCGTCTGTTCCCTCTACTTCTCGTTCTACCCCGCTATAATCTACCATCCCATCATCTATCCAATGTCGACGGTTTGATGACTTCGCCAAAGCAATTATTATTATCATTGAAATTAAGTTTCAATCGTATATATAAAGAATGATTCAAGTCATCTGTAAATATTCAACCTCCGGCCAATTGCGAATCAATGGTATGACGTCATAAATAAATAATAAATTGAAGGGAGAGAGAGAGGGAGAGAAAGAGAGAGAGAGAGAGAGAGAGAGAGAGAGAGAGAGAGAGAATTCTAGTTAGCAATTCTAGTTGAGTGATATAATCACTGCGTTACTTTATATCAATGTGACGCATTGGTTTATTGAGGCTTTCCGTGTGGAAGACCTTTCCGTCGGAGAGCCCTATAATCAGTATCATCATCCATTTGACATGTACGAATTTTACAGATCACCATCAAATTAATTATAACTATCACGTTAAGATTGGATTTTCCGAAGTATTGTAACCGGTTTAAAAGTAGTTTTGAGTTAATGCGCTATATGAACTGATAAGTCGTTGTACTTCTAATATAGAGAGATGTAAATTATATCTTTAATTTTCATATAAACTAAAAAATGTTAAGAAATAATTGTTCATGGTTAGAGATTAGATTAATAAAAAAGTAATAGAAATTTTCGCTATTTTTAAAATGATCATTGTAAAAATGTGTTTAATACTAATTAAATTATAATTGATAAATTACATATTTCTATAGTTTCAAACTTTATGTTTTACGAATATAGTGTTTTATCAAATACTCAAATATTTTTATTACTTTTGGATCAATAACATAATAATGATAATATTTTAAAATAAAATATACCTATGCAATGCTATATAACTGTACACACACATTTATATGTGTGTGTAATATGTATTGTATAACTTGTATATATAATTATTTATTACATTAAAAATTATATTTATTTTATTATAAACATATAATATAACTAAAAATATCTTGTTTTTGTAAATTAAAACAAATAACATAATTGTGCTATTTATATGTTATAAATAATTAATATAAACTTACAAAATTTATATATTTATTTACACTAAAAAAATAACTATTTAAATTATTAAAGCATTTTTGAATATAATTAATTTATTTTGGATATTTAAATATTTTGGGTAATATATGTATGCCTGAAATCTCCTATTAAAAGTATGTAACAGGTTATGAATTTACGAATGAAATAAAATGCAAAATATTTTGTAACATTTTTCCAGAAAAAAAGTACACTTTTTATAAATTAAGATCTGTATGAAAATGTAAATAAATTTAGAATAAAGATTTTAATTATATACGTATATTTTTATATTATGTTAAACTTCCGCACTGCACGCAAAAACAAATTTTACGCAAGAGGATTGGCAGAGAAAAAAATATATTCAATTCGAGGTTCACAGCTAAGACGCGTTGCACAAAAACCAATACGTATCCGCGTGCCGGCCATGATGGATTGTTGGAGCTATGGGAAACTATCTGTCAAGCACAATATCGACCCTCGCCCTCTCTGTCCAACCCCTGCAAACTCAGGGTTCACTCTCGTTGCCGCCGTCCCTCCTGGGGGTGCGTTCTGCAATGTAGGTTTACCTACACATTGCCATACAAACCTTTCTCAGCCCCCTGTTTCCATCCTCTTCCCCTTCTTTTTCCGTTTTTGCCTAAATCTTCGACCATTTCGCGAACAACCTATCTCCTCTTTCATAGATTTTATTTGCCTGAAGATGCCTGAAGAATAACTTAATATATGCACATATATATATATTTTATTTTTATTCTGCTTTATACATATGTCTTTTTACATGAAGATACAAGTGATTAGTTACTAAAATATTAACAAAAATATATGATGTCTTAAAGTAATAGTTAAATATATTATAATTTTCTAATATACAAATCTTAAAAAAATACTGTCTTTACATTTTTAACTCTTACAGAATATGAATACCTTATATATCTTATATACATAAAATTAATATATAATATGTATGTTTATATACATTTTTTTATTCTAGATACAAGAGATGCATGTTTAATATTTTTATTTAATTATAATATTATCAATAAACATTACGATCACAATATTTATAATTAATTACATTTATTTTAGATTTGTCGGAGGTAAAAAAGATACATAATTTATAAGTATTTATATAATATTGTATCAATTATAATTATAATTTCTTAAAATAATTGTAAAATAAATAGTATAAATAAAAAATAATTATTTTTATATTTTAAACAGGATCTTAATTCTCTTTTTAGCATTTTTTTAAGTTACAAAATAATTTATGTTTGATAGATTAATTTTTTTACCTTAATAAATCGAGCAATAAATAAATAAAAAATTATTAATGTAATCTTTTACATTTATATTGTGTCACAAAAATAAATTAATGAATTATAATGAATTAATAAATTTATTTGAGTCCAGTGTCAATGTAAAACGTAAACGTCAATATAAACGATAAATATAGAAGAATAATAATGTTAACTTAACTTTATAATAAAATGTTTAATATAATATGTGTTTTTTTATTTTTTTACCTGTAAAGTATTATAAATAAATAATTAAGTATAAAAATGCAAAATATAAAAAAAAAGACACCAAATTTGAAACACCACTTTGTTTTTGGACAACATTTCTTAAATAATGATTAGAAACTCTTTTAAAAACACAAATTTAAATTTGAAAGTATCTTCTATCTATGAAATAATATAGCAATTTTTATAATACTGTTTCATATTTTTTAAATAATTAATGTTTTCATATCAAAAAGCACATCTGACGAAATAGGTGCCTAATTTGGAATCCGTATACAATCGAAATATTAATTTTGTATTTTATTGACTTATATATCTTACCTAAATTATGTAGTTCTACAGATTCTATGTTATTCTATTAGGTTCGCCTAAGAAGCATATTTTTTAATAGGCATGCTTTTTCGACTCGTCTATTGTCTCTTTATGTAAATTGTGAAATCTTGTCTTGAAACATTTAAGTTATTATATATGTATATAGATTATATATTAAAGTTACGGTCGCGGCCTAGCTATACTACAGTCACGCGTAACAGTTGTTATCATTAGACTTCTGATCTCACAGAGTGTTCCAATTTACGCACACATAGCAACTTTAAGTTTAAAACTGTACTACAAAATATACATAAGAGAGAAAAATAAAAAGAAACATTTTTAGGAACTTAAAAACATGTGAAATGATGTTATCGATAATACATTCACTATTGTTTAAATTGTGCAATTTGCAAAAGAAAATCGTGCAAATAAAACTCTTGCTTTTGTCGAATTTATTTTTAGCAGATTTTATATAGAGAAGGGCATGGTTGTATAAAATATTGGTTCTTATTTCTTTAATTAACCAAGTGAATCATGTTTTTATCGGTATTCATACGGTGCGATGTTTAGTTTATAAGAAATAAGGGGGTTCCAATTTAGGAAATTGTTGCAAATTTGGTATCTTTTTTCTATTAATTGTAAGTATAAAATTACTTCAATTCCTTTGTCTACAATTTTTTAAGCTATGAAACATAAAAAGATATAAAAAGTATCTGGCACAAATGTCTTAAAGAATATATAAGATGTAATATTAATATTTATATTCTTTGAAGGTCTTAAATGTTCTGTCATAAGTTTTATTGTTTATTCTTGATGATATTACCTAAAATTTTAATTTATGTGTTGTATTTATCAGAATTAAATTATTAAGCATAAACTATTTTATACAATTTAAAGAATACTAGAAAAAGTATAAAAATTATATTGTATTAAAATTTTATACATTTATATTGAATAAACGTATAAAAATTTTATTACATTATTTTATTAAAATGTTTAAATATTATCTTTGGTTATTTGAAGTTTAATTTACAATTATTCAGCCGTTTAAATATATATTTAATTTGGTAGAGAAATAAACTTCAATTAAAATTATATGTAATAAATTAAAATATATATAGTGTTTTACACAATAAAATTGTAGAATTTGAGAAATTTTTATATTTATAACTTCTCAGTCAGAAAATATTAGTAAATTTTATATACACAAATATTAATAAATTTTAATAATTAATTCTATTAATAATATAATAAATTTATTTATAATAAATTTTATAAAATTTTTTGTAACTATTTTTTACATTTTGATTAAATTACTGAAATTGATTTATTTGTTTATTTTTATTTATGAATTTATTTGTATTACTTAATTTAATAACTCTTTTTTATAACGTAACACATAAAAGTCACATTACAAAAGTTTTCTTTTATTATTAGACTATAAAATCTATACTGTCAACTTATAGCCGATGAAACTTAATGTCCACACTCACTTGTAATGTCTCATTATTTATTTTTTTAAAACACTGTATGTTAAAATTGAAGAAAAAAAATTTTTGCATTAAAAAACACTAAAAACGTTAAAAAATAAGAATAAAAGAAGAACACTCATTCACGCACGCTTATGCTTTCAACCATCTTGTTTCGTGTGAACAGCGCAGCTGCATACCTATCCTCCCCACTCTATCTAGTCATCCCCTAAATTCTAACGTTCTAAGCTTGTCAAATGGCTTCAAGTTAACACTGCTTATAACACGCTGTATAAATATACACAAATGCTTTCTTTTATAATTATGTGTATGATATAAACATTTTTTACAAATTTATTATGGAAGACTGTGAAAATAATAAAAGATAATATTTAAATTGTATAAGTTGTAAGTTTAATAAATGGTACTTACATTTATAAATGTAAGTTTTAATTTTTAATTTTCTTTCCTGTTTCGTAGACACAAAACAATGTGTATGTGTTCTCTCTCTCTCTCTCTCTCTCTCTCTCTCTCTGTCCCTCTCTTGCTCTTTAAACACACAGACACAAGCTTTATACATATATATGTATATATAAAGTTTTATATGTGTGTATATATTTATATATGTATGCCATTGCATAATTATTGTTGTGTGCAATATTAGAATATGTAGTCAAAGAAAGATATTATTCAATATAAAATGTTGTAAACAACTATGTAAATAATTATTACATAAACAACTATGTAAATAATTATTATTACAAATTAATTTTACTTTATATGTATCCTTATGAAATGTTAATAAAGTTAACTTAGAAAAAAATACAAATCTAGAAAATGTTAACAATGTTTTGACTAACAACATGTGCATACGTGCGTGAGTGCGTGCGTGAGTGCGTGCGTGAGTGCGTGCGCGTGTGAGTATGAATACTATCATTAATCAGATTGTATATGAATTTTGCTATGTATGTCAAAATATTTTTGGATGACGTTGCAATATTCATGGGCAAAATCTACTATCGAAACGCAAAGTTAGGAAAAGAATGTTCAGAAGAAAATGCGATGTGAACGGCCGAGCTTTCGTGTACCTGAGCTATAGGATGCTCGTTGTTTAGCTCGGCCATAAATCATAGTGGTTGCAAGGTCAGCTGCCCCGATCTCGGCCGTGGCGGCATTCTCTCTTTACAAACCAGCGTGAAGGACCAACTTTGTCCTGAGTTTGCTATAAGTTTGTTTCTTAAAACTATTTCGATTAATTTTAAAACGCCGATGTAGGTCTGATCTGAATGACGAGGCTAGGTAGATTAACATTCATCACATACACTTGTTAAGTTGTATATGTATATTTGCATTAAGTTTAATTAATATGCAAATAATTATAATTATCATTATAATATTAATTTTAATATCAATGTGCAAGATATTTAAAAATAATTAGATCATCCAAAAATATATCGACGTTTCTTAATTTTTTTCTTTACATTTCTTAATATCTTAATGATGGAAAGTATTAAAATTTCAGTATTAATGTTTTAATAACAAATACTACTTATTAAAGAATATAAATAAAAATTAATTAAAAATTTCACTTTTTGAAATATTTTCTAACAAACTTTACTCTCTGCAATATCTTTTGATGTTGTAGAACAATTGTAAATGGTATCAAAATCAGCAAATGAATACTGTCTTGCCATTGTATTTTCGTAATCATAAGTATTTTGAAAATTATTTAAATAATGCATTGGTGACATATTTTGATGATTATGTAAATGCAATTGTTGTTTGTAATATTGTTGTTGCGATTGTAATTGCACCTGTTCCTCTGGATTCAGTAAGTCTTGTCTTCCGTGACACATTATTTGGGTATTGGATTTTGGCATGACTGGTTCCGATGTTGTTGATGTGGTTGTGGTTAAGGAAGAGTCTTTTGATAACAAACTTTTTTCCTTTTTCTTCTTCATTCGTCGATTTTGAAACCAAATCTTAATTTGACGCTCAGTCAAAGCAATCTTCGTAGATAGTTCTTGACGTTGATTTCTTCCAATATATGGACATAAATGAAATTCTTTTTCCAGTTCCAATGTTTGGAATTTTGAATAGGTTTCTCTCTTGCGTTTGATTCCATCCTTTTGATTAGCTGTAATCAATAATTTTCTTATTAATAAACGATACATTATAATACATTAAAAGTTAATTTAGTAAATTTAAGAATTTACAGATTTTCTATTTATTTGATAAAACCATTATAACAATTAATACAATTAAATATGTATTATTTTTTATTACATAATGTATACCATCATGTATAGTTAATTATTTGTTAACATAACATGTAACTGTATATGAAATTAATTTGCAGGCGGCGAATTCTAGATTCGATCCTGATTATTTCATATATATCTTAATTTTATATAAAATAAATGGCTAACTAAAAACTGTCAGATATAATTACTTGTTAAAAATATTATAAATAATGTTAAATTATATGTGTGAAGTATTTATTAGTTAGCTATAAAAGATATAATGTGAATAAAAATGTCACATGTTTATTTGAATAATTCTTTAATTACTATTATATATATGTACATATACGTAATTCTACTATGATATATTAATTAAAATAACTAACCTTCCATCTTGTGAAGCCAATCTACAGTTATTTTATGTGCATAATGGACGTTGGAAGATTGACGTTTTGTAGTGCTACTTTCGTCAGACATTTTAATATACTTCTTTTGTTTTATGTTGTTTAAATTATAATTATTATAATTATTATTATTACTAATATTATTATTATTATTACTAATATAGTTACACATATTGTTACGCGATTGTTGTTGTATATCAAATATGGCTTGTTGCTTTGGTTTGTTCTGTTCACATTGCGTTGAAATATTGGACGGGCCAGGTTGAAGTAAAGCGTAACAATGCGATTGCACAATATATTCTTCGGTAGGTACGTAATTTTGCGATTGCACAGTGTGTTCTCCGGTGTGTGTGTAATTTTGCGATTGCACAATATGTTGTTCAGTGCGTGTATAATTTTTGTAATATTTATTGTATTCTTGTGATTGATATTGACTTGTGGGTGGATTCAATTGGTCCAAAATTTCCTGACATTCCTTCAGTTTAGTACAGTTTTCAGAAGAAAATAAATTATGCGAAACAATCGGACTGTTTGGTGCTGTTTGTTCTAGGTAAAGGATCATATCTGCGCTTTTGTGTAAACAGGTATATGCTGAATAATTTTGTTTCGCTATTTTCGTGCCATTTTGTAGAGCATCCTTCAATAAACTGGATTGAATTGAAGACATGTTGTATTTCTCAGGTAGCCGCGCCATCGAACATTCTAACGGGTAGCTTGATGATATATTCATTTGGCTACTCTGACAGTTATTTGGCCTCATATCCATATTACTATGATTCCATATCATATTATTACAAACTTATGTTTAGTTTATTATCACACACAGTCACTTCAAATAACTATATACAAATTGATTACATTATTGCGCGGTCAATCAACTGGCTATAAATTTACGTAAAATGTCGAATTTTCGCACTCGTATACGAATATAAGACATCACAACTCAACATAGCAGAACGTTCTTGATCGTTTCTGAGTATGAAATCAGAGCTTACAGTTGTAAGGCTAACGAAGTTACTGTGCTGTGAATTCCACATAGACTGCTTTTCCAATATTCTTCAAGGGTATCTTTTGGTATAATGGGAAGAGGGGGAAGAGAGGGAAGGGGAAAGCTTTCCTATTGAAAATCCTAACAGAGTTATTGGCACAGTATGTGACCAGAGGTCTTCGGAAAAGTGGAGGGGATGTGCCCTTAGCGAAATTTTCTATAGGCGCCTTTTGCTAAACCGAGGTACCGCAGGGGGGGCTCTGTCTTTGTCAGCTGCTCTCCATTCACTCTAAGGCCACCCCCGATATACATTCGATTTTTGATCTGCTGTTCGTGCCGCAGTCCCCTCCCACTATTAACACTACTGGCACAAACCCCATGCGATTTTCCCCCTTCTCTTTTCAACCCGACCTCACACAATACGCACCACCATGTGTACGTTACTACGGGGTATCTTTGCTACAAAATTGTTGACCATTTAATTCCTAATATAAATTTATTTGTAAAAGCAATATATTAAAACTATCATAATAAATTTAATTACGCAAGTTAAAGGAAAAATAAATGTTATTTTATTTGTTATTATTACAATTAATTAAGAACAGCAATGAGATATATTAATAATTATATAAAATATGACAACAATGCAATAAAAAACGATAAAACGTATATAATTTAAGAATAACGGAAGTTAATTTCTTTAAAAATTGATTAATGATTAATGGTTTTAAGTTCTTTTCTTTATTTTTTTTCTATTTAATGAATTCTAAAAAACATTAAACTTTTTTTTCAATTTTTATACTTTGTAATTTATTAAATTTTGTTTTTTAAGGAAAGATAAATAAAAACAAATAATGGAAAATTAAAATAATAAATTCCTTCTCAAGCGTCTTTTTTTCCTTCCTAATTTTTTTTTTTTAAATCTGGCTGATTACTTTTGTTATTAGTTTCTTATTAAGTAAGAATAGAATTAAATAAAAGTATATGTTTCTATTTATTGTGTGTATGTGTGTGTGTGTGTGTGTGTGTGTGTGTGTGTGTGTGTGTGTGTGTGTGTGTGTGTGTGTGTGGCTGGCGTATTAATTGGACAAAGTCGCAGAATAATCCATTCTCTTAGTACTACCAGTAAACATATTTACACGGTAATTTCCGTCGGGTAACTAACTGTTATCGATCACAAAAGAGAGCTAAGAGATGATCTTAAGTGAGACATAGTGATTAAACATGATGGACAAGGCGTCAACGATAGAGAGAGCTAGGGTTAAAAGAAAACAATTATCCTTAACAGAAGATAATTGACGGCCTTGCGGACAAACTATTAATAGTAAAACACGACCAAAAAAATGATTGATAGATGGGTTCAAAATGGTGACCAATCCTACGGGCGGAGATTCTAAACGGCTGATCGGGCCGATTCAAACGGACACGCGTCTGCATGCGTGCACACGCGCGCGCATACACACACACACGCGCGCGCGCGCGCGTGCGCATGTATATTCACGCGTGCGTAGCCAAATTTAGGTATATATGGTGAATCAAACGATGTTAGAAGAATGCTTCCACGCTCTCACGCGTGTGGATGTGAAATGCATTTTATGTTAGCTGACTGGCATGATAGCAATAAATAATAATCCTCGACGGGCGATACTTGTGGGAAGGGTCGAGGGTTCCGGAGTTGGGAGCATTTCGTTAATGATTTTTGCTACTGACTTTATTTGCGCAGGGTTGTATCGTTAACGTACAATATTACACTCTGGAAAAGAAATTTCTTTTGCGTTCTAAAAATTAAAAAAAAGCCTAATTATGCACACCGCATGTTAATAATTATTTAACTTCTCTCAATAGTTTTAAACAACTGCAATTATTTATTCTTTTGTTTATACGAGTGTATATTTAATTCTACATTTTTTTATTTTAGAAAAGATTACTTACTATGTCGTTTTACTACTGTACGGTGACATTTGTTTATGATTAATAAGTCATTAAGTTAACTAATAAAAGATTGTAAGTAATGTTTAGATTAAAATATTTTTAAAAAATTTGTTTTACAATTTTTTTAAATAATAACATTAAATTGTAATTAGTGTTATATAGTATATGTTTTTCTTTAATTCAACAAAAAATGTCTTTAATTTTTTTCAAATACTTTTTAAGCAAAATAATAGAAAACACAATGTCTTTGAAGTTTTGTTTTAGTAAATACACATAGAATCTAGAATAAAATTGAAAGAGAGACAGAGAGAGAGAGAGAGAGAGAGAGAGAGAGAGAGAGAGAGAGAGAGAGAGAGAGAGAGAGAGAAAGAGAAAGAGAAAAAGAAAGAGAAAGAAAAAGAGAAAGAAAAAGAGAAAGAGAAAGAAAAAGAGAGGGTCACTATTTTCATGAAATTTTTAAATAGCAATAAATTATAGAGTTGTTTCTAAGAAAAACAACTGTAACTGAGTAGAAGAATGAATACATTGAAATATTGCTGCAACTTTCACTTTTTTCCAACAATTAAACAAAGAAGAATGCTATTTTTCAGTCAAGACTGATATAGTGTCTCATATTTTTGTGTGAACTTTTACAATTTGTAGTTTATGCACTTTTATTTTTTTCTACCGTCTTGTCATCTATGTACAAGTCTGCAAGTAATTAAATTGATAAGTTATAAAATAGGCACGCTACTAATAATAAATTATAAGAATCTAGTGAAAAGTTATATGATTTGAAATGGACCACTTTTTAATCTTTAAATCGCTATATGTTACAAAAATATTACGTACAAAAATTTAATTTACGGAAACCGTACAAAATATGAAATATATATTAGACATACAAAATACATTTATATTTAATAATTAGTCAATGTAGCAGATTGTGTAGGTTCACGTTGTTAAAACGACGTAACATCTCATAGAGTAACATATGTGCCCATATAATCCCTATTCTGTGCCATGTGAGCGAAACTCGAAATAAAGAATTTTCGCAAAACCAGAGAGGGAGAGAAAAGAGAGAGGGAAATAAGGAGAGAGAAAGATATTTATAGCCATTTGGGAAAATTGGAAGAATCGAAATGAAGCCAGACGGTATCCATTGTTACTACATTTTATGAAAAGCAATTATTTTGTTATTTAGAGTATTTTATTAAAATTAAATGTATATATCTTAAGAAAAACATTAATAGAGTTAAATAACTTTATTTAATAATATTAAATCTAATTTCTTTATTATAAACCTTTAATTACGTTAGAAAAAAGACAGTATTTTACATACTTCTTCGTGTATAATTTTCCTTCCTTCGACTAGTAACTTCTAAAAAGTTGAATGATAGACCATGCTGAAATATGTTGGGACAGAACGTGCCTTTTCAGGCAAAAAATAGAAACTTTCCAATAGTTGCCCAACCTTGAACGTTCTTCGTAATTTTACGCAAAGGATGCCGAAAAATCTAGGAAGAAATATGTCTTTGTGTCTTCTGCTCTGTTATTCACACAGTTCTCCAAGAAAAATCTCGGAAATAGCAAAGAATACCTGATAAAATTATTTTGTCAAAAATGTTCAAAGTGTTATGACAAGAAATAATTAAAAATAATTCTATTGTTAAATTATATATAAATAAATTGTAAGAATTTGGTGATATTTGTTTTTTACGAAATGTTTAGTCAAGGCGTAAAAAAACATCAAATCAAGTGTGTAAGAACAGGATAATACAGATATTTTATGAAATATCTATACATATAGTTACATAATATATTTTCTATTATATATTTTGAAAAGCTATTTTTTATAAAAAATGATTTATTTTATAGCAATAAGTTTTTGTTACTTAATTCTTACAATATTATATACATATGTATGTTTTTTGAAAGTATCACACATTTTAATGTAGAAGAAATATAAAGATCTCAGGTTATCATGAGCATAAATTTTATGGCTCAAGAATACTTAGGACTTATTTTTTGTTTATCACAAAAAACGAGAAAACAAAATTATACCTCATAAAGTATTGAAAATGCAAATTATAAGCGCCTAATTTTTCAGATTTTACAGCGTACACTTGTATCGCTTAGTTCATTTCTACTAATGGAGATTAACTTTAATCTTGGTTTAACTTGCGTTTTATCTTTTTCTAATTTTTGAGATTAGAATAAGATAACAAGTAAGTTAATCAAAAATTATCTAATTTGGTAAATACAGCCTTGGTGTCCTAAAGGTTTTTGTACCGAAGAGTCCCGGAGAGCTGGTTAATCGAGAGTGGCTTTCAATAAAGAAAGAAATATTCGTGTCAGATATATTTTTAAAAATCTCATATATGAAGTGTACTTTGAAGAAGGGAGGGATTTATCGATCCAGCGTTTGTTTGCGTAACGTGTTTACTTCTCGCCGCGAATATCTTCCCTCCTCGCTACTCGGTCTGCTCGGTCGGGGCACCCTCGTGCCGAGCCGAACTCAGCGGGGATGGATCCGCAGTGGTACGAGGGAGGAAGGAGAGCGGGAGCGGGGGGGAGTAGGACGTTGGAAATATCATTTATCACGGCCAGGACTGTCAATCTCCGCCGCATTGATACGATGATAGTCCACCGACGTCACGATGCTTCGCTAGCTGTTCATCCGCCGTAGAATCGTCGACGTTTCTCATCGCGGCGTGCGTAGGATGCTCCGTCATAACGTTGTAAATTAAAGCGACACACGCTTGATCATTGGTATACGTGACGTTAACCTATTACATGTACATTAGCATAATTTTAATCGATAATTTATATCGCGGAGAAATCCATGAATTAGATTATACGTAGGAAATGAAAAAAATAAAACCGGATTTGTTTGCAATCAGTTATAAATGATACAACAGATCTTGAATTCAAATGACTTACCTACGACACTTGCTATTAATCTTTGAATACTTGCAAAACAGTAAACTTTATATTGACCTTTTATTGCAGCCACATTAACCTTTATTGTGCACAAATATATTCTTTGCCGGTTACCGTACTTTTCACTGTTTCTGGTCGATGAACAACAGTAGATCCATTTTAAAACGGGATAGTATATCGGGTGGCGAAAGTTAATGAGACTTTCGCGTGTACCGGAAACCAGTGGATTCTTCTGCTGCTGGGGAAGACAACTTCCACCCTCTCCTGTAAGCTGCGTATCGTGTGTAACGGCCACTCCCAAATTTTGCACGCACATTAAATACTTCATGCATTCAAGAAACTGCCATCTGACCGCCAAAAAATAATTTCACACGATTAAGATACTGATAATAATCTAATTACGATATTTAATTTTATTTTGTCAATATTTTCGGAACTCTTTACAAAAGATATTATCTTATTGTGTATAACAATATATTGTCTATAACAAACGAATCGACTATTGAGCCAAATACGTGGAAAAAAAGAATATAAAAAAAAATACTTTTATTTAAAAAATGTTAAAAATTGATATATAAGATTATATAACGTTAAATAGATGTAATGTGTTTATATAAAGAAATTGTATATAATTTCAACAAAAAGAATGTATTTTTATTCTTTAATAATAATTTTTATGAGTTGAGAAGAAAAAATATCTGATGAAAAATAATATCTTTAACTCAAGAATTAGAATTTTTTAATACTATTATTATCAAAATAACTGTGTATATGTTGTAATCTTTAAATAACTATTACAATATTAAAATAAAATATAATATTATGCTGAAATTTAATGTTATTGAATTCTTCAAACAAGATTAATTATATATATATCAAGATTATTATTGTTTCTTAATTAAGCAAGAACACAATTTCTTGTTTATATATAAAACAAAAATTGCCAAATAAAATATATTGAATATGATTTGCGTTAATGTTTAATATTATTTTTTCTGTGTAATATTATAAATGTTTTAGAATTTGATGACAAAGTATAATCTCTATTAAAACAATTGCTATAAATATGTTATATCAAAATAATTATCCAAAAATAATATTTATCACAATTTTATTTTTACCTTATGCTATTTATAACATTTTATCCACCGTTTTATGTGGCGTTTAAAGTTTCGTGTCAGAAAACTGCAGCGTAAATGAATGCAAAAATAACGCCTAAGGGAATATATGATGTAAGCGCGTTGGAAAAACCATTACATAAACCATACGCTTGAACGACCGGATATGGTCACTGAAGAATAATAGTGATCATTGATCGATATTTTTACACGAAATATATTCTCGTTAAATAAAGTCATTTTGACGTGCGCTCGCGGGATCAACTGTATCTAGATTGTCGTGACTTAGTACTTCAAGGTTGACGAAACATTCTATTAAACTTACTTACCTATGCCTGCGTTCGTAATTATCATTACACAGCTCGCTTACCTGAGCACCAAACGCTTGTTAACGGGGGCCCGATCAATCGGCGCGGACAGTCGCTCCGGGCTAAAATCCTGCGGGATCGACAAAACGATTTAATTGATCTGAATAAAACCCGCGCGCCAGGAAAGTCCTGGCTGCAACAGCTAGACGATGGCGTTCAATGTACCATTAGGTAGTTATTGCGATCACCGGGTGGAATGGCGTAGGTTGTACCGGCACGCCGACTACACCGGCTCGCACACGCGCGCGCAAATACGCATGTAGGTATACGCGGGTAAGCCATCGTTGGCTTCATTCACGTCAGATGTGAGGCGACCACGTCATTTATCTGCCAGCCAGTCGGGCTAACGATGCATTGCCGGTTTGTTGGCCGAAGTCATGGCATTACCATACAGACACCGCGAATGCATTCGTACGAAATGCAGATGCAAGTTCTTGAGGGTTGAAATAAGCGGTTTGCGCGAGCGGTACCGGCATTTAGCGAGTTATCATCACCGAACGGGCTCATTAACATCCCAATTCACGCATTCGGCTACGCGTTATACGACGATATACGACGTACGAGCTGTTCGATATTTACGTCCGAGATTAAGGCCGATTGACACCGGCCGCTCGTGACCGTTGTGACGTTCGTTATTATTACGCGTCTTCGTCGCGGTCATTACATATAATTATCCGATTATTTGTAGTCATATGTTATCGAGAAAAATAGTTTTACAAGACAATAAACATTGTCGGCATTGGTCGACAAATACGCGATAATTATAATCGGTTATTGACTGCAAAAAAAGCGTTACTTGTTTCATGCGATATAACATCAATGACACGACATTTGCTAAGACGAATGACGCATACGAACAAAAGTGGCACGATTATAAATCCAGACATGCATTATTGTTGTATCATTATACTCTGTTAAGGACACACATCCAATGCTAACATGTGCACAGATCTATACATCTATGTGTGGTTATCTCACGCCAGTTTACAATCACTTTTATTAAGTGTTCCAAGATAGCAAATTTTACAATGCTATCTGTTTGTCCGTTCATTTAAAAGATTTTTCAGAAAAAGGTTAATTTTTTCTAACTTTGATTTCGTCAAAAATACCTAAGAATCTTAGCTTTACCAAAAGAGTTTTACCATATAAATCAAATCAGCTGATATATAAAGATTAATGATACCTTTCTATCAAGTCTTTTTTTTTCAATTACAACAATTTTTAGCTGAATTAATTATTAATGCCCGTTATAAAGAATTTATTTAAATATTAAATAAACTCTAATATTTTAAATATTACATATAAATGTATATAATATATTATATATATTATATATTACATATAAATGTATATAATATATTATATGTATACAGCTAAATAAGTATACTGCTGGATCTACATATTTAATATCTTCTAATTTTTTGAAATGTATATATCGTTAAGTTTATGTAATTAAATATTAAAGACCAAAAGAGAGAAAATAGATAAATTATTACAAAATATTATTACTAATGTGAATGTATTAGAAAATATTTATACAAAGAACCAATAATTTTAAGAAATAACAATATTTTTGATATATAAAAAAATTTTCAAGTGTTTTATTCCTAATTTTTTAAAATAATTTTTTTCAATTTTATTTCACATTAATAAATACTTAATTTAACTGACGTAAAACCGGCGACAAAAAAGTTATATGATTATCAGTACTTGCATCGTGCATCTGTGCGGTGTCCATGAAGGTAATTAGACAGTTCCTGCCGAAGTCATTTATTATTACTCAGAGACAGTAAAAGAAGAATGACCCTATGTTGCTATTGCATGTGTAAAAAATTAAGAGGACCACCGTTGTCAAATCCGTTGTTATACAACTACTTTCACACTAAAGAGTTTGCCATTTGTAATTTATTTGAAATGTGATGCAAATAAATATTATACCTGTATAAAAAACCGTATATCAGATGCAATATTGTTTATTACCTATAAATTGTTTGCTGTTGTAAAAGAGACCGAGAAATCTGTCGTAGAGTATAGGCTGAAAAAGAATTAGACGTTAACGCTCGTGTGGAGAGGAGGGGGAAGGGGTACCTATAGCGGAGGGCTCGGTTACGTCCAAATAGAAATTCAATTGATCTTGTCCGGTAGTGTCAGGTAATCCATCTTGTTCCTTCCGCCATGTCTGGAGCCGTGTCTAAGTTGGACTGTGAGGAGGTTTCCGCGTTTCTCTTTCTCGTTCTCCACTTTTCGGTTGCTGCGACGTTCCGTCGGCTATACGATTCCCGTCCGTCGCCATAGAAAAAAGAGGACAGCTGTCCAGCCGACCGCCAAACTACCCATTAATTACGATCCTGGACACACTCACACTTATCCATTTGTTTGTCTTTCCATCTCGTTCCCCCCGCGGTTTTCTCAGTTACCACCACCCGTTGTGAATAAAAATCGCTCTGCCAAACTACAAGTCAAGCCCTGGTCCCTTCGTCCCGTGTGCCCTGAGTACTTCCGCATTCTTTTTTCGGGCTGCGACCGAGCGGCGCGATGAGTGAATTTTTGCGCCGGGATAGCCACTGTACAATTATTGCGCATCATTGTGCAACGAGGAAATTGGCCCCCGGTTTCCATTTAATATTCACGGTGACTAAGTTCGCGATTTGCATTCATCTGCCGATCGTGACGGCGCGGCGTGCACTTGCGTCCGAAACAAGTGCTCTGTTTCGCAAGATAACAATGATTACCCCCCTTTCAGATCGCCGATTTTATCCTTCTCGCGAGATCGAAACGAGGCAGCGCAACGATCGCAACTACGATAAGCTACCAACTATCGGCGCGAGCTGTTCATGCGCGTGCTTGTACGGGATGGGCTAATTGGTAATACAACTTTATTACTCTCCGTTAAGTAATGACGGTCTGTGTTAAGTATGCCCGGTCCGAAGGGCATGGAAGGGAATACGTATCGATACCGGATCGAGATATAAAGACGCGCTTGTACGAGAGATAAGCCATTGTAAAGTATAAAGTACGGGGAGTGCATCCTTTAATAAGGCGATAAGGGTCACCTACCAAACGATTTCTGACTGCCTTGAGCGAGTCTCAAGTCGGTGATCTAGCGCGAATCGGTGATCGGGGAGCAAACTGGAAATCTTCGGGACGCCTACATCCGCTAGTCGGATATACGCCGCGTTGCGTGCAAATTATTTTAATAATAATATTACATTGAAAAGAGAAAGATTCGTTCCAAGATTCATATATTATGTTTAAATTTTAATATTTCGCACAGAGATGCTTGAAGTGGATATATAATACGAGTAAGCATTAGGCTAGTTTAAATTAAATTAGCCAGAAATCAGCTGATGCCAATGAACCCGTCAAATCGGGGGTTTAGATGATTTACGAAATTCAGATGGACGGGAAAAGATCCGTACGTTCGCAGCTACTTGCGGATAATTAATAACGCTGAGATCAAAAGTGCGGCCATTGAATGTTCGCTCATTCACAAACGATCTCTCCGCCCAGATGAATGCGAACCAGATCGTTACAAGGGTATTCTACGGGCGTGCCACGTATGGGTGTCTTCAGGTCAATACTGGCGGTTTGGTGAATACAATTATTAATGCCATCATTAAGAGCATTTACCATTTTTTAATACCTGCGATCAGGAAGGAATATAATCCATTACTCAACCGTCGGTTGTTGGACGTCCGTTTTTTTACGCCCTTTTGGCCCGTTGCCAATAGAGTAGTAATGGAAAGTTGCATCCTTTTTTTGTATCGGCTATTTCATAAAGTTTATATTAAGCTTTGATGTCTGAATAACGTTTTTGTTAACGTTGTTTGCGAATTTCATCAGGAGGTTTCCAAAGTTTGTAAGTAAAATAAAACTCCACGTGTGTCTAATGTATAAATATATAGAAAAGTAGATGTGCAATAAATATTTAGTCTGTAAGATATGTCACTTTTATTTTTTACAAAAATTAATAATTAATAATTAAGCTTTTTTTCTATCATAAAATCGTTTAGATATTACATAAAAAAATATCCATAAAAACTTAAGCAACTAGATCGTTCTAGCCTCAAATATATTTTTTAATCGCAGTTAAGAGAGGGGAGTCACGAAGAAACAAAATATCCGACAGAGACACGTGTCAGCGTAATAAATCGTAAAGATGTCCGACATACGGGTTGTTTTAGATGGCAGATTCGAATATATGATTATGAATTGCACACGGATAGCGATTATGAAAATATTTATGTACCGTTAAAATTCTTTTCATCTAAAACTCTTTAACTCTTAAATTCTTAAAATATCAATTTCGCTTTGTTCAAATATAATTTAATTATCGATAAAAAGAAGTCTAAATATAAAGATATAAATTAGTAATACTAAAAATACGTTTGTCCACTACAAAATTTGTTAATAAAATTTTTATTTGTCGTAAAAATGTTACGCTGAATTATCATGACAATTTCTTATAAATTCTCTTGAATAAACTGTTTATAGACTTATAAATCCGTCTAATGTGGAAAAAATGTTTTTTTATGTCTATGAGATCTGTCCCACGTTTATGGAAATCACGTGCAACGAAACGCAATGACAGGCATTCGTAGCAGCATGAAAATGACTCCGCAACGCAGATCAAGGATGATATCTAAGGCGGGGAGAAGACTAGAGAAGCATCGTCGGGATTATATGGGGCGCGTCCACGTATACACTCTAAGCGCACTCAGAATATTTCCATCTCTTCCTGTCTCTTCCGATCTTCGCCTGCATCCATTCCCATCCTCTTTCCTTCTGCTATTTCTTTCTCCCCCCGTATGACGAGCGCGTCGCGCACAGTTTACATCCACACCTCCGACCGATTATTTGTTGCTTCCGTTCCGAAAGACTATTTTCAACCGACGACATTCGTATTCAAATCTGTTGTACGTTAAACGAAGCTGTCGAAAATGTAATACCTATTTTGTTCTTAAGAAGTACCTATCAGTTGTCGACAGAGACTAACAAATCGCATTATTTTTTAAAAGAGGCATATATTTATATTTTATTTTGCTTTTATATTAAGATCGTAGTAACTTTAATCCTTCAAAATGGAAACAGTTTTTGAAAGCATTTTTTAAGAGAAACATGGAAAAAAAACCATATCAAAAGACCAAAATTATCGTAATCATCCCTTTGTATTGCAAAATTTTCTTTCTTCATTTTCTTCATTTCACGCGTTTTAAACAAATATGTGTAATTAAATTTTTTGAGAAATTGCGAATATACATCTATTATTGCACGCTATAAATAATAGCTACATATAACTAGAAAGGAAGAGGTCGCACTTCCTATCTTCAAATTTTCATAGTTGAAAACCACACAGGCCTAGGTTCAAAAGAGTTAATAAACGTCTAAACGTTATAAACGTATATTTTTCTCTTCGAAATCTTAGAAAAATGTACCTTTGTGTAATTCGAATGTCCTTGTGTTTCATTCCGAGAATAATTTTGCGGCACGCGTGTTGCAGAGATAAAAAAAAAATAGCGTGAAAAAAGGGTTTGTTCCAGGTAGGCGGTCGTAGTTTCTTTAGCAACACGGTCGACTCTTCCTCTATACAGTTTTTCTAAAGCCGTAACGCGGCTTACAACTAGGGAGTTATGGCGCCGGCTGGTGGTACGCGAACAAGATTTGAGCTCGAAAGGGAGTTATCAGGCGACTTAATCGAACGATTAATGGTACGGCACGTGTAAAAGTCCTACCGAGACGAAGAAGCGCACGAAAGAGGAAAGGATAGGGACCAAGGGGGAAAGAATCAGCCAGTGATTCGGATCGGCCATGAAATCGCCTGTTAGATGCTGGATCTTAAACGTCGTTCTCCTGTACATTTAAATAAAATCCAGCGCTGAGTGATTAACTAATTATTTTGTGATCCAATGAGATCAATCGCTTTAATCACAACCCGTTCGGTCTGCGCACAAAATCCACTGTACTCTTCTCATAAGATAATATAAAAAACGGTATGTAGAAATGTTTAGTACATATTTCTATTGCTTCTATTAAGATGGATATCGCAGTTATAAAAGAATAGTGTCACGTATGTAGAGATATAAATTTTAGTATAAAATTATATGCAACAAATTTATTTCAAATTCAAAGGGGTATATATAGTTATGAAGCAAATATGTCTTTCAATCGATTTATGTGTCATCACACGAACAGCCGAAGTTTAAGATAACTGAAGATAAAGCTATCCAAACTTATGTCATGAGTCACATTAAAAAAATATAAATATGATTTCTCTTGAATTATTTGCAACTGGCAGGAAGCTTGCTTTTGGTACGTAACTTACAGCTGACTTTTAAAACCTGTTTACAAATACGATCTAATCCTCCCCGTCTCCGGATTGGAGAAATATCAGCGGTGATGGAACGATTCGAGACGCGTTAAATATTAAGCCGACCACGAGGCACACTCGAGGCTGCCTCATAATGAGGGCGTTTTCTGTATCTTGGAGATAAAACCTATGCATCTCTACTACTGATCAGGACCGCTCATTAGCGGTAGATTAATATGATCCGGTCGATGGAATGACCAAACAAATACACGGTAGCCATGTTCACGACAACGTCCCCATTCGTTTGGCTGCTTCAAGCGTTTGGATTTCAACACTTATGTACAGAGAGTAATCCAGCGTAAACCAGAGAGACTTCAATATGTGATAAATGTACACAGAAGAAAAAAAGTAATGTAGCCAATAACATATGTGATTGCGGGCTGCCAACTACATAAAGTACTCAATACAATAATATTTGCTATTAATGCAAGTACAATGTTGATACTGCAATAGCATATATTATTGTATAGAGTATATCTGTAGTTGGCAGCCCGCAACTACATACCTTATTGAATATATTAAAAGAAAGTAATATATACTTTATTGAATATATTACTTTCTTTTTCAGTGTAATAGAATTACCAATTTGAAATTGCATTAATAACAATTAGAGTACTTAATTACGAAAATGTCAACGAATTGAAAGATGTAACTAGGAAACGAAAGAAATGCAAGATGACCGGTCCGCACAAATATTTTCGAATTAATTGCTTGAGTTGAATCAAATATCATCATAAATCTCAGCAGTTACGCGTATTTTCTATCATCTTAATCTTTTAACTACGACAGCAGCATTACTTTACGGATCTCGGCAAAACCACATAAATATGTGAGACACATTTTTTACATTTTGTCGCGAGAGACGATCTGCAATAATATTGCAGCTCGTAGATTGAAAGTTACGAGGGAGTAAGTAAAGAAAACCGTAGCCTTACATGGAACTTCGCGCGAAATCAAGATCTCGGTTAAGGTGGGGACACGAGGGTAATGGCGTGTGCATTATTCTGATAAATCGCTCCGACTGGCGTCAATCCTGACTTCGAGCTGACTGGAAATCTTGCCCGGCAAAATCTATACCTACCTACACAGGATGCTTGAAGTCAAATCGTGGTATCATCGAACGAGTATGCCAGACGAAAAATATGTCGCGCGATTGACACCGTACGTTTTATCTCTGAAGAAAATTACATAAAATATCTTTATATCTTGTTTACACATAGTGACAAATGTACATATTATTATGTACAAATTATACTTAAGAGAACTCGTAGATAATGACTAATCCGACAATAATTTATTAGTACAAAAAAACTCATAACGTTTCGGCCAGACGCTTTCTGGCCCTTTTCAAGTGAATCTTATGTAAATTACAATAAATACATTGAATGTCTATCGAGTTAAATTCACAAACGAAAGATCAGTATTGTTTCGAGAGACATGTTAGAAAGCACGTCTGTACTCCGCAAGCTTTGTCAGTGGAAAAAGCCAAATTATATTTATACAAGAGAGGTGTAATTGGGACTATATTATAATAAACAGATTGTGTAAATTAAATATTTTTATAAAATAAATTTTTTCTTGAAACAAATTTAAAAATTCGGATAAACATAAAAATAAGAGTCAAAATTATGTACCTATAATAATATTGCACTTTACGTCGTAAGATAAAATTCTTGTAAAATTAGCGCAATGTAATGGTATTATTTATAGTTATTAAATTGATAATAATATAACTTAGTAATATTACAGTAAAATTTAATTTTTAACTCTTTTCAATATTATGTTTTACATTTAAACAGAATTATGTCTTAATATAAACTGTTTTATATATTTAAAAAATAATATAAATTTTTGTTCTTATTATTTAGATCATAAAAGAGATTTACAGCTTATTGCATAATATAATTTTAACGATATAACTATTACATTTGATTTATATTCCAGTACTTATAAGCCACATATTTATTACAATTACTGCATTGACGCTAATTACCAATTAACAGATAATAACCATAAAATTAATATTTTCGCGATAAGAAGCATCTTCCGTATTAATATATTAAACGAATATGTGTAAATAGTTAAGTGTATTAAACATAATTTTAAAAAGATAAAGATATTTAAGCAATTATTTCCTTTTAACTTAATTTATGATTTCTGTTAGCCTGAAACACATAGATGTTACTAGATTTAACAAATATAACGAATAGTAAATATCGCATATTTCATAAATTTAATATCATTCGACAGAATATATTTGAGAAGGTATCGATAAGCAAGTGACACGAATCTGCACCGTACCTGGAGACCTGAAAAGGGCCTTCTACCCTGACTGCCAAGATTTATCGTTTAAACGTGCACTTATGGGTTCAAGAGAGGGTATTGCGTCACATACGCGAGGCTATAAATCATCAAAATATGAGTCGATGATAGAACGCAAAGGAATAACGTTTAGTACCTGAATTAACGTCATCTAAGGCATTTATGTGAATAAATGATTGTGGATACAGCATCCATTTAAAACGACAAGTTCATCAATACTACAAGACTGAGAAAAAATTTAAGCCTTGAAAAAAAAAAAATTCATTGTTTTGTATGACATAACAGCGCCGAAGCCCGGATTTTGAAAGATAAAATTTAAGGATTGCACATGCGAAGGCGTAAAAAGATGCGGGCAAGTCAAGAAAAATCAAGTTCATCCCCGCATATGCTGCTACACTCGGCGAGATCTTCGCCCGAATGGAATTATAGCACGTGCTTTGAAACGTTGAACCCTCTCTCCGTTTATCTTCCAACTGTGTAAAAAGAACATCTTCTGATACTCGCCCGTCATTCATACGTACCGAGAATTAATGGCTTGTGCAGCCCTGGAATTCCGTTATTTACGTTCCAACATTGAATATTAATTTAATTAGTTTGTGAATGAAAAGAATAATTGTTTTTTTCTTCTTTATTATTATTGCCATTTAAATAATTTATTTCAAGTAAAAATAAATAGCATATCCGTTATATACGTGACAAACTAATTAAGATTCAAGTTATTTAAATCTCAGAATAATGCAATTAATAGTTTATATATATATATATATATATATATATATATATATAATCAATTTTACATATATACATATAACATTATTTTATTTAACGTATTACGTTAAATAATAAAACATAATAAAAATATTCGTATATCTATCTCTTTACAAGCTAATGATGCAGATATTTAGATAAAAAATATTTTCCTAATTACTGTAAAATGGAACATCTGCCGCTTGTAAACATATATAATTTAGTTATTAAGATTTACCGTGGAAACTTAATTCATAGCAATCATCATCGCTACTATCATCGTTCATTCCCGCGCTGACCCCAGGCATAACAAACGAACGAACCAACGAACGATTCGCAACGACGACGATATTATCTATTATATTTAATGCGAACCTCTTTAGCCTTCGCTAATTGATAGCTGGGCATTAGCGTAATTGTAATGAGTCAAAATTACGGCAATCATGCGGTCTAGCGCCTTGGGGGAGGAGTTAAAGTCTTTGGCTTTCGGTGGATCTTCAAAGAAATTCGCCGTCGTATTCTTCCACCAATCTGAGACCAACTATCTGAATATTTAATGCGTGAGAAAATAATATTTCTTTGTGTCGTATTAAAAAATAAAGTAGAATATCGACAAAGCATGTAACCGGTATATACATTTACTGAAATGTATTCTTCAAAGCGTATGTTTTCTCTCCACATAAGATTACGATAATATCAGAGAGTATTTAATCAACATCGAAGGCTTATTATCTTCGAAATAACCTTCAAACAAACTCAAACATGATCTTCATAGCACTAAAATGAAATTCGAAATAATACTACGTTACTCAGCAACTGTTTTGTCAAATGCAAACATTTGAATTTTTTAACGTTGAATATAGTACTGGAGATTATAATACCGAAATAATGGTCTTACGAAGATGTTCAAGAAACAGTATAAATAAATTCTAAGAAAATATGAATATTTATGCAAAGAAATAAGTTACAATGTCTTCTTTTTTTTATTATACAGTGTTATTATTCTAAATATATTATTACGATATTTTAATATTGGCGCAAGATATACGCAGCTATAAAATGATTACAGACACAAGTACGGATAAGATGTAAAAGCAGTGATGGGATTTTGAGTCCGGAAGCACACTTCACACATACGAAATGCTGTATGTACGTGATGATATATGTGTGTGTGGTGCTTGCGGATCCGAAATGCCATCATTGTGTAAGAACAAGTTGGATCGAAAAAAAAGCACTTCTCTCTGACAGTAATGGGAGGATAGAGGAGGCGTAATGTGGTACATGTTTATTTAGATGAGCAGCCATGAGGTTTATCCCCTCATCTTTGCGCCGCGTCGGTAATTCATCCAGCGCACGTCCAATTGAGACCCACAAGACAGGCCAGAGGAGAATGGTCCGTTACGAGGACGTAGCTTAGAGGGTTGAAACGACGATGGCCTAATCGATGGCCATCTGTCGGGCATAGCGTGAAACTGCTATCAAACGTTTCAGCATGTCCCGTGGCTGGTAAAACATTGTCACAGATTGTATATCGGTGGGTGGTTAATGAGAGTCATAGGATTACACGAGCGTTTGATAACGATCGATATACGGCATCTTTGTGTATACGTATTTATCGGATTGTTCGTTGACAACCCAACACGTTAGATTGAACACATGTTTAAGAGAGATCATTAATCATTTTTTACCATAAGATGACGTGTTCGAATAAATAAAAGAAATATTATACATAACTTTTATTGTTACCGTAAAGAAGAAATACAAAAGAGAGGGAACATATAGCGTAAGGGATGCTTAATCTTCATTGCAAGTCGAGCGAATTGTATGATACGAGGAATCTCGTAGTTTCATTCGACGGAATCGAGTTTGGTTCAATATAATCGGTTATAGTTGATGTCTATTTAATTAATATTCGTTAGAGAGCCGCGAAAGAGCGAATTTATTATAATGTCTGACGCTAGCGTGGCTGCCCGATCTTTCATCTCATAAGCACGCTCTGATTATTTATGAACGTGCAAACGCACGCGGTACAATCGATTTCACGGAGGCAAATTAGCCGGGGCCGGTCGGCAGACACGGACGTTAAAATAATAACGCTCATCGCTTTAATGGTCAATAATAATTAGGGAAATTCTTGCCGTCGGAAATTGGTCCTCATTGCAAGTAAGCTTCTCCCGTTGCCGATCTCGCTTTATTTCATCGAATTATGCGGCTTAACGCCGCTCGATGATGGCCAAAATTCTTGGATGTGAAACTTTGGAATTAAGGAAGAAACTCTGTTCCAATAGTTTTACGTATAATGTTTTCGTCGTAACGGTCAAAGTTTTTAAATATTCTCAGGAACACTCGAACATCTTAGCAACGAAGTTTTAATGACAATTCAAATGTTATTGATTGTGTTTTGTGTTATCATTTTCCAATTATAATTAAAACCTGTAAAACAAATAATTGTATAATACTTTACAACATTATTCATATTACTTTGAAGCGGATTTATTCCATTTTAATTGTACATTTGCGAGATCTACATTGCTAATGTATCTTCTTTGGAATCGATGATTAAGATTCTGGAAGAAGATTACCGAACAATTAGATATACAGCAAGGAACCAATAACCATGAACTATTGCAAGAAATGAGAGCACCTTTCTTGTCCGATTCTCCCATTATTGCGAGCCGGGAAAGTTCGCTTGGTCTTTGAGGTTTAGAAAGTTAGGACATTACAACCAAGATTAAGGCGAGAAAATTTGCGGGGAAGCGGCGGTAAACTCATGGTTTCAGGAGCGGAAGAAGGGCGTTTTAATGGGCCACGATTAGCAAAGCGAGGCGCCAGGGAGCCGTAGACAGCAGAATCTCGAGAAACCACTTTTCACATATCCTTCGCGGTTCTGTTTCTTGATCGAGCGACGTTACCAATACTCTTGGGAGTACAAAGTTTCCCCCGTAGATTCTTAGAATCTCTAATGTGCCAGCTTCCACTTGCTACGTTAATGATCAGTACTTCTTCTACTATGCGGAACATGTCAGTCAAATGCGCAATCTTCTTGAGAATTTTACATTACTGTACATATCTTTCATTAGATGTACGCATCAAAACATAATGTTGCAAAGTAACGTTACATGGATATTTCTAATTGCATAAATTTCTTCGTATAAAAGTATCTGTAATCATATGCCGTTATATGTATAGACAACTTTTATTTAATAAAACAGTTAAAATGTACAAATCTACGTTGGATATTTTTAAATATTATAATATAGTCTTTTGAAAAATTTTAATAAATATGTGTTATTAATCTTGTTTATTTCAGCCAAATCTATTATCAGATACATATTACTAGAAGTAGAATGTAAATGCGTATTAGCGCATTAATTTTCAACGGAATCAATGTAAAATATTCAACGTCGATTTAATTAAAACTTGATCACAGCTTGTCATACCGTGCGACTCTTTCCGTGGAGTCGAATCAAATCCAAACATGCGGTATCGTCGCTTGGGCCCGGTTAAAATTGCGCGGATTCACGATCGGTGATTACAAGTGGGACGCGAGAGCGCTCAGTTCAGTTCGCGCGGGCTGATACCATTTGCATTCTCGCGGGCTGATGCGGATCCTCGTACGTATTATTTCGCAGGACTGAGGGAAATGTGTAATTCAAATGAGTTACGAGCGGTATCGCACTCCTGGGAAGTAGGTGCTAAGCGGTCGGATATGTTGATAGAGCGCCAGTGATACGTCGGACCGGAGGTGGAATCGCGATGGGGTTGAAACACAGACCCGAACAAGTCGTGGTGCGACGGAGAAAGAGGGCACGGCGGAATTGGGTACGGCGGAGCGAGAGGGCGAGGTGCAAAAGGGAGCTCTGTTTGTAATAGTCCGCGATGGTGCGAGGCGATGAGATGTGATCGCTCGGCGATGAGCTGTGGGCGACCTGATGGTCCCGCAGCGGTACCATGCCCGCCTGAACTGTCTGCCCGACACTATACCGGATCCAGTTACCGCCTATGCTTATTCCGCGTTAACCTCCAGGATATCCGTCGCGCGTTCAAAGTGTTAAATTTCACGAATTTTAATAATGGCGAATAAAGCGAAAGATTGACGGAATAATATTATAGCGTTTGAGAAATTTTCCCTCTCATCGTCCTGCGGTTACTGCGATTTGATTTGATTAAAGCTCCATTGTTTTATCGGGTGCACGTCGCGCGGTAATGGAGTTATTATAAATCAGCATTGTTCTCGATTGCGGAATGGAACAGGTAAGAATATAAAGCGTATAATTAATATTCTTCAGATATTTAAAACTGTGTTCCGATCTACGTTTACGAGTAGCAAATCTTTATGGCCGTGATGGACGGTACCTTCAGCCGGTGCGGTAAAAGAACGGGCGATGCAAAGTGATAACATAATCAGGTGATAATGTGGCAGTCATATCTCAACGCGAGAAATGCAGCGCGTGGTACGAGGGAAAGAGACGGAGAACGGGAGGGAGAGAAAGAGAGGCGTAGCGCAGCGTAGGAGAAATTGCGGTGTAGGAGGAAGAAAGCGAGAAGTACCACGAGAGGGTCTCTCTCATTGGCTAGTTTACTTGGCATCTAGAGACCCTCTAGAAACTCAGACATCGGTGTAGGGAGTAAGCGACGAATGACAACACCATTCAAGGAGAGTGACTGTAGAGAACAGCTATCGTTATCTCTTAAATAAGGGGAATGTCAGGGAGATCCGACGGTGATAATACTTGTTGAGATGCACTCTCATTATTCTACTAGATAATCATCGCGGCCAAATTAATTGAATTTTAAGCGGGAGAATATAGCTTCGGCTACGAAGGTATTCTCGAGGCGTATCCGTGTTTCGATTCGCTCGAAGGAGAGCCGCTTACGCCCACGCGTTTTTCCAAATCGATCGGAATCACGTGTAAAAGATTCCATTTCGGGGATCAAAGGTATTCTAAGAATAACGAACGTTAAAATACAAGTTTAACCAAATGAAATCGACGTCTTTAACGTGAAAAATGATTACATGTTGCACTAGACTAGGAACAAGCGTTTTGCCTCGCGTGTACCGGAGTAACCTTAAGCTTCCTCTCGGAGATGAGGTATCGCGAGAATATGTAAGAAGTCGCGACTTACACGTGCCTTTGAAATCCGGCGTCTCGGGGAGATACATTGGCTTGTCTCGCAACATGTCGCGCGAAGGCTGGAATGATGCCGGAATCATTCGTTCCTGACCAATCGCGAATCATAATGATGTTATGACGTGACGTGGGTGAGAGTTACTGTAGCCGGAGTCGGCAACAGGAGCAACGCTCCGCAAGATGGGAATGCATCAAGTCCGAGTTAGGGCCCGAGCGGACCGAGCCGAGCCGTGCCGCGCGCGCGAGCGATGCGCAGTCTCCTCTTCTTCTTCTTCTTCTTCCCCCGACTTATTATTTGTAGCCACAGTGCGGTGGTTGCCGGCGCGCACCAGCATCCATTTAATCTCTCTCAGTGAGGAGCGTTTCTTTGATCAGCGCGCGACCGCATCTGCCTGGTAATATCTCAAGCCGGTCCTGCAACCGGCGTCCCGGGCGCGAGCTCCCCGTCTTGCCTGCACCGAGGCATTTGTTGCTGTCAACCAGCACCTCGGATAGTCTCTGTAGTCGTTGACTGCGTGCCCCGTTGCCTTCCCTTCCTCTTCCACCTTCTCCTCATCCTTATTTTCCTTCGGCCGCCTTCCTCCGTTCCGACCGTGCCGAAGAAGTCGCGTGCGTAATGCAAACGCGACTTCACGAGAAAGCCTTAATCCTTTTTACTTTTTCTCCCCCCTCTTCTGTTTCTTCGAGAACGCCCGGTATATGGCTCTTTTTATATAAAATCTTTGAACAAAAACCTAAGTGAAATAAGACAGGAAACGTTTATTTTTATTATTTGATTTTAGAATTTAATTACTAATGAATTTTACATTGGTCAATGTAATAAAAGGCACAGTAAAAAGAGTTGTGTAAAGAAGGACTTGTGTAAGAAAGTGATCATTTTTGAATTAAACAGCTCTCTTTTTCGCACTTCCTTTATAAAATAAAAAGATTGTAATGTAGAGGGGGGGAGAGAATGGAGGACGCGGCAAAAAAAATCTGTGTTTTGTAACAACCCGGAAGTAATCAATCCAAGTAATAATTTTTAATGCTTGATTCCGCGATATGGTATATAAACCCTGAGCGCTCCTGCAGTTCCGCGAATCAATTAAGGCGTAGAAATTCCTAGCATAATTACTCGCGCACCTAGAAATAATTTCCTGCTTGTATAATTCGTTAAGAGTGCATAATTATTAACTGATTACAGGCACATTAATTATGGACAATTAAGTAAATTTTAAAGGTAACTGTATGTGACGGGTGCATCACAAAAAGCTGCATTGAAACGTGCGCAAGTATGGTTAACAATGATTAACTCAATGCCACTATATTAATGACGTTCTTGCGCTAAATACATTTTTATACAAAGAGGTATAAATAAATACTCAACATATTCTAATGGTTCTCAAATAATGTGGTTAAGTCTATATTGTTTATGGATTAAGAATTGATCATAAAGAATTTATTCTAAATAAATTTATTACTAGTTGTTTTATTTTTGTATAATATGATCAAGTTGTGTGTGTGTGTGTGTGTGTGTGTGTGTGTGTGTGTGTCGCACATGCCGGAAAAGGTTTATCTTTACATTTTTCCGATTGGAAAATATATATTAGTGGGGGGTCACTGAAGAAAACGGGAAACAAAATGTAATATCATGTTAGAGCGACTTGTTGGAAGAACATGTTGCGTAGCTTACACGAGCGAAAATACAAATACATATATATGGTAGTAATATGTAACGCACTTTGGAGTAATGTTACGTCAAACCCAGCGCCACCGAAAATATGAGCCGGCTGCCGAGCGCTTCGCTAATGCCCGGCCATTTATTATGCTTACATTATTTCGAGATTATTAGTCTTCTCCACCTCTTCCCAAAAACTTTGTGTAATGTTTTGACTCGCGCATGGTCCCGCTAATGTCGCTGCAAATAAGCGCCATGCAAACACGCAATTTTATAATTCTGTTTGGATTTTTGAGGCAGTAAGATTGACTATAAGGTATGTTTTAATATATGTTATAATTTTTTTAGATTATTCAACAGAGATTTATTACGTACTTAAACTTATCTTTCTTCTTCACATAAGTGCACAAATTAAATCGTTTTATAAGGTACTTGAGCCAACGAGGCCCGACGCAAAATAAAGCTCACTTTGGAATTCACCACTTAAAAACTGCTTCATGCTTACAGTATATGCTTAAAGAAAGTGTTATAGGAAGTAAGTAAAGAGAGGCTGCGGAATTGGAACCAACAGCAACGCATCCGTTTCGTGCAACAAAAACGTGTGACGCGTGTAAATATATGTTATTTTTATTAAAAATTCGCAGCAAGCTTTATTAAGTATACATTATTTTATGTTTTAGTAAAAAATAAAGTAAATTGCGTAGGTCTTATTCGACTTATTAGATACCTTATATAAGAATAACTTGTGTGCATAAGTTGCAAAAAATTCTACAAATTCTATTTATGAAATAGACATTCTATAATGCAGTATTAAATAATTGTAGTACTTGCGGCGAACAGACAATACCTCGTGCTTTCTAAAGCTCAATGGCTTACAATTTATTTCGGAACATTTGCAACAAAGCCCGAGAACCATAAATGTTTAAATGCTGATAACAAACAATAATCGAAACCGATAAGACCTCTCATTGGCAAAGGTCGGACCAGGGGTTGAAGAGAATTTCGAGTGAAGTAGGGTGGCGAACGCCATAAGAAAGCTGGGAGCTTTCAATGCGGGAAGGATAAGAAATTACAGCAGAACGGCAAAGTCGATTTAGCGAACTACCCCTTAAAAAGGGGGACTTTAAAAATACTGGCTCTCTTTTCTACCATTGTTCCACCTTTTATTTGTTAACTTGTGACGAATCAAAACTGTCGATGTAGGGTATCAGAATATAATCTATAGCGGGGAACATTTTTTACCTCCACCAGGTATTTGAAAGTGCCCTATTTCTTACAGAGCAAATATAGATTTCACGGTATATTACCCACGTCGTTTTGATTGGATACTACTTCGATTCGCCTCATGGATTTGGGTGAACTGTATTCATCTCGGGTCACCTATGAAGAGGCCTGCTACCGAAATATCTTTTCCAGTAAGAGAGATTGTAACCGATAGTGATCTATAGCCGCTTTGACAATTAGATTTTTTATTTTGATAATAATGTTAGCAGTTGTCTTCTTTTAAATTAAATAAAATCACAAGCCAATTATAATTTTCTCTTAAATCTTGTCTCAAAATTATAAATATCTTAAATTTCTTTTAATAAAAAAAAGAAAATGTAAGGCAGATGGATAATTTATCAAATTAAAATTTATTAAATTAAAATTTATTAAATTAAAATTGCTGCTTTATACAAATTCGCTTCTATGCGACATCTGAAATGGGTATGTCATATACATTGTACGATTGCTCTGCCACGGGAGTAAAATTCAATCAAAATATGTCGAAAAGTTTTTGTTTCAAAAATAAGTTTGTAACCTTTCTTGTGTGGTAGATCGAAATGCCTGAAAGCCGGCCGCGGGTGGGAAATACACGAGGAAATTCGCATACCCAGGTAACCGTATGCGAAACGTGAATTAGACAGCTGTCAAAGTCCTCTGTAGGAGAAGATGGAGTACTCATATATGTGGTGCGCGAAAGGGCATCAGAGAGCTTACGGAAGAGAGGAAAGAGGGGTTTGGCAGCCGAGCGAATGGATTTGGATATAGAATGGAAGCAAGGTAATAGTAGGAGAGACGGACGAGGATGGCAAGATCGGTAGAGAGAAACGGAGGGCCGATGGAAAAGGGGACAAAAGGGTATAGAGGGGGTGAGCACTGATAAATACCTCGCCATTTCTCTTTGTGCTCCCCGGCGAGAGCACAAACACAAGGCGGCTCCCTCCGTTTCAACCCGAGAGTAGCTACCTAAACCTTACTCTCTTCTTATTCCACGTCTCTGTTCCTTATCCCTCCTCATCTCTCTTGTACTCGACTATACGCTTCCTTTTCCTCTATCATCGATTTTCTTCGTTGCTCCTTAATATTTCACGATCGACCTTACCGGTTATTAAAGTGGGTAACTAGCTGGATGCGCACAGGTGTTAACGAATCGATAAAATCCATGAAAAACTTTTACCTCAATGTTACGTTATTATATTTTATTATATATCTAATAATAGTGTTTCTTTTTTTTCAAGATAATTCCTTTCTTTAAAGACAAACATTGAAATAACATTTTCAATAATTAATGCACAATCACATAATTTCTATAGAGGTATTTGATGTTTTATTTGATTTTTCCGTTCATGTAGTAAAGGTATGAAAAATCAATTTTTTTTCGTAAGGACACGTTTTTTATCTACGCGTGTTCAAACGATGCAATCAATGAGATAATCTAATTTTGGAAATTAGAGTCGATCTAATTTCTTGACTCAAGTGAATAGCTTGTTTCCGAAAGGTGAGAGATAAAACGATCGAGCAATTAAGGCGGCTCTTCTTTTGGAAGATTTTCTCCTCATCGTGGACTCGCACGAATGATAACCAATGCCCGATTTCTCTTTCAGGATTGGTTTTAAAATTAATGCTGTTTCTCCGTTTCGGCTCCTAATGGCTTCTGGGAGGAGCCCTGCGAGAACCAATCGCCTTCTGCAGTCAAACTGCCTTGAAGTGAAAGCACGACACCCACGAAACGATGTCGGTCGTGTGTAAGATTAGGCCGCGTTCGATCTTTCGTGGCCTTCCTCCTTATCCCTTTTTTCTTTTTATCCATCCGATTACTGAATAATCCTCATTACAGCGACAGTTCTCGTTAAAAAAAAGCCTTTAATTAAAAATCCATATTTACATTCTTTAATATGTCACAATTAAGGCAATCCATTTATTAGGATTTACTCATTCACATACTTGTCTCGTAAACAAGCCTTTTATGAACAGCATGTCGGGTCAAGTTTCGCCGAACATATAGACATTAATATACAACAACCGATCGCACGCACACACGTACAAAATTTATTTTTACTTAACATATTAATCTCACGGACATAGGGACAGTCAAACTCATTACCGCGAAGATCGAGAAAGTGCGTTTGCACGCATATTTTTAATCATTTCTCGAATCCGCACGGGGGATAACTGTTCTTCGCCATCCAGCAATGAATACTCTCCTCTCGCCGTACACTCGGCCGTTCCATTCCACGCGAATATCGATATCGCGCCGATTATTCATCTGCCATGCAACTTTGTATTCACCGCGGAATCCCGTTACATGCGCACGTTGTTACAACCGATCTCACGACAAGAACCTTACGTCCTGACAAAGGCCGCATCGTGGACGTACCTGGCGTTTAGTACATACATAGAATCGTGGGCGTGCAGGATGTTGCGTAGGCCACCGAGGATTAAGCAGATTAAGACGTCAGGCGCCCGCGGCGCTTGATTAATGCACGGCATTCACAGAAACGAAAAGATTCCCCGCTCTTTGTACGTTGTTGCGGTGGAAGACGATGCGCCGGAAATTGCGCTCGCCTTTTCTACCGTAGCGATGGCAAAGTGTTAGGAATCGTCACCGTGACTCGCGTATCGGCACACCGTTCACCGTGACGCTTCTTGATATACCCACACTTTTTGTTTGCTTATTTTTTTAATTTAAAGAACAATATTTAGATATAATGTTTAACATATTCGCCAATAATACAGGATCTTTTATTATTATGAAATAAATCAAATTTTCATATTTTTGTCGTGAGATTAGACATTGGTGCAGAAAATCTTACAGTCGGTAACGATAAATAGCCGTTAATTAGACAGTGCGCAATAATAATAACAATGCGACACGTAGACGTAATACGACTTCATAAATAACAAGTGCATAAATTGTGAGAAGCTATAATCAATATAAGATTGTTTTTCTCGATAAAGAAAAATTTCAGCCTTCAACCGCTCCAGTTTTATATACTTGACAACTCACTTACTTTACTGCTTGTATATAATTATTGCGCGAGTAGTAAAAAGAAAACAACAAAGTTGTGAGATTATTACCTGCTTATAGTTAGTTGCTGTAATGAGGCAATCACCTTCTTTCACCGAGACGAAATCACCTGTCAGCTAGTCGTCGACGGCAGCTGCGCCAAGTTGATCCGCAGACTGCTGTTCTGCGAAATAAGAAGAGCGTTATAATGACGATCTAAATAGTATATCAGGATTCTAATGGATAATTAATGCATCGTCAAACAAACACAACCGTAATGACTATCGATTATTATCAAATCTGTAAATTATATTTTTAGACAAATGTATTATAAAATTGAAAAAAAAATGTCATAACCTAGGATAGTAAATTTGATAATGAAAATTGATCGATACTTTCTTTTTTTAATATGACATTTTGAAAGAATTCTGAAAACAGACAAAAAATTGCTCACTTTACTAACTCTCATCAGATTATGAGTCATCCAGGTAAGATTTGACGAGGGTTTTGTATCTTTTCAAAAATTCGTAGTGCGTTCGAAGTGAGTAATTTTAAAGGAGTGAATACAATTGATCTCTATCTTTGTCTCCCGACTGACCAAAGACCCACCTGAAAATTGAAATGTCTTGAAAATGGATCACTCGTTGTCAGTTTGGAAGTGGACTATTAATAGCTACAAGCGCTTCGACCTTCGGGAAAAGGATGAGCCTTACATGATGAATGACGTTCAAGGAATGACAAGTAAATGTAATATCTTTCACGTGGAAAAATATAATACTTTATCATATAACTTTAATTTAACTCGATAATGCATTTTTTTTTTAAATTTATAAATATGAAATTAAAACTTGATAAAAATTGTTCTAAAAAATACTTTAAATATTAAAACGTAAATGTTTAATAATTATATAACTTTTTTTATTCAAGAATATATTTTGCGTTAGCCTAAAAGATACAATTCTAAAACAACCCTTAAATCATAAAAGCACTTCTTAATAGACTTATTTAAAAGTGATTTCTGTGCAGATTTATCGTCTCAAGTGCCCGAAGAACATCCAATTGAAACGTCCAAGAGCGAGGGATGGATAGTTGTCACTCATACGAGGTAGGTCCGGCCGAGCCTAAAGTTGCCATTTTGAATTCCTCCGTGGTCAATCTCGGGGCCGAGTTTGAGGAATCGTAGGCGGAGATGAAGGCTTCACGCGGCGCGGTGGAACGAGAGATCGGAGCTACTCGCTGGTAGGATGGATGCCATCGTACGTTGGTACAGGCGCAGAGGAACCGTGCAGTACGCCGACCTGTACCCCGTACATGGATACACCCTATTCTGACTGGTGGATAAACGCGGTAAGAGAGAGGCGCGGCCCACGGTATCATTTATCATTGCGGGAGCTCATTAAGGCCGAATCTGCCGCACGCTGATCGTTTGGGATTACACTTTCCTTCTCCCTTCGGCGTTTAGCCCCCTACGCAACCCCGTTTGCTGACCACCTTTTCCCTCCTTTCTTTTCCAATCACCCGCTGTCTTCTTCTTCGCGAATAACGCGTGGTATCAACTTATCTCTCTATTGTCGAAGAAAAACGTCCAAAAACAACCCGTACGCACCCACACATGCATTGAAATCTTGCCGTCACGCGCTTGTATCAATGGGAAAAATATTCTACTTTTCCTAAGCCTTATCACAGATTTGTATTCTTTTACATACAAAAGCGTAAAAGTACACAAATAAGAATAAATTTCAATGTAAAACTAAAAATATTTGTAAAACAATCGCAAAGTTCGCTTTATCTACAATATCTACATGTTTGAGTATTTATAATTATTATTGTTTTACATCTACATAGCTATACGATAAGCTCATTTTTATTTGAATCTTACGTTCTGAAATTGAGAATTCCTTTCAATACGGAGTCATCGTAGGAATCTCTAAGTCTGGCAACTTTTACAGACGCCATTTACGCGCTCATCGTTCTTCATGCTGGACTTACATGCTGACCTCACTCGGTTTTTCCAAAGGCCTCCGGCGAAATCCGACGGATGGTGCATTAGCTCGCTCGGACCAGCCTAATGACGCCACCACATCCCCATAGGGAACCTTCGTTCGCTTGTGATTTCTTCCTCTCTTCTTTCTGTTACACCAGTTCGGCCACGAGCGATCCATCACCAGGTGAAAAAAGTCTCTTTATATCGTGCTAGTAGAGATGCCGCTTGCTTCTTTCTACGTTGTCATCTATTACCGGTACTTTCTTCGGCTTCTTCTCGTATTCGAAACTTTATAACGCGTGTTTTAAAACAAATTATCGTTAAAAGTTATATATTTTAGATGCTATGTAATTACTTATTTAGATAATATGGATGCAATCAAAATTCTAACGAAATATCGTTTTTATATACAATTTTACCAATAATGTGTGAAATATGTATCCAAAATTGATTAAAAAATAATAAATTAAAGTCAAGAAAAAGGACTGCGTTTGTAAAATCGAAAATAAAAGGCAATAACAGAACATTTCTCATGTATAAGGCAAATACACATGAAGTTATCAACATCTCTAAAGTTTCGTTCAGACTTTCTTCGGTTAAGTTGTCGGGCTACTCTATCGTTTTTTAGTTTTTGCAACGATACTCTTCTTACCGCGCCGGATAGCAGGCACTCGAAGTTCGTTCGTACTAGTGAGAAATGCCGCTAGTTTTATTTTGCCAGTTCCCTACGTTAGCGATTTTTCCATCACCGCGGCGAGATATTTCACCGACAATCTAAGAGTCGCAAATGGAGTCCACAATGAGGCAGAAATGGCTTGGTGCTCTGATGGCCCTCGCATTTGTCTTCACTCTGTTCCTTTCCCGTTCTCCTTCTTTCGATCTCCGAACACGCGCCTTTCACTCCCGCCTTTGCCTTTCTTGCCACCCCTGGGGAAAAAGCGCGATCGACTGCTGCTGGAGTCACGATCGCTGCTCAACTAACCCCCATGCATTAAATTTCAGACGATCGTTCGGACATTAAAAAGCGCTTTCCTCGGAAGCGCGAAAATTACTCGAAATGGACAAAGTCTTTATCGATATTAGGCGTATCGTCGGTCTCGCTAACATTACACGTGTCCATAAAAAGAGGAGATGACAATCCAGTCTGGGAGACAAAATAGACGACATGTAAGTCGCGCTCATGCCACCACCGTAGCAGCCATAGTAAGCAACGTTTCCGCAATTATAAGCCCATCAGCGGCAAACGAAGCTTCGTGTTTTTGTGACGGCTGGCACGGAGTCGACTGGAAATAAGGCGGACAGGGAGGACGAAAGCAACGGAAGATAACGCTCACGTACTTGATGGTGTGGTACACATAGACGGACACGTACACCGATCACGCTGGCTACTCAAGAGGCACAGCGACGCGGTAACGCGGGTATTTCGTGCATCAAGGACGGTCTGATGCGATTTTAATCATGGACACCCCTCACGCTTTTTCTCCGCCCGCGGCCGAGGCCCTGGCTGCCAACAACATTTCCAAGTCCAACCCCCTCGCCACGCCGGTGTAAAACCGATTAATTTCATTGCTCTACCCTGCGCGTAGTCGCCTATCAAAAGAACTCTTGAAAGCTGGGTGACAACCCACACATTCATATTTCATGACTTTTTGCTTGGACGCGCGGTCTCTCTGTTAATCTTTTATTATCCGCAATTAGGGGTAAAGTAGTAAATTAATTAAGAGCGTTGAGCTTCTTGTTTCTTTGTTTATAAACTAATTGCTCGATCGTTACTTCGTTACTTATCATTTTCAACTAGTCTTATCGTTTGAGATGGTTTCTTTACGTGCCACGTGTTGTAGTTTCGATTTCAAGAAAAACTTGTCGCAAAAGAGGATCTTTATGCGTTATAACAGTCGATAACACATTGAACATTAATCCTCGATCTAAAGTAACTGCTTCTGGATCTGTCTCGAGCACATTGACCGCGACAGTTGCACAACTACCATTGTTTGCGCGCGGCGGAAGAGTTCAGGAAGGACAAGCCGAGTGTCACCGGCGGCCTTAGAATACAGGCAGGCGACATAAATATGCATGTCTCCGCGGGCCCATGGCTCATGTGCCGGTGATCGTTATATCTCCATCTGACCGGAGACTGGAAGGGATGGAGAGGGTTAGTGGCGGTCCGGTAATACATTCAAAGTTGGACGTAGGGACTGCAGGGACAGAAAGGGGGACGCGGCGACTCTCCTCGGATGGTGTTGGAAAGAGGAGGAGATAGGAGAGTGGTGAAGTAGGTGGACATGGACGGAGGAGGGAAGGGGGAGAGGGGAAAGGCCGCGGGAGGCGGAGAGGGAGGTTTCTCGTGTTTCATTTCCTGAGCTCCTATATAACTTTGTGCTCAACTCGACACCAGATTAATAACGGCCCCACCTATCCTATTCTATCCCAACCCGAACAAGTTCGTGCTGTGTGTACACTCCGTGTGCTGTGCGCACGATGCCTGCTCGTATCACTTCTCTACTCTCCCTCTGTCTCACACACACTCACACCCTCTCTCTTTTGCTTCATCTCGCACCCTCTCACGTTCGTCCTCTTTCTCCGTTCCTCTGCTGGCCTTTTTCTCCTTCTCTCTCTCTCTCTCTCTCTCTCTCTCTCTCTCTGTCTTCCTCTCTTTCTCTCTTTCTCTCTGTTTCTGTCTGTCGCTGGATGCGCGACACGGTTGAAAATTCTGAACGTGTTACCGATCCATCCATGGACACCGGCACGCCCTGACAAACCGACACGCTGAAAACTCCAACGCGGCTGACCAATGCGATCCGTACGCCGAACCGGAGTAATCATATTTCATATCGCGATGGCTAACCTGTTATTTGTTGTTCGAGCACGCCGTTGTGTTGTTAGCTGATAGGCAGTATTTGAAGAAAGAAAGAATGCAAGCAATGCTTGTGAATCTTATTCCGTCAGAGGAAGAAATAGGAGGGAAAAGGGAGAAGAAACAATTCTTATCTTTAATCAATCCTTTGTGCGTGCTCTGTGTATTGAAATTGAACATAATTATTAGTCTAATTTACGTTAAGATACGTTATCGTCGATAAACCGTTTTATAAATACTTTTACAGTACGCTGCATAATAAAATTGCTTATTAAATATGTAGAAAATATTACAAGGCAGCTTAATAACAGTTCTCATTATACTTGCACATTGTTAAGTAGCAGCATAAAGAAAAGGTGCTCCATAAGTCTAAGTTACGAAGCACATCATCAGAATAATTTCTAAGGGGGATAGCAAAATTAATCGCGAAATCGCCGGATTGGCCGAATCTTTTCCTGCGTGAAATAATTACAGCCTAACTTTCCACGCGATCGTACCCCACCGCGCTTCAACAACATCTAGTTTTGTTTTTATAATCAACCCTTATAATTCGGAAAATGCGTTGGTCCCAAATACGGTATATAATGACTACTCAGCAAAGACATTTTGTTTTATATTTAGCAATATATACTGAATTTTAGTTAATTCTAAAGATATATCATGGTAATAATGATATATGTAAATATAGACAAAAACAGAAATTTTTTAAAGCTTTTTAAAAAATTTTATATGATAGTTTTCGAGCAGTTAACATTTTCTTTTTCGAAATTTTAACAAACAAAGTAAAAAGAACAAACAAAATTTGTACCGTTTCTTCCTGTATCGAAAGAAATTAGTTTTATGTAAAAAATAAGAAATATTTGAAAAAATTTAAATCTGTCTTAGATCTTCTAAATGTAGCAACATCATACGTTTTGTGCTCGATATATCTAGAACACTCAACGATTTTATAGCATGTAACCTTTTCCATTCTTCGCTGAAAATATTTTATCACGTTTCTTTCGACGCTTCACGTCTGATCTAAGTTCACGATGATAATGGCTACTTCGCGTGCAACAATTTATGTACTGTAGACACGTTATCGTGTATTGGTATATGGCGCCAATTCAATGAAACACGCCGTATTGTGGATAGACATATGAAACCGGTGCTTAGGAGAAAATATTCAGCATTTTGATATCAGTATTATCTAATCAATCTATTAAATTATAATATTTTCAGTGGCATTTGTAAATAAAATTATATAATTCTTTTTGCGACTTATCTCTTAAGATGTCTTCAAATAATGGATTATAACTTTTTAAATATTTTTGGCAAATACGTATAATTAATTTTTAAAAATTTGATCGAATTTACACACATAACAGTGATAGCTGACTTGCACGCTAAGATTTATATACCGTAGACACGTTATTACCTATTGGTATACGACACCAGTTCGCGTCGTATCGTAGACAGACATATAAAAGCGGTACTCAAGTAATACCTGTACGTATTTACCATATGCGAGTTGCGTTACAGGAACATAGGGTAGAATGGAGAAGGTTATAGGCACGCGACGTGGAGAGGATATTCTGGTAATGTGCATTTGATTACAGCGCTTGGAACCATAATTTCACGAGACCAGCCATTTTATTCGATTTCCGTAGACTGTATGTTTTATAAATTTAATAAATTTGGTGAAAGAAAAAGATTATTTTACATTTTGTAATTATAATATTTTGACAGTAAACAGTTTTTTATATAAAGTATGTAAAATATATTTTTTATATATAAAATTATTCAAGTTAATCCGTTTTAAGAATATAATTTATTTTTATTTTATTATCCTATTGTACTATATGCTACGTTTACTATATGTATAATATATGTTTATTAATTTCGTAATGGTCCATTCTTATAAATATCGATCTAATAACATTAGAAAATATTAGATTTTTAAATTTGATCAATTTCTTACCGCTCAGTAGCCGTGACCGCGAACAACGTGTGATGTTCCTACTAGACGGGATGAAGCGAAATGGGACAAGAGAAGGAGCGATAATGATGATAATGTTGATGATCGTTACCATGGCGGCGCATCATCCATGTTAACTCGTCGCGATTTCCGCGGCTACAACTTGAAAAAGGAGACATTACGCGCGAGGAATTTCGCTAATGCGCGTCTATGATTTATTATATACGCAGCAAAATATTTGATATAATGTTATGTGGTGGGATATTATATCATTTTCGTTCTTATATTACGCCATATAATTATATTGGCATTACAAGACGCCGCAGAGCACGCGGGCGTGAGTTTTTTTTTGTGGCGTTTTAAGTCTCTAATATTACTTAGTTTGTCATCTAGAATGAACGCGCTATTTGCGCCGTATAATAGAATTTGTCGGTGGCAAGATCGAATGCTAAATGCGTATACCACTTTAATAGAACAGCCAAGATTTATCTGTACATTAGTCTAGGGCATTTCTCTCCGTCGTTGAGCTGCCAATATTAACACGTACGAAAGTGAATTACTGCGCATCAACATGCATTCCCAAACACATTCCCCGTGACGTATAAAAGATGATCGTCCATTAACAGGTAAATCGTACCTTGAATCTGAATGGCTCCTCTTCCCACCTGATTGTTGTAACTCGGGCCCGCGAGCGTATAATCGTTCGTCCGCGAATGGAACCGGAACATTTTTGCATCGGCCGCGTGTCAGTGGACGAGCGAAGAGGAAACGATTTAAAGTAAGGGACATTATTTTACGAAGTCGGTTATGTATACGGCTCCAAAGCGATCCAAGACGGTAGCACGTTAAGATAGATGGCGAACATTATTTTGGATATACTAACGGATGCCTGTTCTTATTAATTTAATTGCTCGCCATTACAGCGTGCAATATACACACACATACACACACACACACACACAGCTAATTAAACTCGAATGAAAATAAATGTACTTCGACATCGGGGTATCCGACCGTGGGGCTGTTCAAGAGTGATGATATTATAATTGCTGCCTAGACTGGACGAAATGTATGTATGCGCGTGTGGCACTCGTACATACGTATATGCGTATTTGTGTATTTATTAAACTTAGTTAGAGTGACGTAAGCGCATATTGATAAGTACTTTTATTCCTTTATATAAATTGAGGTTCTTAAGCGTATCGTTTATAAGCGCTTAACACCGATATCGAGTACGTAAAGTGATAATATAATTTCCCGATTACGTTAGTAATTGAAATTTTTATTACTTTTGTTACTTTAATTTTTATTCGTCATTTTTCTATTGTTGTAAGATAATTTTTTACGTATACGTCAAGATGAAAAATTCTTGGAGCTCATGGTCTTGCATTGGTTTTAATCCCTGTTTCAAGCAATGCTCAGGTATGCCACGTGTATGTCGCGGGACCGTCGTTAAAACGTCCCGACCGCGCGAGCTCACCTAGATCTGCATACTGCCGGTAGCAGTCTAGTACCTAAACTCTGGCAAACCTCTGACAAGGGCCTCGGTAATGAATTCGGAAAGAGCAATCAGTAGCGCACGCCGGCAGGGATGTCTTCAGAGTCGGAAAGCAGCGCCCTGCTCTCCGGCGGCGCTCACGGAACGAGGAGGGTAAAGTAGCTCCGTTTCAGAGGCAGAGAGGAAGCAGGAAGGAAAGGGGGGGACGAAAGAGGGCGGATGTGACGCGGAATGATGGAGCGCGGACCGTGGAGAAAAATGAGAGTGGCGGAAAGGCGAGGGTGGAGGGACGCTGATGGATCGGTGCTCCTCCCTCCGTTGCACCCCCTCGCGGCTCCCTCTCGTTTCCAACCCCCGCCGACTTCCACCCCTGTGAGCCACCCTCCACGTTCAGGCTCGCGCTCCCAGGGGTGGAAAAGCCCCGCAATATTACTCATAGTCGGTGGGCCTCGCTTTTCTCTCTGCTTCTCCCTTCCCCCCCCTCCCCCTCGTCTCCGTTGCTCCTGCGTAGCGCATTACGTTCGCCATACCTCCAACCATCGTCGTCGCCGCCGTGGAGAACAGGGAGCTCTAGCTCCAGATTATTTATTCATAGTCGATTTTCTCAAAATAACATCCAATTTTGTGATTCTTCGGATTGTTATTTGAAACTTTTTATAAAAGCGCGAGAGAACATATTCTTTATAAAAACGTAAAGTGTCATCTCGCGCTCCTCGTAGCTGTGCGTTCATAGATACAAAGTTAAACAGAGAGACATCCGTCAATAAAAAATTAATTCATTACCGCATTACCGTTAACGCATTAACGTTGTACATGATAAGTCGTTTATTCACTTAATCGATCTGTTAGACAATGACGGGCGCTTTATTTATATTCATCCGTGCTCACGTCTTCAGTTAAAATCTCGATGACATTGATAAAATTCTTTTATACGTTATTGTTATAAAAATGTTTGCCTCGTCGTGCAATCTTGCGCGTTATACGACAAATCTGTTAGCCAACGAGTCACCAACAAATCCCTATATTTATTTGTTGTCTGATGCAAAACCCATACGTTTTACACCTACCTTTTTTGATCCGATAAATTATAAGCTTGCGTTGCAGCGGATTCCCGTCATCCATCTGACACGTTTGCCAAACGTATGATTGGACAACGAGCACTGATCGGAATTACGCATCGCTTTTACGGTTCTGACTTTTCACTCGATCAGTAAATTTGGAAAGTATTGAACGACAGCTTAAACGTAATCCTAACTAGGAATACAAGATTTATGATACATCTGCAGTAATCCAAAACTGATCGTCATAATATCATTGAACCATTTAGCATGCATGTACGGAATATTCACAGTTCTCTTCTCTCAGATTTGAGCAAATGAAATATGTCATTAAAAAATTAGAGTTTAGAAAAATTATAGACGTACATATAACGCGTTGTTTTATTTTATTAAAAAACTGCACTAAAGAAACAGCAATAATAAATACTTCTTATTATAAAGTTACTTGATAATTATCGTCAGATAAAGAGACGTAGTATTTCTTGGAATACTTGGAACAGTAATCATTATGCGGATGGCTTTAGCCAAAATTACTCTCATGACGGAACTCGTGGGGGAGGATAGTCTGACTATCGGCTGGCAGTGAGACTGAGCTTTTGCATCGTCCGCGCGATTCGGGTGGTGGCAGCACCGACCGCCATTACTCAACTATTCACTCGGTAACGCAATCATACGTCACAAAGGCCTTTCATTTGCAAGCGCATTGTGGAAACCCGGCGATATTAATTGCCGCGGCTCGTTACCCTCTCCAGTCCCCCCCGTGGGAGTTCTCGACCGCCCCCGCAGCCCACATTCAGCACCTCCACCCACCAACTGCCCCCCGCGGCCCCCACGGATCCCTTTTCCACGAACCAGAGCTCCGAATATTCCCCGTATTACGTATTCCGCTCTCATACGGTTCTGTCCTGTGTTGGCAGCAGAGCACCCCTCGATTTCGCCCCCGTGTCCCCTATGCAAACTCGTCGCACAAGCGGCTGCTTCCAAACACTCTTGCGCACGGCAAACACAACCCCAAAAGAGCGTCTAAAATGTTCGCGGGTACAGGAGATGTTTTTTAAACACGTCATTTGTCAGATGACTCTGAATGTCGCGAAACAATGATACGGTAGTAGCAGATGACAAATACTATGCGGTACCATATTTTTGTATACGGCAAAGATAAAATCAAAATTAAATTGTCACAGTATCTATATTATAATATTTATGATAATAATTTATATATGTAATTTCTTTCACAATTTTTAGATAGCAGTTCCAATTTAAGTCACCGCAGTTTTTAAGACATGTATAACATTTCACAATTTTTAAAATATGAGCGTTATAAGTTAAAGGAAAAATGCTAAGTGTTATCAAAGTACTTTAACATTCAAAATAGATATAAAAATACTATTTATTTTTGATTGCAATGATTTAGTGAATGTTTATATTAAAAAAATTTGCCTCCTGGTAGAATAAATCTTTGCTACTTTTACTATTCGCTTGGAGGAACATGACCTTATTGGGTAGACAAGCGTGAAAGGTTCTCAAAGCATTCTTGCGTGTGACAAATACAAACATTTACAAACGCCGCTCCAGTCGTCATTGCAGATTAATCTTGCCGTAGCGGACAAGAGAATATTGCTATCTCTTATAAATAAAAAGAGCAAAGCTAAAATTAGTTTGTTTCTATATCCTATATTTTATAAATCAATAAATAATGACAATTTCAAAAGTTACGGTAAAAACAAAAGAAGTATATCAATTATGGTCATTTTTTATTATTTATTATTATGATTATTATAATTATTATTATTATTATTATTATTATTATATTATTTCTTTCTTTCTTTACATATTCTTCCATAATTATTTCCATAATTATTTATAATATATTCCCATAATAAAAATATATAGCCTAAAAGTTATTTAAAAATTACAAAGTTTATATATATTTAATTATAATCATAATAAAGACTTTTTTGCATAAATATTGTTTAAAATAATTTAATTTAGCCCAACAGTCATGATATGTCTCATGTTATGCATGAACATGTTTATACTGAATCCATCCCTATTGTGTCGGTGCACTTCATAAACGTATCAAAGCTATCATGCCGGATGACTTTTGAAAAATGGCGGTTGCCTACAGATATACCATGAAGATTGAAGCGACACGACAGATTCCAACGCGTTTACCTTTGAGTCTGTCGATCCTCGTCAAAGTTCGTAAGATTTCGTATAAAGCTCCATCACACAGCTGCCTGAAGGAACGAAAGATAAAGGTCGAATGAGGAGAAGGTTGCCGCAGCTGGCTCGAAAACAGCATATTCGTAGCGACGTGATCTCGAGCGCGAGCTGTTGAAAAAAACCAATGCGTGACATTTGACAGATCGTCACCACAATGAAGGAATGCCTCTGTTTTTCCACGCTGCTCTTTCAACCTTCGGCCGACTTGACTTAAGTTGGTCTATTCCTTGCGTCATAACCAAAGAACAAAGATATCAAATTGATGGATACGTATATTGGGCAACTTTTGACTCATATTTATTTAATGAGTATAACTATTTATTAAAAAATATATTAAAAGTTTTATTTTATATGTAATAAAATAATAAATCTGCCAATTTAATAGAAAAAAGGTAGATTTCCTTATCTTTTCTTTTCCAGTTAAAATAATATAACATTAAATGAACATTTTACTCGGACCAAAAGAAAATTATTAATCATTTTCTGCGATGGTATTTCGACTAAAGAAAAGTAATTACAATGTTCTGAAATGCCGTCACAGACTTTTAACTAGAGACATATAGCGAGTACCAAGATAAAAACTTTTTAAAAGACTTTTCACAATCTACGAGTCTACTTTAACATTTATCTCTAGCATATTTCAGATTCTTCTTTCCATGGTAATTCCAGATGAGTATATTTCATTATTTATATTATCCAGTTTTCATAATATGCATTTGCCAATCGCTGGGATTGCAAAACAATTCCATTTCTTACATCCTTATATCTGCCGCCTCTTTAGATTTGATAACTGAAATTTAGTAACCAGTTGTTTTACTTGCGCCTGCTTTGGGCATGAACAAAATGGGCTCTTTTCACATTATGTATCCGGCATATTATGTATCCGGCCTTACCTACCTATCCACGCAGGAGCAAACCGGTCATCATCATTACGTTGCCAAGAATCGCAATATTATGCTTTATCTCAGTAGCACTTCTTATATAGTAGTTATACGCGCGGTACAAAGGGGGTACAGTGCGTCATTAAATATGCAAGGGTCGAATTTGAATAATGAGATCTTAATGATACTGTTGTAATTCGGCCGAAAGTAGAAGCTGCATTCGCAATAAGCCCGAGAAATGACATCGCAAATATTTGACGGTCAATGTTTTATAAAGACAATAGTAAAAGCGCTCGATTAACTGAAAAATAGCGGACGCTGCAAGTCAACCGAGACATTGAAAATAATCGATTATTACGTTTACCGTAGGCCAAATCATGAAAAAATAACGATAAAATGGACAAATTAACTTTAAATATATAGCAAGCTATTTACGTTAAAAATTGATAGCGGTATATTATTGTATGCCACAGACGGTAGATTATATGTATATGTGTGCGTAGTTTATATAATATATAATCTAATGCATTTTTTAAAGAATTTTCTTTGGCCCATTTTGTTTTATTTATTTTTTGCTGCTGCGTATATAAAGTAACGGCAAGCCGAAAGATGTTAATAATGACTGTCAACCGGTAAAATACAAGTTGACAAACGGGAAAATGCCGACAGGATAGTCAGTGAACCGATTATTAATCGCGCATGTGCCACCTGTAATCTCCGCCGAAATTAAAAACGTGTCATGTACTGTCCGTGAAAAAGCCAAAATAGGCGCTGTAATTCAGCATCGGATTGATGAAGATGGGCCTGATTACATTATTTGCTCTCGCGTTTGTTTCTACAGAGGGATAACGGTAAAGTCTGAAAATTGAAGAGCATTAATAACGGTTGGATTGCCCGGTCGAACTCGCGCGCTCTAGTGGGAGGCTGGAGGTGAAAGTGGGATGAGGAACGATCCGCGGGTGGGTGAGTGTCACGGAGGGAGCTCGGATGAACCATGAAGAAGGACGAAGGGAAAGCGACGCGGGGAGAATCTTGCCGAGGCCTCGGGAGGGTGAGCGGGTAGACGTAGCCGCTGGACGCCGCCGTGTAATTTATTTCCCTTCGCTTCCGCGTCGCGGACGAACGTTGAATCGACGGGGGGTTTCCCCGCGCGCTGTACGCCCCGATGAACCAATCCTATACTACCACCATCGTCTTTCATCCGCGAACCACCCTCGGAAGAGCGGTGAAAATTTTAAGAAAATCGCAAACCATGATAAATCATTCTGGCGCTCCCATACAGCAAGTGGAACAGAGTCGAGTAAAAAAATATTTGATATAATTTCTTACTCTTTGTTTCAATTTAATTTCATTATGTACGTGCTACATTTCCTATTTGGACAAAAATATATTTTGTACAAAAATTTCTAATTTATATTACAAATTTTAAAAACGCTTTTCATTTAAAAAAGAAAACGCAATTACTTCTCGTTAAAGTAGCAAAATCTGTTTGCAAAAGAACAAAAATTTATCTTTTCTTTTATCAGAAAAATGGACTAGTCGAATGATCATTTACCTTTCATCCATGAAATGCTCGAGCAATTAATGTTCGGTCGAAAGTTGTTACCGATAAAATGTTTTTTTCCTCTTTTTTTTTTATCGGCCTGTGCGTAAACCATTCTTGCTGAAATTCGACGAAACGAGAATGATACTTTGATAAAGGAGTTGGTGTTGCACAATGTCAGGTGTTGGTGCGCTGCCGGCTCTAATTAAAAAGCCGTGTCGGCAGCGGGCATCATGGAAGACCCCAGGACGTAACCTTTTTTTTGTTATTTTTTTTCATTTTTGAAATGGCCGCTCGTCGAGCACGCTTATATAATACCAACAAGCTGCAGAACCATCCCCAACCCTTCTCGTCTGTACCACACGAGCTCTCTGGCGTTAACGCCCACACGTTGGTGCTTTCACAATAATTCTCCGCACCTTTCGCAATTCGGACACAATAAAAACTCTAGCGAGACAGTTTGGCGTGCAAGTGTGATGTAGGAGTCCTCGTAATTTTTTTTTCCCTTTTTCAGAAGGTACCGCACTGCGGAAATTTCAGCCTATAACTCGCATAAAAACCCTGTACAGAGACTCGGATCTAATGCGTATCTTGATCCCGGTGGATAAAGGTCTGAAGGGACATTCCGAAAAGGAGGGAAAGAAATCCACACTTCAACCGAGAAGATACGGAACATCATTCGCATCAACGACATCGGCCAAGTTGGACACGGAGACTTGCGCGCCATGATGGTCCAATATGAGTGACATCCCCTTAAATAGCATGCCCTTCCAATCCGTCGCAGCGACCCCTTAAACTGAACTGAATTGAACGGAACACCACCCCTACCCAGATCCAACAGCTACAACAGCCCAAGTGCGGAGACCTACTCGTATTATCCACAGTGACAGAATGGCGGAGTTATTAATGGCCACGACAGTGACAAATGACGAACTGTCGGCGCAAGCAAGACTGATATCATGGCGGCCTTCGTTCCTCTCTTCGTTCCCTCCGCTTGTGTTTCCCGTCTCCCTGTTCTCTGCTCCCTCGTGGCTGTCGCACGGACCGTCTCTGTTCATCCCCTTGCCCTCGATTCGACCTTCTCTCGCATCTCCTTCGTCAAACCGTCCTTGCGGGAACTACGGGTGCACAGTGTCCGCGCAAATGTGGAATGGCGGACGATAAATCTGGCGTTCCTTTGATTAGCGCCTATGATCGAGAATCAGTTTATGGAGAGCATACCGCAAATGGTTTTAGATGTTATCCATTTATATAAACGATTGATTTCGATAAAAAGAGATAAACTTTCAGGAATAATTGAACATTTCTTCAAATTTTATAAATTAAATATTAACAATTATTAAAAGATGATTGCTTTTTACTTTTCTTCTCTACAAGATTTAGTTTATAACTAGATATTTAATTTTTTAAACTGAAAAATTATTAACTTTACTATTGTTAAATTCACTAGCGTCTGAAAATTTATTTTATAATTTTAAATTTAAATCTGTATATATTTTTTAAGAAAAAATTTTTTTAATTTAGTACCTCTTGTAACTTCTTAAATATGGAAAGGTGATAAAATTACTTTTTAAATTTTGCAAAAAGAAACAAAAGCAAGATCTGTGTCCTCATTCTTTTTCTTCTCCAAAGTAGATTAAAGAGAAAAAAGTGTGCAACGTACGAGACGACGAAATAAAATCATGTTGTGTACAAAATCAAAATAAATATATTTACAGATTATCCACGGTGGTAAATCACATGCGGTTTGAATAGACAGCAGGAGGTCTGGTCTTTGGGAAGGCGCTCTGGGCTCTCTGTGCACCCTCTCCACCTTCTCTCGTCCCTCTACCACTCTTCCCTCCTCTTACCCGATAGTTCCTCGGCCGCTGCTTTGTATTCCGCGTTGCTTGCGCCTTCCCCTTTCCTTCCTCAACGTCGTCTCAAACTCCACGATTCTCTCATCCCTTTCCACTGATCGCCCCTTCTACCCCTCTAGTGTCCCTCTCACCAAAAATCCTCGTCTTATACTCGCGTCCTTCTTTCCTCCTTCGCTCTTTCGTTTTTCTTCTTCGTTGTCTTCGTCTTCGTCCAGCTCTTCCGTTGGAGATGCCTGAAGCTTCATCCTAAGGCGACTTGATCCACCCCCTTTCCATCCCTCAGACATTGCCACGCCAAGTTCTTTGATCCCTGTCGAGCGCGCAACTTCGAAGGATCACCACCAAGATTTTCGAAAGAATTCATAACTTTGACGGAGTCTTAGTGAGGAAGATTTCGCGCCTCGCGTGTAGTGGTGTCTTGGGGATAAAATGGGTTATGTGTTGCTCAGCGCAGGAAGAAAAATGCCACGAAAAAGTCGACAAGCAGTTTTAGACGACTTTTGATTATATTATGATTCATATTCAAGAAAATACAAAATTTGTCAAAAATTGCCCGTCGTATTCAGAGAACACTGTGATATTACTATAATTCTATAAAAAATGTTTACAAAAATTTACCATAGATGCAGATTCTGTTATTGTAAAATTTTGGAAACTAAATTAACAAAATTATTCGAAAAAATATGTCAACACAAATTATGTCAATGTATACAATAAAAAGTAACAATAAAAAGATACATTGTTCATGTTACTTCATTGATCGAATAAAGTCGAACAAAGAGGGAACGCTCTAAGGATTACGGAAACAAGCAAAAGAGGAAGAAGGAGCGCACAAGCCTGATCTGTTCATGAACACAGAAATCCCTCGTGGCAGCCTTGGGGTTCCGAAACATCAGCGTGATTGCGTTCCTTCGCGAAGGTATTCCATTACCGGGTTGAGCGAGTACCCTCATCCCTGTTCCACCCTCCTGAACTGCCGGACGTCGAGCTACGTTGTTCCCGACCCAGACTCGCCCATACACGCGACCAGACATCGACATGCAAACTAGAATTTGCAATCTTTGGTCCAGCAAAGATAAATGTTAGACCTATATCTCTTGAATTCATATCTAAATTAGTATCTACAAATTGCGTAGGTGGTGTGTTACATTCAAATTTTTTATCACTATTCTTAAATTGTTTTTATGATTAAAAATTTTATTTCAAATAATTCTATAAGATAATGCTCTTATTGCAAATGGCGCAATCTCTCGTCTTATATATGTTATGTATATATATTTCATTCTAAAAATTAATTCTATAATTTTCAATATTAATGTATCAATCAATTAGAAAGATAATTATACCAGTTTTATGATAAAGTTAGAGACCTACATGTGTTTATGTATTAAGCATGTGATATAATTTCGCGAAGAAAAAAGTTGCCCGTTAAAAATTGCCAACTTTTTTCTTCGCGCTACAGCCTTCAATGTTCAGTTCGCTCCAAAGTTTAATCAGAAATTGGTAAAGGGATGCCTGTCCTGTTTTCATTAACATTCCACAAATCCTGCAACAAATTAAATTACTTCACCATTGCTGGGAGTAATGAATATCGGTGGGATGGCAGGAAGTGGTAGAGGATCCTGAACGACAAGCATTGCGGGGAGCGGGCAGATAATCGATTGGTCTCGAAAGTTGAGTTTATTCATGCATATAATGAGTTGTGTCGTTTGCAATTACTTCCACTACGTATTGTATACTTCATTTACGAAAAAAAAAACTTTAAAGTTGCTTTAATTTCGCTAAAATGTATAGCTAAAATTTAACTTCTGATTTATGTTTCGTATGACTTGACTACCTATGTATGTATATTTGCAACAACAACACAGATATTGCATTCAAAATTAAGATACATTTATAATAAAAATTTTCACAAATTGAAAAATAATCATTTTAACTAAATAAGTCTTATCTAAAGAACAATGTAAAATAAACATTTAAAACGGTATTAGTATCAACAGTATTATAATCAATTCCTCTTTTTTTCTCGTAACTGTCTGTCCATGTGTGTGGCAATGACATAATTCGTATGTACATTAGGTGGATGTGGATACTGTGCCGGGCTGCGTAGGAGGCTAGATTCCACGACACTGAACGGGATAGAAATGGCGGTACGGCAGAGGCGAGGGATCGGGTAATGGGGTTTGCTGGGAGTGACGCGGGAGCTAACCGAGCGGAATCACGAGCTCCCAGAAATCGAATCCATGCGTCACCCAAGCCTGCCAACACCATCTGCAGCTAGCGAGTTTCCACCGACCCTAAGTTTCGGTGGCAGACTTAGAACGGAATGTCATCCACCAGAAAGTAACAATCGGCAATTGATTGATAAATAAAATCAAAATTTCTTTCTGTAATTTATTATAATTGCATTTTGCGTAATAGTAATATCGTAGAAATAGCAAATCTGCTTTAATTCTCTGTATTAAGTACATATACATTTACGTATCGTTTTGTCCCTTGCATATTGATATAATTAATAATAAAAATTACTAAAGATCAAATAAGATGGTATAGAGATTATTCTTAAATTGAAATAACATATGTTGAATGGCCATTGCGTATTACTTTTAACAAAACAAAGAAATCTCAGTGGCAAAACAAACAGGCAATTGCTGGAGCGAAATTCCAGGCAACCCCCTGGACAACTTAAGCAACGTCTCGCTCTTGTCCGCTTGGTGCTCCAACGTAAATGATGGCGCCCAGTATTATCTATTGTGCGCCCATTCCATTTAATATTGTATTCCATAACGCAAACAAAGGTAAAATGCGAATTAATGTACTCGATTTATCACGCTTTTGTTACGCGCTGGGACGCGAGCGAACAACGCCGGGGAACTCGCTGGCTTTACTTCGCTCTTTCCCCATCACTGCTATAACTACCACGAAAACGTAGCTGCGACGTGGCAGATACGCCACTTTGTAAGTTTCGACGCGAACCCGAGAAATATTCCTGTAAATGCACATTGTGCTTTAATCATCGCGATTGCATCTTTTTTAAATATTTTCACAAACATCTCGAATTGTACATTTGTCAACTATACTTATTAAGGTTTGTTTTTCATGTGTTACCGTAGATGGTTTTGCAGATAAACATCAGAATGCAATTTAGACAACTTTTGATTAGTCCATAATGTTCAAAACACTTCAGATAATAAGATAGATGCGTTAGAGGGAATGAAATCCCTAGATGCATTTATTTCCTACAGATGTATCTATTTTATTTTATCTCAAGCGTTTGTACGCCATATTTAGGACGTGAATGTCCAATCGCTTACTTAAATATTTTTTACTCAGAGTTTATAAATCTATAAAAAAATGTTCACTTAATTATGAACATTGTAAATGTACATTATAAAAGTGTATCGCACACAAGTTTACTTTTATTTTACATAAGAAAAATAAAAGATTGCCATTATTAAAATGTTGATAAATGCTCGCAACAATTTTAAATATTGCTAGGATATTTGAATTGCTAGTATGAAATAAAAAGTTTCATAATTTTAGAGTGTTTTCAGAGTATTGTAAAACTGTGAACATAACAAAGCATTTACGATGAAAACTGGTTGAACGGAGGTAAACGTAAGAGGGGATAGAGTCTAACTGGTCGAATATCCAGGAGGACCATTTTTCTTTCCTGCTCGCGGAGACTGCGGCCGAAAAAGGATTGGGAACCACCACAGATGACGCTTTCTTCCCTCATCTTTTTCTACCTCCGGTTCCCATCTTCCTCTGACGTATTCTCCCTTCAGAGCTTCGTTCTACGAACGTTTGTAATCCTCACATAGAATACGCTATAACTAAAAGAAAATAACAGTAGTTCTTTGACGTTAAAAAGAGCAGATGTATATGTATAAACTATAGAAAGCATAATAAAAAAGATTAAAAATAATTTGTCAAAATTTGATTAATGTTATTAAAAATAACAAAAATATATATTTATAAAATAAAACAAAAAACCATAAAATATATATTTTATACTCTCTATCTGCTTTGTGACTTTTGTAATTATGCGCAGAAAAAGAACAAGAAAATATTTTACGTATATCTAAAGATTTTATCACAAACTTGCAAAGCATTCCCGACTTGTCGCATCTATCATCGTTCTTGCTTTGACTTCCACGCTCTTTCACTCGAGGGACGTAGTTTCTCTGATATCCTTTATGCCACTCCGATAAATATAACTATAAATTTGTAAGGCATTGACGCAAAAATCGAAATACTAAGAGAAAACTTCAAGTTTTTCAAATCATACGCTCTTTCTGTTGCTTCAGAACCGTAATGAGACAATTGTATTTGACATCAAATAAATTTGAAAATAATGACAATAAGCAAATCTTTTAAATTTGTTCTTCTTATTTTGTGCATAAAGAATGTTGCAAAAATAAATATTACGTTATTAATGATTAATTTTTTTCAAGGTTTACTAGATGTTTACTCAATGTTAATACTTAACATGTTAACTAGTATTCTGGCGGTTTTGAAGAAACTAATGTGGGAAGCGTGTCAAGGAGATGACGACAGAAAAGAAATAGAAACAAAAGAGAATGAATATTCGAAAGATGAGCAGAGGCGGAGTTTGAGCGTATAGCAGAGAAGATCAGAGGGTTTTCGTGGCAGAGTGATTGGTAGCACCCGTTAGTTTAATCATCACGCATTAGCCGAACTACCCCTTACCCTGAATTCTAGCCCACTTTCACCCTCGAATTCCGCGCTACTCATTCTGCTCGCTCTACGCCATTCTGTGTTTGCTCCATTCTCATTCATTTTCTCTTACGTTTTGGTATACTCGCCGCCGTTTGTTACGCAACGTTTCAACTTCCGTCAGTGTCCCACTTTATCTTATTTAAACAATTCAGATTTACATAGCTCGCCTTTTACACGCCCAATATATGAAATATGTGTCAAACAATTTTTAGAAACGTTGTAATTTCAGAAAACAACGAAAAAAATTTTTATTACATAAAAACGTAAAACTAGAAAAGAATCCGTGTGATTAAAATCTGTGAAATGTATAGAATACAATAATACAAAGCTAGATATTTTTGTATATCTTTGTTACATGGCAACTAACTATTTGTTCGACAATATATGTACATAAAAATATAGCAACTTTTTAATATAAGTATAATTTGATATAAATGATATAAATGAATATAAATATGTATACGTTGGTATATAAATGGTATGATAGTCCTTTAACATATGGACCTTTAATAAAACCGAAACAGTTATTTATTTGCAATGCTTAAATACCCATAACATATAAATGGCATAACATAAAGCAGACCATGACGTGAGCTTTACGACTACAACATTTATTTATGGTGTATTTGTTGCTGGCATGTGTAAATTCTTCACCATCATGGGCAGCCGCAGAGATAGGGAAGCATTTTGACATTTGTCATGATTGATTCGTCAGCCGGTTGATCATTGTAAAATTACATCGATTTCTGCGTGACTCTACAAATATATTCATCAAGTGCGCCACGTAAGAGGGGATTTTTGCAAGTTGTATCGATTTGCGCGAAAGCATTTTTTCAACGAGTTATATCTAGATGCCAGTTTGTGAATGCGTCGCGATATACCGCGACTGTTCCATTTCGACACATCGATTGCCCGCAGATAGTTATCGGTGTGAAAATAACGTGGTTTATCCTTAATGACATGCACACGGTGACTTGTAGTAGGTGCCACTCAGTTGCAGATTAAAATTGGATAACAGTCAACCACCTGCTATGCCTAACTTTAACAATCGCGTGGATACTGACAATTATTTAGTGCCTTTACTTCCTTATATCAGTGGCTGTAAAAATATTTGATATCTAACAAAGAAAAAAACACACTTGCAAATTATGAAACATAGTTTCAAACAAATGTTTAAGTATTTTATATTAAAAAATACTGTTATACGAATTGTAATAATATAAGCGTAACAGAATAATATAAGTGATAATATAAATAACTATGTAGTAATATGAATAATAAAAGGTACAGTTTCTTATTACAATTAAACATATTAAAAATATTTTGTTAAATTATAATTAATTTAATGCAGTTGCATACTCATACACACACACACACACACACACACACATACACACACACACACACACATATATATATATATATATATATTTATTTATTTAAAAAAAGAGACAGTATCTTTGCAGATTCAATTCGAAAACTTGAATTTGAAATTGCTGAAACTGTTTATCCCGTACAGAACTCGTATAATCAGATATGATTTATAACTCGATAAGATGTTGCTTCTCAAGTGCACGCATCTTCTTCGTAGAATTCGTATTTGTTTGCTCGGAGCTGAAGAATCGTATTATTAGACGTAAGAACAGTTGTATTTTGACGAAATTATACGTCGTCGTAGAAATTTATCATAACTACTTTTACGCCTTGCGCGGTTTGTGTCAAAAATTAAACGCCAGGCACAACAGTGGTGTAAACAAGAGGGATATGCTTCTAATGGACAAAGCAGGGTGATTTTCACCAGGTACAAAAACACAAAGACTATAGAAAACCATTAATCAAATTGAATCAATGAGACCAAAAGGAACTCATTCTGCTACTTATTCATTTATCATTATTAAAGCTTGGGACCATCTGTTGCGATGATCGCCACTATCTGCTAACAGTTTATCTTTTCACACAACGGAATCTTTTCTTTAGGCTACCAGACTTCGCCGCCCTCTCAAGGCTACCGGAGTAATAATTCCCTTTTTTTTAAATTTAAATAAAAGTACGAGAAGGAAGAATTTAAAATTATATCTCGTTTTACCACACGATATAATTACGATGCGCAAAGTACGCGGGCGATATTGAGCAATTAGCGAGAGACCAAAATAAGACGTTACAGCTTTTTAAAAATGTAGATACGCAATAATATATCTCTCTCGTTTCATGAAAATTATAGCCCGCTGCGCACTCGTGCAGTAACGAGCGTGTTGTTAAAAAGGCGAGGAAATACTTTATCTACGCGCGATACGCGCAATATGCAATTTTTTCACGAGCCATACATGACACGCAACTTTCCATTGGATGGTTCAACGGATAATGGGCATTAAACCCCTTTTTTAACACGACACTTTGACATAAGCGATATCTTAGGTACAGAAGAAATATACATATATAAAAGTATATAAATATATTTTTTATATTCAAAGGCGCAATTTAGGCTTTATTAAGAATCAGCTTTTGTACAAAAATTAACAATTTTAAAACTAATTGCATGTTTCTAGAGTATAAGTTAATGAATTTTTAAGTAAGCCCCAAAAGATTTCTTTGCGCGAAACACATCAAATCTAATGTAGCATTCGTGGAAACTTAATCACTTCCATGACATTTGTAAAAACACAAGAAAACAGTTTCGTTTTCGCGATGCATTTCACGTAGATCTCGAAATACATCACATCCGCAAATCTTTCCTCAAGAATTACGTATCACTGTTCGCTGAGCCCGAATCCGCAAAAGCTTCCGACGGCCTTCGACATTCATCGTAACTGAAGCAGAGCGAATCCTACGATCGGGTTTTACGACTCGAGAATCTGCAGGGTGCCGATGAAGCGAAAGCGGAGCAGTCTCACGGACCGTTCCACTTGCTTTCGTGACCCGAGGTCGCAACAGCTCGAGGCGGTTGACTCCTGAAGCTAAGAAGGGTTTGCTTATAAGGGGTTAGACAGTTATGCAAAACAAATGTAGGAGAGTACCTGCTCTGGTCCAGTTTTGCTTAAACAGTGTGACGGTCGACTAGAAATCGAGAGAACGAACAGGTTGTTCGTCTCCCTGTTTCGTTCACGCTGCCCCTTTCATGTACACCTCGAACCGTCAAAATGGGCAGATTTGCACGCGCTGATTTACTGCCGGATACCCAAAAAGGCTTATCGGAATTCCAAATACGCAATTTCAAGGTCCCGTCTCCTTGTGAATTTTACGCTACATCTAAAGAGACAGGGTTACGTAGAACATGTTAAACTATTTTGCATTAGCAGATTAAATATTAAAAAATTTGGCCTGCAATTCATTATAGATTTAAGAATCAATTAATTACTAATAAATTAATTCATAAAAATTTTAGATAATTTTGTTAAAACAATATCTTCTAATTTTGATTAAAAGTTAGTTGTGTTAAATTAAATTAGTTAAATTAAATTAGTTTGATCCTACAGTTAAAAATGGTCTTTCTTTAATAAGCACAGTTATTAAATATAAACTTTCCTTCATTTTTGCGTTTAAGATTCTTATGCAAATATTCACAAATGCAATTTTTCATTTTTATATTAGCACAATTTATAAAATCGATTTCCAATTTTTATTCAATTGTTTATTTTTGTCCTCGAAAATGTAGGCTGTCTATAAATGTTATTTATATCATCTTTTAATTCAACCTCTTTAATATCTGCACTGTTTACTTCGATTTCTCTCCTTGCTTCTGCTTGACTTCATCTTATTTCTACTCTTTGTTCCTCTTTATTTCTCCTACTCTTTGTTAGAGTTTTAGACCATACAAATACACGAATTTGTCCACATTTTGATTTATCGCTGGTCAATTCTAATAAAAGGTTTGTCCATTGTATCTTTCAATAGTTCGACAACACGAATTACGAAATTCAAGGTTACTAAGACTAAAAGTTTCACCTCGAAACTAAGGGAAGCGGGCATACCTGACTCAGTAGTCAGTTAAATTCGCAGGTGAACGGATGTTTAGTTCGATCTACATATATTTATAATAATCTTTTATTTTATCAAACAATATTACAATGTGACGTGTATAAACTTTTGATCGGAGACTGAAATTGTGCAAGACATTGCTTTCTCTCTCTCTTTTTCTTTAAATTATGTTAACTATTTCATCAAAAAGTGACACTGACAAGATTATCGGGTATCAATTACAATAAACTGAAAAGTATATATATTTCGTATCGCGTATCTTATGTTAGTAGAGAATGTGTCAAAAGACGATCGAAACCGGCAGAATGGCGTCGGCAGTTAATTTTCATTCGAAATACGAACGATTAGAGTTTCAGTGTTAGGTATCGATGCGGTACCGATAATGGCGATATCTATGGAGTACCTATGTATACACATGATGTACGGGAAGTAATATTTTGGGAGGCACGAGGCAATATATCTTCCAGCGGCGTTGGTTCATGATACTGATATCAGTATCACAGGTTATCGAAAATATTTTAAAAACTATGTGTATCTACGATCAGAATCTTTCATACTTCTTCAGCTTGGGCAAACCGAATTTACCTGTAAGTTAAACGAATTATAACTTCGAATTTTCTTTTAGAAACGTTGTACAAAAGTAGTCTACCAACTAACGTGTATTATTATTTAATTATTTTATGTTTATTGCTTTTTATTTAATAGGGAAGTGCACTTTTGCTTATGTTACGTGGCTTAGAATCGTGACGAATTTAAATGTGTCAAATATTTGACGAGAATAAGTAAGTAATTTAAATTTAACACACAGACATACGTTTGTATAATGGTATAATGTTAAAAGTTACGTAGCATAAAATGTTAAGTGAAATATATTACGATACATCGAAGAAATACCGAATCTCTACAGTGAACATTTGTCAAGATCGCATAGAGCACAAGCAAAAAAATATATACAAAAGAATATTATTATGTGCCAAAATAAGAAAACTAGAAAGAAAAGCAATTACGAGAAATGTTTTGACATTCTCAGTAAACCATTTATTTACTCGTACTAATCTTTCGCTCGTATGGAATTCTTCTGTCGGCCCTTTTTGCGCGTTTTTTTCGTTTCGGTCGTGAAGAAAAAGGCAAAGTTATCACAAGAAAACTCACTGTTACTCTGCCCTCTGGCATTAAATGCGCGACGATGCGATAGCGGCGATAGTCATACTTATAATTAGAGGAGTCAGCGAAATGATTTATGACGCACACGTGGTACGCACTGCTTTCGTAAATACACTTTCTTTATTCGTTTTCGCTCAGGCATATACATTTGTTGAGGGGCTTGGTCTTGATTAATATTTTGAAACACTGTATTTGGTCTCTATTCTCGTCGAAGCGCTTACAAAATTATTAGCGAAGCGACATTGTACTTTGTAAAGTAAGATGAGTGGTCAAATTATTATTATTGTTGCACCGGCGTTCTTGTACTTGACGCAATCGCGAATGAAGAATATCTCATTGTTTCAATGTCTTTTCCACATTATTTCCATTATAATACAATATTAATTCCACATTAATACAATACTACTAAATATTATTATTAGATACTAATACAAAATACTAATGTAATGTTTTATAAACAGTATGCTTATTTTTATTCTTGCTGTTTCTTTCATAGTAATATTGGAAAACACATGAGACGCATTTTATACATATAATTCTTCTTATTACTCATTTTCATTGTTTCTTTTTTACTATTATAGATACAATTTAATAAATAGCATGCATTTATTAAATTTCATGCTTTTATAAATAATAGAACTATATTAACAATCTCATAAAAATAATAGCGCTTTCATATTTTTCGATAAAATTCTGCAAGATTTTTCAATAGGTAATAAAAATCATTTAATAGAGTTATAAAATTATGAATACTAATATTTTATTTTTTTCTACAAAACACTTATTATTTGTTTATATAAATTCTTCAAACATCTTTCTAAAGACACATTATATGTATGAGACAACATGTTACCCGACGGAACGCGTAAGCAGTATTAGTATCAAGAATTCGTGCAGCTTTCAAAAATAAACAAAATAATGATTAAAAATGATTTTATTTATCTTATCTTAATGACCTATTTACAGGTTTATTGTATTATTCTTTCCATTAAAAATAAAACTGAAGATTAATAATGTTAATACAATATAATATTAGTTAAAACGTATAATATGATTATACAACTTGTAGAAATTGTTAATATAGATAATTACAAAAAATTTCAGCAGTCGTATAATCTTTCAAAATATAATATAAATGATTTCTTTATATTATCACTTTTATTATCGTCTACTACTATTACATACTTTTATTAAACATTAGATTTTAGTCGATTTTGAAACAAAAAATCTTGAAATCAAAAAATAACGATACAAAAATATAAAATTAATAATTTTAATATTCGTATCTAGGAATATTAATTATGAGACAAAAATCCTTCCATTAAAAATATAACTAAAGGTTAATAATGGTAATACAATATAATATTAGTTAAAACTGTGTAATAAAGTTATACAACTTGTAGAAATTATTAATATAGATAATTATAAAAAATTTCAGCAGTCATATAATCTTTTAAAATATAGTATAAATTATTTCTTTATATTTTTGATTCTGTTAATTAAAAGCAAATCTACTACATGTATATCATTAAAAAAATGTATTATTTGAAACATTCTAATACTAAATACACTCAAAAATGTATCAGCTAAAAAATAAACTGGCGAAAAGGTTTTCTATTTACTAAAAGATTTGACAAAAACGTTTTAAAGATGATATTAATGAACGTCTGTAGAGAGAGATCTCTTACAGTTGGAAAGAATCATACCAACCACAAGCTTTTGACACTTTCAAGCTCACATAAGAATATACGTTTTCGGTCGGAAATTGTTGACACATCTCGCAATATTTATCCTTTGACGAATATTAATAGTTATTTTCGTAAAAAAAAAGGGTCCAGGTCTACTACCTGCGTCTGACAAGCGAGTCCCATGCAATCGGTTAGACGAGATTGGATTGGAGTAACAGGGTTCCAACATGGCGTACCGTCGGCCGTCGGAACATGGCGACGGCGGGCCAAAGCGGCCGGCGCGCGTTTTATCGCTTCAGCGCTCGCATTCGGTGGATTGCTTTCGAAAAATCATTCCGTATCAACGATCCCCCCCCCCCCGGCCCGTTCGGAGGATCACTTAATAGTTGACGACAACAACTAACCGTCGGGCTGTTTCTATTAATATCAGTACGTTTCTCCCGGTATCGACATCGCGCCGGGCGCGTATGTACGTACACATGCCCGCGAATACATATTTTTCGGTATACACAAACATTGCCTGACGGCCGGCAACAACTCTATGTCGAACTACGCTTCTATTAATACCGACTCGCTCTGTCTGGCCGCGTGGACCTGTGTGCGCGTAAACGTACGCGGGTATGTGACATCGGTCACGCTCGCGGTGTACGTGCGATACAAGTCGCGCTTCGATGTGTTACATTTTGTGCCTTCGACGCGTGTTTCGATGACTGGCGTACTGCGGTTCTGATTTAACTATCCCGAAATGAATCGTCGCGCCGACACCGCGTCGCACGGATGAGCGGATTTTCGTTATTTTTCCTCGCCCGTCCGCCGCCGCCGCCGCCGCCGTTCCGATGGGATGCGTTGCCAACTATGAGAGATTGCACGCGGGAATCACGCAGATAGCAACATTGTTTGAGATACCGGGTTCGCGATGTGTCCGATCGCGCAATTAGATTTGCGCCAAGTCTATCGCGCCTTCTGATAACCCTTGTTAAAAATGTAATTCTGAGCAGCATTAAGTTGGCCAGTAATTAATATTTATTTTGATGATTACAATCCGCCGCTAGTATTTTTAATACTCAAAATAATGTGGTAACTACTGCCAATTTAACACTGCCCAGTATTACATTTTTGTACGCGACAGTTCTGTGAGAGCTTATCTTTAATTATAAAAAATGAGAGCCTTGCCATATATTACGTCTGCAATACATTGCGGATTTAATGAAAAATAAGATAATAGCAAGATGAGACTCTTTGTTCAATATCTACGTACGTTTTACTATAATATGTGTCTTTACTGAATTAATATAGAGACTTAAAGTTGGCAAACTGAGGTTAAAACAAGACTAAAAAAAATAACAAATTAAATTTTACAAAGCTGTATTTTAAAATATACGTATCTCACAAACAAGCATAAAGAATTGGAGTAGAATTAGACTCGTGCTGTAAAGCCCTCCGTAAACTTTAATCTGACCATAAGATCATAAGACTTTCATTTCGATAGGAATATTGAGATAACACTCGCGTGCTCGTTACGAGTACAAAACAGAGTTAAATGGTCACACCTAACAAAATGTGCGAGCCGCCTGGCCGAAATCTCCGGTTATGACACGGGCCGTCGGATATAACGCGCAAAGACGATTTAGTATCGTTCAACAATTATAAATACATTTGCATTCGTTGCGGCCGTTTTAAATATGCGTTCACGTATTCGAGCCTTATTCGGCGCTAAGCTGTTGACTTAGAGCAATTACACAAAGAGTCAAATAGCCGTGGAAAAAGGTAATTTGCGCGCACAGTGTATCTATATTTGCATAATGCACGTAAGAGTATAGTACCATAACGTTGCATGCAACTATAATTCTTTCGTGAATCGTTACTCAACGCCTCGGATAAGATCTCAGTTATCTACGATCAATCAAATATTTTACGTTCGTCGGGAAGTGCTAATTATGCCGTGCTTCTCGTTGAACGTGTGATGCTCGGTCATTACGATGGCTGGTAGTAAACTGTTTATCGCTGAAGAAACGGCTGTTTTCATTCGGTTTGAATTCTCTCGCATCAAAGGCGTCGCGCCGTCTAAAAAAGATTTATAAAAGATTCACGGCGACACGCAAACCCGCGAGCTTACACAACGCGGCGCGTCAAAGAGGGAGAAAGAGAGAGAGAGAATAGAAATGTAGAAAAAAACCGTGTACAGGAGAAAAATTATTTTCATCCTTCTCGAACGTCATATCTTATCGACGTTTTTCGCCGCGTATTTTCCATCGCGTCAGGGGGACATAGAAATAGAGAAAAAGAGAGAAAGAGAAAGAGAGAGAAAGAGAGAAGAGAAAAAGCGAAAAAGAAAGAGAAGCGGGGTGAGAAAGGGATAGGGTAGAAAGGGGAGAGAGAGCAGGCACATTCGCATCTTGCTGCCTTTATAAATGCTTCTACATTTATTAAGGCTACTCCCCGGACCCTGGACGCACCGGTATACGTATTTCGAAATGAATGCCTCGTGACGTGGCACCGCGACGCTGTCGTCGGGGCGCGTGAACGCTACGAAAAGTGAAATATTCCTCTGTCGTATTTTCACATGCGCGCACACGACAAATGACCGCCGTGCGTCTGACGGTCGCTGGCCTCAGCAAAAAAGCGTATGTACATATGTAAATAGATATATATGTACGTAATATCGCGAAAAGTATTCGTCTTTCGTCGATTAAACATGGCTACGGGTCGGAAAGACGTGGAAACTTCGTCGCGCGAGGATACCATTAGTATCGACCGTGCCGCTTATTGTCGAATTAATTATGACAAGTTTAAACATTATGATGGCACATTTGGAAAATGTCGCGGATCTTTCTCACGATTCGATGCATTCTTTATGGCGCTTATACATTCCACGGGAATATAAGTAAATTGACTCACGTTGAGCCACATTATGTTCTCACGAACGCACACATCGGGGAATTAAAAAAGAAATTATATATACGTGAAGACAATTTGCGCTACGAAGCGTACGTTAGCAGCACAAGTGATACAAAGTAGCCAGAATTAAGCAATAACGATGCATCGCGTCGCGCGTTTCGAGCCACGCCTTATCGCATTATAATATCGCATTTTAATATATAATATAACCGTGATTTTATATACGTAGTCGGTTAAACAACTCCTGACAAGGAAGCGATTTGTCGCGCGGGATACTTTATTCCAGATAATCATACGCCGTGTTAGAGGTAGGTCGTTCAGCGTGACAATGTATGTACATTGATTAATGGCACCGTCTTCATGCCCGAATAAGGAAGATCTTGACGTCCGTTAAACCGCGCGCGTAAATCTTGCGTCCCCCCCCCCTTTTTTTTTTTTATTCAACGCACCGCAAAGCGATATGGATCACGTGCTATCACAGGCTCACGCTGCACTCTCCGCATTTCAGGCGCATCCGCGCGCGCGGTCTGCTATTAATGCATTTATCAGAAACAAGCCAATTGCATTTCGCGTGTAAAACAGTAGCGCTTATTTACCACAAGAAGGGGTGCTTCAAAATACGCAACGATACGATCGTTGCAACCCTCGAAGGAACGTCGAACGATGAAAGGACTGAAGAGTTCGTTCTCGCAAAAGGGGGGAAAAAGGGAAAAAATAAAATACAATGTCCGAGGCATCGGCTACAATGGTTCGGTACCGAAATAGAGACATTCGCTGGCAGTCTCATGTATCGGCTAATCATGTCAATGGCCAGAAGCGTCGGATTGGGGCAATCACCCTCCCGATAAAATCAGCACGATACCTCCTCGAGACGAGAGAAGGTGCGCGATAAAGCGTGGCAAGAGAAGTATATATGCCCGGGGTACGATCTACTACTACTTAATATCGTCTACACGGCTCGCGTTCGGTCTGAGCACGTACTAACAGCCACTTGCGGCGGCAGGCACTCCGGACGAGAATTAATCATCGAAATCAACCGGACGCCGATTAAGGGCGATCACCTAGGCAAATCGTTAAGCGTGCTTTTTGGCGGTCGATGTCGGTTCTACCTGTTGTCGGGGCGGCCAATCGGCGGAAGGCTCGAAAAAAAATTTCCCACCTGGTAATTTCTGCGTGGCGGCGACGGGGCGGGAGAAAATTGCAAGACATTGTAGAGGCACGGTCGGCGAAATTTTCTTATCCGGGACCAATCCATTTTGCAAAATTGCAGCCCACGTAATAATCTGCACTTTGTAGCTCAGGCTTGGTCTACCACGCGTGTGTCTCGCGACAGGCCAGGGGTCTATTGATTACTCAGGGGATCGTTTGATATTTTGAACGCTCGAAGATAATTTCGGCGTCTTGTAAACGAACGGTCAACTTTTCACGGCTCGATTCTTCTTAACGCATAAATATTTCATGACTCGGCGTCTGATGAAAACAACAAAGTTATGGAAATATATTATGCAGATTCAGCTAGACATTTCCAAGGTCATATAAAATTGAAATAAGATTTTGCAGCGTGTGTGATACGTTGTTCTTTTGAAGCTGACCGTCGTGGATGCAACTCCGCTAAGCTTCAGGCTTGTAAGCTTCGGAGTTGTTTCTCGTAAAAAAAAACAAAACAAAATAACAAGCGGTAAGAATACAGCATCCCGCATGACCGGTCTGTACCTTCTATAGCGATCCGGCAGTTAACCGGCTCTGTACGATGCACGACTTGATCAGTCTGCCGAAGTGAGATCTGATGAAACGTAGATTGTACTTCATAGAAATTCGTTACTAACATTATAGACACTTTAATAATACGAAATAGCATATGATAATCATTAATTTTATATTAAAACACCTAATATGTTGCAGAAGATAATAAAACTACCTACTAAATTTATAGATATTTTGGAATTTATATTTACGTGATAGAATATATTTTGTTTAGCATACATGATAAAAGAAACATGTAAAACACTTTGCACGTAATTGTATGTAATCAATTTCGTTTTAAATGTAATATCAGAAATTAAGTTATAGAATATTTTCAGATTGGTATATTTTCCATCGGAGAAATATATTATCAAAACGTGCTATGCATAACTTTGATCGAGCCTTTGATTCCCGATATCGGAATGAACGTCAAAGGAATAAATACATCACCACTACGCGAGTAAATCATCGAGTTAATGTCATGAAGTAGAAAGCGAAGATATGGCGTAGGACGCGAAATCGATGTCGCGGTCTTAGAAAAAGAGCCACCGGGAAATATCTTGATAAATATTACGGAAATTTATCATAGAAGGATTAATCCAATCTATCCTCAGACACAAGTCTAAACAATTTTGTGCTCTAATGAAAATGCCAAATGTGCACGATGGCGCAGAGTCTGGAGAACGTTTTCTTATATTCCCGGGGTCTAGAGCCACGGAGAGAAATAACAGTTCCACCGATCGAGAATATGGTACATGTCATCTTCGGCTTAGTGTCCAGTCCGGTCTCGGTGCTGGTCTCGAGACGCGCTAAGGGAAGAGATGGATCATTCATAGCGGCGGCGATGAATCATGAGATGGCTAGGACAGCTTACTAGAAAACCGACGTTACGGGAGACGAAGAGAAACGAACGAGGAGTGAGATATGACGGATAGATACAAAACAAACTGAGAAAGAAACATAGCGAGAGATTCTGTGTGGAAAAAGTGATGTTGCTTGCGATAAAGATAAATTAATTGCTTAATTATCAATTGATACGACACAAAATAGCAAACTATGCTAAACAAGCTCTTAGATGGAAATGAAATACTTTTCAATAAAATACTTGTTTTTGAAAAATATTAATAAATTACAAGCTGCGAGTTGCGAGGTCAATAAATAATATCTCAATCTTCAATTCAATGGAAAATATCTGATTAAAAAAAAGTATAAAAATTTTATTAACATTGAAATAAAATTCTATTAGTATTGAAGTAAAAAGGCAAGCGTGTGTGTAATAATTCAAGTGTAACATGATCTATAATTAAAAGAGAGATAATTTGACACCGCGTAAAAATTAATATTATTATACAAAAAGGAAGAGTGCAAGTGCAAGATAAAATAGAAGGAAGATACGATGATGAATAGCGAGGGATGAAACAGGAAAAAGCGGAGGACGAAGATATGGGAACGGAGGTTGGAATCTTCCGGAAGTACGTCCGACGTACCATCCGCGTTTCTCCATTTTTCAAAAAAATAAAAGCGACCACAGTGTTCGCGGCTCATTGTTTGGCTCTTCCGACTGTTTGCGTAGACGCGTAGCTTGTGAATAGGCTTACGCCGAGGGGTGGATGATACGATATATATATACATGTACACATGTACGCGTGGGTGTACGTGTGCCTCGGTTGACTTTCCGTTAGAAGAACGTCGCTATCGAACGAAAGAAAATATTATCACTTTTGTCTCACCCCTGCGATGTTCCCGCTGTTTTCACGAGGATCCGCGTAACGCAGGAGTGAATCAATCGTCCGTATTTCTTTTCGATTTATCAGTGCCGGGGAAAGAAAAAGCCCGTTTCATCGACATTTCACTTTGACGGTCCCTTTCTTTCTCGACCCTTCATTGTCATAAATCTGGTAACGAGATCAACTCGATGAAACTGTAACCTCGCGAGATTGCTCGTGCTATCCGTTTTACGTTCTTCCATCAGTCGTGATCGATCCTAATAATTAAGAAGCCCACGAGTAAGTAATTCTACTAATCGAATAATGACGGAATAAGGAGCAGCACTTGTGCGGGAACGCCACGTCGCGCCGCGTCGCGTTCTCTATTCTCATCAAGCTTAATCGACCATATCGCAAATCATTATAATGCAAGAGAGACAACCAGGTCTTAATATACGCATTTGCGTTGGACAAGTACCGACATTTATAAAATAGCGCACAGCGACGATAATGCGTTTACATGACCCAGTAGGTTGAGACGCGTCGTTGAACAAAAGATACACTTTTAAGAAAGCTTTTCACGTTTCATGTTTTAATGTTAGGAGAAGTCTTCGGGGGTAGATAACACCGTGCGATGTGACGAGAATGATGACGTCACGCGTCGGATGGTTAAACAGCGAGAAGGTAATTAACGTTGAGGATGCTTCATCAGTCAAGAAACTAACCCCTCGGCACCCGCCATATCCAACGACACAACCTGTCGTATCTTTATTTGAGTCAAACAAGGACGGTTGACATGGTGGAGTGATTATTAATTTAACTATGCCGCGCACTAATGACAACTAGTTATCCCGACATGATAATTACGTATCGCGTTTGCTATTATGCTGACGACAATAACGATCGACTTAGACTACTTTGTATGGCTAATTAATTAATTAATTAATAATATGATACAAAGGTATATACTCATACAGTGTATAAAGGTATATACTCAGTTACACGGAACGTTGTAAGATCAATACCTTCAAATCTTTACAGAATTTCAGTAATTTAAATTTATTTACAAGTTTGTTAAGACCTGAAAAGTTTAGAAAAAGTAATCTTAATTGATATTATTATTGAAAATAAAATATACTAGAGAATTTGAACATCAGTTCATCGTAGAGACAGCAGTAACGGAGCAGCAACCATATTTTAGCAATATGGCGCTAAGCCAAGTCCATCCCTGATCCTGAGGTATTTACTCCTGTTTGCCATCATTTTAGCCGCATGAGAATGTGTACATGATTTCGAGCAACTTTCTTGTTTTTGTTTGGGTGACTACTGGTGATAAATTTTACTGGAGCGGCACGCTCCAGTAAAGGAAATAATAAAGGCGGAAGGTGCGTAACATGTGCTGCTGTTCTCTGTTGCGGGGTATACCTAGCCCCGGTAGGTAGGCCCACAATTCTGACTTGGTTACGTTACAGCATGTCTTATAAAACTGCTATGCAGAGCACAGGGTAAGGCAATAAGATGCTCTTTCCCTAGGCCATAAATCGCTCAAATTTGAGCATAGTGGCGCAGACCGGTTACAAAGATATATTTCTCTCGAGGCTAGTTTCCCTTAAATCTGGCTTCTTTCTTCTACTTGTCTTTGTACTGCAGATCGAACACTCGAAAGTGCTTTATGGGATTCAGCGATGCAGCATAAACAGGGAAAATTTATATTGAAATAAGCTTCTCGCCGGAAGCCACGTGGCAAATGTATGAAGCGAAAATGACACGTTGAAGTGATGTCTTCAACTCTCAAATCAAACAAGCGGCGATAATGCGACCGGAATTCAATGCGGTAACAATAAAATCGCTATCCGTTCCGGAGATCAGAAGCGAAAACGATGGCGAAACGCTGAAGCGTGAGCTCGAGCAATGAAAGCAAGAGAGCAGCAAGTGGCTCGTACGTCAGCCGGTGGCTCGTAAACGTCAGCGGTGGTGCTCGTAAACGTAAACGCGATGCTATAAGGGGATGTACAGCGGCGCAGCGCCGGGGAGTCACCATAGCATAACAGTTAAAGAGATACATGTATATGTATAGAGAGAGAGACGATCCATTTAGCGGTTTAAACGGGGTCGTTATATCGCCGTTTACAACGAAACAATCTGCTCCTGAATATCTGGACACGTGTCGTGAGATTTAGAACGGGCGGAGCGAAATGTTAGATTACCGCGGTAAATGGCTTTGAGTGCGTACGTGTGTGTATTAATCCTCTATTCTGTATTAAATATACATTAGGATTAATACTAATTCTCCTCCCCCCCCCTATAATTATTGTTTCAACTTGGACTGAGATAAAATATTTTCTCTCTGCGCTACGTTCATGCTGTTATTTAATTGTTTCTGAAAGAGTACGTTTAAATTTTGAAATTAGCTATATATTCTGAAAACAATGTAAAAGTTCAAGCAAAATAAAAAATAATTATCAAAATGGTATAAATTATATAATTTATTATTATTATAAACAAAACAACACATAATAATATATAAGATATACATATTTAAAATGCTAAATATTTAAGATCTTAGACACATAGTACAAAATTGATAAAAAAAAAATATTTAAACATTAAGAAAAATTAACTCGTTAGGAATTATCAATTTAATATTTACAGAAATTGTTTTCCTTATTATTATATCGGCAATTTCATAAAATTGTATTTATAATATTTTGTGACATCTACATAAATCTCATAACTTCCGTCGTTGGAACGAACAATAAATCACTGCTAGGTACATTTATCTGATAACTTAACTTGTTATATAATAATCATTACTAAAGACAAAGATTTATCAATAAGCAGCCACCAACTGAAGGATAGCAATTAAGGGGTGCGATGAGAAATACTGGATGAAATCAAAAGTCAACAGAATAAATTCACATCGAGAGACGGACGCTGGAAAATTTAATAAAAGCGAGAAAGTTAGGGAATGACTAAAGGCATTATTGAATGGCAGAAAAGACGAAGCCATCGAGTTTTCGGGGTTAGTGATTAAGTTGGGGGATTGAATCCTAGAGATCGAGTGAGTATGCCGCTGAATCCTGCCGTGGTATTTGTGGGATAGTCGAAGGAAGGGGTTGAAACAACAGCGTTCTGTGTTTAATCATGTCTGATCGAGCAAGGGGACCGTCTGATGGAAATGGAATTTGCATCAGTTGGGGCTTACGTGTTCATAGACCTTATTGTTATACAAAAAGAAGACGTTTGCATTAAATTAAATTTGTTAACTTGCTTTGAACATTAATTGTAATATAAAAATATAAAATTATTCCAAAGTAATGTTTAATTTTGTTTATTTTCATAAATATGTCGACGTAGATCCTATTTTCCCATAATTATACATAGGGAAGGTATGTGTAGAGGAAATGTAAACTCGATGTGAGAGAAAAATCGTAACAATAATCCATTTCGCGTGAGCGGAACGTACAATTATAAATTAATGTTTAACTAAAGAGTAAATAATATAAATTATGCAGATTACAATAAAACAATGATATTGTTCAATATATAATGCAATTGTTACATAATATTATGATAAAATATATATAAGTATGATGTATGGAAAAATTAAGTAATTCATCCATGATGAGTGATTATTCTAATAACGAAAACATTTTGATAAATCTATCAAATATTACATAAAAAGTTATGATAATAAACACAAATTTTTACGTACTTTGTATGAAATTAGAATTAAAAGGTGCGACATAAAAACACAGCATAAGAGCGTATGTAACAAAGTTGCAACATAAAGACGTTCCACCTGAAAAAGAAAATATGCACGATATCTCAATCGCCGATAAAAACAGCAATAACTTGCAACACCACCCAGAAGGAAGATTGCGGGTGCGGCCGCGAAAATAAGAACGACAGGAAATGCCAAAATTATGATAATGATTCAGAGCCGTTTTCAGTTAAGACATTAGGCGACGTGTATAATTTAGACGAAAGCCAGACCAGTAAGTAAAGACCGCGTAGCATCGACTCTCGTAATAATAAACTTTAATATATATTATGCAGATTGCAGTTAAACTGGTGCAACACATTTTTATCTATATCTTTCTTTCCGATATAATTTTGCCAATAAATAATCGCGTGTGTGTAGCATAAAATTGAAGATCCCTGCTTACGTTAATCGCTCAAAGTACTCTGTCTGGGTATATATATTATTTTCATTATTGTTATTATTACCTTCTTAAGATCTATATATTTTATAAACTGTAAAACAAAATATTCCATTGTAGAAAATAATTATCGTTGTAAAATATATATTAAACAAAAATATGAATAATATTAAGTAAAAAATTGAAGTGAGTTCTCCACGCATTTCATAATTTATTCAACATATATTTTTTGTTTTGACAGACTACTTTGAATAAACAGCTGGTTGAAGTATGATGTGTCGTGAACGGCGCATGTTACATTCTTGAGCAGTGAATGCGCCCCTGAAGAAAAATTAAACGCGTGCAATGTGCGGAAAGATTGGTAGGGTGCGGATGAGTATCGGGTAGAAAGGCGGAAAAAGGTAAGATGATGGTACAAGAAGGATAATAATCCGTAGTTTCGATCAAGATTATAGCCGCGGTAAATGAATAGTTTACGAGCAGCGAAAATGAGACGGGTAAAATGTTAAGCCCTTCGCCGGGATCGAGTGGTGGAGCCTCTTTTATACACCATTCACCTGTAATAAACTTCAATGTTAAATGTCTTTATTGCGTTTCTGAAGCTAGTCCTCTGCGTGTATGAGATAATTGATATGAGCAAACCGAAAGGCGTAGTGCGCTAGTCGTGTCCCGTCTGCGAATTACACGCAAGATATCCGTGCTAAAAGGACAGATAAGTATTTAATGACTAGTTTTGTAACGGCTTGATTCGCGGTCAAAGAATCTCATCCGTCGCTTGAATCTTGAATCTTAATCTCCCACGGAAGCAAAAGTGTCAGTCACATCATTATAGTGAATTCTCGATCTACTTAAAATACAAGATAATAATGACTGAATTGAGGACCGTAAGACAAAAACAACATCAAGTTAAAAAATTCTCTCTTATTTATTTATTTAACCAATCATCATGTTATCTATTCTAATTGGAATTACAAAATCTTAAAAAAAATTGAAACGTTATTCTTAAAATAAAATTATATATACTACATACTATTATTTAAGAAATAAATATCCTTTTACTCTTTCAGACATTTCGTGTGATCTAGACGAAGCCGTTGAAACCTAGTTTTGGGCAAAGCCACCACTCATCTTCTGACGAGACAAGTCGTCAATCAAATGCATGTCTGTCCCTAACTAAAGGTTCGGTAAAGATTTAAATCAAGAAATCAAACAAAATGAATGCTGTATACCGTCAGTAGACAGGTTAGGCGTCAACCCAGCAGGTCTATCTGGCACGTAAGTACACGCTGCGAGTATGTTCGGGACTACAGAATGCACGAATCGATACATATCTCCCGTATGCATATATACTATCTATGCCCGCGCTTGTGCGCGAGTGTGTGTGTATACACACGAATGTGAGCGTGTATCCGAAATGAATTGACCGGTGCGTAGTTGATGGACGTAGCGGGTGGCTCGTTATGCTTACAGCCCGCCCAGCAATCAAGAAGAATTCATACGCCTGACGTGTCGCTCATGATGGAGGTCCAAGCCACGTATCATCTATCTTTCGGAGTCTTCGCAACAGTATGTGATGCGGCACATGGCGAAAACTTCAGTTCCGTTCTCTGAACTTTTTGCTCGAAGTTAATTTATGAAATTTAACCAGAAAAAAGGCAATACTCGTTAGTTTATAAAAATGATGGTAATCTAACGAATTAGAGTATAAGAAAAACTAGCGGTTCTTATTTATAGAAATGTTGACGAATATTCCCATAATAATTGAGTTCTTTTGCACTTAAGTCATTAGGCTTAGATGTTTAGACATGTGAAATATATCAATAGTATTATTTAATGTTATGTAATCTTTTAGAATTCATTAAATATGTGTTTCTCCTCCATGAGACACAAACAAGTTAATTATTATAATGTAAATGCAAAGGAAAGTATTCGTGATAACATCTATACATGTTCATGCGGAATATTCTCGACCGACTGATTGCTATTAATTAATGACCCACTACTGTAGAGATAAGGTATAACGCAGATTCTTTCCCTTCGAAGTTTCTTTCTTCGTGCTCGGAGATGGTTCGTCGCGGAAAAGGTGGATGAAAGCATCGGCTAGGTCGGTGTTGGCCATAGTGTGAGTTGAAAGGAGAGAAAGAAGGACGATGGAAAAGCGAGGAAGAGGATGGGGCAGGAGGGGGTGGTCGACGTGGCTTGGGGGAGTTTTTCTCGTTCCCGGCTTCCGTCTCCTGGGACGCGAAGCGCGAGGATCTTTTTGCTCGCCTCGGCGGAGGATCAGACGTCCCACTTTATCTCCGACGACCCGTTCAACCCCTATTCCTCCCCCTCCGTCACCCTCGTTCTACCTCTCTTCGACCCACGTTCTATCCTACTGCAACCCCCGTTGCGCCCCGGTTTCTACCCCAACGTCATCCCCCTACCCTTCTCACGTCACCCAGAGCTATGGTTGATCACGTATAGGAGGAGCCTCTAGCAGCGTCTAGAGTGACGCGCCGTGGAGGAGCCATTTGTCATCCATCAGCACACGGTCCTATCTACGCAAGATTGCACAAGAGAGTCTGATCCAACTTGGCCTTATTGCGTTGCTTATCATTCTTCTACCGCTATTCAACATTATAAAACACTCTTGAAAATAATTAAATTTTTTTCTGGTGTTTGTAACAAGTTATGTATACATTATAAATTATAAAAATCACGTCGAGAAAAAAGTTATGTTGCAATTGTGCACCTTTCATTATTGTATACATACACAATCAATAAATTTTATAAACTATCGCCAGAAAAATTGACATGTTTAACGTGTGTGTAGAATGGTGATTGTCAAAGGTATCGTTTATACAGGACGATTAACAGTAAATGGGGAGAAAGAACGACTTCAAGTCCCAAGAAATAAATCTTATAAGTAGGCAGTTCACGATACAAGCGGCGGTCACAAATCCGCGGATAAGCCATTGGAAACGAAAGTCCTGTTGTCGAGGTTGGTGTTGACCAGAATGCAGTATACATTGGGGATAAGCTGAAGGGTAGAAAGCTGCAAGGAGAACGAACGGTCTGATCGAATCATCATTACAAACGACCCGACAATTTGAGGCATGCGCCGTTGTATATATATTGCTTGTTATATATCGATTGCCGTACTTGTTCGTGGTACCATCCTCAGCCTGCTGATAACTCAGATATTTTCCACGTCCGCGCGCGTCAGAAATTACACCAATCACGTAGCCGCTTAAAGTTAGTATTACAGGCAACAAACTTCTAATTTATTTTACGAGAGTCATGTTAGATACCGAAAGCATAAATTCATATAACATTATTTAATATGTTTCCTATAACCAGTATCAAGTGAGATAATATTATCTTTTTCACCCCGGTAATTAAATCGTCAGTTAATGCTGTTTTGTCAACAATAAAACAATAGCGTATAAGAATAAATAATTCTAATTTGTCGTAGAATACTATATAAGAAAGGGTTTTGCCGATACAAGCGCGAGCAATTAGTTAAATACATAGGTTCTTTTACGCGATACGCTTCGTCGTGGTAGAAAAGAGAGGGAGAAAGAAACACAATGGATGATATAGGTATCGCCAATTTTTCTCCCGTCCGCTAGATTTTTCAATGTAACTTGAGAGCCGCTCCCTCGCGAGGTCCCAGGGCACAGGAATGGATGAACAGGCAAGGAGAGAGGGTAGCACGGGGGTCGCGGCGACAAGAACACAGCGGAGGATAAGAGAAAAGAAGGACAATTGTGAGGGGCGCGGGAGATGAGATAGACACGGAAAGAGAAAAGGCCAGGCCCTATTCTCCTGCGGGGAAATACAATAATGCTCAAAAAAAAAAGGAAAAAGGAAAGGGAAAAAGGAATGCGAGAGATGGGAGAAAACGAACGAATCTCGGCGCTATCGTGACTGCATCCATGACTGCGGCGGAAAACCTGGCGGCGAACAAGGGGTTGTGGAGGGTGTTGGCGGAGGGAGATGCCTCGGGCAACGGTGTCATTAATAAAAGTGTCAATGATGTCAGTGGACTAATGTTGGTAGTCACTCGCTACGCCCGCCCGGTGGATTGGGGCGGTAGCATCACTCGACGTCCTATCGAAGAATTTCACCCTCTCCCCGAAGGTTGAATCGTTTTCGACCGGGTCGCTGTTTGATTCGCTCCTTTCCGATACTAATAAGAGAATCCCATCTACCACCGTTCGCAGCATGTTCTTATTTCTCACGTGCGTAAGATGACTTCTTCAAGTTCATCTTATACTTTTCGGTCGCCAAAAGTGTTTATTTACGAAAAAAACTATTTTCTTTAATTAATTATGTTTAAATAATGTTGTTAAGTTAGATTTTTCATTCCACATGACTATAACGTTTAGAGGTAAGGTATATCAACTTCGTAAAAGACATAAAGAACTTTCCCACAAAGTAGCTACATTTCTTATTGGAACACACATTAAAAGTGCATTAATGTTCTAACTATAGCTCACTACACAATCCCTGACTCTTGCTCCCTGCTTCGTTTCTACCTCACGGAAGCTTTACATTAATTTTGCCGAAATTGCGTGCCCTACCTCTTCGTTTCAACTCGCATTCATAGCAACTCCGAGAAATTCTCTTGTTTCCGTACGTTCATGAAAACTAAAATATTTTATTTTTATTTTGCTAGTAACGAACCAACGCTCCATAAATATATCTAACAAAATCGACGTCAATATCTAGCTCGGTAAAGAGCTTTCTCTCAACTTTTTCAACCAACATACACATAAGGTGTATACGTAAGATGTAAGGTAGAGATAAATTAGTATTTGTCTTCATGTGTCTTCGACACAATGACGCAAAAGCGGATCTGCGATAATATGCCGCCATTGCTCGGGAACGAAATGCAATTTTGCATTCAATTACATATTGCTTATAGTAAAAAGAAACGTCTTTTCTTGGCAAGGATATAATATGTATCGATATAGAGCGATAGAACAGGTTTGTAGATTGGAGATTGGTGCGCGAGAATATCTAATAAGAACCTAGAACTCATCCATCCTACCACGGAGCACTCCAGGGGCTGTCACCGTGAGTGTCAGCATACCATAGAGAAGGGATGATTTACATAGTAATAATATCGAGACTCTAAGCCACGGTATGAAAATTTTTTATTATGTACGAAAACTAATACCAAGTATCAAGGATCTACATACTTGATTCTTAATAGTTAATATTAGTTTTCGTACATAATAAAAAAAATTTTATGCCGTAATTCGGAATCTTGACAAAGTTTTTCACGAAAATTATTTCTAAATAATTTGGTTCTGCTTTATGATAATATTTTGCAAAAGAAAGAGATGTAAGAACAATGTTGTACAATTCGCACAAGGGATCTATCTAAATTTATTTCCGACAATCTTTCGTCAAAACGTTCCATCTGATATTTTAATAACCACTCCAAGTACATAATAGGAACCATCAGCAAAAATAACATTATCGATTTCTTGCATCCATTTTATCCTCGCGATTGTTGAGAGGAGGAATTTCTCTCATTCCTACATGAAAGAATCGGCCCTCCAACAGCAGAACAGTATTTCTTCCGGACGTTCTGCCGACGGCGTTGCGCTTCTTTCATCTTGCAGGAATTTAAGAGTTATCGTCGATGTCAGGAATTCCGGGAATCTCCGGCTAGACGCCGGGTAAACGACAAGAGGGGGAAGTGACAAGAGACGTAGATGAGAATTGGCCGATTAGAATATCAAGAGGTTAGTACAGCTTGGTGGTATGACGCTGACATAATAAGTAGGCGGGATAAACAATAAAAGGGGTAAGAGAGCACGAGGGTTGTTCAGTGTCTCCCTGCGGACAAAGGGGATTCAGAATCTGAATCTACCAGGGACTTTTGACGTCTCCTTTTGCGCGTGTGGAGCACAATGTTAATTAACGAGAAGAAGAATGGCTTGGCTATATTCACGATTCTCGATCAACGGACAGCATTCACGAGTTTGTCCAAGTCTCACAACAAAAGAAACATATTGATGCTTCAATTGTGTTGTGTAAATTGCTCATAAGCTCTTTGGTGCAATCCCAAAAATAAAAGTTTAATTTCAGAGAAAATAAAATTTCTTCAAGAAATAAAGTAAAGTAATAATTAACTCAGTACGCACTGAGCAAGTCATGGAAATAAATCATCGACTGGCATCGACCGGTGACAGAGCTGAATCCTAATACACTAATATCCCGTACCTTCTTTATCCAATCTTTTTGCGGGCAGATATTTTTTGCATAACTCTACCATACGACTATTCCCCTCTCGTCGCCGCCATCAGCACCTCCCTCTCCGAGCTTTCTCTCCCTTGCTTCCCCCGCCGTTCAACGAGCCAGCCTAGATCCCCACTCGTCCCGACCACACGTCCCTTTTCCCTCCACTCTGACCAACTTCCACGACCTCTCCTACCGACACCTCATCTCTCGGCTCTCTCCCTTCTCTGCCCCTACCTCACCGCCGCGGTTCCAAACGTTGTACACGAGGCTGCGGCTAAGAGCAGAGCGACGTCGGCGACGCCACGCACCCCGACGTCGCCCTGACGCGCTCTACTGACGCTGCGGAGCGGAGATTAATGGCTTCGGACTCTGAAATCCTGGAAAATAAATAGCGAGACCCCGGTGGCGAGAGAGGGAGTCCTGCGGAGCAAGATGCGGTCCCTCCTTCTACGTGGCTCCGTGGCTCGCCTTCCCGTTTGCTGTATGAAGGAGCGAGAGAGAGGAAGGATCGTAGCTTCCCGAGGGACCTACCTACCACTACCATCGCCGTTGCTGCCCATTTCTTTGTAAGACAGTGCCGGGCTGTCGATGAGATGAGGGGAACAATGTGCGTTGTTCTATTGAAATTCCCTATCATAATGCGAATTACTTAGTGAGCGAAATAACAAAAGGAAGTTAACCTGAGCAATTAATTTGTAACGTATATGGTTTATAATGATATACAAATATCTAAATATACACATATACATATATATTGTCAAAATATGTATTACGTGTTGTGAGAAACCAAAAGGTAAATTGTATTAAGCGCTGTAATAACCGGTAGAAAACCACGCTCTAATTGTAGTGTCGTTTGCATAATATGTGGTCAGTAAGTCTTTCCCCTATGCTCCTGCTTGTCCGCTCTTTCTTTCGTTTCTCTCTTTATTACGTTCTTCTCGTGTTCCACCTTTGCGCCCAGATCGTTTTCCATCCCCATTCGTAACACCAACCAAAAGATTAATTGCTAATTCTTGCTACTGCAACCAGTTGCTACTAAACACGTATGGAGGCTCCGTAAAGGTCAAGGGACCGCCTTGCGTATACGCGTTGAGTAAGAAATATACATGCGTTAATGAGATTCCTCTCGCAAACTTGCATGATGATTAAAAGCATAATAGGGACAGACTATAAGGAATCATCTGGTTCGTGCTATACAATCTTTTTGAAAAATATATACTTTAAGAATAGATCACAATATAATCTGTTTCCCCTCTATTATAAGTGTATGTGGTGAATCAAAACATATTTTTCTCTATCTTTTTAAATTATACTAATGCTAGCTTTGCACAAAATTCCAGGAAGTTATTAAAAACGTACCAATGTTTTTATTGTGTAAGTAATTGTTTTCTGCATTGCAAGTTAGAATTACAAACCAATGAAGTACGAATGTAATATGGCTATTAGCAGTACATAAAAACATCATTACTTTTTTAAAGTATAATAATAAAAATATAAAAAACACAAACCACACAAGGTTTTATAAAAAAATATATATATGTAATGACCACAAATTATAACATTACACAAGAATACACTTCTCATCAATACCTGTGTTTTCAAACTTTAATTAAATGATTTTATCTAGTTATTTTTCAGAATAATTATATTCAAGATCTTACAGATTAAAAATAAGATTTTATTTCACAATTACGTCATTGCTTTTTGCAGCTGCCAATCGATTTGTTTTGTCATCTAATAGTTGATAATAAAATCTTAATTAGAGTGTTTGGTTATTTATTAACTTTGAAAAAACTAGTTTATGATACAATTATGAATACTATAGTGTCCTTAAATTTATAAATAGGCTATTAATTATTATATTTTAATACACAATTATTTCGAGCATTTCTATTATTATATGCTACATCTAAATATATTAAAATAACATATCCTTTTTATATCAGATTTAAACGTACACTTTAGCACAAATAAAAATATTTTTCAAGACGTACATTATTTTATTCTTTCATTTGTTAATTAATTAAAACTAAGTAGAAAAGTACAGCTAGCAATTTTGTTCCACATTCTTCAAAAATAATTTTAATTTTTAGCATAACGAAGAGAGGAGAGTAGAGGTGAAGGGCGATTTGATTCATGGAAGGAGAGGAATAGAATAGATCGGTATGGTGTCTCTATAGACACGAAAGTGGGAGGCAGGGGGAATCGTAGCGTGCAGGGCCGTGCCAAGGCAATATCCATAGGAACACCCCGTCAGAGGGAGAGACGTAGAGACGTGTAATCAATCACAAGGGACCCTGCTGCCATGCTCGTGGCCCTCATATCAGCCGTAATACACAGTAAACATTTTTAACTTTGCCACGTTATTAATATTAGTTGCACGTCCCGTACGTCTTACAACTTTTTCCTCATATAATATATATGTATATAAATTTTTTGCCATACATACGTATATGAAAAATTTACATAATATCGAGCACGATGTAACGTCTTGTTGAGTACAAATTTAGTAAGAATTGCTTAAAAAACTTTGTTTGAATTGTTTAAACTTAAGTTCTCTCTCATGTATGGATAAAACGCAATTTTAACATTAAAATGTCAGATGCAATGTTAAAGTACGAAGCAGTGTTCAAAATTATACCGTCGTTACGATCGTGAGTTTCATATGAATTGCAATCCGCAGCGAACATTTTTAACTTTGCTAGGTTATAAATAGTGGCAGCCCTTCGTGCAGCTTATTCTCTTTTTCGTATAAACAAATAAAAAGGAATATAAATTGTGAAATATCAAGTAATACAGTTAACGAGCCTTCGGAGAAAATAGAATGTATGTCGCGCGGCATTATTTCATGATGGTATCATTAAATATTTAAAATTGCATCGTTATCGCGCTATCTACATTTACGGTAAAAGTCTGTACATATTTTGATGTTTATGGTATTACGGATATCAGTTGCTATCTCTCTACATTGCGTTACGTTTCGTAATTTCCCTATGTCAGCAAACATTATAAAAATAAATATCATATAGGATATTAGAATTGTGTTCATTTTCCTAATGTCCTCTACCAAAAACGTTAATTCAGTAAAACACTTTGTCATTTCATATTAATGTGAATATCATGGTGTCCCATTCCTATGTTTCCTATGAACCAAATGTTCCCTTCTGTGCATAGCACGAATGAAATTCATCGTCAAGGAATGCGACTGGATTTATTTGTCTGCAGTAGCTTTGATATCCCCAGCAGGCAAAAGAGTATCGTGCATAAATTTTGTCTTAAACTGATCTTCCATTAATCATATCACATTTGCCACCATATATTTTGCCAGCACAGCTCAATCATTCAATTTTAGCCAAACAAATAAAAAAATTAATATGTTTAAAAAAATTTTTATTCTATTTTTAATCATAAAAATGGTATAACGGTAATGTTTAGATAAATATAATATAGTATAATAATGTGATATACTAATAGATTAAATTATAAAATTATTTATAAGACTGTCAAAAATAAATAAATAATACACTAAAAAAAATTTAATAGCTATATAGTACCAATTAAATTTGGTTAATATATAATTAAAAAATAATTGTACTTTTCTAAATATTTAGTAACCATAATCAAGCTTAGTAATATTTACTAAATATTAAGAAAAACAAAATTATTTTTGATTATATTAACTAATATTTAATTGGCATTATTTCATTCAATATTTGGTTGTTAACAAACTCTTTTTTTTCAGTTAACAATTAAATTGTAATATGTATAACAATAATGCAGCAAAAAAACATATAAAATGGTTTTTTTTTCCCCAGATTATTCCTTGATGAGAACATCCAGAGTTCAATTATCTACTATTGTATCTGCAGCAGGATATCAATTGATATTTCTCAAGAAAAATCTATAAATATTTGATAAATTTTATATTCTCAGTTTAAACAGTGAATTCCAAACAATTCTTAATTTAAAAATATAATAACATTACACAAATATAACATTTATAAAATTTTAACTATATTATTCCTACTTTATAGATATGTTATAGGATTATTAATTTACTTACGGGTGATTTTCCTAATAATAGGCCGATCGAATATCACAAAGTATAATTACTCAATGAATTTAATTAAAACATGTAATTAAAATATTATTGAAAAATGTACTTTAAATGTACATTAGAATGTCAATACAAATCTTTCAGTGAATGAAGCAGAAATAACTTCTAATTATGGTTAGATTTTTATCGTTTAATGAGGTACAGACTGAATACTAAAAGAAGAAAGTAAATATGATCGAAGTTACATAATGTTCCAGTACTTTCGCTAAACATTGATTAATGGATACGGAAGAAACATAACAAGATCGATACACGAATATAAACGAATCAATCATGCAGAACCGATCCATTTTAATATCGTAGAAGAAGAAATTATTCTTAATAAGAGGCAATAATGATCGTAGCATAAACAAGACTATTTCATGGAACATTTATATCATTGTAATATTTTTCCATATATTCGTATTCATTGCTCATTAATACTTTAAAATTGTATAATTAACTATAAATATATCAATATCTCAATCAAAACATTGCTCTTAATACTATTGTAATTACGTGTTCCTAAGTATTTTGATATTTGTTATGGATACTGTTCTAATTTATAGATTATAATTTTATATATGCAGAATAGGCGTTGCAAGTAATTTTAAATAATTTTTATTTAGTGACGTTTTAAATGCCTTTCTCTTAGAAAACTTATAATTTAATTATTTAATATGCAGGATTTTTTATCGAGAAATATGTGAGCCGCAAAAGAAATTTTTCTTTGTAATATTTTTTAAGTGTAATGCATATTTAAATTAATATATAAATTATATCACTTTCTATAGAAACTGTTCTCCATATGCTGTTGTACGTGCACCCATGTGCTCATTATTTTATAATAACAGTAATTAGAAATATGTGGACGTAAATAAATGCGATTTAGTTTTATGTTTATCAGGTATTTCGGTTTCGTTAATTACTGAGAATTGCGTCGTTTCCCCTTTTACAGTTTACCCTACGAAGGTTTCAATGGATTTCAAACACACGATAATTCGATTCAGAAACTTGGAAAGTTTCTATCTCGATTTCACACTTGATCAAACCAGCTACCATTCTATGGTGCTTTTAGGGCTTTCGTGAGTCCGAAACTATTTCATATAGTAAACGTAAAGAGAGTAGAATTCTGAACAAATATTATTGACAGATTTAAAATCTTTACTACATAATAAAATATATAAATAATATTTCAACAGCAATATGCTAATTACTTAAAATTACAATACTATGAAATTGTATTAACGAAAATAATTTTTATAGCTATTTCTGTTGGGACGATATCATACACACGTAACATTTCCATGCGACGGATACCGTATATAAGAATATAAAGGAACACGATTAACTAATTTTCTTTCTCTCCTTCCTTAATCTGTAATCGGCTATAAAATTAGCATGATATCTTGATATTCCTACCATTTCAGAAAGCAAAATCTTCAAGGAATGAACGTAATGACAAGAATATATGCACAAAAATTTAAGCATCAACGGAGAGAGAGCAAGATTTAAGATTGCTCATAAACCATGTTATCCGATCACATATCTGCGCACGTATGTATTTAGACACGCAACATCCCGCAATCAGATTTCTGAAATATTCATTAGAGGTTCGTGTAAAGCTGAGAGTTACAGTTGCTGAGATACTATGTATTCTCCCCCAATAATATGCATAATGACTAATCCTGGAGTTTTTTTAAAAGTAACTTAATGAGATATCACAGACGTATTCAAATTTACAAGGTGTCACCAATATTATCTCTTTTCACATTTTAACACGGCACAATATACTCATGCAAAATCTATTTTAATTTTATTTTAATATCAAACATATTCTATCTTTTAATGCATTTTTCACGTCATCTAAATATATATAAACATACTATTAAACGTGCGTTGTCTATTATAAACACTATCTATTTTCTAACTTCGTGATTTAGTTATTGGATGACTTCATTACAAGTATGTACGAGGTTTACTTAATCAATATATTAGAGAATAATCTGTCAGCACATTTATGAAAATCGGTTTTTGAAACCATTCAGTTCTATGAGATGTAAAAGGGCACTAATATCCATCATATGAAATTGAGTTATATTTTAGCAGGCAGTCATGCTTCAAACGGTTCGTATAGTCATTAAGGTATCATTAATCTTGTGCTTTTCTTATGCGTACGACAATAAAGTCACTGTTAGAACAGGTGCTCTATCTAGATGTGCCTACGTTATTAACTCATCCATAGAACAATAAAGCTCAATAATATGTATAAGAATTCATATAGCAGATCCAAAATTATGCAGAATTTTGTCATATATTTCAAAAACGTTATTACCGAGTAATTATTATAACAAAATAATTTAATAAATAAACATCTCTGAGTTTACATCTTGATTAAATAAAAATTTTTTAAAGGTATCTTTTCATTCTTTATGATGCAACACGCTTATATAACGCAAATAACGCAATCAAAACGTTCTCTCAATTTGAAACTTCGACATCGCTTGAGCATAAAAGAAACTTGCGTGTACCCGTACGACAACTTTTCACATCATTTTAACAAGCATTTTGCGAAATATAACGAAAAAGATGTGGTAAAAACGATGTAGTAAAAATGGAAGATTTACAAAAAATCTTGATTGAAACAGCAGCAAAATGTTTGCGTAATTTAAATACCGTTCGATAAAAAAGGAATAATATTCACGCCTATAAATATGTAAAAGGCACACATAAAATCTCAGCATCAAGAAAACTTCTCATTATCTCGAAATGATTCTCACATAATTTATAGGTGATGCAATTTACATAGAATTAAAATTTGTCAAATATCATCTTCGAAACTCACTACTTCGTATTATTTTGTAGAACATTCGAAAATAATCGATATAACTCGTACGATATTTTGTAACCTTGACCTGCAAAAACGTTTTACCTGCGCTTTTCGCATGGTTAGTCTCGAGTCTTTTCGGTCTCAAACAATACCAATACTCCACATTTTGTAACGGTATTCTCGCAATAAAGAAAACTTCCCATGTGCCTTCCATGCGTATGCACATGTGCCAATTTTCTTCCAAAAACTAGGGCAATTTATGGCCTCCAAAATTGACGCAATATTCGACCTAGGCGCCTGCCTCACTTACATCTGACTTTTCTTTACAAAACGTAGCCCACCGATACGTTTCCGTTTGCACCAGATTTCAGACTTTACGTCACGTATTTTTAAATGAAACGAAAATTTATTACAAAGCAATAAATATTCGGAAAGATAGCGTACGGCGACACCAAGGAAAAAGCAGCGTGCAAAATCTTTACCATAAAATAACTGTACCATTTGGTACAAGTTAGCAATTGTATGTGACAAATTGTAGAACAATAGCGAGAATACAATGGGACCAGCCATTAACTTTTCTGAGCTTTCACATTTGGTTTTTGGGTTACATTTATTTATAAATTGCTCATGTTTAATTTCTGTTAATATTAACCCTTACAAAAAAATATTTAATCGAGTATAAAGTTAAAATATATTTTTAAAACATAAATTTTATTCAACTCGAGAAAAACTTAAGTAATAAAATATAACTTTGTATAACAAAAGTTTGTACTATAAAATCCGTACTATCACACTGAGACAAAAATGTTGTTAATTTGACTAAATTTTTCAACTAGATTAAATTTCTTTAGTTCAAATATTTATGTAATTAACTTGAATACATAAAATACTTCAATTTCAATTTAAGTATTTATACATTTGACTGAAATACACAAATAGTTAAATTAAAGAAATTTAATCAAGTTGAAAAATTTAATCAAATTAACAACTTCTTTTCTCAGTGTATTAATTTTAAACAGTTATAGATTTATCGGTAGATTTATACAGTTATAGAGTTATAGATATATAGACATGCATTTTGAATTACTTACCTTAATCTCACAGATCTCCTACATCTGCATTGTCTCTAGCTTCTCGACCTCATAACGGTGAACCAATGATGGAAACTAACTGTAACAACATGCTCTAGTTAAATAATAAAACCAATTTTGAGATTTGAACTTCTTGGTATTTAATATTAAATAATTTTCAATCCCTATTACTTCAACTTCACTAAGCTAGCTCAAAAATTTTTTCAGACTGTACTCATAACGGTTGAAAGAATTTGTGTAACATTTTTCATCAACTTACGGCTAAATATTTAAATAATACAGTTATTTTAATCGAGATAGGCGATATTATTTTTGCGATATACAAACAATTTTTGTACATATAAGATCCATTTTTAAATAAGATTTCTAAATTATAACACAAACAGCAGAGCTTTTAATATAAACTTACATTATTACTATATTAAACTATTATTCTTTCTACATGTATTAGTGAAATAATGTCTTCTTACCTATCATTTTGGTCCAGGCAATCAGGAAGAAGAAACTCTCGATTCTGGCCGGCGCGAATAGGTAGGACCGTGAATTACGAAGTCGTAGTAAAAGATATTAACCCTAACGGTACACGAATAATGAAATCGAACTACTAGTCAAAATGAGAGCGTGATAACGTTGCTTGCGGGGAAAAAAAATCAATTCGACAGCCGATCAACCTCTCGATCCTACCAGTAAGGTGGCAGCACCTCGCCACGATTTCTCTCGTCAGTGGCAACGTCGATGGCCGTATTTTTTTTTCTTCGTTCACGTTGCTGGCAGATTAGGCTAATGCGATGGACCAGATGAGATATGGGCCAGCGAATAGGAGTACAGTACTCGCATGGCAGGGGCGTGACTGTACCCTGGAAACGGCCGTGCCCGGGGCCGCAATCGCGACGTAAACTAAGTGCTGGGTGGAGCCCCGTCTAGGCACTACCTACTCGATGGAACCATCATACTCTACCTCGAATGTCACGGGGGCAGTCTAATGGTTGCCGGTATCCTCGAAAAGGCGCCAGTTTTAAATTGTAGTTCAAGTTAACAAACATATGAAAGCTTTGTTTAATTACGGCGTTGCTTTCTATGCCTGGCAATTCCAGTCCTCGATTGGGTCCACCATCGATGTGCACCATACCCATTACGTTATCCGATAACATTTGAGTGACTGATGAGACTCCTCGATTTCTAGATAAATTATAACATTATCTGAATTTTTTATTAATTTTATCTTATATTCCCTAACATTTTTTTTTAAAAAAAAATTTCTTGTTTGTAATTATACACTTTGGTATCAGAGGAGTGATTGATTTCTATTCATTTCTGTTGCGCTTTAGATGCAAATTATTAACGCCAAATTTTATGTTTTCATCAATTTCAAGTCGTTGTCCATTCACTTAAATCTCAAATAGCGTCACTAAATCTTCATTATTCGTGTTGATTGATTCGTATAATGTGATGATTGTAATGATGATATATGTGATGAAGGAGTATCCGTTTTCAGAGATAGAGCCGAACAATTTTGTTGAAATCCGTAATAGTATATCCGTGATAGATGATGCGTAATTAATCTGAAAAAAAAAACAAGAAAAATATTTTATTATTATTAGAAATATAATTTCTAATTATTATATAAAACATTTAAAAAAAGAGATTTAAAAATATATAATATATATAAGATAAGTGTCACATGCAATATAAATTATTGCTAAAAATTTAAAATAATTAAAAGAACAAAAGAGGAAAGACATGTGTGTGCAATAAATAATTGTATAGTATAGTAAGGTGAGAAAAAATATAAGTAGGATCTTTTCAATTGATTTGACAGGCGGTACACTGGGCAATACTACTTACGTCACCCTACGGTCGTGAAAGTTTATTGAATCCACGAGGTCGCGATATTTTTAACGGGGAACAATGAGGCGAACGTATTTGCGCCAATCTCACGTACAATGCATTCCAATGACCTCGGGTGAGAAAGGGCAGCAAAAGATTTTAAAAAAACGTCCGTCCGTCGAACAAACACTTTTCAGTCTATCAGCCCTCGCACGGTAGTTTTTCATGTCGCGCTTACTCGTTTCCAACCCCTTGCTCATTCCCACGCCATTCGTCCGTCTACCTATATTCGTCGGTAGGGCCATATCTCCCGGCTACTTTTCAATTTCATTCGACAAGAACACCTCCCCCTCCCCTCCCACGCTTCCGCCGCGTGCCTCTCCTACGCCATTCCTGTACAATTCTGGACGACATAAATCCGATAAGTTTTTATTATTTAGCATATCTGTAGCCGGTGAGCAACGGCTACAGTTGTCACCTAGAATCCCGTCGAGAGGCCGCGGACGGTCGGTTGGTAGGAGCAACACAACTGGTGGAGAGCAGTAGGGGACCGAAGTCGGCGGTGTGGCGCAGCGGCGAAATTTCTGTCGCGAGGCTACGTAGCATGGTTGGCGGTCCTGGGGGATGCCCCGTTGATGTCATCGGGACATCCGGCTAATTGCGAGGATGTTTTGTTAGTTTCTCCGAGTACGCGAGTCTCTCCCCTTACAAGGTTTTGCATTTAGCCTTTCTATACATCGGCGACGTGAACCCGGACCCAAACTTCCCAAAACACCTGGAAATACACCCCACTCGAAATAAATTCGCATTAAATTCAGCAAATGTCAACTTGTATCTCATTATCCAGCATAAAAAAAATTACATAAATCTGACCAGACCGCACATATATGTCCATCTAAATTTTATATATTCACGCATTTTTCGATCAACAATGTATAAGCATGCAAGAATATTCTACTCATATGAGGTAATAATAGTACATTAAAAATCTTAATAATGTCAAAGAATTCTATAATCAAGATCTTCAAATATTCTTATACGCACATGTAAAAAAACTTCATAAACTTCGATTTGGATACTTGATTTATGTAACGTAATTATTATTCGTATCATCTTAAGGAAGTACCAAGCAGTTGTTTTTTATCGAGCAATTATATTGGAAAATACTTTACATTATCGAGCCAAAACAAATGAATAAGCTAATTGAGCAAGTCATAAAGTTTGTGATGAACTTATCGTCGAGTATTAGAGAACATATATTGTTTGTGATGTTTTAGACATGAACATTGATTGCGGAAGAGACGCCGACTTCGCTTGGCGGCTTGCAGAGCAGTAACGGTGCTCGGGGATAGAATGAGGTATCCTAGGGAGGGAAGAAAAGAGAGGGGGTAGCGATATTATTGATTTATGTCCCGTTATACGTTATGTATCCAACGGCGTCCTCCGCAGCATACAATGATCCACCTAAAGCACAACATTGTTTACACCCGAGAATCGACTACACGATAGAATTTTATTCAAATTCTTCCTTTGACAAAAAATAATAATAATATGCCTATTTACATACTTTTTTTAAATATAATCCTAGGATTTGGAATAAAAAGAACTGAAACATTTAATGACAGTTATGTTGTATCATATCTGAACTTTGTTAGAAATTTTCTTATAGATCTCTCATAATGTATATTATCTTTTAGAAAGATTATAAGAACTACAGTAACTATAGAATTATTAGTGTCAAGTAAAGCGTGTCGAATAATCTAAAAAAAATGCAAGAAATAATAGTGCAAAATTGTTCAATTTGAGAATTGCAAAGCCATTGAAACCTAATGTCCCTATATCGCGAACGGCTCGAACCTCCATAAACTCCTGGTAATTGTCCACATTATCGGACATCTCTATCGCGCAAATCGAAACTGATCATCACCAACGGAAACAAACGCCGCGGAAGCAGCCGGGACAGGCGAGCAACCATCGCGTACGGGCATTTCCAGGGAAGTAGGCGTTTGTGATATCAATTATCTTCGCTACGATTTACATTGTACGAAGTGCAGGGTATACGAGAATTGTGTCGTTGTGATGCGCGACGGAAATTGGGTGGGGATGGCCAGCTAGGCGGAGTGAGCGCGGCGAGGAGACAAAATCGTCGAAGGTGGCAATAGTGGGGGGTCAGCGAGAGAGCGGGAAGCGCCGAAAATTGATGCATTCTCTATGCAAAATAGCAGAAGCACGAGGCTAATAGTAGCCGGGCAGCACGCAACCAGAATTCCTCTATGGCAACCGCTTACCATTCTCTCCTCTCCCCCCTGTCAAGCTTCTACCTACATCACCACCTCCGTCACCTACGTCCTGGACAGAATCGAGAGCGGCATAGAAGCCGTTAACACTCTATTAACACTAACGACGCTCATACATAACAACAGTGCCGCGGGGATAGAATTTATGATCTATTAATGGGGGTTACTTTATGCGTTATGTAGTTGTAGTCATCATGCCGACAGGTAGTATGACGTAAATTTTACGAGGCCCCGCGCGGAGCGTCCGTGTATGCAATAAGTTACTCGTGAGACCCGTTATTAATGTGTTTACACTAGATATTCGTGGATTCGGTCGGCGCCACTTTTCCTGTTAAGCACCGGAACAATTCCCCTCGGGTTGGACCAAGTAAATTAAAATCTGACCGTTAAACGCCCATAAGTATAATGAAGCATGCGAGCACAGCCGAAGAGTTAGCACGCACCAACTGTATAAAGACATAAATTTAGACCGTGGACATGGGGATAGCAGGCTCTTCTCAGATTAGAAGGCCAAGTCTCTTATCTTCGCCTTCTGCTATCTTCCTGAATCTAGGCGATTCTATATTAATTTACATGACCAAAAAGTTCATTGTCTAAACGTGTTATGTTTCCAACTTCAAGATATGATCGTTTAATAAAAATTGATTAATAAAACTGATTTTTTTCCGTAAAGTTTCGTTATGACAATTTAATTCGCATTCGCCAATGTAATTTCTTTTGTTGGGTGCTTATCTCTTCCGAGTATTTTTCATTATAAAAAATTCTAGAATATGTATAGCTATACTTTACACACACACACACACACACACACACACACACACACACACACACACACACACACACACACACACACACACACACACACACACACAAGTTAATATTGACATATGATCCAAATTCAAAATTCAAATATATATGAAATTAAATTTCATAAAATACAAAATCGGTTTTCAGATCAAAAAATATTTTTTCTCCCTAAACAGTAGAACGTGTTTTATATAATATGTTATTGCGTTGAAAAAAAAAGAAAAAGCGAAGAGACAAAAATGGGAGAGAGAAAGAAAGAGAGAGAGAGAGAGAGAGAGAGAGAGAGAGAGAGAGAGAGAGAGAGAGAGAGAGAGAAAACAGGTGTACTTGTAATCTCTCGCGAAATGCGAGTAAACAAGAAAGTTAACGGGCTCACCGCTCGTCGAGTGCAGCGTAGTCGAGTGCCAAAGTTCATCGTGAGATCCTGCCCTCCTCACAGGCTAAAGGAGACGCGGCAAGGCCGGTAAAGTGATAAAGCGGCCATAAATTCTAACCGCCATCCTCCCACCGGCTCCTCTATCTTGCCGGGTCTCTACTCCGCCGACTCTTCGCTCGCTCCCATCCTCGGCTATCTCACTCTCTCCGTTCGTCCTGCCTACGGATTCCCTCCTCGCCTCGAATGCATTTGCAGTGTGGGTGCACCTGCAACAACCGAATTGGCAAAGGTCACCGTTGCTTTAAATCGTAAACACGTAATCCACTATATGTATACATGTACTCACTTGACGAGAAATTCTTCTGCTTCTCTATCTCTCGCATGACCCGGATTAGTTACCCAGTTCCGGAAGTGCGATAGCATTACGAGAGTTCCGCCGATTATACTCACCTTTCGTCGCGTCAACAAATGCGATAGCATCGCGTCAATTCATTGATTTCTTCGTAGCAAGATTTCAGAATTAGCGGATGTATATATAAATGTTAATTTGATCGTTTTAATTTATGTTTAACGTTCCTAATTATAAATTAACATTGATTAAATTGATGTAAAAAAAAAGTTTCGATATTGATCAAATATGCATTAACAAAGTACGTGTAAATCAATATTAAATTAGGCATAATTTAGATTTTAAGTAACATTCGAATTTGTTTTTGTTTTGAATATCATCGAACACATATTAGAAAAAAATATTTGTGTTCTTTTATATTAATCTATTTTAACTTTATTTATAAAATAATTATTTATATTACATGTTCTACGCTAATATTATAATCGAATTTATTGCCTGTTGCATAATGTAATTTTAATCCAACAGGTATACGTTGATCTTTGCGCAAGCTTTGGCAACCGAAAAGACATTTCGAAAACCGATCGTTGCGGTATTAAAATAAAGGAAAATAGAAAATACCAAGCGTGAATAATCGAAAAGGGGCGAGATAAAGCTCGCGATATCTGAAATTGAATCTGATATTGACACTTGAGGCATGCCGGACTGCACGTGGACACGTAGAACGAAGACGTCTGTCCGTCGTGGAAGAATGGTTGCAGCTGCACTCGGTCGAGATGTCGAAATCCAATATCGCAAATCCGAGCATACCTACCGTCTAGGCGAGCTAGGCATGGTGTGTTCGTTGCAGCGCAGGGGCGAACAGACAGAAATCCCAATAAATCATCCCGTCACGAGCCGTGAGCCAAGGCGGGGCCTCTTGCTTCGTATTAGCCAATAATAATCCTCTCCGAGGTGGAGGCCATCTTGGATTATACAATGGTTCCTTCCGCTGCAATTCGTATAAACGCAACCTCCGGGTATGCTGGACTACTCTCTCGAAAGGAAGCCAGTGGCGTACTAATCGCGATATCCTCGCACGAGTATAGAAATCATGATTTCACGCTGGGAATTTGCGAATCCGACCTGGGAATCTAGTCTACACCGCCGATTGACCACCGCGCGAGAAGTAGATTCTCGAATTTGCATAGCGTCGTGATGCGATGTATTAATGATAAGGGGGACACGACACATCCGTTTTTTTTTTTTTTACCACACCCTAGTTCATATTCAACCACAATTTATTTCTCGTTTCCAAACACAGCTATTATAATTAATATAATAATTATTATTATTAATATGGACAGACTCTTATATAATATAATACAATACGGTTTAGACTCGTCGACATGATAGCATGTAATACTATTATCCATCTCGTCGTCGTCTTCATCATTATACATAATACATACTTCACTCGCGTAAGACATCGTTTACCATTGCAATCATCATCAACATCGTCACTGTCGTACTCTTTATGTATACATATAGTTTACATAATGCGAGACACTACAAAATAACTATATACGTTTGTTGTAGCTGTAATAATTATCGTATATTTATATTTAAATATATATATTTATATATATAATTTATGTATATATATTTATATATATAGATTCATTTATTTATATTTTTTTTTCTTCGATTTATCGTTCGATAAAGCAGTGTTGCCCATGTTTGTTTTCGGCTGCTAGGCACACCTGTACTTAAGTATTTTCTTCCGCACAATCGTTGAAACGAATGCATTGTACCCGGTCTTTTGTAAATAGGCAATGTTTATATATTGTATGTTGAATTTGTATTTATGTATGTATATGTGTATATGTGTGCGTATATAATATGTAGAATATATGATACATATACAGTTTGTGTTTTCGGTCGGGGCAATGCGTAACCATGGTGACTCAAGTGTGTAGCTGAGAGATAGCAAACCTAATCGCAGATTGTACGTCATGTTTCAGGAAAACATAGTAACGCAAATTTTTATGGAACGGCAACGTAGCGTTCCTTCTACCAAAATAAATCGCGGCTTGTCTCCTAAATTGTTGTCTCGCATGTATAGCATATCCAAAACTTGCTTCTCACTTTGTAGGTCGCGATTCCTAGTGACCTTGGCACGGTTGCGTATCATAAAAAAATCGCACAAACGTAGACATTAAACTATTGTATGTACAACCAGAAATGCCGAGATTACTAGATTTATTTATTGTTAGTAGTTTCTAAAACACTCGTAAAAACTTGCAATACCGTTTCTCTTTCAATTCCAATAACTTTAAAACATTCGAGAATCACTTGACAATAATAGTAAAATCAAGAATCTCCATATGAAATTTTGACAACGAATTCTTTTGTAATAAAAATACATGGAGTGCGACACACTGGAGAAACCGTAAGTTCATCAGCGGACGACAACGTGGCGGCTCTCGAAATATTGTCATCCTCTTACTCTAGTTATATTTTCGTCGAGTCACTGAGTAATGGAGTTACTCGCGGAACTCAACCATGTGAATATCGTTACTATATCGTATCAATAAATAGTGATTAATTAGACCTCTGCTACCGTTACTTTGTAAGGTTTTTTTTTAATCTAGTAAACAGGTACCTACTTTACCTACGCGGTATCGTATACAGGGTCGCGGCTCGCGATTCGATACCGCGACGTCAGACGTCGCCTTTCACATTGCCCTGCCGATAATTTTAAAAAGAAACTTTCATCCACAATAAATTTTTCATGACTAATTATATACAAATGCATCTTATTTGTTTGTTCCGTGTCCGCATCAAAATGAAAGTTGTATATATATATATTTATATATATATATATATGTATATATAGAATATAGAGCAACTTCGACAATTTTTATTGCTCGTATTTGGATGTTAGCTCGACTTACAAAAGAAGATTTTACAAGTACAGTTCCGAAGTCGCTCTAAATTCAACCTCAATCCGAGAAATTCTTTTGGAATAATTAGTTAATTTAAATATTAATAACGCACAGTTAAATAATTATTTCTATCGACAAATAATTATATCGGTCTGGATGTCTGCTTGTTTATTAGCGACTATTGTATACAATATTCTTGTCTCGCGCTACGGAGTCTATCAGTCTTCACATGGCGGAACCTATAATCGATGAGACCGCATATCTCACGAAACGTTCGAAATAGCAAAAAATCGGAAATTTCTTGTATATAGTTATGGCAATCTTCTTTAGCTGCATTACATATAAGCAATACATTTATAATGCCTTGATTTTTTTTTTTTACATTTACAAGTATATCGAAGTGATGATTTAATAAATGAAGTATATATATTAATCAATTTAGTGCACTACAAAATTCAATTTTTAGAAAGAGATAAAATCAATGTATTCCAATGCATACTAATATCTTTTAAGTGATACTGAGATTTTATCTGTACCGTCTCACGTTTTTTTTTAGAGAAAGAATATAAATCAAATATTTCACAACGAATTAAACGAATTCGATGGACGATTATGGAGCGAGGGACTTGCTTATTTATACATTTTACGTATTTAGTTAGAAATACGATACCTAACAGGTAATATGAAACTAATGACATTTTCCTGAAATGCGACAGGAAATCAGGAACTCTTCGGCGCATACACGTACGAAGACGACGTTTTGTAGCTTGCTTATTTGTATAATGTTTGTATAATAAAAAATGGATCAGACTAAAAAATCGAAATTGTGAAGGATAAATCAACGAAATACGCGGAACATGTCGTTTCTTTTAAACGTCGTTTTGTATTTACACGCGTCATCCGATAAAAATGATTGGATATGCGAGAGTACAACATCAGCATAAGGATTTCGTAATCTCTACCGATCCATGTCATTTTGTAGAGATACTCAAGGAAGTGTTAGAATAATGGTACATACAAATACCTACAACTTTATCTAGTACATTATAAAAAATATTTATTGTATAATCAATTAAACAAACAGAAAGATCCATTTTGCGGTATATATAACATGTATCAATAAATATTACCGGACTAAATAATATTACTGTCTGAAAGTTATTCGTTCAATGACAGATATTACTTTTCCTTATATTTCTTCATTTCTCTTTGTTCTACTTATCTGGTAGCGTTTCTTTCTTTTGCGGATAGCCTAGTTAAAAAGATCGGACTTATGTACAATTTTTTTTTTGTAAATGCCGCCGCTCTCTCGCGTATCGTGAATAATAATAAATAAAATTTTCATTGCGCGTTTTTGCCGTGGTGTACGCTTAATGGCGGGTGCCGTTCTTTATTTAGACGAAAATCCAATAAAAATTTCACGATCGCCACCACCACTCGTTGCGACCGACACATACCCGTTTACTTAACGCTATTTCTTTATTTTTTTTTTTTTACGAATTAGATTTTAGATGACACTCTTATCGAATACGGACTATCTTAGTGACATACTTCGTACGTACACGCTGTTGCATTTATGTTCAGTTTTTTTTACGTTCTACTTTTGCATACACTCACGGTACTTGGTTTAATTTACGTATATCTTGTAATTTAATGCGCATATATACGAATAAAGATAAAATATATATTTTGCATTTTATTCCTCCCAGTTAATACTATGAATTTTTCCCTTCTCGCGTTATATATAATATACGTATATATTTTTAATTTATAAGTAATAGGTCCTCTCTATCCGATAGATACAAAAGTTTATTTTCTTTTTAATTGCGTACATATTCACGGCGATCGCTCACCACAATTACTTTTACAGCACCGAAGTCCACCGTATCTTTCATTTAAACATATTTTATTGCACTATTCAACTTTTGTACATATTACAATCAAATTAGATGTTTGCAAATAATCTTCGATAGATATCTTTGACACATCGGTACTGCATCTTAAAGTTCAATTTTCATTTCTTGTATAGTATATTATTACAATTGAAAAATTTAAATGTATATATATATACGATAATTTCAATAGTTATTAAAATAATGCGCAAATCATAAGAATCTCATCTCATAATTTATTATCATTCTTTCTTTAGCAACTTGGAAAAAAAGTATTATTCTGGTCTCTAGAAATTGGATACACGAAGGTTTTTTTTATCATAACATTAAAACAAATATGGTCAAGAGTATAGAATTTTTCCTTACCAGAGATGATAAGAAGTCATGTTTCGCGAACCGCACATTCTCCTTTATCATTAAAAAATATTATTATTTGATTAATGCTTAGAACTAGTCGTGCAATTTGTTCGCAATAAAATATATAAAAATCCATGTAAAATATCATGCAAAGTTGTATGTCGTACGTCTACGTAAATAATTCATCAATAATACAACTGTTGTACTTCAGAAGCATAAAAATAAAACGTAAATGTTGTTAGTACAACTTGTGATAAAAAAAATTTCAGTAATAATTTCGATATATCCAAATTACATAAAAACCAAATAACAAAACAAAAATGTAGAAAAAGATAGATTCTTTCATAAAAGCATGATTGGCTAGATAGACGGGCATTTCAAAAACACGCGCGATAGCGAGCGAGCGCCGCGGATTTTCCGCTTCGTACAGTTCGTTGCTCCTCAAGGACAAAGAATTTTACATAAATAAATTTCTCGAGAAGGAAAGGCTGGTCACACATTGCTCTATCGACGCATGAGCGCGAGCTGGACCATACGTTACGTATATCGATTACACGTTTCGTGCCACTCTCTTCGTCACTTTATCCTATTTTCAGTGAAGAGATGATTAGGAGCCGAATTCTGCAGCGAGTTAGAAGATTGACCACCTTTACAGGCGCATTTTTGATCGCTGTTCATAATTAGCACGCGGTTATTAATATCGATTATTACGTATATCGTTAATTATGGTGTATACAAGATATACACTAAATAATTATGTCGAATCTAAGTTTACAACACAGCACAAGAATTCACCGCGGCGGAATATATGGGCTCGCCTGGCTACAACGTGGCCGGGCTTTCCTGGATCTCCCGATACGGCATAATCGAAACAATTCATCGAACCAGATCAGACGATCGAGTTGACGATCGTGTGCTCTGATACCGCTTGCCACGCTTAACACGCTTGTTTCAATATAAATGTAACAAATTGGATTCTTGCTAATCACGCATTTCTCACATATAGAGAGGGTGTTTTATTATGTAAAAACTTAAATAAAAATATTATAATTCCCATATAAATAGTAGTAGAAAATAATTCACAAAAAATGAACAATATATCACTCGCAATCAGTTAAAAAAAAACTGAAATAAAGATTGGTTACATTTAATTAATTATATATAAATATTGTATGGTATAAAACTTAAATTCGTTTCATACTATACAAAAAATCGAATATAATGATTTGGAATGATAATAAAAATTATTGTATATACATAATAAAAAATTTTTTGGTTAAGTTAGCTCTGAGCCACTATTAAGGTGCCAAGCGGTTTCATGCCGAAAGCATCCTATTCCGAAAATACGCTATGTATTATAACACTTGGTAACTTGGCGTCATGTCGCGCGGAGCAAGAGCAAATTTTCGATAGCTACTAATGCAAATAAACTTTCGTTCCTTGAGATATCTTCTTTCAATATTTACAGAAAAAAAAAGGGAGAATTGTAACGCTATTACGAGTATAATTATAGCATTTGCTCTTTAAAAAAAATTCTAAAGAAAATAATTTATTCGAGATCACATTACATGTCCGACATTGTAAAAAAGACATATTACACTATATACATTTATTATTCAATATCAAATGTCATTAGATATTACCGAATATCTTAATATCAAATAGCTGTTTTCTTTTCTTAAATCATTTGTACTATTTCGAGTACAAATCAAAAGTTCTTGATCCAAATAATAAATAATAATATAAAACACATTTCTTACACATAAATACATTTCTAAATTATTGAAAATAATGCCGAAAATTTGTAATTTGAACATCCTTTTCCAAGCGGACACAATCTTTTTTTTAGCTAGGAAAGAACTGCTTATGTACATTATATATTCGTCATTTTGAGCAATATGCGTGATAGGAACAAATTTGTCCAACTATCGGTCAGTAAACGGATAAGCTACAGTTTTATGCATCATCAATTACATAAAAATGTAAACTTATTCCGTTGGAGTTCAAAACTTACTGTTCTTATCAAATGCGCGATGATTCAACGAGAAACAAAGTAATATAACCGATAACTGCATATCATTAGCAATCTTTATAAGACTGACCTTGAGATGACGCTGATGAAGAAATGCTAAGTCCATTTGACTCTGCTCCGCCGAGGGGCGCTGTTTTTTTTTTTGCATATTCACTTTATCATTCAACACTATTCTGTCCCATTCACGGTCGCCTCTTCCGTACAACATTCCAAAAACAATATGCCATGACCTTTATATTTATACATCCGAATTCACTGATCTTCCGTTGGAATTAGTTTTGCACACACTTGTATCACTGTTCTCAAGACAAGACGCAAACTCGATGATTTTCTTCTTCCGCTTATGCTCTTTCTGTCCACCTGTTGTATCTCGTCGTAATCCTCTCTCGAATTTTATCAAAACACATTCTCGAAGATCACACTTGGCACGAATCATAAATATCCTCGTTAGAGCCACCGCGCGGCGGTATTAGAGAAAAAAAAAATCTATCTAAACAATCCTCTAAGGACTCTAAACCGCTTACCTAACTCGCTAAATACAGACGCGACGGACATCTTCGTACGACTATTCTACTAATCGCCCTACAATTCTACTTTATGATGTAAGAGAATAAATAATAAAATGCTCTTCTAAGATTTCAATACGATCTTTCTTTCTACCATACTCGCAATCAGATTCGCGCATGTCATTCTCGGCTAATTTAATTCTTAATACTCTATCATTCTGAATCACGTCTTCTACGTGCGTCAGTACCGGTCATCGGTCACTCGCTCTCACGATTTTACATTAAACTACATACATCCTCATCCATATATATATTATATATGTATGTAAGTATGTATGTATGTATATGTATGTATATATATATTTATTATATATATATACATATATAGGCTTTTTTAGTATACAATAATCGATTAAACGTAATAGAGGTTAACGCGGTTCTGATTAGCATGTGATCCAGTTTTATTTACTCCTTTCGATCAATAAATCTTGATCCACCTTATTCGCGCGTATTCCCGCAAAATCCTCTGCTGACTCGTTTGTGCGTCTCTGCTTCTCATTTTGCTTCGTCTTCTTCTTCTTCTCGCTTTCCTCGTACCTTCGTGTCTCTGAGTTTATCGTAAGTTCCCTTCTCTTATCGTCTATACGTCATCGAGCGCTCTTACGGGTCTCTCTACAACTTCCTCGCCTTCATCGTTATCTGTTTCGTTTTTGGTACAAGCAACATGATTAACACGACAAAATAAGCGTCATTGCTTAGAGGGATCATTTGGAGGTCATCGATGGGGGATTAGGGTTTGGGTGGGGAGGAGGTAGTGCTGGAAACAAGGTATTAACGACCCTGAGAGAGGTGGAAAAGAAGTTCCACTCCTCGTAGCTCTTTTAACCCTGCGGCGACGTCTGCGGCGAGATTTCAGTGTCGCCATCAGCTGAACCCGGCTCGCCTTTCGTCTTGTTCTCTTTCTTCCACTTCATCCGTCTGTTTTGAAACCAGATCTTTATCTGCCGTTCCGTCAGACATAGCGCGTGTGCAATTTCGATGCGTCGCCGCCTAGTAAGATATCGGTTGAAGTGAAATTCCTTCTCCAGTTCTAACGTTTGGTATCGCGTATAGGTCTGTCGACCCCGTTTCCTTTCTGAAACAAAAATTAAAAATCTCAAATTAATATAAATTGTTACACGTTCTAAAATTATTGTTATGTTTATATCGAAATAGTCTATACTGTACAAGATGTTTCAAATATTGCGCGCGCCGAATAGTAATACATTATAAAATATTGGAATGTATTCTTTGAGGAATAAAGATTTCGCTTCCACAGATGAAGCACAGCCATATAACGGATAAGACACGCAGATACTTCGCCATCTTATCTTTAAGCTACAGGCGGCTACAGTTAACTAATTCATTTAACAAATACCACAACTTGCGATTGGCTTAACTCAGTCGGTAGAGGTTTCTGTAAACTTTAACGAAATCAAAAAATACCGTCACGAATGAAAAAAAAAACTGGGGATCGTAAATGCAGTTCCGCATGTGATAGATACCTTAGCGATATTCGCGATATGATCTGGCGGTCGGTGCGCGGTACACGAATCCCGAACAAGAATATTAATTATGGTTGCCAAGAGAGCGAGAGAGACAGAAAAAAAAGGGGGAAGATACTAAGGACACAGAGCGAGTTTGACTCTGTGTGAGAAGTCTCGCAACTTTACAAGGTATAAACCTCAAAGGGTTTGGTTCGGTTAACCCGCCATACGAGTGTGAGAGAGTAAAACAAAAATGCTTCAGAATGGGTATGAGAAGAAGGAAGAAGAGGTGCAGGGATGAGAACTGGAAAGTAGAGAGGAGAGAGGTGAAGAAGGTAGAGAAGAAGAAGCAGAAGAAGAAGAAGACGAAGAAGAAAACTCCTTGGCGAGCATTCGAGGCAAACGCCGCCCGTCGCGCTGTCGGCCGATGAAGATGGATGGCGGTTCTGCTCCGGAGAGAGATGGAGAGACCGCGTAGGTTCCTGAATCGTTCGACTAGACGAAGAGGACGAGATATAAAGAAGGAGAAAAAAAACGCACGTTAGAGAAAGAGAGGGAAAAGGAGAGGATAGAGAAAGTTGGGAACATGCCCTCTTATTCCCTCCCTTGGGCTACGCTCTCAAATTAACAACATACCAATCTCTAGCGCTCTCTTATAAGCTTTAACGATTTAGGCAATTTCCTTGGCTCTCTTTCTTTCCGTTTTAAGAAAATAGCTATTTACTATATTTCGCTAAAAATATAACAGATATTATAAGAAAATAATTATACCAATTATTTCATAAATAAATATGATAAAAAAATTTCATAAATGCTTTTTTAGCATCACGTATTGCATGTAAATAAAATATTATCATAATTGATTGTAAAGCGTAAAGTTACTGTCAACCGTTCTATGAAAGCTGTATCCCATTAATATTTATTCGTCACACCGTTAATGAAGATCATATTCTAGATCTAAGGCTAAATCATCAAAGCGTTGGAGAAATGCATGAAACGCATTCAAGTAAACTCATAAAATTTCAATTTATTTACGAATTATTTATATGTTTATAATTTTATTTATAGTGTTTTAGTCTATAATTTTTACAAATAAATAAATTGTATTTGGAATCAAATTTGTTTGTAATAAAAGACTGATTAAAATCTTCAACGTAGCAACCGTAATCATACATTATTTTTAAACTGCTACTAAATTTTCAGGCGCACAATGTACATTTATATTTAGAACTTATGTATTTATCTTAAATACGTCTATACAATGAATTTAAATAAAAATAATCCTGAGTTGATGCGGCGTAATAATCAGGTTTGTTTCAAAAGGTCACTTTGCCCATAAATCTTCTCATGCCACTAGATGTTGCAGAGCAAAGAAATGAATTATTAAACGCTGCATCGAGACGAGTCTGTATTATTTATGAGCTAAAACCTAAAGTTTCCGAGCCGATCGATGTGATCATTGAAGACTAAAATCTCGATTAGATGTATCCGATTATGAGAATTAGACGTTAGAGTTGAGTGGGGTTAATTAAAGGGACAGCAATATTTTGTGTTCTCAGACTATGTCCCAATATGATTACACGTTTTTATATAATACAGCATAGAAAAAGTTGAATCAATATTGCATATCGCAAGATTGAAAAAAACATATACCTTAAAAAAATATATACTGAAAAACGTTAAACTTTTAATGTTAAAAACAAATGTTTTTATATAAATTTAAATATTAAAAATTAGTTTTTAATTTTAAGGAAATAATGTTATTACATATTTCTTATATATTATTTATTGTAATGTAATTCCATATTTCTAAGTACTGCGTGACACATACATGTAAACACGCACGCGCGCGCATGGAAAGAAGTCCCGTGTAATAAGAAAGTCATACCCATAGCCTAAGTTTGTGGCAGACCGGCGTACCAACGCTGCCACGGCTTTCGCGGACGGAGGTGACTTTAAACGCGGAGCAATAAATTAACGGCGTTGGGTTACGCAAGGATCAAATGTCCCCTGGAGTATGCCCGAGAGATTTATGGGTCTGCCTTCACTGGCGCAGCATGAAGGAACGAAACAGAACAGAACGTACACAACCATGCGGCTTATTATAGGCTAGTTGCTCCGCATCTCCACTTCCCCTCCTTGCCTGACTAGTCTTTCAGGCCCGCCGCAGGATACACGCAGGACTTTTCAGATTAACAGCTAGCCGGATGTTGTAACCCGCTAATAAGGTGCGGCCACCACTCGCTGCCCAATTAAGCTAAGCTTTACGTGGGCACTATAAGGCCAGGCCTTGAAATGCTCTTCGATTAGATATCCTAGATGTATTTTATCATTCGTTCATGGTCAGCCTTGAATTATATATTTATATCGTTGATAGACACCACTATTAATTGTGCAAAATTATTCCAATTTCATCTAAATATTTATTTTTTTTTAATGTCTAGATACAACAAAGTCGACACTTAAAATCTCGTTTGTTATATAGTCATTTTTTATGACAAATACAATTAACAAATTTCTAAATGTTGAGGATTTGAATATTTTCGAAAAATATTTGAAATAATTTATATACAAAACTATAGAAAAATAACAATAATAATAAGAAGAATAAAAAGAAGAAAAAGAAGATACGATCAAATGATGACATATCACAACTCTAAGTACTTCATATCCATTTTTGAACAGTTAATTTATAAGGAAAAGGGAAGTAAGATAAGGATCGTAAAGTTTGCTGATTTTTCCTAATTTATTATGAAAACATAAAAAATTGATCTTCAGATTCACTATAGTTTTGCTTTTTATCTATAAAAATTAAATTAAATTAATTTTTTTTAATTTAGATTTTTTTTTAGGACATGTCGATTTCGTCATTTTGCCTCCACGCGCGGATAAATTGACTTTCAAGGTAAAATAACGAATAGTCAAGATATGTTAAAAATGTACTTCTTTATAAATAAAAAATAATAATATAATTAAAAAAATAAAAGTATTTATATATAAAACATTAAAATAACTACTTATAGTGCGTGCATAACAAAAAAAAATTAACTATAGATAAAATTAAATATTATATAAATATAAAAAATAAAATAACATTTTTCAATAAACTTAAAGAGTTTAAATTGCTGTATATCTAATATGTAAAACACATATTTTTTTATATATATTTCATAAATATAATACAACTATTTCTTTTATTTCAAAAATTCAGAAACAAAAATATGTGATATATAATAAAATATTCGTATAAGAGCAACCTAAAATATACTTTTTATTATATTATCCACTTTCACGGGCAGAATAAAATCAAATAACAAAATATTTAGTATTATTTAAGGTCTAATAAGCATCAACTCGTTATCTGTCATTAATTTAAAACAATTAGAAAAATTATTTTGTTATATTATCCACTTCATCATCTTATCTTTCCCTTATCCTTACTTAACGCATATTTTTTACTTTTATGTTTCTTGTATTTCTACTTTTATCTTTCTATGTATCAGATAAGAGAAATTTTATTCTAATTTGACATTTTTAATCAAACAATTTATCTTTCTTTTTACTAGCAATTCTTATAAATTTGCCAACAATCCTTATAAAATAAATTAAATTTTAAAATGTTTGATTTTATCGTGTCTTTCAATGTGCACTTATGTATTTAGTAAAACTATAACTTTTTTAATGTAAAAATATAGCAATTTAATATTTTACATAGTTGAAATAAGATTAATTGAATTTCATGGTTGTCAGCAAAAGAGAAAAACATTAAACCTACTAACATTCATAGAAAAAATTTAGAAAGCCTCCAGAAAATTGGAGTATCTGATAGGCGGTTTTTCCTTCTTATTTTCGCTTTCTTTTTTTTTTATCTTCCGGGCAGACGAGCAGACAAGCGGACAAGAAGATGGAGTCTGAAAGAGCCTCGAGGTAGAAGAAGGTTGAGATAATGAGAAGCGAGAACGACTTGCTGCGACATATGCATCTTTACTGGTATCACTTGAAGCATTAAAATTTACTTTTTCTTACACCTGTTATTCTAGATATGAACAGTATGGCTGTCCCGTAAAACTTAAGATTGAATTGTGATAAATAGAAATTTTTACTTTATTCAATCTAAATCAATCGTTGAATGTAACGTAAACGAATAAATCAAATGGTATGAAATAAAAGTAGAGACAATTTTGTTTTTCAAATATGGAATCAAACCACGACTTCCATATCGTTCACGATTGCCTCCATGGCGGAGCTCCAAAAGAAAACGGTCCAGGATTTCTGTGGATTCATTCATCATCATCATCCGTCCCTTCTTCCTCCTCCTACCGGCACTATTTTTCTCTTTCTTTCTTCCTCTCCTTCTCCTTTTCTCTAACATATGTTCATATATGAGTGCATATACATATACGCGTGCACATGTTCTCTCTTCTTTCACCTTTTTTTAGCTCCTCCTTTCCTGCCCCTTTTGAACTCCATCGCTTTTCGAATATCTCACGAAGCCGCCATCATTATGGCCACCAATCTGTTCAGCGGCTAGTTGGATTATAATAAAATGCATATCGGATTTGGAATGCTGATTTTTCTGACTTGTTCTATCTGCTGATTCATTCCTCGAATAACAACTACAAAGTTTATATATATCTAACGCATAGAATTAAAATTGAAATAGTATTTAGTTTTTAACACTCTACAAAATTTTATTACGTGGCTTCGAACTTGTAATGTATTTGTAGTAAATACATAAAATAATTATCGTAAATACATAAAAAGTGCATCTTATAGTATTAAAATCTGTTCGTTTAATTGAATTGTTTTTTCTCTTTTGTCAATAACATATGTTTCATATGGCGACAATTTATTTGCAGCATATCTGTTCTAAATTTCTTTTACACGTTACATAAGGAATGTAATATATGAGCGTGCACTCACGTATGCAATAACGGAAGCTTTGTAACTGTATCACGCCATGCTTATTTGCCGATTGAGAATATATGAGATTGGGAAGGAGTCGAGATGTCATAAATCTTTTCACACAGAGAGTCGCAATTATCTTATGCATTAAAAGCATCGATGGTCGGTCTCCTTTTCTCGGATCAACACTTAGGATCGGAATGCCGAATGTTAAGCGCTGTTGCAGTACAGCAAAAATATTGTTTAATGCGAAAAAAATTATGTCGAGATTTTCAAATTTTATAAAATTGACGTAGCACAATATTTCCGTTTCTTCTTTTATACAAGAATTATTTAAAACTTTTCAAACCGCATTATAATAATAAAATTTTCTTCATATAATAATTCTGTTATAAAATCCAAACATGTTCTAATGAAAAAAATAAAAAATTTCTGTAGTGTTATGTATATTTAACAATACAGATTGAAATCTAATATACACAAGAAATATATGCGTATTCGCGCACCTTTACTAATATACCGCAATTATGCCGAAATTTCTTGGTTTATAACGCTGCAAAAATGCCAAAAGAAATCTAAATAATTTCACCAATTGCAAACGTTTAAATAATTTATAAAATAAAACTACACATAAATACAGACACGAAAGTTTGGTTGTAACATATTTAATTCAAATTTCATAGCACGTAGAAAATGTAGAATATATAGTGTATTAAAATTAATTGAATGTAAGAAATTCTATTAACTTATGTGAATTTTATAAAATCAACAAAACAAAAATACAAATTTAAAAAATGCAAAAGAATTTTTTTAAGAAATAATAGTATAATACGTTTATATAATATGTTAAATAAAAATAAAATTAAATAAAATTCTCTTTCAAAACTATAAATTATATATTTTTTAAATATTTTTTCCGTTAAAATTTTTTAATTTTTTATTGAAATATTGCGACAAGCCAAGTAAACTTCTATACGTTTTTTAATGCAAATTATTAAATTATAGAGAAATAGAAGAAGCTTAATAGAAAAAAAATTTTTTTATTCTTTTAACAAATTGGATAAAATTAGTTTTATAATGGCAGTGAGATGAGAGAATGAGATGAAACATTCTTAAATGTGCCGACATCTGTGAGCACGTTCAGGGACTTGAGCCATTTTCTTCGTTTAACAGGCAGTAAACTACAAGTCCTGGCGTCGTCATAAGCGTAGTGTTTATCGGCCACTCCCGAAGGGACTTGGTATATGCTTCTGAATTCAACCGAAAGATGGTACAAGAAATCATATGCATCAAAAAATATGCATAATTATGATTAAAGAGATAAAACATTTTTTTCTTCTCATAATCTTTAATTTAAATAATTTTATTAAAATTTAATGTACTAGAGTTGTTAGAATAATCTCAGATTTTTATGCTATTCTAAAAAGCTCACTGAAAAATCTTACTGTTTATTTTTACTTTAATTTTATGCAACGATTATATGCATATTATAAAACAAAAGTTTTTAATCAAAAATAAAATTTTATCTTAAAAACGGAAAAAAATAAATAAAGTGATAAACATAATAAAAAATATTTCCAAATATAATGTCAATAATTCACATTTAATATTTTCAATTAATATTTTAATTAAAATGTGGAATTCTTTTAACGTGCTTTAAAAATATGTATAGAATTGAATAGTTATAATAATAATTAATATATATAAAATTGAAGTGTATAACACAATTAAAATCAAAGAAAGAGGTCAACAGTCATAATAGATCTTACTGCTCAAATAAACATTTGTATAATTTTATGCACATTATCTAATTTTTCGAATTGCGTACCTTTACTTTCGGTCTTGAGACATGCCTCTCAAATTAAATCAGAATAATAATATTACAATATTAAATTAATAATCAATTTGATAATACTGATGTTAACAAGCATTTATTAGAGAATTTAAAACAGGATAAAACTTATAATATATTATATAAAAAAGAAAAGACATAACATTTTAAACATTTAAAATGTTTTGACACATACTTTTAATTATTTTTTGCTGTTTTGTGAATATGTATAAAACATAATTTAAAAAATTGTTTGGTAAAAAAAATTTAATTACTTATACTATCCCAACCAGTACTTATACTACCCTTAAATCTCGAATAAGGAAAATAAAGAGAGAAACTGCTTCTAAAAGAAACTGAAGACGAGTGACTGAAGAGAAAGAAAAGTGAGAAGCTTTATTTCAAACATATGCTACCTTGCAGAATTAGGTAATACAGAGATACCGTTCTCTCACCGAGGGAGGGTTGAACTGTGAGTCAATAAAGAAACGGAGAAGTGTGGAATGTGGAATGATTTGTTTAGCAGGATTCCATAACTTATTCAATTGTACGCCTCCAAGATTTCTTCTACCTAAATAACGGGTCGGACCTTATTGTTATTCCTTTATAGCAATGACATATATAGATGTACTATCTAAAAAGTGTTGAATACCGTAAAACATGAAAGATTTGTTAAACTGTTCACGAATCTTATTGAAGCGCATTATTTAATTCTATGAATATTAATGCACTGGATAGATACACGTAATAAATGTATTCTTTTTAATAAAAAAAATCTAGTAATTAAATAATTTTATAAATTAATTTATTTTAAATTAAATTGTTATTCTAAGTTTTTTAAAAACATATTAACTTTGTTATATTAAAATGTAACACGTATAAAAGAATGATCCACCAGTTAGATCTGTTAGATTAATGAGACAAATTGCAACATTATAAATTATGTTAATAAAACAAATATATATATCGATTTGGCAACCTCAAGTGGCAGCCATATGACAAAAGAACAAGAGATAATGCTTATTGGGATCTGATAAACGAGCGGTGAAACTAACAGACAGGTTAACAGGTCACCGCAATAAATAACTCTGTTCGCGACGTATCTAGAGACATTGTGCCAATCCTGAGTCGGCTACCGTACGGATTGGGTTTAGTTTTGTGCTCCGTTGCATAAATACAAAAGTTGGCTACCTGCTACCTGAGAAACTGTTTACTAGAAACTCGACTTTCTATAAGATTTTGGTCACGTATTAAATGAAACGTTAATTTTATTCTTGAAAGCGGTGTCACGTCCTTTTAATTTACTGTACTATTCCGTTCCATTTTCATTTAATTTACGAGAGTAAGTGTCATGTGTAAAATATTTAAAAAAAGAATTTTTAATGTAATATATTGAAGTTAAATATATAATAGCTCTGAGAATTGCATATACGTATATTATACGCAATTTTCAGAGCTAAAATTTTAATAAATTATAAACTTAGTTATACGTTTGATTTGTATTATAAATTGTTTTTATTTTTTCTCAACTGACATCATTGCGTGTATTAATTCAGATGTTAGAATGTCACAATTTCAAAATTTTAAGAAAAAAAAGACGCATTTAAAACGTGATTAAAAAAAATGTTACACTTACCAAACTGGCTCCTCATCCAAGGGTACAATGGACTCGGTAAGTTCGAAGTCGCCGCACCCTGAGGGGTGCCTTGCGGTTGTTGACTGAGCGACGATGCAACGACGCCTTGATGCTGTTGAGCTTGTTGCTGCTGTTGCGGGTGCATTCCACCTTGTCCCTGTTGCGATGGAGTTTGAGATTGTGGTTGCTGCTGGTACATCATATGCTGCTGCGCCTGCAGATGCTGATGCTGCGATTGCTGCTGTGGATGCTGCGACTGCTGTGTCTGCATATGCGGATGCTGGCTATGCATTTGGTGGTGTATCTGCGATTCGACGAGAGGCGGGCTATCCGGTCCATCGAGAACACTGCCTTGATGATCGACAGCAGCCGCCTGAAGTTTGCAACTGGCATAGACGATGGGAGTGGACGGATGTCCATTGGGGGTAGGAGTGTGTCCCATGTGACCCATACCGGTGTTCGGAGACGTCGACCTGTAACCGGCCATGCCGTCCATACTTCCGTGTTCTTGCTGATGCTGATAGTAGGCCGCGTTCCGCATGTCAATCCGGTTGTACGGGGGAAACCTCGGATAAGGCATATCCTGCTGACCTCCCGCGGTTCCATAGTGATGGGCGGATACTCCTTGACGTAACAAACTTGGGTCGCAGGGGTCACCGGCTTGCTGGGACTGTTGCTGGACCGATTGTGTTTGCTGAGGTACCTGTACGGCCGCACCGTAGTGCTGCTGATGCTGATGCGGGTGTTCCACCCCGCCATTTCGCAGGTCCGGGATATACGAATTCGCAAAGTACGAACTCATGCTACTGTCCCACCTGTCCCACCTGCTTATGTCACTTTTCTACGTTGCTGTCTGACTTTCCTTTGGTTATCTTCAGCTGATCTATGATTCTTCTCTCTATCCTTTTATCTTCGTAAATTTATTTTGTTTTGTACTTTTCCTGTGCGGACACACTGGCACACGTCTTTACATAGATACAGATTTATCACTTCAGCATTGCATTTCTTCGCGAATTTTTGTTATTTCTTCTCACTCGATCTTTGTCATCTCACGCACTCTTGAGCAGCACAAGCACACACACATATACATATATATATTTTTATCAAATTACCATCATTTTGGATCACATGTACATCATTTGACTTTTTATCACACTGAGCTCACTACCAAAAGGGGGTAAAATTATAAACTGGAGCACTACAGAACCTTTTTAATTAGCAAGTGGAGAAAGAAGAGATAGTATACCACGCATACACAAGGTGGTAGCGGAAGATAGTAATCAAAGTCCTTCGTCTTCCCCGGTGTGACACTTTCGTTCAAAGCGCCAAGCCACTCCAGACCCGTTTCGTTCCTCTGTCCACCCTATAATCGAAATTACGCCGCACCTGTAACACAAAGAAAATGAGTGTGTTACATTACGTTACATTTGCAATATTACAATACTAATATATTATATTAATTATGCTCACATATTATAAATGGCAGGCATGACGCAAAGTACATTAGAGTATATAACAATTATGCCAAATTTACAATCTAGAATATTGATAAATTATTAAATCAAAATTACATTGATAATAATTTATAACTGTCGTTTTACAATTAGCAAGAAAATGTTTAAACAAATACCATTATTGAAAGATTTTATGATATTTAAATATATAGTGCAACAGACGCAACTGAAACTTTGCATGATTCTTGTCAAGCGAACTGAATGAACTGAGCAGAGTTTAGTTGGTGAATGACAGAAGGCGAGTTACACATGTGCTCGTCACGGTGACGGCCATCGCACAGACGCCAAACTTATTACAGTGTTCTGTGTGGGCGGGCTAAGCGATCGTTAAATTTGGAAAAATTTCCATCCATTAGGCAGCTTGGCCACTTCCCACCAAAAACTTTCTCCCTCACATCAATCTCTTTTTCGGAAGCTTTGTAAAGGATGCGTATGAAATCAGTAGGACGTACGCAAATCATTCATATATGTAACTTTACATGCATGTCAATTTAATTATTTAAAATAAATACAAGAGAATTATATCAAAAAGAAACAATAGCAACTAATTTTATAATGTATCTCATTAATTTTTCTAAATAAATATCTTCATTTAAACAAATCATGACACACATTTATTTTTTAGACCTTTATTTATGTATAACCTCATATTCACAAACAAAATTAACTCCATTATTCAAACATCTTGTGAATTTTACTACATTTATTAAATATAAAAATATAAGAAAATAATGAAAATACATACATTAAATTAAACATAGTATTAAATTATATATATTTTACAACAATAAAAATATTAAAAAATTACCCAAATAATATCAAGTTAATAATGTTAATATTAAAAATCAATGCAATCAATATATATAATGATTAATAATATATAATTAATCTTATTTTTTGTACAAAAGTATGACAAACATATAAAAATTAAATTAAAACAATTAAATATTTAATTCACATAAATCTTTTGTACAAAAATTAAAATAAGATTAATATAAGATTAATATAATTTAAAGCTTAAACAATAAATCTGACTTTTTTTCCTTTTTCAAAGTAGTCATTATTTGCATGTGACAGCGATATCTTAGAAGTATTGTTTTATTAATAAAATAATAATACACTCTACTTTCTTATCGACTGAAATGAAAAGGATTTTTGTTTTTATGAGACATGTTGATCTGCCGATTCAAGATCGAAACCTTCTATACCGATCTAAGGTCCTAAAAATCGTAATTTCTTCAAATACAAATCGTCTTTTTACAATTCTCTAATTTTTTAGCTCTTAAATTTCTTTATTTTAAATTTTAATATGAATTAAATAGAAATATAAAATTTTTAATTACAGATAAAAGAATTTCTATAAAATATTGAATTACAATTTTCTTAAAGCAGAAACGTTAATTCTTTGTAAATACAAGTAATAAAAAAATTAAAATATTAATAAATAATAAATAAGAAAATATAGCCTATTGCAATTAATAATAACATATTTTTAGCTTTTACATCGTAAAAAAATTGTTTCATTACGAAGGAATAAATGAAAATATACATGTGAATGTACATATGGTATTGTTGCGGGTGGCATGGCAGTGTGGATGGTGCTAAACACGGAGTTAGGAGCGGGTTTGAATGTGCAACGAGCAGCATAGCAGGGTGAAGGGTGCGAGAGAAGGTGAGAGGTGCGGCCCTTGGGAGTTTGCTGTACATGAGAACGGGTCGGACGCGGGACGATCGCGATTAACATTCCGGCCGCTAGCTTGCTGTTCGCGCGGCGCTTTCATTAATTCCAGCGTATTGATTCCACGGATTGATGAATGGCCGCCGATAGCGATTCCACGCGCTCGCCACCCCCTTCCCCAGCACCTCTCCTTCCTCGTCCCTCGCGTATAAATTCAACCTCTCGCAGGATTTGAACTCAATTCCCGCCCCGTAAATTCCCCTTTATGTATCCTCCTCTGAAGTGCAAGTATCCCTATCCTATTGACGTGAACGGCGTATTTTTCGCAGCTTTGCACCCTCTTCCACCTTGCGTCTCTTTAATTTAATAGTAGCAAAGTATGCAAAATCAGTTATTGTTAAAGTTTAATTTCTCTCAAATCATTCTACGAATTTCCAAATCTTTACAAACCGTTTAAAAAATTTAGACAACACAAAAAGAAGAAAAGACTATATCATGTTATTTGTAGAATAGTTAGGCCTGTGGCACACGCTTTCCATAAAGGGCCATCTACAATGGAGTGTTTTAGTCGTAACAACGCTAAATCTACGACCATGCTGTCAATAATATAAACGACGTAACAATAATATACAAGCCGGCTATCATAGAGAGGTGACTAAAAACTAACCCCGAACACCTAAACGCTCATCGTAAGCACCCACTGAATTGGCTCAATGTCTGTTGTAGGCCGTAATCAGTAAAACAGTACGTAATGAAAATATTGTCTACGACTACTGCTACGGCCTACAACTCTCCATTGTAGATGGCCCTTAAGACGTCTTACGTACGTAACAGTAAGGTTTCGACGCATTGGATTGGACGACCGTAACCGTAACTGGCTAAATCGAGTATGTGATTGGTCAAAACCTTACTGTTACGTCTTACGGAAAGCGTGTGCCACAGGCCTTAGTCTCTTTTCTTCTTTTTGATGAGATACAACATACACGTAAATACGCCAAATCTAAGATATACTATACATATACCTAGATGAATATATTTAGTCCTCGTTTAGTAGTGACATCGACCGGAAAGATCATAAACCAACTGATTATTTAAGGGTCTAAGAAGTGCATAATTTTGTCGACAGATGGCGATAGTGATAGCACGGAAGAAGAGGAAAAAACGGGGTGGAGCATGTCTGACAGCTGGGTGGGTTCGGGGCCAAGGTGATTGAAAACAGGGTGGAGCGTCATGTGACGCCATGGTTGGATATGGAAGTGACGTCATATAACTACGATGGCCTCTAGTTAGCAAAATGGCCTCTGGCTAGGAGTTTCTTTGTCCCACACAGTCTCTTATCTATTATCTCGATGTAATCAACAGAAAACAGAATTCGGATGCTGATCATGTTCTGTCAGCCGTTCATCCCGGAAGAAGCGAATTCATTATGTCACACTCCCTGGATTTTAAGAAGTGGCTAGAAGAGGACAGAGAAACGTTGAAATAAAAAAATAATAAAATATATAATCGGATATGAAAAATGACACAATTGATACTTATTGTTGTTATCTATACAAGACGATATAAGAAAGTCAACAAAAAAGTGTTGAGCAATCTGTTTATGCCATCTATATATCATCGGCTGATGTAGATGGAACGGGCGGATAAAATAAACGACGTCGTTGCTAGCAGTCGTATCCCTAAAGATTGAGCCATAAATGGCACTTGGATTTGACAGTTATGGAACTCGTAGCTCGTGTCGGTCGTTCGCACCTCATAAAACAGTCGTAAACTAAACGCGTTGTAAACTAAACGTATTTCTGATGCCACATACAGCAGCGGAGTTATATTAAAAAGTTACGAGCTCCTGACCTTGTACTATGTAACACTTAGTGCGTATCAGTTGCAGCTCTTCTCACACTTCTCTCAGGTGTTCACGCTCAAGTGGCATACTACGATATTTTAAAAAGATAAATAAAAATCTGTGCATACTTAATGCCGACGCATTGAATAAGTACATAAAATTAGAGGAGTGGCAACTGTAACAAGTAATATCTAATTAACAGTAGCTACTGTTAAAATTACTAAGATCAATTTACATTCTGGCTGACATCATTCATCGTTCATTTTTTATTCCACGAATAATAATATGTTAATATGATGATTGATTGCTTTCAATATGATGATTGATTGCTAATATGGGCTATACTGCAAGCAATTATATAAAATGGGCGCGAAGCGGACGCAGTAATAGCTATCATTATATATAACATATAATTTGGAACAAAAGAGAAAAAGAGCTAACTCGCAAAGAAACAAGACGATCCATGCAAGGTTATTAGATAAAAATCAATGTGTATTCATGAGATCATGATTTTGGGTACTTTGTTATGTAAAACGATCCATCCTACAGAAACAGGGAGACAATATCTTTTTAACTAAAAATTACACCATAATCGAATTTATTATATGCATTCGATATTGCTGTCATATGATTTATTTGCCTCGGCGGAAGTTCTCGGACATTAAACCTGTCTGGGCTAGCGACCATTGTACAATGAATTTACGTTTTAACGCACTATTATACATATATCATAATTTTTCATAATGTTGAGAATTACACATGTAACAATAATAAAAGATTTAATTAGATCGGTTAACGTTTCGTTTCGCATTGTTCTAAAATGCAATATTAATTTGCTATTAATTATATGAAATACGAATGAAGAATCCACAGATTTCGCACAAATATCGTATTAAAACTTCAATTTTACAAATCGTCTCGTCGTTCCTTTCTTTTTTACTAAATAATAAATAATAAATATGATATTTTCGTTCTGCAATGTAGAAACTATAAACGTTGAAAATGCAGTACGTTAAATAATATACAATATGTGAGGATTGTGGAAGAAATATGCCATCGAACGGCCACATTAGATTTAGCAAGAAACGCGATCACGGTGGAACACCTCGGAGATACCGTTACGCGCGATAAAGGATGCCCGGTTGGCGGGAGGTCGAGACGGCATTAAAAGGTGTTCGCGATCAAGGATTCCGACACACGTATGTACACGTATACAGTCGGGCGATTCGGTATCCTGATTCTTAGAGTTAGCCGTGCGCAACGCGTATGCGTGCATTCGCTTCCGCGATCGTGTGTGTAAGGACGGTGCAATGATAAATACACGGGCCACGCGCACCGTGTATGCATGCGTAGTGTGTGTGTGTGTATTTGTGTAAGTATGCGAGTGGATCAGTCGAATGCTAACACGTATGTGCGATTAGCATAATCGAGTCGGGCTGCAGGGAACCAGTTTGCAAGGCCACTGAAAAGCCGGCCGGTCGACCGACCGCCCGGCCGATCGTTTATGCCGTTCTCTGTCTCTACCGGCGAACGCACGATCCATCCGTAACATCGATAACGTCAGCTGAACGCGAGACCGAGGATGGTGACGATGTATCGTCCACTACGAATTCCAGCTGTGCGCGAGTGTTACGTGAACTTTCTCTCGAATTACGAGACTTCGATAAGAACCCGACCCTATAACTGCCATTTAATGTCGCATAACGATCGGCTATCTACGTAAATGAATATAATTTAAATGTTATCACCAAGTTTTAAGAGTGATAAAATAAAGGTCTTAAAAATTGGACATATTCCTAAAATATTAAATCGCGTGTGATAAGTGCATTTTAATAATTCATGGTTAAAATAGTTTGTGATTTAATTACGTTCGTAAATAAAGAAATGTATACAAAAACTCAATTGTCATCTTAATAAATATTGATATAATTATCAATAAAAATTTAAATTATTTTATATAATTTATGTACCGTACAATATATTAATTATATAATAAATATAACTGATTTGCATATTACGTTAATCTTGAATGGGAATAAAAATTAATTGTTGGGTTGTTGACATAAAAATGTGAATAACAAACTGATAATAAAATAAGAAAAGAGGTGTTGAAAACGTGACAACATGTTTTTTTCAAACAAAGAAATATCCCATCTATTTCAATCTTGAGCCAAATCCATCAAACGAAGGGATTCTTAAGTCCACAATCGTTTATGCAGCCATTAGTCTTAATGATAACAGCTAAGTAACTATACACATAATTGTGAGAAAGATACAAGTAAAGAAAAAAATGTTTGTATAATTATTTATCAGTTCAAGTGGAAAATACTAATACGCATTCTGAAAACACATATTTATCACATTTTCAACGATCAAAAGATTGTATTCATGTAACCACTGATAAGAAGAATACATTCAAGTACGAACAAAAGCGAAACTATTTCAATGGTAACATGATATGTGAAAATTAAAAGTGCCTTCTGTAAACACTAAGTAATTTTGATTATTTTAAAGCGCATTTACTAATATAAAGTATATATCTAAACCGAATAAAGTTCATTTAATTTGTTTTTTTTTAACTTATTAAGAAAGATGTTAAAAACTAACAAGTAACACTACCCAAGTGCCACTCACCGATTTTGATATGCTTAGAATATGTTGTAGTCTAGGTCAAAATAAAAGGGAACATATTTTTTTATACGTGTCCATACGGCCGTTAAAGTGGTGAAAACCCTGTTGAAGAAAAATCGGTTTTTATTTTTCTAAGCAAATATCGTCGAAACAGTAGGAGATATAAAAAAAATTTCAAACAAAAATGTTGGTTTCTAATGTACTTTAAAACTATGCAATCAAATTTTTCGAAATTTTATGTTTTTTAAAATCTTTCTCTCCCCTCTCAATTTTTGAAAATTAAATAAATTTGTTTATAGCAAAAATTATAGTATATTTAACAACAAATTTAATCATATATGATAAAGTAGTTTTAAAGTACATTAGAAACCATAAAAATTTTGTTTGAAATTGTTTTTATATCTCCCTTAGAAAGATAAAAACCGATTTTTCTTCAAGAGGGTTTTCACCATTTCAACGGCCGTATGGACACGTATAAAAAAATAGGCGTCTCTTATTTTGACCTAGACTACACTATTCTAAGCATGTCAAAATCGATGAGTGGCATTTGGGTAGTGTTACTTGTAAGTAAAAGATAAATAAATATGATAAAGGTTTTACTTATTAATCACTAAAACAAAATATATCTTCCATGTAGAATTTATAAATAAACAAAAAATATTTTAATTCTGATAGTTGGCCTTACTTACATACTTATTTTTATAAACAAAAAATATAAAATAAAAATAAAAAAACTAAACATTATCTCCTAAATCAGTTTTAAAATAAAGAATAATCACGAATACTCTTTGGCTTTATTCTAATATCACATTAATCTTTAATTTAATCTTTAATTTTTGGAAATTTCTAGTCATTTAAGTGTATATAATTTTAGCTTCTCAAAAATTAGCACCATGAAAATCGTTATTCTCTTATGTAAATATCATTCATAAATCAAAATTAATAAAATCTGATTTTCAATATTATACTTATAAATATATTAATTAGTGTGGTTTATGCACTATTTGTCAATACTTTTCTCTTAATTAGAATCACTGAAAAGCAGTAAGAGTAAAGTCATTGAACAGAGATATAAACAAAGCACTGTAAATTTGTGAAAAATACGCTAATTCTAATTCAGAGAGTAACTAACAAATAACAATAATTATAACAGTAGTCACGTAAGTGAATCTTACTTGATGAGTGTGTCGTATCTAAAATAATATAACGTAATAGTTAAAAAAATTGACATATAAAAGTTTGTACAATTAAGAAGTTGAATCAAATTGCCATAATATTTACACTTATATTTATATAATTCTGTGAAATTTCTACTCATACACTTACTATCGTCATATAAATTTTTAATAGAAAATTATCTCCGTGTATTTTAAACGTAAAGCGTGTTTTTAAATAATAAATTTAAAAGTAGGTTTTAATACTGGATTTTATTCGTAGGTACCTTATGTGATGCACATATAGATCGCTTTAAAGACATTTTAACGTTTAAAATTCATTTACATTAATCGCGCACTGTTTGATGTATAATATGACATACACATGTACTGCAATATTCTGCAGTATAAATATATTCATTCTGTTGAATATTTAATTTCCATATAAGTATGTTAACTCATGTAATGTTGTATTAATTATGTCCATATTGCAAATTTACACGTATATATACACGTGAAGACGAACACAAACGAGTAATTTAAGAATGCAAGAGGCGATGTGATAAACGAGCTTCGATAACTTGGTTTCCGTATTTAACATACAGTGCTGTTTTAATTACGTGGAATTTATTAACCTATTAAAAGCAATTAGCAGTATGTAATTTAAGAGATCAGAATCATGTTCACTGAGTAATTGCAAATGTTTGTAAATTTTATACATATATAAAGTTATATAAATATTGGGTAAGTTATTCATAGATACTTACACAATTACAATTATTAAAATTTTAACTAAATTTAATTTATTTGTTAATAAATAATCGGTTAACTAATCGTTTAACAGACGTTTCGCGTAAAACTTTCAATAGACATTATACACTGAGAGAAAAGTGTTTAGTATTTGCAACTACAATTGCATAGTAAAATAATTATAGTTGCAAATATCATTTTTATAGTTATTATTGTGTATAATGTTAGTGTAAATAACCATATATGTATAGTTGTGCCAAACAGAGAAAAAAAATTTACTATAAATTATAATAATTTCTACCATACATATTCTACTATACAAATATTCTACCATACATAAATAACAATTATGGCACATTTAACCATACATATGGTTGTATAAACAAATGCTATAGTTATTGTAACAATAATATAGTGTTTAGTTAATTATAATTTATACTGTTAATTTAACTATAAAAATATTGTTACGACCAAAAATAACTATAAATTATAGTTAAATTATGGTAAATGCAACTATTTTTTTCTCTCAGTGTAGCTTTAAAAGTTACTATCTTCTGATTGAATTTAATATTTCCTTTATAAAGTTATTTACTACAATTTACCGAAAGAGTCATTAAAAAACTTGGAAAAATCTATGATCTCTAATTAGTATCAAATTTATTAATTTATTAAAAACAATTAGTAGCATATAATAGAAAAAATCAGAATCATATTCATTGAATAATTGTAAATGCTTGTAAATTGTAAAAAAGAAAATATACAAATATACGATAAATTAATATACAAATATTAGATAAATTCTTTATAAATAGACATACAATTATAATTATTACAATTTAAACTATCATATCAGCCATATTAAATAATTAATTTATAACAAAAATACCCGCTTATCTTTATGTGTTGTATCTTTATCCATTAATTATTATTGTGACAAGAAACATTATAAAGAGCAATAAATCATAACACTGATAAATACTGGAATTCTATTAAAAAGCACTTTCGCAATTTCTTTCCCCGTGGAACACTAAACACCTTCTACGGTGTTCTACTAGTCTCGGAGGATTCCAATTCATCTAATTTTTGCCAATAGGTGTCATAAATTCCAGGAGCATCCCGTTAGACAATTTCGCATACTTTCACTTTTTGTGGCATTGAAACATTCTTTGACTGTTTACTAGAATCCGATAAAAGTTGAGATTCAACTTTCTCTTTTAGACCAAAGTCTGAAAGGGACAATGGTCAATTGTTACGTAAAATTGATGCGCTAAAGGTGGACGAAAAAGTTTCTACTTTCGAGATTATTTCCGTTATGCAAGGTAGAATCTCTAGTGATGTCGCTGCTTTGAACGTAAATGCGTCAAAAGATCACGTATAGTTTCAGACCAGCAAAAGTTAAATGCTCCCGAGATCTTACGACACGCTTCTTAGTATAAAGTAAAAATAAGATTGTTAACGATTGTTAACATATGATAACGAATGGGAACAGATTGTTACTGATACACTACATAAGAAGTGTCATCATAAGCCTACAAATGTTCCCGATTTGAGGTGCGTTGAGTCAGAAGAAGGTTAATCACTCCAGATTTCACTTAATTAACGGTAGATTTAACGCAGGTTGCATTATCTCGCAACCAGATGCTATCATAAGGTGGTAAAAGTTCCTTAAAAGAACTTCGTAAAAGTTTCGCCGGGCGAAATGTAGATAATCATATGTCCATATGACGGAACTAAATTAAATTTTTAAGTGAACCGTTTTGCGCAATGTAACATAAAAGATATTTAGTCTAATAATAATATAAATTAATTTTGCACATACAAAAATACAATTTTATTGCAATGTCTGAAAAATTAAATGCACAGCTCAAAAACAATTTTATATTGAATTATCATAATAATTACGTAAATAACTTGAACATGCAATATGGCTGCAAAAAGTTTTGACATTCTAACAACCAGCTTAAGCGTCCAATAGAAGGTATATGTACCCAATATGGCCATGTACCCAATTTAGCTCATCCCCCATTTTTAAATAGTTACACAGATTGATTTCACAGATAACGCTAATATATCGCTTAGGAAGTCGGTGTGTGATGTATTTATGATAGTTAACTCAATATCTCCTTTCTACAGCTTATAATCACAATTTATTCAAATTGTGTTCTTCGGAATCTAAAATTTTAAAGGTAAGTTGTGTAACTATCATGTAACAATTATAAATATCCACAATTCATATTATTGTAGCTCTTTATTTAGGCTTTTCAACATTGTATTTATTTTATGTTTTTTTTTAAACATCTTGTTTATAATTAAAGAAAGAAAGCTCTTTGTATTGTAATACCATTATTTAAGAACCATTAGTTAAGATTCTGTTTTTTTATTTTAATGTTATTTTAATTTTTTATTAATATTTCTTGTCTTTCTCTAGTTAGTTGAAGCTTTTTGACAGGTAAAAGATAAGATAACGCCCCTTGTTGTAAATAAACACAGTTTTATTATTTAATGAATAGCTGCACGTGTAATTTTTTCTATTATGTTAACAAGTGCTTAATTAAACATGTTGATTCTGTTATTACGCATTTTTTCAAAAATATTTACGAAAAATAGAAAAATACATAGCTGGGCCACATTGGGTATATACACTGAGAGAAAAATATCGAAGTTTTGAGAACCAAATGTTTATTATAACGTCTTCTTCGATATTTATTTGTTATAAAAAAATTTATTTATAAAAACAAAATATATATTTATAGGAAATACGTCTCATTTTTCTTCTTAATTGGCTTATTTTTTAGGAATAACATTTTTGGAGTAAAATATATAATACTTCTCATTAAAAAATTTTAATTATTTTTCTCTAATCAATGGTTTATTTAAATAGGACGAATTAAATGTTTTATTTCTAGAAAATAAATTATTTATTTTTACGCACACTGGATGTTCTCTTTAAATAAGATATATTTACAGAAATATACAATATTTCAGAGGTATATGTCACAGAATATTTTACCAAAATGTATATTTTGTTTTTACAAATAAATTTTTTTATAACAAATAAATATTAAAGAAAACGTAACAAGAAATATTTGATTCTCAATACATTGACATTTTTCTCTCAGTGTATGTAATCAACATGACCTAAGTGCTATCTTTTTTGAAAATCTTTACTATACTTATACTATAAATAATTCATATATTTCTTTTAGTTTCAGAAATGTTTCCTATTTCAAATCTGACCCTTATTTTTCAATTTCGTATTCATCAAAAATTTGAAAAATCTCCAAAGCTTAGGGAGGGCATATTGGTACATGTACCTTAATTATTTTAATCCAACATAATTATTTTTATATCTATATTTCAACAAAACTTTTCGTTCCGTATGTATAATAAATTTATTTTAAAGTTATTGTGCAGTATAATTTTAATATTAAGTTGTTTAAATAATATGTAAATTTTTTAAACATTTTAATTGATCTTCTAAAAAAAACTAAGAAAGTCTATATCTTTAATTTAAAAGATTAAATATTTTTGCTCGAAATTCAATATAACAATTCAATACATTTTTAGTTATTTTAGAAGAACTAACAAATAAATTGTAATATATAAAAATATATGTATAATAAATACTTCTTTAATATCATAAAACAATGTCTTGTGATCGACCGTTACACAATTTATTGAATAATATAAACTATTTTTTTCCACTTATTACTAACCATCATACTTTCTCTTGATTTAAATTAGATAATTAAGATTCATGATAGAAACTAGTTATTTTCCTGGACACCATGGGAAAAGTAGACGCACGGATAATTCATAATTTACGCGTATGTGGGTGAGACGATGAGATGAGAGTTGCACGTGACTACATAACATCAAGGGAATCCTTTGTTATAACACGGTTTTAAAGTTTGTGCATTATACGATATCAAAAGATAAAATAAAGATTTTTTGTAAAAATATGCAGCCATAGAACGGTTTAATGATTCTCAAAATTTAACTGTACTTATGAACTGTTACCTTTAACATAAATTATCCTATCGAGATAAAACAGAAAAGCGTATATGCACATACATACACATATACATACAAACTAGGTGTGTCTTTATGCACAATAGCGACAGCAAACTCGAAATTACGAAGCCGAGCCTTTATTTCGTCGCAAGCGCGAGGGGGTATCTATAAGGCTGCCGAGACACGGCGGAGAGTACAAAGTTTTGACGTCACCCTATAAATCAACCAACACACTCGTTCAAGACGTTGCGCGAACACATCCTGGGTTGAAGTTTTGTTCACCGTATGTCTCCTCTGCTCTCAACACAGACAACTTGTACGTGGCACGTCAGAAATTTCGGCAATGCTTTGTACATCCTTAAAATCCCATTCACACCAAAAACTATTAGAGCATCGTTTAAAGAGCCTATTGTGAAATGACTAGTAATTATTGAGGAATTATAATCAGCACATGGAATATCTTACACTAACATAATAATAATCGGATTAAAATATATATTTCGTACAAAGTATTTTTTTATTTTTTGTAGATTATTAAACCGGATTCTTGTTAAAATTTTATATTGAATTTTTAACATATCCAAACGTTAATGCGATTATATTGTTCAAATATCTTGTGTTAAATTGATATTCAAGATTCCTTAGAAATAATTCAATTTATAAAAGAAACAAACAAATAACATAAAAATAATGCATAGTTTTAAAACACAAATTTTATAATAAATGAATAAATTAAATTCGTAAACATATTATACTAAAACTAAATATAAATTTTCCGAAAGAAATATACACTCACAATTTTGTTTGCGTTACATGTAACATGCATTTTTTGTGTTAATTTTTTATATAACATTTGTATTATTTTTTAACATATTTATCTTTGTTAAATTAACAAAAATTTAAGGACTTTTTAGAATGTGCAATATACTTTAAATTTGACACAAATTTTAACTTTGTAATAAAAAGCGAGAAAACAAACATTATAAATTTTAATAAACATTTAGTCAGTTTTCCTCTCGCAATAAGTTGAGGCAAATTGACAATTTCTTGGGATAATTTATAATACTGTTAGAGATTTGAGGAAAACGTTGATTTAAGATGACATGCTTAGATATGCGAACTTAGAGCACGACATGATGAGTGTAGAAATAAACTGTGGCACGTATACAGCTAGAACGTCGGAATGTCAAAATAAACAGCAGCATGGGAGTTGACCGTGTCTACTGAAAAATTTTGGCATCGTCGACCACGGCACCCGACGCTGTCGGCACAACTTTGAAATTATCTCGGGGTAATTTATATTACGGCTGCGAGCCGAGAAAATACGCGATGTACTTTCGAATTAAAATTGTCGGCGCGACAACGAATCGGAATTAATGAACTTTGAAATGGGAAAAATTAGCTAAAACATGACTTCTATTTAATTCTGGGAGTCATTTTTGAGTCGAAATTCATTAATTTGTCAAATTTATGCTTGCAATATACAAATGAAAAATACATATAAAAAAGTTTCGGAATCTTTAAGTAAAAAAATTATAATAATTACTTTGAAGACATTACTGTACTGAAATAGTAATTTCTCACATAAACTATAAAAAAACACAATAAAGAAAGCAATAAGAAAAATGGAATAAAGATGCAAAACTACTCGATAGAAATTATATTTTTCTGCAAGTCTGTAAAATGTAATACTACAGCTGTTGCATCAGATAAAATGATATTGATAATAATAATTATTACAAACAAAGTGTTTAAACTGTGTTTTCGTATGTATCTACTTTTGTCCTTGTGTGTGTGCATTTTTTTCGCGATAAGCTAAAAATAGCAGTATAAAAATAAATATTATACAATTAGGAAATAAAAAGTCGGCTTTTATCACAAATCTTGATCACACATAGATATCGCGCATCCGCATAGAAAGCATAATCAGTCTGTTTCGGAATTGTGCTGTGAATCTTTATAAGTACATAATTACCGATGATAATAGCCAGCTATTAGTAAGAACTTGGGATTATCATATGTAAAAGATTATAAAACCACCGTGTTTACGTATATTAATGTACTAAGATTCGACTCGAGAATTTTTTTCACTCCATTTTGCACTTCATGAAATCGTAATGTCACGTGTATGTTATTGTTTGTAAATGACTTATATAAATATTAACAATTATTGAAACAGATGTTGTCTCTGTTCGTTTGAAAAAAAAGAGATATAAAAATAGAGATTTGTACGTAATGCTCAATGGATGTCTCACAACTTGTGAGTAAAAACTCGGTACGGCTGTTGGGAGACACTGTTGTAGAGAACGCCTTAAAAGGCGGAAATTGCAGCTGCTCTTACCTCGCACGGTCGATGTCTCGAAAGCAAAAATCAAACGGCAGGCAAAGAAAAAACAAGCAAAGAGGCAGAAAGAGAGAAGAAAGAAGGCACCGGGTAGGGTGACCGTCCTAAGAGGGTGAGATCGAGGATTTGGCCAGAGGTGTAGAGGGGCGGCGGTACGGACATGGTATTGGATGCTATCGGGGATGGGGGTCCGCGGTAGGGGTAGTTTGACAAGTTGACAAGAGCACAAAGGCCGTGGCAGACACCCTCGAGCGAACGGCAAGAAGGGTAGGGGCAAACGCACGGAGAGTGGGCAGGATAGAGCGATGGGTGGTAGGGAGCGTCGCGACGCTCAGCGACGGAGGATTGCCGGATGGCGGGGTGCCTGAAAGCCCGGTAGATCCGACGCCGTGAACAAAGGGTGGCTCACCCCCCTGGAGACCCCGGAGTTTGGGAACGAGATCGCCTATACCGATTTACCCGGAGTCGCGAAGATGCGCGCGCGATATATGTGCACCGTATATGCGTGTGTGGGCGAGAGTTTGGTTCTACTCGGACGATCTGGTAGATACGCCGCGGGCCTAATATCGAAAGTTAAGGGCGAAGCTAAAGCTCGTGCTTAATTAAATCGGAAGACCGTGGGAGATAATCGCTGCTCCCTGAGCGGCAAAGGTCAATATATGTGGTGCCGGGCAATTTGATTTTCGCACGGCAATTGAAAATAAATGGCAATTTAAACTTGCGCAGCCGATCTTACAATCAAATTAATCAAATTATCAATAAATAATATATGAGTTACTTATTGACTGATCAGAATTTTCGGCGGAAATTTCCCTCAAGATTATTTCCAGCTTACAATTAAATGTGTTCATTTATACATGTAATTATTCATATTCGTAAAACATGTAATTTTCGTGACATTTTCAAAACATTTTTTGGGGGAAATTACATGGAGCTTGAAGACTTATCTCACGTATCTCTGACGTGGTTGCATAGAATACCATCCTCGCCTCGAGCTTGAAAAAGAAACGGGAAGCGAAAAGAATACGGTCCGTGCCCGTGAAAGCGCTGACAATTTTTCACAATGGAATGCTGTACGGCGTACCGATAACCGTTCAAAGGGTAATAAATATCTTCGCTAACCACCTTCTATAAGGCAGCCTCCGCAAAAGCGCTCCATTCATACCGCAGTATAACGTTAGCGTGGGCATCGACTCTTCCCGTTTCCGTACCCCCTTCATCATCGCACCTCGGCCCACATTGATACACATATCGACTCCCTTATGGTTTACGAGCCGCCGTTGTGATTTATCGCGCTTGAAAATACCGCACGGCGTCATTAGAAACATCATTCGTATCGCGTAACGTCTATCATTCTGCACCCGAAGTAATTCAATGATCCACGCGTCGCTCCCCGTTCGACCCTTTCGTCCTGCGCATAGTTAATTTGCGTTATTGAGATACGCATTATGCAGTTCTGCAAAAGTTTCGAGGGAAAAGTGAAGTTCAAAACTTGTTGGATTTTGGAAGATGTGTTGTGCTATTTCTAAAAATAGTATAATGTTATTTTTAAATATATAATGTCATATATACAACTTTGCATGTGTTTTGTTTCAATTAAAAATTATTTAAACTAATAAATGCATAGAAGCTTATATATGTGCACGTCGCACTTTAACTATATTTTAAGCATTCATCAGAGCTTTCGAAGTTTGTTTTAATACTTGCTCCTTATTTTTTAAGAAAAAGTTCTCCTAATATTTTTTTTAATTTTTGACTTCTTTAATTTTTTAATAACTCATAATATAACTGCAATATAACTGTATTTTAATCGATAAAGAACCAGTTTTAGATTTGTAGAATTTTAATTTAAAGTGGAAACTATTGTAGCGGTAATAGCAATATTTTTGTATCAAAAGCAACATTAATATGCACATGTTAAAATTATAGAATATACGACAAACGATATATATTACAAAAATAGCAAAAACGAGATGGTACAACCGTTTTAAACCGTATGACATCAACGCGTCCGTCCGTGTAGGATTACCCCTTTTGCTTTCTGCTCTTCTTCACGCTTGTACCAAGCTTCTCTTTTACACTATATGTCGCTAACCTCATACCTGCGCAGCCAGTAAATCAGAAACGCAGCGAAGCGTCTTTCGTTCCCGTCGCGTCGCGGTACCGCGAATCATCCCTCTATACTATACTTGCTATCTAAAAAGGTAGACAGGATAAATATATGGAACTTAATTCAGAAAAGGAAATAACATCCTGACACATTTTACAAACGCAGTAAAAATATAGACTATCTAAACTATATATATATAAATACGAAAGTTCACGTTTTATTCATTTGACATAGATTAGTATTGAGAAACTGTGAATAAAAAAATTTAAAAATCAATTTTTTATTAAAAAAATAAGGAGCAAGTGTAATAAATTAAATTGTATCCGTGACTATGGTTCAAAAAAATTTTAGTATAGAGATATTTTTTTCTAATAAAATAAGACCATCGTGATTTATATATAAAGAAAAAAAATTATCCTATTACCTAATTCCTCGTAATCGTGTATGAACCTTTCTTACTACAATGGAAGATGATTACCTATGATAAGCTTAATCCTTTGTCGGTGACCCTCGTCAAATCGAAGGGTTCGTGGCTCATTAAATATTCGTAGGGTCCTGATACCATATCGAAACGTCCCGTATTGCTGTACGTAATTGTACATCAGTTATAACAAGAACCATTTAGCGAAACTTGACGTTCTTCGATCGATAATTTTTACTTATAACGTATTCGCGACCACCTAGCTTTTATCGTTCGATCGCCATCGTGTTCCCTGATAGAACGACGAGAGGATCGCGTGCGTGACGAAACGAAAAACCGGAAAGCCGGACCCGGTCGACTCGACGAGATGACTCTCTTATCTCTTCAGGTAACCGAGTGACCTGTCATGCCTCTTCCTACCAAGTCTCACCTGTGCGTTCCCCCGCCTCCACTAACTAAATCGGTTACTGGATCCGGGAAGAGTTTAAGATCTTAATCCGTGATAATACGAGGGCATCGTATTTAGTAGGACATTTATTTTCACATTCCACATGTTTCAAATTAACCGTCTAACGTAACTGTGACGGGACGACTATATATCACACGGGTTTTTGGAAAACTCTGAAGGTTAAATAATTGCAAACTAGAGCGTCAAGAGTGGTCCATTAGGCACTACATTGGACTGATCGATAAACTGCTCGCAACAGTCCATCCTTCAATTGTCGAAGAAAGATCGGAGCACAGATTATGAAACGGTCAAGTAGCCGTGGTTTAAGTGGACTTTTGTAGCTATACGCGAGATCTTTCATGAACAATTCTAACACTAGCGCACGAAGCAAACATACCTTTCTCCACATGATCCGTCTCTCCGCATCGAGTTCCCGCGGCTAAGATCGGCGATTCACGCGTTTACGACTTACGCACACCATCGTCTACCGACGCGTACTCCCGCGCGCGCGGCAAGCCTCTTCCCGCGCCAGCTATCAGCTAATTAACATTACTGGCGGCACAAGTAACAAGCAGGCTGGCAATTACGCGCACACCGGACGCGATCGTCGCGGCCGGAGCGTCCTTATCGGTCCCGCCGTTGTCGTTGTCAACCGCGAAAAACCGACAGGCGGCTGCCGGCAGACTGTGCAAACGGTGCCAATTACGTGTACACAGGTGTCAATTTGTCGGTGTCTTTCGTCACGCTTTTCGTATCGCGGCCGGCGAGGATCGAGGAATCTCTGGATGGAGAGGAATCGGCCGGCTGAATTTTGCGCCAGCATTTAGGTGATTCACATCGCGATGCAGCCGCGTGACGACGATAATTAGTCCTAGTGCACACGCTGATATAACGGATAATCAGCGAGCCGACTGTGCGCGGCGTGCTTGCTCCGGAACGGCGTGCTTGCCGACCGAAATCCAGGAAGTGTACGAGCTTCTTAATAAAAACGCTTATCCGCTTTACGATCTTCGCGCGATGCTGATTCAAAGCGAGTAATCGCCGGGGAGCTGAGTGCGATCGATCCAGCGATTCCGTAATTTTCATACGCCGCTAGCTGGATGAAAAGAAGAATATCGTGATCGTCTACGGAATAGTCCAATCCATTTCTCTTTACTCCCGTACGCGGTGCGTAATCGTAAAGTTGTATCTTGGAAAATATGAAATTCCTCGCGCGGTTAGAATTCCCAAGTACTTGAATGTAGATCGTGGCTCGCGATCCGTGACACGTGCGTAAATCTTAAAGCACATCAGTTCCACTGTATTCAACGCGTCGTATACGCGTGGAACACGTTTTGACTTCACATTTGCATGTATACTGTTCAAATTTGGCGCGCGTTCTCTTTCTTCGCTTCTCTTCTCACACGAAGAGGCACTGTTCGCGTTGCGTGATTACAGAGTCAACGGTGGATCTCTCGTACACGTGTGTTACGCGTGAAAAGGAAAAAAAGAGACCATTGACGTAATCTGATTGCACTAGTTTTCGTTTCGACGACGACGACGAACGACTGCGATTCCCCGACGAACTTTTACTTCGCGTTAACACGCGAGGACTTTTTCGCGTTCTCGATCGCGGCGACAGATGACAGCGAAATGCACGTCTCGAGTGTGTCGCTTACGCGCGATACGGCCCGCCACGAGTCGACGTGTGTCAGGGCCTTCGACTCCGCAGGAGCACAGACGGAAACGAAAGACTACACAACATGACTAACGCGGCAGTTCGAGAAGCGAACAGCAGACGTGAACTATGCGTGTGCGTGTTCACGTGCACGCGTGCCGGGGAGAGGGGAGATGAGAATGGAGGAACCGACAGAGAAGGCGAGATAGAGAGAGAGAGAGAGAGAGAGAGAGAGAGAGAGAGAGAGAGAAAAGAGGGACAGAACGGCGACGGAACGCCTGGATATCCACCACGCGTTAACCAATTCCGCGAGCATCGCGCGTGCGTGTGCGCGCGTGTACGGGCGGACGTGAATGTGTGCAGAGAAGCGTATCCTCCCGTCGAGCGTGGAACGGACGAAAGCGTCGAGCTGTCAGCGCACCCCACCCCGAAAGCCCCTTTGAAACCAACCCCACCCATCGTGACGAAACCCCCGCCTTCCCTCTCCGTGTCGCAGGCTCTTTCCCTTGACTAGTCGTTTCTCCATCCCTCTTCGGACGATCCCCCCTAACCGTGACAACATCGTGGAACTGTGTGTGCCTTGCACGAAAGCGAAAGTAACACGAGCTCGTATCGACGCGGATAGAAATTACCTCAAGGAATATCGCTATAAATGAAATCCGATTCATAAGCTGTATTTTCGTATTGGAATTGGACGCTTATCTTAATTTTCGCGCGATATGAAATAGAAAACGAGAGAGAGAGAGAGAGAGAGAGAGAGAGAGAGAGAGAGAGAGAGAGAGAGAGAGAGAAAGAGAGAGAGAGATAATGAGGAGAATGGAAATAAAAGGGATAAGAAGAAATATCGGGGAGAAATACGAAAATACGAGAAGTACGTACGAATGTCAGAAAAGCAACTTGGTCCCTTTCGTTTCCACCGACGCGAACGAATCATAATTCTTATTCACCACCGGCTCGAAATCGTCCCCTCTGCGGTACTTTGTCCGGTCTTCTACTTCGGCTTCAGTTTTGCCCATTTCCTTTCCGACCCATTCCCCGCCCCTTCCCCCTTTCGCAACGAAGCGTAAAGACAGATCGGAACAACCGCAGTAACAAGAAGATCTAGCAAAATTGTTGCTTTTCAATTGTCGCATTAAAATCAAATTTTGCAAAAGGAGTCAAGTTTGTTAAATCATTAAATAAAAAATATTACATTTCCCAAAATATTTAAATGCTCTTCGTGTCCTTTTGGTTTCATTTTCCCTGCTATCGACGCGTGACCAAGTCTCGGCTTCTTGAAATGTAAGAATGTCAGCCGGCGGTCGAAGGGCCGGCTCTATAATAGCTTAGGAACAGGTATCGTGATGAAACGCGCGCGTGTGTGCGTGTGCCCGTGAATGAAGGAGTGTATCTACGGCTAACACGTTCGAAAATCCGAGGGTTTATCATTGACGGCCAACGAACAGTCCGCCATTGTCCACGGCTGACATCCAGAGGCTGACATTTTGGTGAGCGAGGAACGAAGAATGTGACTTTACTAACATGGCCGTCACTTTTGACCTTATGTGCGAAACGTCTAGACTTTAAAATCGAACAATTTATCTCTCATATTAATACCAATCAATTGTAATTATAATCTTAACGAATTGCAATTTTTCACACTAAAAAGGATATGTACTCGTAAAAAAGATAATAAATTTAATTAAATTGTACATAACAAAGAAAAATATAAAAATATCCAGAAATTCGATCTGTTAAGGTTACTTTCTATATATTTCTTAATGTAATTTTATACGAATATAATTATGCAAATAACGTCAAGATAAGCGTTCAGCTAACTCAACTACGTTAAAGATATTTATCATTTTAATGCAACAAAATGTGAAGTACCGATTTTGTTTCATAATTTGTAACATTTATTAATAGAAATCTTTCGTATCGTTCCCAGATTTGTCCGAGATCCTACGAGAGTGGAAATTTTTTTCGAAGAAAATGGAGTTGGCCTGCGTCCGAGCGGCGAAGTGATGACTTTATCCAATCGACTCCATTTCTCATCCGCATTCGTTCTCTACCCGCAGGCTGACCCGCAGTCCCAACCAGGGAAGAGAAGGAACCGGGTGAGGGAGAGAAGCGCCCATGACTTATGATCGCCATTACGGTACCGATAATTATATGCTGTTCCGTAGCCGCTCCCTCCTGTACGTTGCACGAGAGGAACGAGAGGTACCGTAGATGATATCCTGCCTGCCGACGAACTTCGAACAGCCGACCTCTAACGTAACCGCACGCACATCAACCATACGTTCCTTCTGACTCGTTGATCGACCCGATCGATACCTGTTCCGGTATTTCAGAAGAGTTGGAAAATAATTGCCCCTTGATCGAGGGTCGATCGTTAATGTGTGCAATCTTTTTGTACCGCACGTTGGTGAGTCTCTATAGAAAGTGTTTTATATATTTTACCATCGATTTTGTTAACGATAATTAATATCAATAATTAAACAATTGTAGAAGATTTAATCCCGTTTTTGTGTGTAGATCATAAAAATTTCATGATTATATATTTTAAAAATAAAGTTAATAATAAATTAAAATTGATTTTGATACATTTATGTAATATATCAACACACATATACACATATGCGTTGCAATAAATTAAGAAGAATAATGAAGAGTTTACTAATCTAATAAAATATGCATGGGAAACCGATTGACGAGAAATCTGAGAAATAAATGATTTACAATTACACACGAGCACGTAGAGTAACCGGAAGCACCCTTGTTAGAAATGGTAGTCGTATATATGTCGAAGAAAGGACTTAGTAGTGTATCCTTACGACTCCCCACGGCCCACTTATTACGCTGATTCTCTTACGAGGCACAATCATCTAAAGTATTTTGATCATTACCGTATCAAACTGATTCGATTAATAATAGAACTAAGGATATTCTACAAAGACAAAAATTAATTAAAAAGCACTTTGTTAATAACTTTTGTCTAATTTTTGCAAAAACATAATTAAAAATTATTTAACATTTTTTAATTATCGTTAATAATATTGTACGACGTATATAAGTTTTTACTATATTTTGATAAAAGATCTATTTAAGTTTTTTTAATTATTTATGATTAATCATACACAATATGGATACATTTATAATAATACCACATTTAAAGCGTATTTATAATAATCTTCTATTAGACAAATTAATAAAAGAAAACTGCAAAGATTTTTTGACGCGTCTCGTTAAAGAAACATAATTGCCGAATCATATTTCGGTCGCCAATTGAGATCGCGTAACTTATTGAGACATCGTTGTGTTTAATGCGCCGTTACGTCACGCTTCGTGACTTTTGTAGTAACAAATCGGGACGGCATTGTGTCCGTGCATGAGTTTCCACCATGGTACTACAGCCCACATGCGTGCGAATGCCATTAGCATAACCAACAAGCTCAACACGGCGCCCCGCGCAGGATCCAGACGCGCCAAACACAGAACGTTGTTAGCTACATGTGTAAAGTTTGGGAGGGGAGAAGAGATGCGCGAGGAACGGCAACGAATTCATGAGAACACACCAGGTGTATTCCACCAGTTCTTGATCTTCCGAGAGCCACGTGCTCTGACATATTCTTAACCCGAGAATACTCGCACTTCGCCATATTTCTTCATTTCTCATTTATATTTTTCAATCTGTTGACATTCTCGCCAGTTCTTCTCTTACAATACAAATGTCCTTTAGTACTCCTTTAATACAATCGAGGAGACACTTGTTCTGTTTATATGGTTGATTTACATAATAAGTGTCAAATGATGAGATATTTAATACCATAAATTTCTCGTCAATTTATTCAGTCGATTTGTATATCTTAATCTCTGTGATGCAATAAAATTATGCAACTCAATTTTGTATACACGGAAAAAAATATAACTAATTTTTTTAGAATAGAGCAATGTTGTTGTTTCTGCTATTGCGAAAAAGTTAAACAAATATAATTAAAAAAAAATATTTTCTTTAATTTATTGCAACATACATGTAATACGCATACACATATGTACAAATGCAAAACATGGTTTCGCTTAAAATGATAAGAGCGTTAGTTCTAAAGCAGGGTTGGGAAAGTTACTTTTTAAAAGTAACTCGTTACCGTTACCGTTACTCTTGATAAAAAGTAACTCGTTACTGTTACTCGTTACCGGTCGTAAAAAGTAACGCGTTACCGTTACTTTAAAAATAACGAAAAATCGTTACTTTTCGTTACTTTTTTCTTAATGATAAGACAGATTTATAAAATAGGATACTAAGACGTATAGAATATATAATTGGAAGATATTTATCTTTAAATACTTTTATATATTTTTAGTACATATCTATATTACATATTACATTTTTTATATACTTTGTACACTTTAAACGTTTATTTCGTATACCTATTATACAAATAGCACAAAGAATCCAAAATAATTCTTTTAGTAATTTTTTTTATCACCAATTATGAATTCTTCTTTAGATGCAAAAAGAAATCTTTTTCTAAGATGAATTCTTTTTTTAGATGCAAAAAATTCTTTTTCTCTCCTGTTCTCCAGTCTTCTTGCTTTCTACCAGACGGCAAGTATTTCCACGTTTATGTACCGGCCATATATTTAAAAGTAACGATAAAAGTAATTGCGTTTCGTTACTCGTTACAAAAGAAAATATAACGTCGTTACTTTTTCGTTACTAAAAAAAAAAGTAACGGCGTTACCAAATCGTTACAGAAAAAAAGTAACGGTAACGACGTTACAAGTAACGCGTTACTTCCTAACCCTGTTCTAAAGTTACTTGAAGACAACGTTAAAATCAATGACTTAAAACACGTGCTGCAATTTGCATTTACACTACATATGTGAAAATTACGAGAATATGTGGGTAACTATCAACAAATATATCTTAAATGTTTCCATTGTTCTACGCGACGGGAAATAACAGTAATAACTGAGTTTCGGGAACTAATTGAGTTTCCCTAGAAGAGAAAGATATCACTTTCTGACATAGACAGTTTCTTCATTCTAGACGGTGTTATTATGTAACGGGAGCGCACATCCCCTTTATTGTTTACGAGCGTGAGCTTCTTAAATTCGTGTTATTTTCGTCCGATGTCGCAAGATGAATGGCGTGCGGGTTTTCTGGCAACAACGGCGCATCCGAGAAGAAACTAGAGTAGAGAAATCGAGAAAGGAGATGAAGCGACGGAGCAAGGATATGAGGGGAGACCTTTATCCTCCACTCTCCTTCTCCCCTCTCCTCGACCGAGAAAAAGTTAGGAGTTGTTCCTGAAGAACGTCGTTCGAGACGATGAGCGGCACGTCGCTGCCATTTCGCCCCCCCTTATGTCGCCCTCCTCTTTTGTTCCCACTGTCTTCTCTCTTTTTTTTCCGCGCGTTCCACGCGACGCCTTCGGGGCGCCGTGTCTTGTTATCCGCGTGATATATGGTGCACTAATTGCACTACAGCGAATAGCGACCGAGTTGCGATGAAATCGATCACATAACTATCCGCGCACACTTGCTTACAGCGATTAAAATTTGCTAGAAAATCGCTCCATAAATCGCACTTAATGTGAACGTTTCTAATAATAGACCGACGTGCGCAACCGAAAACTTGATTAGCTTTTTTTTTCTTCGTTCAAATTTATATTCGAGAATTTGTAAAATTAATAAAAATAGGCAAATTTTTTAATTTAAAATGTTGCCTTCTATAAATCGCCGGGAATGTTGACATTCTCCGCCGTTATGGTTTTGGTTTTGCGTCCGGCAACGTGATCCCCTCCCTCTCCCTGTTGGCCCTACTTCCTTAGTCCGTCCGTCGGCATTCGTGATTTATCGCAACGGAAAATAGAAGAAATAACAAGGGATGTCGGCTACGTTATACGCCTCGCTCTCTATCCCAGAATAAAAATGTACTTTGGACTCGCAAATCCGCTATAACTAGACGGTTTTTGAACATAAGAATCAAACATTTGCTTCGGAAAGTTAAAAATATTTTTTAATAAATTAGAAAAATGAGTTTTTTTGCAACTATTTAAATATTTAACCCTTTTATTTCTTTGTAAATTAAAAATTTGGTATTGTAAATTGTAAAAAATAATAAAATATATATATGCATATGTAATAGGTTATAACAAAACCTTTAACACACATTTTATCATTTAATTTAGGTAATTTATGTAATACATTTATTAAGAAATATATATAGTAATATATTTCGCAAAAATCAATTCACTCTATTTTCTTTGTAAAACTTTTAACGTAACGTAAAATAAATTCTATCTTTGATTAAAAGGATAAAAATGTTATTACGCTTTACTTTATGCATTTATAACAATATTTATCAGTATGTAGGTTAATTAACGTTATTTTTTCTCAAAACTCAACATTTTTACTAATCGTTAGTTAATAACGGACAAATTTACAAAATTTGTATTCATATTCTCATCGAACGCAATAGCGCAAAGTACGGAAGTGAAATAAGAAGCGAGGTCAAGGAATAGGTAGAAAGTTTGTCCTCCCGCCGTATTATCTTCATCCTTTGTATTCCTATTTGTATGAGGAAATCGGGAAAATTTTTCGTCATTGTGAACCAAAAAAAGAAAGTGAAAATCTTATGAAAGTATTGTTGATTGCGTCAACGTTGCGAGCTATTCCTTTTCGGTCTTTTCCTTTTTCCCAGCTAACCAAGGCATCCTATATACTATCAAAATTTATGACTTAGGCAGGTATTCATACAGTTCTAAACTTTTTGTTTTCAGCACTTCTTGTCTCTTCTTTTTTCCTTTTGCAATTTATTACTTTTTGTATCCTTTTACGAATCTTACGGATATTTCGCATTGTTTCACGCGCTTCTTTGAAATATTATACACATCTCTTTTTATTCCAATATTAATTGTCCGGTTTTCGTTATTCGACTAGATAATTTATTGCCAGGAAGACAGAAACTTATATTTACATTTTAAGCAACCGATCAACACGTTACACGGAAGTTATCTCAATAGAAGTGGTTCGTCTCATCCGATCGATCGTCGATGTCCCGATATCGAAAGTTAAACCGTGCTTATTAATAACAGACTCATGAGAACGACCACACATGCGGAGTAGTTTGCGTGCTGCGGTAATCAGTATAATGATCAGCGGCCGAATTGACGTATCGCCAGGATAATATATATGACGGCATATGGCGGCAGATGCATTGCGCAGCGTGACGTGCTCTAACGCGTCATTGATAGCCCTCCGCTCCTCTCCTCCCATCCCCTTCCCGCCCCTCCCCTCCTCCTGTCACTCTGCCACCCTCCATCAAATTTTCCTATCACCCCAGACTACTCCCTTCATTTCCTGCCTCGACGTTCCCCCCTGCCTGCCGCTGTACTGGCTGCCTCTTCCTCCTCCCTTCAGTCGCGAACGGAAGGGACGTAATACGAGTGAGGGGGACCACGGCCAACCGCGTCGCTGCTTTTAGGGATAAGAATTCTATCGGCGTCGTACCCCAAGCCTTTTTTTCGACGCCGATGTTTCGGCGCAAAAAAATAATATAATGAAAGAAATGTCGCAATGTCGACAGTTGAAGATAAAGAGACTTGCGTTAACTTCGTATATTATTATTTATGTTTCTTTTTCGTTCCTGGGCCGATTAAAATTAACAAACAGATAAAATGTGCATAACAATAAAATTAAATATTCATGCCAATAAAACAGATATCTCAAATAGTTCTTAATATTTTTAAAATTAATAATTTCTTCATAATTTTGGAAAATTTATTAATAATTTATAAACACTTAAAAAATAAAGAGAGAAGCTAATAAATTGTAACACATCGACATATCATAATAGCATTAAAAAGCTATCGTGGCCTCCTTGGTTAGGCCGATTAAAAGATGAAAGAAAATATCTTGGACTTTTTTTGAGAAATTTCTCACGTACTACGTATTGAAAGTATTTGATCGGCATGTCAATGAAATTTGCTGACGTATCAGAAGAAAAACGAAATTGCAGCGCATTGTAGAATGTCAGGACTAAGTGGTTAAAGGACCACCGGCAACCGGCCTGTTATAAGAAGCTGGATAAATTGCACTTAATATTGGAATCTGTGTTTTTGCATCAACCGCACAAGCCGCCTTGAAATCTACTGTATCATAAATTACAATTAAGAGCGATTAGCAAATTGCCAAACGTTTCAAGCATCCGCGGTGCAGATATATTCCACGCTTCATGCGTGACATGATAAGAGTTTTCGTGGAAAACGTAATTTTACGTCATTAATCTTGTTAAAAACCTAATATTCAACCACTAGTAAACAACCTTGCTTACAAATTGCTTCGGTGCATTTTACTTGACGTAATGTATGAAAATTGGTTGTTACCGATAAGAGTGTTTTCGCCTTAGTGAATATTATATGAAAATTATATCGATAACGGGATATTTTATAATATTGGAGATTTCTATATAATTAAGAAATGTCTCTCTTTCTTATAAACATTCATTATAAAACTATAATTTTAAAATTAGAATCAATCATATACTTATCTATATACACTTAACATCACATGTTCTAAGAAACAAAATATTTTCTCTTTTATCTAATCTAATACAAAATGATTAAGTGAAAAGGAAATGGAGATTTCACGAAAAAACTGTGATAAACATTACTTTGTCGATTGTCAATGTGCGCTTTATCAATAGTTACGCAAATTTTGACGATAAGTGAAAAGTGAATAACGAATTGTGACAGAATCATTAATCAACCGTTGAGTTTTGTAATAAGGCGGTTTATTTTTTACGGACTATGCCATTAATTGAAATATCACTGTTATTTCTCACATGTTTTGCGATTTACCGTAATTTTGTTACTTGCATTTTATAGAAAATTTAGAAACACTTTTTAAGTAAGCATATTTAAATAGTCTTGATTTTAAATTGTTAAGTAACAAAACTATTGTGTCTCAACAGCTAATACCGTATATGTTTCGTAAGTTTTGTGTGACAGAACACAGTTATATAAATTGCACCCTCTATTCATTAAATTTCATTGGAATTCAATTCATGTTTAATAAAATGGTTTCCTATGTTAAAGTATACTATCATTAATATTTAATAACGCTACAAGATAAAGTTGTAGCCAATTGATCATCCGCTCACCTCCGTCGCTTCTTTTTCCGTCGCCTCCGTCGGCGAGGTCGCCTTCTAGTTTCCCCCCTGTTCAAGGGGGTAGTTGTTCTCCCCTGTAGTTTCAGGGCCGTTGCTGCTACGCTAAACTCGACTTCTTCCCCTGCCTCGCTTCTTCCCTGCACCGGGGGCCTTGTCTCCGCCCCGGCGCTGGGCCCCGTCGTGGCTGGTACTTCCCTTCACACACCACCTTCCTGGAAGTCTTTGTCCACGAAGAGCGAACAGATTCGCCAACAGTCACCGAGCCAGGTACGACAGGAAATTGCGTGGGATCAGAAAAATCCAACACCGTCGACGAACCATGTGTCCTTCGAGCAGAGTCACTGTCTATTGGATAGAGTAACCATGTGAGTCCATTCACCATCACCCTTTTCCTCACTTTGCCTTCGCGATACCCTCGCACACAATCCAACAAACTGGAGGAGTCGCACAAAATACTTGGAACGCTTATTGTACTTGGTACTCTGACTTGATTCGAATAATACTGCTTCAAGCGAGTTCTCTCGTGATTATTCAGATTGTCTTAAAAGGATATTGCTAAATCGCAATAGGTTTTTCGCTGATAGAGTTGCTTGCCGATGAATAATGATAAAAAATAAGCGAGCAACTGACTTAGCGCAACATAAGACGGATCAGGTCATTCGAAATTATCCGAATCCGTTTCTCCTTTATTTGGATGAAATTGTTTGGACAAAAGCTTGAATTACCGAGTAGACTTCTTCAAGACATAACGAGAATAATGCTCGCACGAGGTCGATGAACAGCGCACTGTATTTAATGAGCCGTAACTTAACATTGACCTACAAGATTTATGACGCCCAAGAATCTGCAAAACGTAATCTGGAACGCTCCTTTACGAGAACAAGCTACGTTTTCCAAATTAAATCTCCTCGGCCTCTTATTATTGTGTTTAAAGCACAATGCAGAAATCAATGATGAAGTAATATCGATGAAGCGAATCGTCAATAGAAGAGAATGTTTTCCATCTGCTAGGAGCTTCCCACGATATCACACTTTCCTCCCGGTCATTCGATGATTTCGTTAATACGTCGGTTCAGCTTGCGCTAAAGTACAATAATCTTCCTGGAGGCTTCCTCAAGAGAGTACCAAGAAAATAAATATATCGACCCTTCAGGCTCTGTTAACTGGAACTCGATCGTCGTGCCGATTCGGGGTTGGATTGTCTCGCCACTGTAGGTCCTTCGGATTCGTTGTCCTCGCACTTCAAGGCGTACCGCACGTGTGTCGCGTCGCACGAAAGACCGTAATTTCGGGGGATATCATTCGTCACCGAGCGTACCCCGAGCGCAGCATCCCGTCGACGATTGACAGCCCTTACCGGAGCTCGGTGCGTGTCGGCCAGCGTCGGGACGGCTCTCGGCTCGCCGATACCCATGGAAAACCGCGGACGCGGTGCCGCGGTGATGTATATCTTAAGCGAGAGATGCGACGACTCTGATCCGCGAATTCCGCCCGCTCGGTTTCGCAGCCTCCGACCGGCGGGACCGGAGCGCCGCGACGCGAAGCGCCCTGTGCACATGCGTTAAGCTTCACTCCCCCGATACACCCGTATCCCTCTTGGCCTACCTCCTGCTCTCTCGCTTCTCTTGACGCCCCCGTGATCCAGCATCGGTGGTGGTTGTGTACAGCACCGCACGAGAGTCTGTCCCTTCTCCCCTGCGTCCGTCTTCGCGACACGGGGAGGCTCGAGGGGGCACCGCGGGACACTCTCGAGGCGTCTACCTTATATACTGTCACGCCGCGCCGTTTCTCTTTGCGTCAACAAGGACAGCAATCCGCGTCTCATCGGCGTTCCTCCTCGTTCCTTCGTCATGGAATTTTACTTATTGTTAGATAATTTTCATAATAATAATCGGAATTAAATGTTCCATGAGCTCTCAAATGTTTCGACATTTTTTTTCCTTTGAAACGAGTGACAAGTCTGTTCTAAATTGGAACCGCGACGGTAGACTTGAGATAAATTAATGGCGGTAACGATGACAACTAATGTGTATTAAAATTGGGACATAATATATTTCGCCTTCTGTCTTCATATTATAAAGTGATATACGATGGTTGTTTTCGTCAAAGTATTGAATTACGCTTAATCATTTAATTTATTGTAGATGTATTCAGTTGAAGGTGAGCCAACTCAAAGAACCACATCTATCACGAATCTATTTCTTCGTTCAACTAATTTTAATCCCCCAGAAATGCTTAAAATAGCATTGCTGACGTTAACGAAACCGCCGTGCTCGCGCGCATCGCATCCACGTGCCACTCATTCAAGCTTTCATCAACCGCAAGTGTACGCGATTCGAATTGAATGCCGAGCTTTCGAGCCTCGGAACGTGCACGGCCTACAGTGCCGAAGGCCGCGGAGAAAATTGCAGAAAATCCCGAGTCCGTCCCGAGTCCGCTGTAGAAAGCGGCTGACGGATTCGACCGTCAATCTTTCAACGATAGCCGTAATCCTATCAGACATCTACCAGTATCGAATCGCGTAACTCGGATAGAACGCTCGAATACTTCTTCCGAGAGGATAATGCGTCGTAGACGCAGTGGCAGAGAATCATACACCAGTTCGATTATGCTTCCATCTATCAATTAATATTTGTTATCGTCAAAATATGTCGGGTACATTTGTCATTATTAGATATGTAAAATTTCTTTTGCTTTCTAAAATTTTCAAACTGATATTCTGAAAATTAATGTCTATTTTCATTCACGGATCATGAAACCATAAAGGTAGTTCGTTAATAAGAACAAATCCGACTGAAATCTGACGAATCTCATTATTCAATTACGACTTATTACGGAACACAGTAATTGGTGGTGTTACGCGGTCTGAACAGCTATTGCGCGCTGCAATGAAATATACGGAGCATGTTACACGTACACAAACAGTACTACGTTACATTATAAATATTAATTATGGTTTTTGTTTCGTTTCGTGGAAATATCATTTATTATTAGCATATGCTATTTCCAAAGATATTATTACGTAGTTATTAATAAATTTTAAAACTTATACCGTCATCACAATTTATACATGTAATCGTGAGATCAAATCGACTGCTGTTGCAAAAGGAATGTTTCATTGATTTATTGTTTAAAATTTATTATATACAGCTTAAGAACGAATGATGTGTCAATTTTTTTTAATTACATTCCCGAATAAGAATTACGTGTAAGAAAAAAACATAAACCTATGTATGTAACAAAGCGTATTTTCGAAATGCTGAGTTGCTATTGTAAGTTTAACTCACTGCGAGAGATTTAAGGGACACCGAAAGCGCTAAATTTTCGGACAAGTGCGGTAATCGTCTTGCGAATCGCAAGAAATTAACGGGACACTAAGTTGTAGAGAGTGCCGAGAGCGTAGGGAGGTAGCATCGAGAAATCACAAAGTAGGCAGCTACCAAGGCAGCAAAAGTTCGCACGTCGGTAGGAAAGAAAAGAAAAACAAGGAGAGAAATTTAAAGAACGGCAGCGAAGTAGATAAAGAGAGGGAAGGCATAAACCAGCGGCCGTGAAACAAAGCAGGAGTTGCCGGCCGTGTAATTGGACTTTTTGTTACTTGATATTCTTTTTAAAAGCAGCAAGTAAAGCAAGATTTTCTTGGTTATTAATCGAAATCATGAGCTACTTATTGAACATCGTTTATATCGTAACACATACGTGACAAATTTGATTCAGAGACCGACATTTATTTGACGAGTTGAGAATTATAAAATATTATCAAATAATAATAACTTTTTAAACATTCTAAATATTATTACAATGGTAAAAATATTATATTTCAATAGAAATTTAAATTATTATATTTCAGTGGAAATTTGAAAGTATACATGTATGTACATTTTCAATGTTATATGATGAAGTCGCCATTGCATCAACAGCGGAGACGATATCGTCAGCAGTAAGAAGCAGCCAACCGTTTATTTGTCCAGTTAGCTCTCGATTGTAGACGCATTGGGGCTACTACCGTACCCTCGTCTTGGGCAGTCGCACACATGCAGACGCCCATACGCGGGCCCCTTCTCACAATCAGTAATCTCTTCCTCCTTCTACTTCTTTCATAGGCCAGGCAGTCAGTTGTACGGTCTCACGATCGTAGATACGCTCAACATTCGTTTGCAAATGGTTCGAGGATGGTCGCGCGAGTATATGCCATCAGAACTACGTGACCCAGTTTGTTGATGAAGCGCGTAATGTCCGCGTGAAATAGAGTTGTAATAAACTGAAGAATCGAAGTTTCGATTGCTATCTTGTATTATCTGATAATTGAGCCTCCACTGATATTTTCTTTCATGTTGCATTCTAGCACAAAAAAAGTAGAATTCTTATTTTGCATTTAATTTTAACAAAATTAAATAATAAGATAATAGGCAACAACATTCTAAAAACGTATTTTACATACATCTCATTGAAAATAAAGATGTCATTGTATTTTATAAATAATTATTAATCCTTATAATGTAAGACTTCAATTTTTCTTGTGTGTGTATGTGTGTGCAATAAAGTTGCAGTTAATGCAAAATATTTTGTCCCTAACAAAATATTAAAGAATATAAAATTGTTAGAATTTCCATCGTTTTCAAGTAGTCGTGAATTAAAATTCCATGCAAGTATCTTTTTGGATCTGTAGTCTACGTGCCAACGCGGCGATATCGCTTTTCCGTTATCCGTGCAGAGTGAAGCTCGTCGACAGTCGCTTCTAAAATATTTTACGAGAATCGTATTTTAAAATTACAAAATTTAAAACCTTAATGTATAGTTCGTAATTTATATATGTATATTTAAGTATTATATTTAATTGTTAAAAAATCAGAAATTGTTAAAATGTTTTAAAAATCAATATATATATAAACAAAATAATTTTTTCTCATTTTTGTTTGACAAAAATATATAACTCTATAGAGAAATAATATGACTGTGAAGATATTATTGAACGTCTAATGTTCTGCTTTTCTAAAAAAATGTTTAATATAATTATTTAAGATTAAAAGACGTTAATTTAAAAATACTGAGAAATAAAAATTCGCCGTTATTTGTGAATCCTCATCGGAAGAAAATAATAAACAAAAAAAATCTGCAAATGCGTATAAATGTACATTTTTTCACGCGTCACCGACATCTCGTGAACAGCGGGTAGATTATACTGACGCATAAGGGAGAATTCAGCCCTATGGTAGAGGAAACTCTCTGCGGGAGTAGCCCATGGAAGCGGAGCCAGAGAAGTTTCGCTTCGAGAGCGTGACGGGGGTGGAACGAAGGGTGGTGTGGAACGAACGGAACCGAGAAACGCTGGTGAAGGAGGACGCCGGGAGAGAGAAGCGGGCTGACGACTCGGGGGTGGGCTAAGGGGGTAGGCGAGGGGATGAGCCAGAGTTGGAGCGATGGCAGAGTATTGATTTAGTGGGTTTCACCGTCTCCTTCTATTTGTCTCTCTCGTTCTATATCTCCACGTCTCTACCATCTACAGCCACGGAGAGCGCATCAGCTCATTGTTTCGGTGCTGCCATTTCTTAGCTGGCGAGGCACACGCTCTATTTTTGCGAAATAAATAATCTCATTCAAGGACGGATACTCTCGCTAATGAATATTATTTATGAATATTATTTAATTATTTTTATCATTTCCCCCCTTCGAGGAACATTGTTCTTACATACATTCAAAAAATTATTAATTATAGAAAGATTAATGTTTTAAGACATGTTGATTGATATACATATGTATAGTAAATACATATGTTGCAATATAGCGATTATGTTAAATCTGTTATATGTCTATACATTAACACATTATCAATAAATTGATGTTATATTTTTCCCAGTTGAGCCTTAATCGATAAATCACATTTAAAAGTATCGCTGAAAGTTCAGTGGATATATGTATAAATTCAGAAACAGTTATCGATTGAATAATCCGTGGTCAAGCGAGATAGAACGCGAAAACCGGTTTTGAAAACGAGTCAAGTTCAGGACACATAAATCGCGATGTATCTCGATACATGTACAAAACGTCACATTTTCACGGTGGACAAGAACCCGCCATACCGCAACTTGCCGCAAGGCAAGGTCATTTAAATGTGAAATTTCTTTGCCGTGCGACAAATGTTGACCCAAGCATTGATGAATATGTAAACCGTTTGTTCAGGTGAACGCTAAATTACAAGCAGGCGGCAGGGTATCGATCGGTGTCGTTCTAGCGTTAACAAATATAACATACACGATATGCAAATTAAATAGCAGAAAATCGATCTAGCAACAGTGTTGTAGTTTAATTTAAAATGATTATTACGATACACAATGCGTACGCTTTAACTATGGTATTTCGTGTTCGATGCAATTATCATGGTGTATCATTGGTTTATAACAAAAATGTAATAGCTGCTTCCGGCCGTTCGCGAGTTAATTTATTTATATGAATTATATTTAGTTTTAAGACACGTGGATTAAGAAAAATTATTATGTTGCAATCATATGATGATCTAATTAATGATAGTCGCAACACCTACGTAACAGTTTAGGGCACACGAGGAGGGAAACCGAGATACTATCTCCATATAGTTAAGAGGTGTTTACAACTTCAGGCAGTGAATCTGTGGGTAAGTGGTGGAGAAGATGGCAGTAAATATTCCTTGGATGCTACTCCTCCCTACTCTTCTCTATCCTTTTTTTATCGTCGGTTTCCTTCTTCTTCCGCGCTCCGGCATACCCTCCTCACCCCGGCCAAGCGGGGGCAGCATCATCCTCCGCATCGCGGAATTCCAATTTACCCTTCTCGTGCTTTCTTTCATCCTCGATCGTGGAGCACTGTTCAAAACGAAAACACCCAATTGATTGTGTCCCCAGTGCCTGCGCGTGTTATTTCCCTTTGAATGAATTACAAAAGATTTACCTCCCAAAAACGTTTTCAAACAATTAGAAGTTTATCATTTTATTCGTCTACAAGATATAAAATAATAAAAATTCAATGTGAACATAATTAAACATTTTTCTTTCTTCTAATTAAAAATTAATCAGTATATACATATATAAATTCAAATTAATTATATTTAACCAATATACATTTAAGTATTTATTTAGTGCGTACCGTATTCAAAATTTATAACAATATTCTAAAAATAGGTGATTAAATAAGAATTTAAATGGTTACATTTAACATTATAACAAAAAGGAATAATCCAATTTAGAAATACGTTTGTACAAATTTAACTAAGAAAACAATATGGTATAAAATCCAGTCAAGAGCTTACATTTTTAATATTTTGTGTATATTTGACTTTTTTGGAAAAATAAATATTAAAATAAAAATTGTTTTATTTGACGAATTTTGCCCTTTATCTGAGCTATTCTCAAAGGAATTGAGAATCTCCAGACGAATTTCAAAGCAGAAAATTGGTTTTACGTCGTAGATCGGAAAAATAATTAGAAAGTCTTCCACATAATACAATTATGTAATTTAAATGCACCAATCAAATCAATAATTGTATTAATAAGGCCGCATATTCAATATGTGTATATTTGTAATTACAAATATTTTTTAATTTAGAATTAAAATAAAATATTGAAATTTTGAAATATGTATGGAAATAACGTAATTGTACGTGTGCGAGTTATCGTTTTATTTCAAGACCATATTATAATACAATTATCAAATTTAATGTAGAATTGTTGATAATAACGCTAATCATACGAATTGTTAATTTTAAGTCATCAACTGTCAAAAATTTTGCAAAAGTTAAAAATTTAAGTAAAAAAATTCACACATAATTTTTTTGGAAGGTGTTACTAACAACAGGAAGTATAAGTAATAGCAATAATTATTCTAAAATAATTATAAAATACATATAACAGATAATATAGAAATTATTCAAGCACATAAAAGGGGTAGAAAAACAAAAAACGATACGATATATCTCTGATGAAAATTGAAAAAGAAAACGGTGAGAGGAATAGAGGGAGGTATCGCAGAGGGATGAGAAAAAAGCGTTGCTGTCTGCAGCCTCGGCCGATACGGAAGAGAGAAAAGGATGGGACTACCGCGTAGACTGGAAATGAAAGAGCTCAGCCCCGAACGGGCGATAATTCATTCCTGAACCGAACGAGGCAGCTGAATCCGGCGTTGCACACGTGCACGATTTCGTGGAATGGGCGGCGCTTTACGTGAAAACTCGCGACTAGTGATATCAATGGCTGTGGAATCCACGCTAGATTCGCAAAATAGAAAAACAATCCTATTTTTTTTTTTTAGAGAGAGAGAATCCATATCGCAAATTGTGTTTAGAACACAATGTGTGAGTGAGTATGTGTGCGCCATTTTTCTAATTTTTATTACTAATTATAGATTTTGCTACGTGTATATATATCGTCCGAATTTTAAATAAACAAATTTACAATCCATTAATCAACTTTTTAATAATATAATATGCGCACGCATCGAATGTAACAACGTTAAAGATCAATAAACCTCTTACATCACACAGTCATTAACATTTTTGTTTTTTAGAAAAATCCTAAATTTGTTAGGAGAAAAATTATATTGATTTTAATGGAGAGAATTAGTATCACGTTTCTAAATTTTCTCCATGACATTTGCTGGGTAAAGAATCAGTCTGTATGAAACGATTGTGGAGGGCAAAAGTGAAACTGGCCGGATTCGTTTTTCCGACTTTCGGTGAAACTTAAGGGGATACCTTCACGGTCTCGACCCTTGTAGTCAACTTTCACCGCCATAAAAATATACAAGCGTTGTCTTTTCAACATATTACGTAAAACGGAATCCAAGCAGACATGTCGTGTAAACTAAACATGTAAACATTAATTTAAATTTTGTGATACCACTGCAACAGTACAAAATTGTAATGTCTACCTAGGTTATTACTTTAATAATGATGGATTAATTCTGTTCTGCTTCTGGCAAAGTAGATAGTATATTGTTGCAATTCTTACAACATCAGAAGATCTCTTTAGCTTGTTGACAATATTCATGTCGTATGAAGACACACCTTTAAGTATATATGACATTTTCAATTTGCAAATTTCGTCACTGCGCAGACAATATGATCAAAGTATGTCTATTTGGTACGAATAATATGATTCATATCTTTCAAGCAAAAATCTACATTCTTCCGTAAATCATGCTTTTGGTTATCTCCCTAAATTAAATCAAAATTTAGAAATAAAAAATATTCAATCCTTTTATATAATATTTTAAAAATATTGTTTAAAAAAAATAACGTTACAAGTATAACGTTAGTTATATTAAAAAAGAGTAACACATTGTTGTTATTATGTTACATGAGATAGGCTCTTAAAGATTAATTATAGATATTTGTTAATTTTTGGTGTGGAGTGTACTCTTGAGGATCCACCCCTTCGAAGACTAAAGGGAAGAAAGGGAATTTTAGATCTAAGCATAGCCGGCCAAAAGGGCGGGCAGTCAGAATGAAACGAAAAGCAAGATTTAGATGTCATCCTCATGACGTGCTTTTCTCCTACTCCTCCCGCACGGTACCAATCCCTCTTCTTGTAAGACAACCAAATGCTTCTCCGCCCAATCTTCTAAAACATCTCGTCAAATGACTTATTTAAGAAAGGTACACATTATAGAAAGTACAACGTTCTGATGAAGTTATTATAATTTTCCAAAAAATCTATCATAATAGAAACTTTAAAAAATGTAGATTTTAAGTAATATACACAAAGAGAATTTTTTCTTAAAATTTACCCTCAAAATCTGGTAATTGTGGAACAATGTGTGACCTCGAGAAATTTTACTATATTTTTTAGTAAAATTTACTATATTTTTAGTAAAATTTACTATATTTTTAGTAAATTTTATTGAAGGTATAGTATATTTTACTATACATTTAATAAATTTTATTAAAAAGTATAGTAAAATTCTTTGAGATCACACATTATCCTACAATTACCAGATTTTGAGAGTAAATTTTAAGTAAGAATTCTCTCCGTGTACACTTTAACATAATGAGTGTTTTTTAAACTTGAGATTATTTTTAAAAAACTTTTATAATATATAATAGGTGTATACGGTCGAGAACAGCGTCTTAAAAATTTTCTTTTCTTAAAGTATATATTGGAGAAAAAGTTGACATTTGTATAAGACAAAATTATATAATATTGGATCAATTTCATTATCTTTGATTAACTTAATTAGCCAATTGAATTTAAAAATATTCAATTGCAAAACTTAAAACTGTTTGTATAATTTTATTTACCTTATTCATTTAATGCAAATTATACTTTAAATTAATAATCAAATAATTCTTTATTTAAAATAAATAAAAAACTAAGTTAGGAATAATCAGTTTAAAGTTTCAAAATTAACAATTAATAAATTTAATCGCTTAAGTTAATTGAAGTTAGAAAAATCGGACCACATTATTGTTTTATAAAATAAATATTTTGTTTTCTACAACAATGAAGCTATATATTTGCGGCTATATAAAGCGTTATAATTTTCCCACTAAGCTGTGAAAAAATTTTTACGTCCTTTCAAGGGTTTGAAACCCTAAATTTTCTACAAATGGGATTAGCTCATCCAATCAGACGCAACATTGGAAGGGCGGGTTTAATTAAAATCTTCTTGGAGTCAGGCTATACTAAGTCCACGACTTGAAGATGCTACAAGACGTAAGAATAAAACATGAAGAGGTTTCCATACAACTAGAACTTCTACATGATTTGCCAAATTAGTGAAAAGTATGTTATATAATAACAAAAATTTTTAATTTGTCCTAATTTATAATCATTAAATAATTATAAAAATTATAAATTCAGTACATCAATAGACGTATTCAATTACTTCATTTATAATAATTTTATATTTTAATATTTAAAAAGTAAAGAAATATGTCAAATTATTTATTTAAAAATACTAAAAATTAACATCTAATTTGTAATAATTTTTAAATTTTTAAGTATTTTTCATAGGTCAGTAGCAAAAAGAAAATAAATTTGCATGTCATTTGTTATTTAAATAATGATTTATGTTTCTGGCTTTTATATATTCTTGATTTTAATGAGAGAAACGACATTGACATATTTAAATGAGGTAATGACGCATTTAACACATTTAATATACGGCAATGAAATAAAATTTTGTTACATCTTACTTATTAATATATTAATTATTATATTGAACCATAATTAAAAGTCACCAAAAAATTTGATTTAATTAATGTAAAAATTATGTGTAAAACATCATACAGATACACACACTAAGAAAAAAAGTAATTGATTCAACAAAACGTTTAGTTGCGGGCTGCCAACAAAAGATATACTTAATACAATAATATTTGTTGGTAATGCAAGTGCAATAACGTTGATTGGACTTTGTATTTATATTACAATACCATATATTGTTGTATTGAATATATCTTTTGTTGGCAGCCCGCAACTAAAAAATTTTGTTGAACCAATTACTTTTTTCTTCTCAGTGCATACATAAAATATATATAGATAAAGAAATAAAAGTAATCTACAAAAATAGAAAAGCTATCTGAAACAATTTAATGATAAAGTTAAAATATTTCTTCTTTAATTTCCTTAATTCTTAAAAAAGTTTTCAATATTAGAGTGCACTTTAGATTTTTATTTCATATCCTAAATTGTTCTATTTATAATTTTTCAGAACTCCCATAAAATGCATTAGCACTATATTCATCATAAATTTTATTTCTTTTTTATTTGAACACATTTATTCTTTATATATACAAATTATATTTCATTTATGTTGAAAAGTATAATTTCGGAAAAATTTTTCAAAAATCATGTTTGCAAACACGAATTCAAGGTTAAATGCTGCCAGTCAGCTAATTCAAAATCTTCATAAGTGGAGCTATAAATTTATCATGGTCTGAACACCAAGCCTATATTTACTCTATTATACAGGCTCGTTTTTATAAGCCGTTTACATTTAACGGCAAATAATCGTTTAGATGCCGCGCCATGATACGGGTCATAAATTTGCCGGCACCCATGGCGTTCGAGCAGTTATGATGGTGCGGGATATGCGCAGGTCAGTACCACCTTCATTTTGAGCGGGGTGCAAAAGGTGGCAGCACCACAGAAACAGCTGCCGCACGAGCAGCGGCCTTGGGATAGAATTACACCGCCATCTGCTGTACTTTGCTGGAAGGTCGAGTACCTTCAGGTTCCAACAAAATTGGGTAGAGGGCTTTATTCTATTTGGCGGGAAACATAATAATTTCTGAATTTTTTAGATTATATATTGGAAAGCAACAGAGAGATAATGAGAGATATTGTATTTAATTGTATAATATAATAAATGTGTCTTTAGTAAAAAATCTAACAAGCAACAAACAAATGTATATATATATATATATATATATATATATATATATATATATATACACACACACACAAATATATGTATAAAACAGATTGTATAAAATGTATATATACATATATATACATATATGTATAAAATAGATTTCCATTGATTCATGCAATAAGAAACTCTATTGTTGTTATAATTATGTATAATATATTATGTGTATATATATATATATATATATATATATAATGTGTAATGTTATAAATTTTATATGTATGATATGTTAATGAAATGTACGTAAAAATGCTAATATATTATCATTCATTCTATATCGTCTGCAAGTTCTAAGTAGTAATCAATTTTTGCTCACAAACAATTTTATAACATTTACGTAAGAAATAGTGATTAGCCATGTAATTATTTATAACATTCAAATTTTTTGTTATAAATACTATGAATATAAATTAACATTTTTCACACTTTTTATAATACATTCTTGTATATTTTTTAAAACAACTGTAAAATTACATAAAAACATACGTTTTTATATTAATGTTTATTGTAATTTGCATTATTTTAAAATGTAATTTATTTTTCAATGCTTATTGACGTTCAAATAATATATTTAAATTTTACTTGTCCTGTAATGAGGTCTTTTTGACACAAGAATAATTTAGTTTTCTTTGCTTCAGAATACTAAAGTCATTATATAAAAACTAATAGCAAATTCAATTGGACATACTAGTATTGGTGCACAAATCAATATAAAAATAAGTGATATGTGATGTGTCATTTTTACACTTAGGTAGATTAGATTAATGTACAGTGGCTTTAATATGGACCAGTGTGCATTAGTGCAATTCAGTCGAATTCGTTACAAAAATAACAAATCGAATTATACTTTTACTGGTTGTACTTGTAAATTCAATGTAAATACATATAAAAAATACTAAATATTTAATAAAAAATGTTATGCTTACCTAATATTTATATATGTACGTAACATTAATTTTTTAGAAGAGATTAATTATTTTAAATAGAAACCAAAAATGAAAAAAATTTATTCTAGAGAAAACAATTAATAAGATTTAATATATAATTACTTGATATGTATATTTAAACAAAGAATATCGTATAGCTGCGACTAACAGTAAAGGATAGATGTAAGTGACCGGTCGCGAGTTCGAATTCACAGCTTCCATATATACGGATTTTAAGTTTAAGAGTGACTTTAGCGAGAAATTCTTTACAGAAATTCTTTAGATCAAGATAACATACAGAATTGACAATTTCATCCGCTCCCATTACCCGCTACTACTATACGTATATAATTCTGTAATTTTGTTTGAAAAAAAAGAGACAATCGGAAATTAAGTATGCGACACGTAGTATCCAAAGACGGTCTTGTCGCGATTATACTGCGAACTGGCACGTGGCATTGCTTATCAATCACTCAGATCAACCTACTGTTTGATTTGTGCGTCCATGTCTATCGTTCTTGTAATACTAATCAACCCTTGGCAATGCCCGCTAACACCGATCCTTTCGCCTCGTGCGTGATCGTTTGGGTGGTCCTCGAACAGAGCCAGCGCGGTGCCAAGGTCTATTATTAGCGATGGGGTAGGGTAACGAACACGTTGGATTCTCGCTAAGAAACCTCGGGCCACATGGCGATCGGTCAAATATCGATTGGTCCGATTCGCCGAGCAACTTGTTCCGTAAGCAGGTGTATACGGACTGTTTCGTAAGAAGTTGCAGGTTCACCAATGTATTTTTTGACAAATCTAGCACATCACCTTTTCTTTAGAAATATTTAAAGCACTGTAAGCTAATTTAACATTAACAAATTAAACTTTTAAGGAAATTTTTAGTTATTGGTTATAAATTAATAGAATTTATTATCATAAATGGCAGAAAAGACTAACAAAAATAAAATTTTGCGATAATATAACAATTAAAGTTATTTGATATTTGTTCTTTTTCATATCTCGTATTATCAAAATATAAATGGAAAAACTGCATATTTGACACTCAAAGATAAAATGCTCTCAAAGAGGCAAAAGAGTGTATGACTAGCAAAAATATATTTACTGGGTGTTTTCAGTGTTCGCATTTGGTTGACTATAAAATGAGATGATAAATGGCAGACTAGAGCCTGAGCATGCGAGTTTGGCCGGACAGGTAGTAATACTCTTCGTAAAGGCTGTAACTCATGCCCATCGAACCTCGAGGAAATTGTGATATGACGATCAAGAGCAATAATCTGGAGTAAAACGTTGGGAAAGAATTAAGGTGAAAGGCAGAGATCGACGACGACCAATTAGCCTACATAACCATTTTACAAGTATATCCGTCCCAGTCGTGGAAAAGTAAGATTTAATCACGCTACGAGAAGGATGTATGTCTGTTTTCTCACGCATAGTGAACTTCCTCCCGAAACGAGCAGCCGGTCTATTACTCACGTGCGCGATGATAAACCCGTGCAATCGTCTTAATTAGTTTGCTAAAATACATTAGATCATCCACTCACGCAAACTATGCTATGCTAATCAAGATAATACAAGTTAATCTACTTTTCCCTAATATTATTATTTAATTATATTACTTTTTATAGCACAAATAATTTATATACTATTTATATATCGTTATTTAGAATATTTAGATAATGCAACCTCGCGTCATGAAATAATTTACAAAATGTAAAATGTAATTTTTTAATCCATGTATTAATTTTTTTTTAATGTTTCTTTGTATAACATACATATGATAATTTTAACTGTGTTAAATGTCAGCGACTAAAGAAAATTACAAATTTCGTGCGGACGAAGTAGGAAACTACGTAGAATACGACCGGTTTTCTGGTTTCACGCAGTTGAGATCCCTGGAATATTCGAGCACCACGCAGTAGTTCGCGCAATCACGTTGCGCAGTAGATCGCAGAATAGATAAACACGACACCAGCGCTCGTGCTGTGGTTTTAACATCCAGCACGAAGAAATACAGAAACTACACTTAGCTGTTTCGCGCATCGTTCCTAGATCCACATCTCCTTGGCGAGAGGATAGCTTATCTCGAGCTATGCATCGAAGCGTTACGCTGCGACAAGAGTTACGTCTTAGATGCTCATTCTACGTTTCATATAAAGAACCGCGTTAAAATGGTGATTATTACGATATTATCTCGCTATCTACCTTTTAACAAAGATATGTACATGCAGATATACTAGAATTGTCATTTTTTAAATATACTGGTTCGTATAAATTAAGAACCGATGAATCACAATCAGATAAAGTAGTATTAATTTCTTCATTTGACATATGAGATAAAAGATGAAAGATTTATGTAAAGAGTGTTAAAAAAAAAACAAAAGTTAGAAAGTATGTACTATATTCACACTTGAGATAATTTAATAAATCCAATCACACAATTTATGTTATGTCATACAATAAATTATCAAATTTTTCAAGTTTAGTTAATTAATTAGGTATTTTGTTGAACTATAACTTATAAATAAAAAAAAAATTAATTGCATTTTATACTATATTTACTTAATTTTTAAAGATAAGATAATTAATTTCTATACTTCTCAAATTAACAAATAAAAAATAAAATTTAATTATGATGTGTACGTATATACATATAGTATTGGGTTTAAGTATATTTTTATCTCCTTTACTAAAAATTCTAAATCTCATAATAATGGACGAGAACTACACACACCTAAAGTACCATAGAATAATTTCTGGTCAACCCACAGGAAGAACGGTGGAATAAAGAATGGGTGGAAAAAAAAACCAAAGATGTATGACGTATGTGCCTATTTCAGCTAATAATCCCGTTATGCCCGGTTCGACTTTGCCTCGCGGCAGATAATGGACGCGGCAGAAACCGAACCCGGGACTAAATCAGCACGTTGGAGGCGTAAAAGGGGGAACGAAAGGGGAACTGAAAGGCCGCCTCATCATCCGTCAACTGTCAAACGTCCAACCAATCCTGTACGGCAGAATCAAGAACCAAGCAACCACCCACGGGGCCTCAAGGGTAAATTACACCTAGCCTTCTATCCAATCTCGCTTCTTCCTTCTTTTCTCTCTCTCTCTCTCTCTCTCTCTCTCTCTCCCCCTTCTCTCTCTCTTTTTCTTTATCTACCAAAGAGAATTTTTTCGTTCTCTTTACCATTTTCGATTTATGCAAATTTATCCAAAAAAACCAAATTGACATAACATTAGACAATCATATAAAATTATTTAATTGTTATTTATTTATACTGACAAATTTGTATATATTTTTTCTGAATAAAAGAAAGTAGAGAAAGAAAGAAAGAATAGTAAAAAATTATAATTAATAAAGAATTATGGGAGATATCTATATCTAATAATTTAGACAAAAATTTGTCATACAGAATAAAATTGAACACGAAATTATTTAAAATATTTTTGAATGTATAATTCTAATGCCATCGCATAGAGTATCATTCTGTTCTTAAAAAATCAATATTTAACAAATTTAAAAAAATTATGAAGTCTCTGATAATAATTCTTGAAAGAGATCAATTAGTTAAGAGATTTATGACATTAAAGATCAATTGTGCCACAAATTTTTTCTCAAAATATAAATAAATGGCGTCACATATAGTTATGTGCAAAAATAGAAGATCAAATCTTGATCTAAACACTGACACAATTTATTAATGTTTATACATATGTACAACTAATATATTACTTAAATGTACTTTTTATTGAAATATTATTTTACAAATAAATAATTATATAGACAAAATAATACGTGCGAGTATAACATACAAAGTACAAAATAAAATTATGAACTTACCAATTTAACTCCTTTTTTTTTAAGCAGCAATTATTTAAAAAGTTCGACACACATTTCGAGTTCAATGAGATTTTTTACAGTAATTAACATCCTAAGGTGTTTGATTTAGTATTGCAGTGGAGTGATAAGAAATTGCTTAGCCATGTTGAGGAAATGCAAATGCTAATACATGAAGTAAGAAAGAAAGAAATATGTAAAACGTAAATGGTCAAAGAAAAGCTCACATTGGTTTATACAGTTGCCAATAACATACTGCCATTAATTAAATCTATATGCAAAGTATTAACTTATCCAATGCAATGCAAGAAACCAGTTTAAGTCACTTTGTCAGTGATTACAGATATCTTTCACACGTATCGATTTCCACATTGGAATACATTGATAGAATGAACGCGAAGAATTATTGAGAGAATTATTACGAAAAAAACATAACATGATATTATGTATTATCAATGCCGTTAGAATTATATAGAAATTGTAACACAAATTTTATGGAAAAGTATCTCTAAAAAGTTTATTATGACTCGAAAAGAGCTTCAGTAGCACAGGAACCAGATGGTATCGTGACGCAAACATATTTAATTTCCACAAAACAAAAGTCGGACGTTCACGGACGGAAGCGTAAGGCCACAATTGTTCGAAATCACTACGGAGTAAAAATTTGACGCATGAGAGTAATGACATCCGGTATCTGTTACTAACTTTTGAAACTGGCAACGGAAAAAAAAACCTAATTTTGTAATTAATAATAATTATAATTATACCCCTTTTTGGAAATATCACAAAATAGATATTATTAGAATAGAGGAACGAGCCGATTGAGTAAGTTAACGGATCGAGACGCGCAGAAACACTGCCAGGATTATGAAGTGCGATGTTGATGGCAAGCAGCGCCGCTGAAGGAGGAAGGAGCGCGCGCGAGAAACAGCACGCGCACCTATACGACCTGCCGGATGCCGCAAGACACACAAGCGCTCACGTCTACTTATCGCTACATATCGTCGAGCATCGAAACTAGGGGTACGCCTTGGAATATTTTTCAAGGATCAAAATTATCGCCCATTAATGTTCATGATAGCTATTATAAAATTGGCAAATATACTGTCCCGAAAGATCCAAATATGATAATTTATAACTTCTTAAATTTGCGTACTATTATATATTAATTAATTGTATAAAAATATTAATTGTCTTTTTCAAATAATTATATTTTGCGTGAATTTATTTTTCGCAAAAATTCTTGTATACACATACAATTTTAGATTAAAAAATCATTATAAACTAATTATAACACAAACATGTTTCGGCAAAGCTTTCTTCTTTCTGATATTTGAGCGGAAATAACTTTCCTGCCTATTACAATACCTCGATGCCAAATTGCGGCGCGTTTTTGGCAGTTCCGCAATTCTCATCGTAGACTGTATATATCCGCAATTACTTTGATGGCGAGGAAAGCTTTTAACGTAGCCCACCATGACCGCCGACGAACGAATCAAACATAGCTTACTAACATGTACGAAGCTACTAGCCATGTTGAGAAGGGAAGCCGAAGTAATACCTGGGATGTGGACGTAACGTAATGTATCGCCGCAGGAACAAGCGTGTTACAATGGTAACGCGTTCTGTCACGGTACGTGATATACTACATGGTGATGTAGACTAGAAACGCCCATGCGTATAGTCGTAAGGTCCGAAAATACGTAATCAGCGATTTTTCTCTCTATATCCTCATATAGAGACAAAAAAAGTATATAGTATTATGGAAAAAATAATTTTAGTTCTAATATCTCATAAATTTCGTATTCATACCGTTTCTATAAACATATGCAGTAATAAAAACGATATAATTTATTAAGAAATTTTATCCTTTTAGATTTAAACTTTTTTGAGAAATAGGACATATATTGTCGAGTTATTTTTAAAGATTTAAGAACTCGTTGAATATAAACATAAAATCAAAACATAATTCAACATGGCAAATCTAATATGAAGAAACAAAATATTATTAAATCGTAATAAAATTCCTTATTATGGATGTAATTAAGTGTACTTCATCGTTTAGTTAGCACCAGTGAGAAGAAATGATTTATTGTAGGAGCTTTTTCCTTGCATTTATAAATACTATTCAATAGTATTTCTCTATCAACAATTCTTTTTTCTATAGAATACATATTTTTTATAGAAATTAACAATATATTAAACAAATTAGAGAATTTTATATTTAAAATGTTATTCAAATTCATGTTAGTATAATACAATTATCGTAGATCAGACTCTATTTTACTTTGTAATCGCACAATGTGTATTTATACATTTTCCTCTAAGAAATTAAAATCATTTAACATTTTTAACTCTGTTAATGGTAAGGTTATATAGATAAAATTGATTTCTTTATCAAATAAATAGAATATGATTGTAGTTTTCGTATTCTAGATATTATCCAAAAATTCATAGAAACAAATTATATTTAAATTCTCATCAAGGTTCGACGTTAGGTCTCGCCGAGTTAGAATAGAATCGATGTTTATGGATTTCCATCCACATGTGCAGGTAGAAATCGCCACGTGAAATCGTGTAGTTGATAGTAGCAATTACAAATCGCGTGATTTGTGGTCATAACTCGTCGCGACGGCGGCGTCGTGACGCTCCCAGGTTACCTGCAGGTGGCCGGCACGAAGTTACCTTCGCCTTCAGCACGGCACTGCTTTTTGAATGACGGAATATTACATCGGGTTCTACATCCCCTCGCGAAATTAGTGATGTGTTCGTTCAAAACGGCAAACTCCATCATACATCAGAAACTGGCAATTTGAAATATAGTTTCTAAATTGGATACGAAAAGTATCATATTTGAACTTTTTCTTACATTTTTACTTTTATTACACTTTACACATAAAAGTCAACTTGTAATAATCGTTAAACTTGAAATAATTTTATGAAATAATTTATATTAATGGATAACTATAATTTTTAACAATTTTTTATTGTAAAATAAATATTATAGACAAACTTTTTCAAAATTTGAAGATTATTTTCATAATAACTTCGTAGATGTACATAATGCGTGATATTTAAAAGAAGGTAACTCCGTAATATTTTGTTTCATCAGTAGACAGTAATTTAAAATACGATCAGTGGCACGGCATCGACAATTCAACCGGCAGGAGTCGGCACACGTGGCGAATTTAGAAAGTCACAAAGGCGGACTGCGACCGTCGCCGACACTCAATTTATTTGCTGCCGCCGAACTCGTTCGGTCGCTAATTGAAAAGCGGACAAATTAACACAGTGAACGGATCGCTGCAATTTATAATATCGCGTCTGCAACAATAGATAAACGAATGCAATATGAATACCAGAACGTAGGCACATACCGATTATTAACGATGACGGATAAAGATAATTAATTAAGCAATCAAAATTTATAATAAAATTCGCAATATCTTTCTCATATCATCTCAACATATAAAAAAAATTTAATTACAACTTTTCTTATTTGAAATAAAGATTTTAAAGAAAAGAAGTTTCTGATTTCAGTTATGCTCATTTTTTTCATTTTATTTTAATTTGGTATTACATCTCACAATAATTAAAAATTATATTAAGATTATTATATCCGCTTTGATACGTGTCATTACCTTTTTATTGTATTACTTTTAGTATTTAAATATTTCAGATATTTATCTAGAAGTTAAATTATATTAAAATTACGTAACAGATCACATGTAATAAGATATTACATAGTACAGACGCCTACCAAAGTGTTGAAATTTGAGTAATTTGTTGACCTGTTTGGGAAAAGTGACTCGACACAGTTCGAAGAAATCATCCCTCAGTTCTACGAATATAGTAGAGCCAATGAGCAACGGGTAACAAATACAAACGATTATTATCGAGCCCCATTTGAAGGGGAGACAGTAATTATAATGATTATATTGGAGTTGGGTGGTACGCGGCCGTCGAGGAATAAATTACAGGTTTGCTTGCTGTGTGCGGTCGACATAGCACCATAGGCTCGTTCGATAGATGCGTATCACAGTATTTCATGCGACAGAGAGAGCCACTGCAACTGCAGGTTTCCGCAATTTCTTATCGCCGCTAATATGGCCGTCATACAAATTAGAATCTCGAAATTCTGATCTGATCCTTAAAAAATTAAAAAATCATGCATTTGCCTTGCGGTGAAAGGCGGCACTGCAAATTGCGGATGGTGTCAAGGTCTCATTACAATCTTAAAAGAAATTAGACACTATCGCACTTGGATCATAAAATGATTCATTGGATTGAATGATAATAACTAACAATTAATAATTCCAGTGAAGCAGCAATCTTTTGCATATGCATCAATTATTCAATTGAAACCTGTAAATTATGAATGTTATAAAAGATACGAGTATAAAATTTAATAGATGTGAATGACAACTCTTAATGAAAATCAGTTAATTTATGACGCTTCTTTGTGTAAAATAAGCGCATTTCTTACAAACCTCTTTTATAAAACTATCATAATCGTTAATGCATAGCTATTTTGAAAAAAAAATTTATTTCATATAATGGCTCAATTTCTACATATTACTACTTTTAATGTCTCGTTTTACTAAATGTTGCTACTTGTAATATACAGTCTTATACAAAAAGAATCTATTTGCTAGAGAATTAAAAAATTCAGTTTAATGTGAATCTGAAAATAATTTTATTGACTCCTTAAATAAGCCGTACGACGCTCAATAATTATATACGTATATAATTATTTTGATAGACTAACAAAATTATTTTCAAATCTGTATCTTGATATTATAAATTTTTAGACATTTTAGCAGGACTTCTCGTACACGTATTTCTTCTTGCAGCGTGCATTATTATAGATATATAATTTTTATCATTATGATATATTTTTTTTTAATGCATTTTTTTCCCGTATGTTCAGATTTTAGTGTATCATATGTTTAAGCGTTTTATTTCTCTTTTTTAATTTTGTTATACTGGATATTTCCGTATTCCTCCACTTTTATTTATTTAATCCTCCTTTATTTCGTTTTTTAAAAAAACACTACAGAATCCACTTCTTTATTCTCAATCTTCTTGTCCTTATCTTCTTTCGTCTGTATTCTTCTTCACACTTTCCTTGTTTGTGACACCATCTTTCTCCTCCACTCCTTGCTTCCTTTGCAAGGCACATCGAGTACAGCGATACATGCGATTTTCTTCTTCTCGTCCTCCTTCTTATTCCTCTCTTCTCACTAGAGTGAAGATTGTCGCGCGATTAGTGTAGGTTCCGATGTCACGCGGAAGATGTATTGCCCTCGTGCCTTGGACCGCATTATATGTATCCATGGTGTATGCATATCTGCGGCGGCTTATACGGGCACCGTTTATATACGGTAACACTGTAAGTGTATAATCGCCGATCGCATTTGCTTGCACTTTGTGTCAAACCACGGCACCTTGCATGTCACCAAGCATCAACGATGTGACGTATCCCGTGTAAACGAAGTGATATGTTGTACTGACATGTGACATGTGATTTCAAGCGATAAACGCCATCATTAACACAGTTTTCCATATCGAGTTCACGTATGATCTGTTAAAGTATAACGTGTTTTTCAGCACTTTTAAATTTTAAAGCTTGCTGCATCAAAATATAATAATTCTTAATCTTGTACATATCCTTAGAATAAACTACATTCACTGATAATTTTAATACAGATTATTTTTATGTGTTGTAGCGCGTAAACGGAATAAATGACATAAGTGAAATATTTAGAAAAAAGGGAGTATATTGTCGAAGAAGAGATTGTATACTAAAGTAAAATAATAATATTTTTAATAGTATTTGTCGATTGCAAGTATTGCAAATTTTATTTTTTTTAACAACAAAAGTATTAATTTAAAAAATTTTAAATTCCGACAATTGCGTCCAGACACACGATCATCCCTTCCCCTATTTAATCCATTCACTTTCAATTTCCTGGCTTGTCAAATCAATTCAATTAACAGACAAGATTGAAAATTTATTGATTTTGTTCCCTAAATTAATTAAACAATTATCATATATTATATATACAATATACATATATTATATACATATATATAAGTTTAGTTTTTAATATAATTTTTATAATATACTATTTAATGGAACTTATTATTCGCATATCAATTGTTGAAAAATATATAGTATATATTCCGTGCCCTTTTTATTATTTTTTATTTTTTCTTGTAGAAAATTATAAAAATGTAAATGTAAAGTTATAAAAATAAAAGTATTATCCATAGAGCTGCAGAATAATGCACCGGTTTCGTGAACTCGACCATCCAATGATTCACTGTCGCTCGTTACTCAAGCAGCTTTTTACTTTAATCATATTAATGAAGCATTTAATCTTGCGGCGTGTTTTACAAGCCGCCGGGTGTGTGGGCCTATCCTGATTCCGTTGTTGACGAAGATTTCTCAGCACTACTTTTGTGGGCATTTTTCTAACCTTCAGTCGTATTCACTGTGTTCTCTTCTTATTTTTCATCCTTTCTCATTCATTTTTAACTGATTATTTTATTTTTCATCGTCCAATAATGTTCGCTAATAAATCTTCCTTAGACTTCCATTTACACCTTACGACGATATATGTATGCTCATATCATTAATTATTCCGACATCATTACAATGATGTAATACAATGTAATACATGTACTTAGATTCATGATATATTTATGTGAAATTACAATATAAAAAATAATTGAACTTATGAGTGATTCTTTCACATTAATGCCACATGTTATTACTGTATTCTCGATTATATGCTTGCATTTTCTGATAAAATATTTTGAATAAAAGTATATTTTTGACAGCTATACATAATTTAGTTAAAATGATCAAAACTAATTACAAATAAATATGATAAACAGTGAAATTTTTTAACTTTTATGTTTTTTTGCGTTTCTTAATAAATTATTTATTTGTGTGCCGTAATCAGTACTAATAAACATTTCGAGAATGATGAATTTAATTTTTATATAAAAATATATAATATTTTAGTTCTATATTCTTGTTTTATAACATTAATATTATAACACAAAAAGTTATTATCTTAAAATGTTTATTGTATTATTATATCCGCGAGCACCTTTCATGAATTCACTAACGACAAAATGCAGCATTTGCATAAATAAAAGAAACTGATTAAAAAATTTTACTATTTAATATAAAATTTAATACACTATAACAAAATGTTATACAACGTAAAATATGAGAATTAATAAATGAATTACGAGAGCTGTTCATAGTACACCGAAAAATAGCCTTTGACTCAGATTTCAAGATGTCTCCTGATTTATCATCTGATAGTTCTAGAGATAATCTTTGTGTCGATTGTCTCATATCGATCGGGTATAACGGATTATAAATATTGTACCAACTTATAGGAACGTAATATTAATAAATAAGTAATATTTACTGTATGCGTATGCACTAACTATGTAGATATAATTAAAATAATATAAATAAATATTAAAAGCAGAAAGTAATAGAATAAAAAGTAGAATTATATTAATTCTACCTTTATTATGTCATTCGCGCAACCAAACAATTTTGATAAAATTATGATAAATATGTAAGTTGCTTACATTATACCAAGCAAGTTACACGGGCATGCTCCATAAGGCTCGAGGCGTTGCAATGTCACTTACCTGAAACAATAAATTACATACTGTTAGATATGGATTGTACATATGCACATGTATACATATACATATGTATACATACATGTATACTCTGGTAATATTCGATACGTTGTTTGATTTTCTATGTTTTCATTTCATACCCTATATATTATCCATATTATATACATGTATAGTTTATAATACAATAATGACAATATCTGCTAGTTTGTGTATAAAAATTAAATATTAATGCTAATATTTTATCAAATTATAAAAAGTAAATTTTATAATAATTGTTTTGTATACAAACGTCATTATGAGATTGACGTATAAAATTTATTTAAACTTGATAACTTCGATAAAACATGGTAATATGATATTATATAAACCAATATTATGTTATATTAATAATACTCCAATAAAACAGTACGTTAAATCCATTGTTTTTACGTAGAATCCACGTTTCTATTTGGATTCTACGTGAATTCAACGTGGATTTCATGTACTGTTTTATTGGGGTGGTAACTTAATATATTATGGCCAATAAATAATATGTAAAAAAATATACGATTGTAATTTAATAATGGTGAAAAAGTCATCAAAATCATTTACCGATTAAATCGAAATATGTTCCTCCCAATATACGTGCGATAAGATCACGGCATAACAATGTGATATCTGAACGGTCCAACATCTTTACATTCTTATTGGCTTCTACTCGGCGCGCACATTTATTGGTCTTAACCGACACGTGGTGTCATCCAACCAACACTTCCCTATCCCTTAAATACCCACAGGGTGACGCGCACAGTCAGACACCAACAAATTCTGAATATTTCTCAAATTTTAATCACGTACACTATTTAAAATATTTTGACACGGTTTTATTTAACCAATAACTGTGGGTAATAACACAAATTTGTGACATAATGTGATCGGCGCAGCCTGTAGAATAATTTCAGGCTGAAGACGTATATAAAGGAAGCAGAGGAATTATGAAAAAGAAAAAAAGGAGCAGCACGAGATAGAGTGGAGACACCACATAAACCTTTCAGACCGCAAGCCACCACATAAATATAATAGAGAAGGTAAGGCCTCGTGATGGTCGGCCGGCATTGCCCGCCGAACCGTCACGGACTCAGCACGTCGTACAGGAAGGGGGAATTTGCGCGGGGTGGGGTAGATGGGTGGACGTGTCAGAGACAAAGTGGTGGTCGCGCGGGGTCGAAGGGGGCATCGGTGGCCGACTCCTCTCTCTACGCCGCGCAATACACAGCGGCGTGAAACACGGGGAAACGGCACGAATGATCGATGGGATTCTGCGCCGTTGCCGGCATGGCATAGGTACGTACCCCCACTATTCTCGGCACTCACACACACGAAAAGCAGTGAAGAACCCCTTCCCCCCACTCCTATAGCATTGACAGTCGTGCTACGCCGCCTGGTGGGCGCGGTACACGTGGTTTTCGACAAGTTTTGAACACAATCTCGTAGATGGCGCACTGTACGTTTGGCGCCAGAAGCGCCATCCTACAGCGCATTGATGAACATTGTCGATGTAAAAAATCAGACTGATTGGAAAGCCGATAAGTCGGCAAAAAAGAAAAGTATAGCATATTTATGACACAAACTATATACAATGGTAGATGTATATTAATAAAATTATTAATATAATATGTACATATGCAGATACAAAGTAAACAGATTATTATTAAAAAATTAGTAAATAATTTTAAAAACTACATATTTATTGTTGCACTTGTCTATCTGTAAAAAAGATAATAAAACAACATATTTCTATTATTTTAAGAAATTAGAATAGATAACTGTCTGTGTATAACATTAAAAAATTTAGAACATCTACGTACAATATTTAGAAATTTAGAACACTAAATTGAAAACACTAAAATTTAGAACACTTTAAATAACAAATACTAAAAGAATATTCCAAAAAATATTATCTTGATTTTTCAAAAGAAATAAAAACTGTTTCTATAGAGACATTATTCTCAGAGCAAAATATTCGTCCCTTAAATTTTTTCATCTAAAATTTGAATTATATTCAGAAACATAATAGTTATTAATTTATAAATAGTTATCAGTTATTAATTTATAAAGATATTATTGCTTTATAAAAAACTTGATGTTATATATTTAATAAGTTTTGTGAAACTTAAATAATTCGTACTAGTTTATAAATATTAATGTGTTTATGCGATGCATTTGTTATTTGTTGATGCATGTCACAACACATCAACTTAATTGTCGCATTGATAAGTCATTCACGATCGGCCACCGTGCATGCGTGGAGTAATGCAACTACCGCCCGGTTAGAACTGATCGGCTTAGGCGATTTGTTAAAACCTCAAGGTGAAACTTAGTTACGCGATACCTCACGCGCACGTGCCCATAAACTGAGAACGCGTGACGCATTTGTGAAATACAACCATCAGACCACCCATACCTTTGAGCTCTTTCTACACGTCCATTGACGTGAGTATTGTTTTCATGATCGCGCACAGAGATAAAAATTGTTGAATGAAGGAAAACAACTCGTTCAACAAGGAAAGCTGATAACTGCAGAATGAATAAGCTAATACTTATAATTTTATTCGTATGTTCAAAACTATCAACTCAAAAATAACATGATGTAATGACTCCACAAAAATTTAGTTTATCAAATAACAATATAGCAGTAATAGATGCAAAATGCGCGAAATAACTTATACAATTTAAAATGTTGTGAAAAATATTAATTACATTATGAAAGCAATGTAATTAATGTTATCATTTATGTTTTGAATAGCTGCAATGATACTCTTTAATAAAAATAAGAAATCGGATGTCATGGTGTTTTAGGGAAGAGTCATATAATTAGTCGCACTCAGCTTCACAGCGGGCTATCGCGCCTCCAAGAGTATTGTACTTTATATCATGAAAGTAGCGCGAAGCACGGTAAAGCAATTGATCAATATAGCGCCAACAATCCCTTGTAGCTACCCCTCCGCAGCTTCCAAGCTCCGTCTGCCCCCTCCGCCTTCTTTCGTCCAAGTCCCAACGGCGCGGAGAGAACGCACCCCCATAACAAGTTTCTTACTCATCTTTTTCGTTCAATAACTCTCCATCCAAGATGGCCACCGCGGTCGTCCCTCATTGGCTGGGGGAAGGGTCGCAGGGGTCTGTACGGGGTTTGGGTGGTTGACCCGTAGTGGTGCGGTGCGGGGCGCAGGAGGGGGTTGGAAGCAGTGACGCTATCTATCTTCCGTTGCCTTGGCTCGGCGTAACATAAGGCAAGATAAATTGCGGGATCTCCCGGGTTCTTGAACCTTTCTGGCAAATTGCATAAGAATATCCACCCTCCACCCTACAGGCTGCCTCTTCTCTGCTCCTCCCCCCTGACTGCCCCCGCAGCTCCAATGGAATTGGAATTAACTCGAATAAATCACCTCCGCGCGGCTCTGTACGGATACGCAAGAGCTTTGACCGTGTTTCCGCTCCACGAAGTTAAAATTTCTTTTAGTACAATACAATGTTATAGTATTGTAAACATTCATATTTTTTTAATTCTTTATAATAAAGACGAGATAAAATATAAGAGTGTTGTCAAATACGCAAACAACAGATATTATTTAATATTTTTATAAATATTAAAACATTTTCCTTTTTTTATGCTACAGTTATAATAAGATCTTTTGTTTCGACGAAAATTTTGTGAAATTATAGATAATTGATAATTATGTTGTTAATTAAAACCAAAAGTTATAATGTACACTTCAAAAAATACATTGATACATTAATTATCACAAATTTTTGTAAAGTTTTCTAATTAATATGCTAAAAGTATTAATTTCTTCATGTATCTTCGAAATTCATTATAATAAAAGTATGAGAATACAATCGTATGGACGTTGCATAAATTGAAGATCTTAATTTAACTGTTTATTTACTTAGAAAATCTACAAAACACTGCTAAGATCAATATTTGTATGAGAATGAATGAAATAGGAGACATAATATATGATATTTCATACACGCATTATATACTAATGTACATATATTATACCGTCATATTAGAAGTTAAATATTTGAAAGTCGAATGCTTTGTTATATATCATAGCTTAGAACTATGTGTTTCATAGTGTTAAATTTAATTTGATGTAAGAGTGATGCATGGAACAAATTAAATCTAAAATTAAACAATAAATGTTTTTAAAAATTCTGTTCTTTTACGTCATTAAAATAAACTATTTCATATTAATAAGTTAAATATCTGAACTGATATCGATTCGAAAATATTTTATAACGTGAAGACACATATGACACTGACTGTACATGCGCGCGCACATCATGACCAATTGATCAGAAGAACGTATCTATTGCGTAAAATAATAGAGAGAGAGAGAGAGAGAAAGAGAGAAATAATCATGTAATATCACATTTATTCATCAAGTTATATTTTATAAGTATGTCATGTGAAAGCAGTTTTATTAGTAAACAGTAATATCACATAAAAGATAATATGTGATATTATTCGTAAATTGTTTGGTATACAAAATTATTCAAGGCGCACTGATAAGAAAGGCACGAGCCAGCGCATAAACCAAAATGCGCCTCTTTAGTCAATAACCTAATACGGTTTATCTCGAGCTATTATCTACTTCATTTGTCACAATTACGGGGCTCGTAACCCTTTTGCGCGCATGCTTGTTGCGATATCTCGATCGCATGCCATCAGCATGACAGTTCCCCTCTTACTCAGGCAGAGAACCGAAGAGGGGAAGTGGCTGGTTATCACTGCCTGCCGGCTGGCTGGCTAGCTGACTCTCCGTATCGCTTTCCGTGTATTGCGGCAGGTCAGTAAATCCGAAAACGAGCTTTACGATTTGTTTACTCCGTACTGGGTTATGGGACCCAGTTATATAGCCATAGGTATGCGCGGGCTATGTGATCGCGGCCATAAACGCGTCTGTTATGCGCTCGTAAACCGTGAGAGCCCCACTCAACGTTCGGCGCTATAGCGGTGTTTCCCCTTCTGCAGTCGAGCATCGTAAAACACTTGTTTTACGATTGCCTATCGTTGACGATGCTGCCACCGTTCGCGTGGTGAAAGTATTCAATGTGTTATCTGGATCGTCATTCTATCCCGTTTCCCGATCCTTTCCCTTTCCGTTCTCGTGCTCAATCGAATTTGAAGGACATCGACACATATTCGACCTTGATGACGAACAAGGCAATTAGGTCAACTTTGCTGTATATCTCTATAAGTATCTTCTATCAAAATTTTTTTATGGTAGATTTTTAAAAACTTTAAAATATAACTTAAAAAAAAAGAATATTTATGTGTTTTATATTTATTGAATATTTCTTATTTAAATAAACAAATTAGAGTTTAATTAGCTTTTTTATGAACTAGGATACAAGAAAAGAGAATTAAACAAAATGATACCTTCATATGCTCATGCACTTATAGCTTTCTACTGTAAATAAAGTTACATTTTACTTCAGGATTATTTCGTATTATCTTATCGTCTTATTTTAACTATCGTCAGGCAGAATTCTTATTGATACATCAAGCTTACTAATTCATCTCGTATGTTCCGTACGAACATGCAAATCGCATGGTGGAGTAATGGTTTCGTGTCACGATCAGCGCGCTCTAGCGGTCGACGTTTTATCGACGACTGCTCTATCGGTGATGACGCCACGCTTCTACGTCACGAGGTTGACGTCATCAACGGTATAGAGAAAGAGGGACGACAGAGTGAATGTGACGTAACTGGATCTAAAGGGAGAGAAAGAGACGGGTTGCGCCAGCCATGCTGCTGTAGGTAGGGGAAGGAAGAAAAGGGAGCCATTATAGAAGGGGCGCGACTAGGCTGAATCCTCCCCACCGTCCTGGTCGGCCCACCGAGGAAACAGCTGTCAGCTGCGTGGAGTTGCGGACCCGCAACTCTCACCCACCAACCCTCCTACATTCTATTCTGTGTGCATGTGTGCGTTAGTACATGTGTCCCGTGTCCCAACCTAAACTCATCCAGGCACAGAATCAGCCGGGCTGCCACCCACCCTTGATGTTAAAATATTCTGGTGGGCGAGCGAGCGAGCAAGCAAGCGGGCGGGCGAGCGAGCGAGCGAGCGAGCGCGCGCAGGACGGGAATAGCCCGGGAGAATTATGGCTGCCTCTGAGAATCAAATAACTCTTTAATCCGCGGGCGCGTGTACGTTGCTCACGCTTCTTTCTACCGTATGTCGTTTGTCTCACTTCCGCTCTCTTGCGCACGTTGTAATTTTCTCGTCGCTGTCATTGATCCGATTATCCACGATCGATGACACGTTAGCACTTAAATCAACTTATTGATTCGCAAGATTTTTGTAATTCACAGAAAAGTTATGTATATATTTTAGATTTTGTGACAAAAAATAAGTACTTTATATCTAAAAATAATAAAATTGGAATAATTAAAATTTTAACTTTATAGTAAAAAATTTGCCATATATGACATTATATCTAACATAATTAAACTATAATTAAAAGACAAAAAAGGATAGAAATATAAAAGATTGTTAATAATATGAATTTCACGCTAAATATTATAATAATTTAATTAATATTTAGGAATTAAATTTATTGTAAGTGTAATTTAAATCGAGAAATTTTTATGAACTAAGTAATGAATCAAATATTACATTACATATTTTTTGATATTGCATTGCATAAAAGTAAATAACTCACTTTAAAAGTGTTATATTACTCACTTAAATATTTTATTCAAATATATAAAAGATAAAAAGCAAACAAGAAAGAGAGAGAGAGAGAGAGAGAGAAAAAATAAAATGGGAAATTACGATTCAATTTAAAGTTAACAAATTCTATCACGTTTGTTAAATAAGAATTTTGTGGAATGCGTATGTAATAATGCACTCGAGGACAATTAAAATGCACGATGTATTTTTATCCCACTTATACAGAAATCTCGAGCAAGTACATCGCTCATAGCGTGTATGCACGCAGATTAAATATCGGACAATCGTTTATGTGTAAGAACATACGCATTTGCAAGGGGCGCCAGGAAGATATATCGTTCCGCTAATTTGTTCTTCGTGAGCAAATCCATTATTAGGCGGAACACGAACTTTTGCGACTAATTGTAAGTAACGTGTGCACGCTTGAGCGACTATTACAGAAACTTGTATCAAACATGCTTCCGGCCACGTGAGAAAATTCTACTATTATGTTCACCAATTCAATTAAATGTGGTATACAAAAAAAATATTCTATATTGTTTTTAAAAAAACAATTTTTTGAATTGTGTTTAAATGTAGAAAATGTTTAAAAATGTTTAAAAAAGAAGTCTCAGAAACATATAAAAATAATCTCTTATTCTTATTTTATTAGTATTATAAGTATAACAAAAAAAATTTTAATTGTAGTATATATTAATTACGAGATTATTCAATATTGAAAAAAAATTTAGTAAACATATTTGCAACTTACATTCGAATCGTTTTTGGAAACTTATGTTTCAAGATGCGTTACAGGCACTGTACAAAAAAAAAACGCAGCGATCCAGGACTTATTGTTAGTATGGGTATAAACATCAACATATGTAGCACAAAAAAAAATTGTATTGTTACCGAAAAACGAACATGTCCTAAATTAGAAGACGAACAAAAAGTTTCCAAAAGGGACACCCTTCGGTGGTCTTTTCATTCAGTGCAAGATTTAAGACCATAACTAATAAACTGTAAACCCATTGACTTTTCTGTTTTTTTTTGCCCATAGACATATTGAGACAAGAAGCAAAACACAAGTGTAAAAAATGAAATGCTACATAATGTTTTTTTTAGAATTATTCAATGTGAAACATTCTCGATTCTGAAAGACTGTACGTATTTATATATTATTATTTTTCTTTTGATTATATATATTCTTAAGTAATTTCTTATTAATTATTCTGAACACTTTCAGAATTTTATAAAATTTAATGAAATTATGTTTTTTTCTAAATCAAAACTTCAAAAGGATCGTTCCGTGGCCATTGGTCTCTCCAAGGTCGGGCAAGTACGTAGTCATAAGAGGATGTGGACAACAGTCGGTCATCGGTGGGGCTATAAATCGGCGGGTGACGTTTTTTGTCTGTATCGGAGGTACCGAACACAAAAAGGCGAAGAAGAAAAAAAGAGGCGTCGTAGCAAAAAACTTCAACGTTCAGCTTGTTATAAGCGGTCCCCGGTTAGGCAGACGCCAGTAGGATGACGTGGGACCTAAGGGGACTAAAGAGGGGAAAGAGGGACTAGAGATCCAGAAGGAACAATGCCTAAAGTCCACCAGGAAGAATGTGGTCCGTCGGGCTACGAAAACGGACTCTGTTCGTCCCTCCGAAGACCATCGATACTCTTTGCAGCTCTTTTCTGTAGCTGAAGGCAATAGATATACGAAAGAATTTAATACGTCGCTCGTTGTCAGCGTCACAATTTGTTAGCTAAATTCGTGATTTAATTTCATGAAAATTAAAAATTTAACAAGTTTCTTAAAATTTTTAAAATAACTGATAAATATTTATAAAGCTTGATTTCGAATAATCATAATTTAAATTGGAACAATATAAATATTATTAAATTGAGTATTGCAGATATTAATGCCAGTAATATTTCTTTTACTGCTCCAGAAAATCAATGTTATCAAATAACTCGTACCTATTCACAATTCCATTTGCGATATATTTATATTTAGTGCGTTAATGTCGGCGAGCATTGTAATTCTTATGAAGCAATCAAAAAATATCTCAATTCACGATCAATGAGTCTCTTGCTAATGACAGTGAAACGAATCTAGATGAAAAAAACTAAAATGTCTGCAGGCAACGCTGCTATGGAGGGTTCCATTATCGACGTCCGTAATCGCATAGATGTAATCTCATGATTTATTGCAAAACTATATTTATGTCGAATATTTTATATGCATAAGCGGATCATGAGAATTAATTATAAATAAATATATGCAATCGTTAAGATATTTTTATGTTATTTTCAATTAATTTAAATAAAAATTGTGAAAAATATAATGCGTCTTAAACAATCAATATTTAAAATGGAGAAATTATGTACTAAGATATTATACGCATAAGTATACGCTGCATGAATTTGTGCTAATAGTTCCAAAAATTACATTACCTCCTCATATGAGATATATTTATTTTCAAAGTAAAGTTTATCCAAAACGACGAATATTTTTGTCGGTGAACGAACAATTTATCGCAATATGGCTCGCCAGTTACAAAAAGAAATTGCTTTTCTTTCGATTTTTCGCGCGTTTTTCTTATAACACAACTTTGCTGTGATGCCCGGCCCCACCCCTTCCTTGTCGCCGAGAAAGTTTCCGCCGGTTGCGCAGCCGGCGCCTATGAGCACTCGCAGATAGGAAAAAGCGAGCTGGGTGGCTGTAAGACGGAGAAAGAGGTGGTGGAGGTACGCGAATAATAAAAATCGGCCTCATAACTCACACCATGTGCCTCAGCGTGGGGTGGAAGAAAAGCAGAAGGGAGTGGGAGAGTTGCCTGAGCTTCTTATCTCAACGCTGGGGTGACATTAGCGCTACTACAGCAATTCTCTCTACACTGCTCTTCAAGGCACCGCACCTCGTCTTCACTCGCTTTTACTGATATTATGAAACACGGATATAAAATGTGAATATTAATGATGTTATAGATTTACATATAATAGACAAATTTTTCCGCAGAATTTTGAAATATCAACTTAATATATGTATATACAGGGTGTCCCAAAACATGTGGGTCAACGCTCGTGAAAAGATGGAAGGGATTGAGATGAACATAAAAGTCCAGTATTGTCTTGGGTTAGGTCCACCAATAATCGAAATATTAACGTATGAAATCTACAAATAATCTAATTAATTTCCATCGTAATTGTGAACAGTAAATTAATAAAAGCTTATCGTACATTTACGATAGATTTTTTCCGTGTTATAGCTCGAGCAAATCAAGCTCTTCCCTCGGCGCGCTCTTCGCATAATTTGAAAAATGAATACCTCGATTATTAGTGGACCTAATCCAAGACAATATTGGACTTTTATGTTCATCTCGATCCCTTCTACCTTTTTACGAGCGTTGACCTACATGTTTTGGGACACCCTGTATATCCATATAGATACATCAATTTTAATAGTGTTAATACAAAACTACGTGTTAATTTCTATACAAATATTTATTGACGAGTAAACCTGGAAGCTCAATATATAGACGAACAATTAAACAACCGCAATTCACGGAACATCCGTTCGTATCGTGCAACGGATTCCGTTGCTGGTTCGTACATGATGAAGTGAAATGGGCCGGCCGCTAATCGGCAATGGCCCGAAAGACTGGCGGGCTATCGTAAACAACGTCACTATAATGTACCCCACGTGCTCTTGTACTCTTCATCGTTCTCTTCATACGCGAATAAGATTATCAAGCTGGATCATTCACAAAGTGTGTAATAAATGATTCATAAATATTAATTTAATATTGTTTGCAGTATGTTGAACTAGATACATGTAACAATTTTTACGAAACCATCAAATCATAATATAAATGTAATAATATCAAATACAGTATATTGATAATATCGGAATGTACAATGCAATTAATTATTAGTAGCGCAATTTATTATACCGACTGTACTGGGTGTGTACAAAAATAAGTGGAAAGAAAAATACAAATTTTAATATTTGAGCATCTATATAGAATCTGAAAGTCAACGAAGCAGGATCAGATCAGTTGGGAATGTGTGTAAAACTGAAATTAAGAATCGTTCGCGAGGATTATCCGATAGAAAAATGGAGAGTTCGAAAGACCTCTCGGTAAATTCCGCGCGCAATAGTACATACTCGTCCGTCACTGCCGGCGAACGTGCACAAGCGCGTTATTTCCAACGCGCTTGTACAGAGCAGAGATGAGTGAGGGAGCGCCGGGGTGTGCGGTGGTGGTGGTGGTGATGGTGGAGGCGGAGGTGGTTGGAACCGCGGGAGGCGAGAGGGATACAGACAGGGGATGAGACACACACGGAGAGAGTTATGACGCCGCACAATTAGCAGTTCGTGTGAGAGAGATCGATCGCCGCCGAGAACATACATCAACGATGTAAACTCAGAACGCGTATCGTCTCTACGTGTACAATCCCGCGGATCCCGCGTAACGCGGGTATACGCGCAAATGCCGGTGGGCTGTTTCGCTATTTTCGTCGATTTAACCCGCCTCGCCGCGCCGCGCCGCTCTGCCGGGGAATAATGCATTTTCGTTTTAGTTTAAATTGCAGCCGACGGGAGCGCGGCACGAAAATTGGACGTTTGTTTAGCACGCGTCGCGTCGACCAGGTCGGCCTGCGCCAGACGAGAGACGCCGTAGTGTTTTGTCAATAGCGGGAGATTTAGTTTTGGATAACGTCCCGTGTGTGCGTTGCGCCTCGGCGCGACGCGACGCGACGCGACGCGACGCTCACGCCGGCGGGGGTGCACCACCGACGCTCGCGCCGATTCGTCATGTTATCGCTACTTCCGTTTATGCTTCATTAATTTTAATTAATTTCAGTGTCGTTCGTTACCGCCGCTTGCACTCTCCGAGCGTGATTAATTAAAGTCGGGGTATTATCAATGTTTTTAATTAATCCGTTGTAAATTGACTTTGTAAATTATGTTTGGGACCCGCGAGCCGTTATCGGGATCTGAAGTTATGATTCGCTATTCAGCCCCGTTAGGAAACCGATATTTTCCGTTTGTGTCACACGCCGCCGTTAAGCCGAATATTTACTTTTAAAAGATTTCACCTGCACAAGTGGTAGTTGACTTGAAAGCCAGTTTTATAAACGGTATATAGCTTTCCCGCTATTTACCGTTTACTTTTACAACTGTTTGCTGATATTATTACACGAGGTATAACTTCAACTTATTATTGACAAAACTGATTAACGTTTTTATATCGCAAACATTTATCCACACTAGATGTACAAACTTGTTTACGCTGAAAGCTCGATTTACGAAAGAAAATCGGGACCGGTAATAATGCGTTATTATTAGCCAAGTATTTTTCGTCGCGGCATGAAAATTTACAAGAGTAAAGGTAAAAACGTTGCTGGATTACCTGCAATTTTTCCATCTGACAAGGAAGCCCTCCATAGCCCCAGTAGCGTATAATTAGCTGAAAGACGAATATTGTCCGCAGCCGCGTTGTCGTCAATCAGAGTAAATTCACTTTCGCGCCACTTCAACAAGACGAAGTCATCTTTCCTCGAGCACCATGGACGGAAATTGTACGGCAGTATTTCTCGAGGGGCGCGTGCCACCGCGCTAAGTTACGAGGCGTTTATGAGCCATAAGCGATTCTACGAGCTAGATAGAGTTACTTAGAGGAGTTATTTCACTACTTTCAAGATGGAGAGAGTGGGACGGGCTAACTTTGATGCGTCTCGCAGCACCTCCGCCACGGATAGATCAGAAGGACCGCCTGCGACTGCCTGATTTACTATGGTGGACCGTACGTTCCTAGGGATCAGGTCTACCCTGCCTGCGGTACGACAGGATTTTGTGACGGGGGTAAAAGGGGGACGGGCTAGGGCAGAGGAGAACGTGAGGTGGGGCTTGTGAAGAGCGACTTTAGGGAACTTCCTACTCCAATGTGTCAATGTGCCCTTGTCTCACTCGTTTTACTATCATTCCTTGTTTGAACGACGAAAATCTTAATTAAGCCGCGTCTCACCTAGATATCTGTCATTCACCATTTATATCCACTGCTATAAAAACGTTCAGAAATTTTTGCACTGAATTTAGTTTCATATTTAGCTCGTATGTTAATTAGGGAGCACAATAATAAATAAAATTCGACGTGTGGTCTGCCCGGAGAAATTTTCTTTAAAATATAAAATGCTCCGTTTTTTATGTGAGCGATTATCCCCTGTTCAGAAAATTGCAACTTCTGAACAGAGTTTACGCTTAAACCATAAATGCGACGGCCATACGCGTACAATCGTAAATTCTTGTCTGCGTTTTCGTAGTATACCTGCATTTCGCACTGCATTGCGATGCGTATAACTTGAAATGCAACATTCCTACACTTATGCGCGGCATCTCTTTTAAATTTTTTTTCAAATTTTTATTTTTGTTCGAAACTATGTTCACGAGTATTTATCTATGTCCGTTTAAGGAAAAATTCGATGTAGAATTAAAGAGAAAAATTTTATACTTCCTTATTAGAGACTGCAGTTTATTTTTTATATCCATGATTTTAGAATTAATAGAGAAACTTTATATAATATAGATATATGATTATAAATATATATAAATACATTCTTGTATCCTACGTATGCTTATATTCATAAATACTGCATTTAATAAATCAGATAGTATTTCAATCAGCTTTGCCTTTTAGATCATGTTTATCTGTTATGGAAAGCTTGTGCAACAATAGTCCTTAGGGTGCGACCCTACAGTTCGTATGCGAACGTCGCGTGGCATAATTTTCCTTTCTATTTTTTATTTTTGATAGACTTTTTCACGGGCCAGTGAATTCTGTTGGACAAGAATTAATATGGCATTTTTATGCCAGCACTATTTCCTTCACGGTGACATGACTTATGAAACTTTTTTTAGTCAAAAGGATATAAACATATGCAATGTTTTGTGATATGATTTCTTAAAAAGTATCATAGAACATTAATTTAGAGGCTTGAATCGCGACTAAATACTTAATCGCTTGGAAATTCGAGACATAAATAGAAGAATCGAAATAATAACAGTTGAATGTATAACATGATACATGGAAATCAAATTTAAACAAAACTTTTAACATTAATCAAGCGACAGATATAAAATAGAAAAAATTGTACGTCAATGTCGTTTGTCAATTGAAGCTGAGAAATTTAAAATGATTACCAAAAGCATACATACATACATTATAATCATGCAATAATTAGCATTTAAGTTTAATTAAAATAATTCTATTAATCTCTGTATATTTTATCAAATTTGTGCATCGTATAAAGTAGTATAATTATTATTATAGCTTATATCATGAATACATTAACAGCAAGTTAAAATTTTAATTGTTACTATTCACGTTTATAATAGTGATTTGCTTTTGAGAGTTGCTATCACTAACGTTCGTAGGGGAGTCAAACATGCAGCGAAGAGGGGATGACAAACGACATCATCGGCTGGCATGGCGCTACGATGGCGAAATCCATAACTGTCATCACTTCTAAACTAGATCTGGGCGAATTCAGATTGCCTCCCCGTTTCGCGTCGACAGGTTAGGAAATTCGTGAAACGTGCTGAGTGATTGAAGCATGCGTTTCATGATGCAATTAACAGTCAATTTTACTTGGTATTGAACGAATTCATAAACGAATCAATAAGTCTTTTGCAAACATATAGTAAAAGAAAAATTATATAACACTATATTTTATATCTTTTAACAAGAGTTAAAATATATATTATTCTTTATATAAATGTATAAAAAAATTTATAAATATTTTCAACATTTATGTAAAACTAAAGATTATGCTTTTTAGTTTTTTTTTTTTTTTTCAAATCGGATAGATAAATTTTTATGTGAGAAACACAAATTAATTTTAGATTCTTTTAATGATAGCGTAAGAACAGGTAAGAATTGGTCGGCCAAAAGGGTAATGGGACGCGACTGTCTGTGCACTCGAAAGAGTGAGGAGGGTATAGTCAAGTGCGACCGCAAGGCCACAACCGCAGTGTGGGAAGTGAAACGAGCCGAGTGGCGTAGCTTTTAATGGAGTGAGGGAAACAACATTAAGTTAAGAGCAAAGCAGGGTGTGAGAATTACACAGAAATAACTGTAGCTGCCAGTAGAAACGGCGCGAAAGGGAGTGGAGAATACGATTCATAAACCAGCAATTACCCTGTTGCCCATCCACAAAACAGCGTGCGATCTTCAAGATGTCGCGCGATTATATATTCTCCAAGTGTAGAAGCCAACAATTCCAGATACAAAACATCACATCGTACGATATTTCACTTTGCGATTATTTTAACCGATGAAACGGAATACACGGTATGAAATTTAAACGCTGTGATATATATTTTGTAAAACGTTCACATCTGTAAAAAAATTTTACAAACGATTTCATTCACATTAATCACGGTAAAGTTTAAAAACTGCAAATATACTATTTTTAAGCTATGAAAGAATCTAAAAACGCAACCAGGTTTTGTATTTTTATCAGATTATATTTATAAATTATATATATTATAGATAACTTTATGGATTCTTTTCCAAGATTTATGTTCAAAATTAAAATTATTTGTTGAAATTATTGTTATCTTTTCTAAAATAACAAAATGTTTTATTTTATTTATAGAAATCATTGCGTAACTAATAATAAACGGAACTTCTGAAGTATTGATAGAATAAGGGTTAGGAAGTTCTCGATGTATTACGTGGGGGATGCAATTTATCGAATGATAAATTTCAAGGAGATAGGATCGCGCGCGGTTAGATTAAACGACGATTCCTTCTCTTCTCTTCTTCTCGTTTCCACCTATTCCATCCACTGACTCCCCAAAGTAGTGAAATTAAATATAGGAGTCGAATTGCAGTCTACGGTGATATAAGTTTCTCTTAGTCCTTAATTTCTTTTTCTTCTCCTTTCTCCTTTTTGTCTTCTTTTTTCGACATAAGAGAGTGTTTTTGCTATATTTCTATCTTTTACTCTAGCCATCTTTCCATATCCTTATCTGTAACCGCAGACTTTTCTCTCCATCTTGACAAACACCCGCCCTCTTGTATCTGAAAGCTACTAAGCTGGCATCCCTCCGATTTAGATACTGCTATAGCTTACCAACCACTATCATGTGAAAGGGACGCGCAAAATGAGTTTTGGTCCTAAAGCATCGATATGCTTTTTTCAAGCTTACGAAAACTTGTAAAAAATATTAAAGTTTATACCTTAGATATATCAAATAATGTTATTGAATATTCAAATTTCCAAGTATAAGATCTAAAAAATAGAGATACTTATAAATTTAAATGTTTCTTATATATTCTTTCTGTTAAAATAGAAATCATTAACGACCTATTATGTCTATAATATAGTAAGTCTCAATAGGTGTAGTAAATCTTAACCTACAAGAAATTGACCAATTGCAATAGAATGTGAAACGAATAATCGACTATGATTGGTCAATTTCTTACGGTTTATGATTTGCTACACCTATTGTAGGCGGCCCCTTAGAATTGCACGCTTACTCAAAATAGACACAAATAGATTGCCAAGGAACAGTTAAATAGAGGTCTTCTTCAAATTTGCCGGCTTTACATCAGCTTACGGTTATATTTTTTCTCGGTGATGCGACTTAGTTTCTTTACGAGCCGAGCATACTTCGGGAATCCGCGAAGGTGATGGGACAGATAAGACTAATTCCGGGTATTTCGCACCCCGCCGCGATACGTTGAAGCGCCGACCATGCCTCGGCAGAGACAAACCCCTTGCTACAGCAGCCCCTATCGAGGGAGTAAAGGGCGGTGGTAGAGGGCGGACGAGTGTGTGGGTGAGTGGAGAGCAGGGCAGAGCAGCAGCGTGCTGCCCGCACCAGGCGCCCCTTCGCATATTTCACCGGGAATTTACGAGCCTCGATACGACAGGGAAATTGCAAGAATGGCGGAGTAATCTATCTCTCCTTGCCTCTATGGGCTCTCTCTTCTTTTCCCAGGTTCCCTTTCCCGAGCGCCCTTCTTCTCTCACACACACACACACACACACACACATATGCAGACACATAGATACTTATATGCGCACTCAAACTCGTTTCGAGAAAGAAGGAAACTCGTAGTTTTTCCATATAGATAAAAAGGATTTGTCCTTTCGTTTCAAGTCGCCGTTATCTCTTAATTGTGTTATTGTGATAAGAAACCAATCTGTTAGGTGCTACTGTGAATTCTTAATAAATTACGTTTCCCTCTTATTCGTGTATTACGCGCGCGCGCGCGAGAAAGAGAGAGAGAGAGAGAGAGAGAGAGAGAGAGAGAGAGAGAGAGAGAAAGAGGAAGAAGGCAAGAGAGTCAGAGATTATTATATCTTTGATATAAAATATAATTTATTATTATTAGCAAATTAATTAGTTACGAATCGATTATGTAAATCATAAGATAGTACAAAACAATAGCGTTTCGACCCTCTTATTGCGTAATAATTATGCGGAAGATTGCCACGACCATTCATCCGACTTGTTTATCGCCATTTTCCATCCACATCTTTCACTCCGTGAAGGGGTGAATAACGGCCGATACGCATGTGTTACAATTACGGAACATATATCAGAGTATTCAAAAGCACTCCTCGATCGTATTCAGAAAGAAAATAACGCGGGACAATAAACGATTCATTTAAAACATTTGAAAAAAATAAGTTCGTTATATAACGTTCGAATAACGTTCAGTTAAGTAAAACTTATCCTAATCCGTTTTGAAAATCACGTGACGTTTTATCGAAACTTAATTGAAATGCAGAATTATGATTCGCGGGAAATTGTGCTACACTTGTCCACTCGCGTTTCACCGTTATGTTCGCCGCGTTGTTTAAACAGCGAAAAGAGTCACGGCCGACATGTTGCTGGACACGATTATGTGTAATGTACCACGTTTTGCAGAGAGAAGGACACTCGTACTCAACGAGTCAGCACAGAGAGAGAGAGAGAGAGAGAGAGAGGGGGGGGGTGAGGGAGAGAATGAGTGGAAGCACCATAGGTAACTGTACTTGCTATACATGGATAATACATATACACGGAGGAAGAGAACCCCCTGTGTCACGGCTCGGGTGTGTGTGCACCTATATCCACATAACGTACTGTATCGTACCCGCGGCCGGCGGCCAGTTTAATTTAACACAGCAGCTGTAATCCCATCCATTACGCTCGCGGTAATATACGATCGCTCGAGATTCATAGTCCGTTTTTTCACTAATTAACAGACGGGACAAATCGCTCCAGCGATCCGCGCCCCTCCCACCCCCCGCCGCCCACCCCCCTGCCGCCCCTCACGCCCCACTGCCGTCACTCTCCTCCGCCTCGCGCGCGGACTCTTCATTCTCTTCTCGTCCACCGACGAACGCATTGTTTCTTCACGCTCAAATTTACACACCGTTCCGCGCAAATCCGAGTATGTTTCATTCACGCTATTGGCTCGCAATCCGTTCAATTGTCAGATATCAAATTCCTTGCTTTTTCGCTGTTCGGAATCATTACACCTGGCGTGAAATGGGTTCGCTAACGATGATACATTCGTTGTGTTTGCCATATAGAATCGTCGCATGATGTAATTTTTCTCGTCGTTGAAACGCTTTTTTTCCAGAGAGGGTGTTAAACGGTAATTAAGAGAATCGATTGATCATTCCGCGCAAGCATCATATAGCAAGTACAACGTGTTCGAAATGCTTCAAGTAGTAATAACTCTTCCGTCGATATGGGAGGTGTGACGAACCTGCCGTAACACTTGAGCGTAAAAACACTTTAAAAGAGATAATTAACACGTGTATCAGAGTGACTTTGATCGATAAATTGAATATAAAAACATATACAGACGAATCAAAAGATTGCTCGATTAAAATAAAACAAAAAATTACGAAAGAAAAACAAACAGCTTTAGGCATTGAAAGTTATAGTTTTCATTTATTATAAAAGTTTTTAAAAATTTTCGCAGAGAGATTAACAAAATTTATTAAACGTGAAATATTAAATATTATTTCTTTAAAATAATAAATACTAATAAAAAAAAGTATATATATAAATATATATTTTATGTGATGAATTATGAAATATTAATAAAATATTAAAAACAGTATAAAAAACAATAAAAATTTTTTGCTTCATAATTAATCTAAAATTCAGAACATGAAGTACCAAATGACAAAAAAAAAAAACGTCGAAAACGACAGGTGAGTGCCGTAGCAATAGACGGGAGAGAGGCGAGGGCTAAACAGAGAAGATGAAAATGCGAAAAGCAGGGAGGAAGAGGAATGAGTTAAGAGAAGGGAGAGATGTGCCACGGTAGTTCTCGGTAACATGAATCGCTCTCTTAGACGTCGCGCCTGCGCACTCGTAGACAGGGTGAGCGGATTTAATTGGATAGACGCCATCTCACGATGCTTAATTATCTAATTAATTTCACACAGTGTAAAAACGAAGAGATACCGCTTGCCGGTCTTAAATGACATAGCAATAGCTGCCATTCGTGACTTATAAAGTTTCGCGTCAAGAAAAAAAGAGAAAGATAAAGTATGAAGTGGTGTTTAAAAAGCCATAACTTTCATCGATAAATTTCTTTTAGTTCGCATTGCATTACTGCGATAAATTTCAGTGTCAACTCGCTATGAAAACATTCGTTCTGCTAGTTATGTCGTTTATCAACGATTTCGCATAAACTAAATCTCGAAATGTCCGCATGTGTAAGTTCGTCATAGTTTTTACTAGATCATTTCTCGCAATTATATGCACATAATGATGTATAAACTAATACATCAATAATAATGAAATGAAAAAGAATGTTGTTCCATATCTAAGGACTCGGGCGCAACTAAGGATAGCGTAAGGAGCGAAAGGAAAATGGCCGAGGCAGACAAGATTTGCATTCCATAAAACATATGCCCATGCCGTATGGAATAAGAAAGCTGCTTGCTCAGCACCGCCGAGAATACGTACCCGATCTCAGGGTTAGAAAAACCTACAAGCATAAGGGTTGAATGGGAGTGAACTTCAAACGAAAAAAATCAGCAGAAGAAATGCATCTTTTTTGCAAATATTCAGTTACGCTGAATATGTAAAAATTAATGTCAATGTAATAATATTATTAAATAATAAAAATAATCCAACAAGTTTCATGTCAACATTATAATAAAATAATTACTAAATAAAAAATTAATTGTATTTAAAAAATGTAAAAACATGTTTATATTTTAGTTTATTAAAGTTTTTTCTTCAAAATATTTGTTAATAATAACAGGAAGATAATCCAGGTCGTAAAGTTGAAAACTTCATCTTGTATGCTAAACATAATTAAACATAATAAAATTACATGCGCATGTATCCCGAAGTAAACCGCACATTTAAAATAGTCATAAAGAATAAGAACGCAGAGACATGAATATGTAATGGCGGGCCGGGACTTCGCGATGAAAAAGGTTTACAATCGATAAACAGCAAATGAGGGCGCGCGTATACTTAACTTGAGTTATAGGAGTCATTTTCAGATAGATGCTCGAATATTCTCGGCTATGTAAGCATCTCGCGGGGAAGGAGGGAGGGGGGGTCAACGGAAGCCGGGAGAAGGTAGCGGCGGATAGTCGAAAAAAAGAAAGCGAAGAAAGCGGCGTTGTAGGGAAACAAATCAACTCGTCTGTTGGCTCGTCCCGAGTTTTTAGTGGCGAGGCTCCAAATATTTGCTTTGGTCGTTCGAGCTTGATTCGTGCGCGGGATGTATATATACCGACAACCGCGAGTCTAGCGGCATAGGCAGCCTCTCGCCCGACTTCTCCACTACCGATCTTACGGGTCCGTGAGGTTGAGCCAACAACCCACGCCATCCCGCCGTTAATATTGTTGCTTGTACGAATGCAACCCCTCGTCGACCCCGGAGAGCATCCCACCCTCTACTCTCTCTCTATTCGATATCGTTCTAGGTTCGCGAAGCCGCTGCCAAGAATAAGCTGAAAACGCGTTCGTCATGCCCATTATTATATGAATGCCATAATATCACTACCACGTCGTTCTCATCGTCGTTTCCATCGTCACTACGTTTCCCTAAACCACTTTCGTCTTCCTCTCTCCGCCTCCTTTCCTTTGTAAGTACGCTTTTTCAGGCTATACTTTCGGCTATTATCCTTGTCACATTTCCCATTCTTTCCTTTGTGTTTTCACATTATTTCAAGAATTGGCACATAAAATATTCAAGCTGATTTCTGATTATGTCAAATCTTATAATTCGATCACATTGCATGAATCGTATGATCAATCCAGAAAATAATAAGAAATCTATTTACGGCATTATTTTTATTGCAATATACATATCTTGAATTTGCTTATTCCCTTTTAGTCGCGTATTAAAATTTCAAAGCATATATTGGCATAAAATCTTTGCGTTTCTGTCATCTCATTCTAATAGGACAATAGAGTTGTATACGTAATGTTAATTTGGACCTGATATTAAACTAGTGTATCTTATTAATAAATCCGCAGTATGCTCTCCTCAGCAGTTATCTAGGCAAACAGGGATGAATTATTAAAACATGTATGCAAAGTTATGGAAATATACTCGCGACGACACAGCGCAACGTCTCACAATTGCACTATTATAATGCAAGTTTTCACGAAAACTACATTGATACTAAACTTATTTTTAGACAATTTTAGTGTAATGACTTTATCATGCAACTACTTCCCTTCTACAGAAATTTATAAAATTATTAATTTGTTTTTAGTCAATATTTGCAAAAATATCCCATTTTTAATAACTTACTGATATAAATTAGTTTACTATAATTTGATGTATCTCCCTCTCTCTCTCTCTCTCTCTCTCTCTCTCTCTTCTACAATATTGTAAAAATAATTGAGATAAAATATTATACATACATAGATATTTATATTATTTTTAAGTATTTACACATAGCAATATCTTCTGTACAGACATGAATAATAATTTTGTTGGTCTCTCTAATAAACTACAGTTAAAGATTCTAAGACAAAAAATAAAACCAAAATAAGTTTTCAAAGTTGTTTGTAATTACTGTAAATTTAACTTTAACAATGTAGTCCTTATTAAATTTTCTGTTTGTTATTTAGATTATTATACGTATAATTTAATTGAAATTACTTCTTAAAACAGTAGAGTATATAAAATAATATCAGTAACACCAGAGAGAAAGAAAGAGAGGGGGGGGGGGAGAGCGAAATTCTTGACGTAGAAAGTAGAGAGGCAATAAAAATGAAGAGCGCGGCATCTTTCCCCAGAGATATCTCGCAAGTTGACCGAGTATCGGTAACTGAAAGTTATCGTCTATAAAATACACATGATTTCATACCGTTTCATACATATAAGTATGAGCGAACATGTTGGATTTGTAACTGTAGATCATAGTCCATAACGTCAAATAGAAAACCGTGAATTGGCAAAAGTATAGAGGGCGACGTACAGAGATAGAGGGCAATTAAACGTACAATTACCTATTCGTAAACATTGTTAAAAAAGATAAATGTGAATGCTCTTTCGATATTAAATGCTCTTCATTTATATAGGTTGTCCGACAACATGTTCCGGCATCATTCAAAAGCGGGAGGGTGATTTCGTCTCTGTTCTCACTGACGGCGACAGCATATTTATTAACGCTTGGCATCCTGACAGCTACTTCTAGAATGGGCTGTTCGGATACCGAGCGTTTGTCTTTAACGAGTCAACTGATGAACGAGCCTGTTTTACGCCGAAATAGATTCGCGGCAACGAGAATTCCGTCCGTTCAGAAGCAAACAAAAAAGACTTCATACCTCTCAAAGCTATCTCCGTAAATAGCTTCTAATATCGTAAGAAATTCTATTAATAATAATTAATACACGATTTAAAAAATTAAGAAAGTTTTCCGAATTTGTATAGCCTCATATATGTCGTCAATATTTCTTGCCGATGCTAAAAATTCATCGAAATGAGAATTTGTTCTCGCGTGGCTTTTACAAAACTTCCATCGCGTAAGGCGTTTAACTGAATTGTAAAAGACTATGCATTAAGGAATTTGTAATTCTAGGTGAGACAACGTGATATACGTCACGCTAAGTAGCGTGTCCTGCGGCGTGTGTTAGGCGGATATGCCAGTGGTAGTTGGATGCACCCCGATATGCACAGTTTACTAATAATGCACGTTGGAATAGGAGATTTCCAGCCGCAAGAAGATGCCTTAAGGAGGCAGCTACATAGTCGCGCTAGCGATCAATCAATGTTGCCCGTCAGACGGTAAAACAATACGATGTTACCACCATAATTGATGGAAATCTATCATCCGCAATTCGCGTGTTCTTCTACCACGCGCCTTAAGATCTCAATACTTGGAGAGAGCTGGCCTATATGTCTAACTCGTTGCAATATGCCTATATATTTTGCTTATGCTGCTTTTTATTTTTAATAAAATATTTCCAAGTAAATAAACTGTATTAAAAATTTAATGTTTTATGCTTTACAAAAATATTTTATTTTACAAAATTTATACTATACTTTTTTATAGCTCATGTTTAACTTAATTGATGTTAACAAGTCTATTATTATTATCGACAATAGCAATGTATTAGAAAAAAAATTTTTTTTATATTAAAAAAAATATTCAACAAAAATTAATTCAATAAATTTATGTAAATCTTCTTGAATTTAAAAGAGAAATTACATAACTTTCAATATTTCTCCTTAAAGACTTTCGATAAAGGATAAAAATGAAGGGACGAAAGAAGAAAGGTTACATGATAATGCGAAAGTACTGATGGTGGAAACGTGAGCGTGAAAGAGGGTAGGAGATTGGTAAGCCCCAAATCCTTGAGCTTAACTAATTCCCGCATGAGTTATGAGCAAGCCACGGCTAATTCCAAATAAATATTCGGAATACAGATTATGTTAATCGCAGTGGATGCAAATTAGATGATTAGCAAAAGATGTACGTACCCTCGATATTAGTGATATGCTTAAGATCGTCCTTTCATTCTTATCAGATATTTAATAAATACATTTTTATCGTATTAACTCCGTTTAGCTTCGTGATATTCTAAAGATCCTCTCATATATTTTCATATTATCGCACATAAAATCTATTCAGCATGATTTATTTCTCATTTATCATTTCTTTGAAATAAAAAGAAATGTTGATTAATATCATAGCGACATAATTGGTGATCATAAAGAACTCTTTACAAAGGGGATTTGTGCTTGAATCCAGCATTGTGAGCTTGACAGTGAATTACTGGTGAAGTCTGGTAGGCACTGGTCGGGAATCTAAGTGGCAAGTAGGTAAGTAACTTGGAAGTTAGGGGGTTATATTCCCTTGCATGGACCCGATACACGTGCGGAACGCGTAAATGTGCATGGAACCTGTGATGTTCGCTATGTGTGCGTTTGCATGTACACGTAATGCGGAATATATCTACCTGTGGCCACAGTTTACCTCCGTGGTAAACTCTAGTAGGTGCCTACGGCAACTCTGCTCTAATGCAGAGTAATGTTGATTTATATCTGCATTAGTTTCATTTCATTCCCTTCATTTCTCTAATATAGCTACCATTTGCCTATATAATGGCGAAAATAGTTTCGCCATTATATTTTGTTACACTTTTATCAAATTAAATATCATACACGGACTTGTTCAGACATACCTATGCAAAATTATAATGATACAAACTCTTAAATTACGTGTACATATATTTTCATGTGTTTTCCAAATAAGTAAACACAATATTTCAAAGATGCGTATGTACAAACTTTTGTTTAAGCAATATATACGCGTATCATTCTGTAACAGTGAGGTCCAATTTAACGAGTGCGTCAGAACAAAACTATTAGTTTTTCCTGTTATTTATATATCCACATTTTTCATATTTACATAATGCCTAACAAATAGTATGCGCTGTAGTTGGTTGACAGTTTGAGAATAAGTATGGCCAAATTATATCGGATTGTTCGCTCGTATGGATTTATGGTACGCAATATAAATATCAACATCGTTTTAAACTATGCATCATGCGGATCTTAGAAGAATCAGTAACTCTTCGAAGGACGAAGGAGAGTGAAGTAATCTTCGTTATGAAACCGGTACGCGTGTACCCACCGTTCCCACGTGCGCGCAATCTCCGACGTGAATACTCCAATGCGTAATTTCTAAATATGTGATGTCCTCTCTCCACCTTCTGCCTCCATAAATGGAAAAGATTTGTATATCTTACACATAAGTTAACGTTCGCGATAATGTCAAGTAAAAAATGAGAAACGAAAATATGCGATACAATTGTATCACAAACGATAATGCAATATTTTGATTTTATAAGTTTTTTGGAAAAATCTATTATGAAGCAGATGGTGTAAAAAAAAAAAACAATTTTATATTATAATGAGCATTTGTTATATCTTGATGTACAATAATATTTTTTATTACAGTTCTAGTCGTTCTCATTCGTTATCGTGTAGCCTTATAAAAAAAAATCAAATAAATGGCGAAACTCTATTGTGATAATACTGTCGGTCTTCTACACTGCAAACCCAAGTGTGTAGTTTAACATACTTTAAGTGTGTAAACTCATGTAGTCACTTTTTACGCGTCCGTACGTGTATTCGTCTTTATCTGTGTAATTGTACACACTTTACTGTATATTTTTACACAAGTACAATTACATAGATAAAGACAAATACACACGTAGAAACGCGTAAAAAGTGACTACATGAGTTTTCACACTTAAAGTGTGTAAAACTACACACTTGGGTTTGCAGTGTACTAAGTTGAAACAAGTAAATATATTTAATAATATGTTCAAATAATTATTTTAATAACATCTTTCTAATCAAATATTATATTTGCATGCTTATGAATATAATTCGAATTTTCGTAGTTTAATATTTATTGCTTTTCCTTATCTGCCGTTAATTATCCGCGATTATATGACAGAATAATCGAATTAAGGTAATAGAATTCGCAAAAAGAAACTGAAAAAAGTAGACATCAGTCGCAATACGGTACACTGGCATTATACGCGAATGACACACATGCACGCCGTATAAGCATACGGTATACAGGCAATGCAACTGCCGCCTATAGCTATCGAACGACGCGGAACGGCGTGCTGAGTCTCTGTTAGTGGTGGGTTATGTTCACCTGCCTCAGCGGTCGGTCAGGCCCCGACCGACCGACGCGGCCCGTAACCGGCTCGGCAGCATGTCACCCTCTTGCGCGGGTGACTCTATGCCTGGTTCCTTTTACTTTGCAGTCTCGTCACGCCGTCCCTTCCACTATAGCAAAGCGGAGGTGCGCGGGCACGCAGCCTTAGGGCACGTTCACAGCGCTCGGTGGTGTCGTTCGCACCCTGCTTGCGATTCTTGCGCGTACATCCGCGCGCGATTGCCGAAGATAATTCTAAACGGGAGAATCCCAACACCGATCAATCAAGCAACGTGATAGCGGCGGGACGTCAAGTATATTAAAAATGTATCGATTGACTGCGTGATGTGATTACGTCACTGCGTAAATGTCGTGGCGCTACCAAGCTTATAAAAATTCGTATGTTAAACGAAGTTTTGGTCGAAATATCTCAAAAACTAAAATTATTATCAAAAATTTAATTTTTCTTATATAATCCTTATATATATCGATGCATATTTTTCCATTGTGACCAGTCCGAATAAAATTAGTACATATCAAAATCTCGAGATCTGTAAAAATTGATTTAGATCTTTTCAGTCACACATCGCACGCAAAACAATTTGTCCGTCAAGGCGGAGCTTTCACTTAAATTGATCAACAGAACATTTAAAGGATGATTATTACGAAGTTGATTACAATGTTAGCTGTTGAATAAAATACGCTGTTGATTGTGATACATCATTTGTTATAATCAAAATCGAGACAAAAGCATAAAGATAAAAAATAAAAGATATTTAATAATGCAAAAAATATAAATACATACAGTATTAATAAATATAGAATTTTAATTTCTACAGAGAAATGTAATAACAGATAGATTTTAAGAATTAGTTGATCTAAATACAAAATAATGCGATATGTATTTTGCACAATTATACGAACGTATTAAATAATAGAAAAATAATCCTAAAAGATACCTTTAAAAAAAGAAAAATGTTTACCAAGTAAATAAAAAATATTTAAAAGTGTATGTGTTATTAAATAATACGTACACCTTTCAATATCATAATTAAATAATAAATTAATTGTTTAAAAATAAACACGTAATACGCGACAAACTTAAATCTTAAAAAATTACACTTTTAAAGATACATGTTTTATTCATAGAATTTTTTTTTCTGGCTTGAGTTGATTCATTATATTTCACTAAATCACAAAATAAAAATTTAAAAATTTAGCGTGTCCGGATCGCATTTTGATATTTTTGTTCCTATATATTTACTTTTTTGTATTTTAATAAGTTGCAATGTTTAATTTTTTATATTATTTGCAATATCAGTAATATATAATTTTACACACAGAAAGTTTTTATGTAAGTTTGATAATATTTAAACATATTCATAAATATTTATCAGAACACTAGTAAAATATTAATATCCAGTGCTGGCTCTCAATGGCAAATTATTTTTTCTTTCAACGTTTTATATTAATATTTCTGTTATTTACTTATAGCAAATAATGTATACAATAACCTTTTGATGTGATTAAATACGATCCGGGTAGTTAAGTTTTCATATTTATTTTCAATTTTAAGTTTAATTTTAAGTTTGTTTTGTATGCGACTTAGCATTTGCAAAATATAATCATGCAATTCAGAAAAATAAGTCAGAAATTAAATACTATTAATTATACATATGTATATAATGTAATCTTCAAAAATTTATTGTTGAAGATTTAAGATTTTATTTCAGTTAGTAATACTAATTAAATTGATTTCAGATCTATTTTTAAATAATTTATATAATTTATTATTATTCAATGTTACATAATTTTTTAAATATTTTTTATGTACTTGACATACGCTTTTTTTAAAATAATATTTCTTTATTTATTTTCTCTTAAAAATTAATATAAATTTAACATCAGCAGCAGATTTTGAAAAGTAGACTTTATCATAGCAGCGTGAATATTTTCTGATAGATTAATATTTGAAATATGTTTCAAAAATTTATTGTTTAGTTATGCTAACTTGTAAAAATAGATAATTAACGTAGCAGTTTTAGCAATTTTAATATAATACTACATTAGAATTATCTTTATAATTATTAAACACATTCTTTCACTTGATGAGTTTAACAAATATGTCATAAATTATTCAAACAAAGCATCAGAGCGGTTCCAATAAATTTCGTATCATGATGCTTCACAAGGTTACCATTTTATAGAATTTTATTCAACGCATTCGTTCCTGTTCCACCGGTTTCAGAGAATTCTTACGCAAATGTCTGTGCTTCAAGTAGTGATAATATATTGCGAAGACTAGTGCGCGACCTAGAAAACCTTTAGTTAGAATAGGCATTCAGTCTTTCGTCATCGATACTGATTTATGCGCATCGGGCCCTGATTTGCCTCTTGATCCGTTATATAATTGTGCGACAAACACGAGCGTGTACAATTGTAACAAATGAATTTCTTGATGGAAAAGATATATACAAGGGAAAGAGAAAATAACAAGAGATTAATAAGAAATTTAACAGAAAGTAAAATTTATTCTACATTAAAGAATTCGCGATAATTTTGCGCAAGTCGCCTCGTGTAACTTTATTTCGTGTCCAGTATATTAGTTTGCGCGTACGAACCAGTTACGGTAGACGAAATTCTGTAATGAATATTTCATTACTCGAGAGAGGAATGGATTAAAACGAAATATTAAAACCGGCGGCACGTGTTATTAATGTAGGTAGAATGTATAGTATCACGGCTCGTGAAAAAGCGTGAAAAAAAATCACACGCCTCTTCTTTCTTACCCGGTAAACCCCGTTAAACACTTGAGTTCGTATACACTTTTTACGTCAACTTAAGAGATCGTGAGTAATCCCGCGAGCCTACGTCAGGCCATTTACGCTGAAACATCGCCCGGCGTGTAAATCTGGTAACCTTTAGCGGGCGGCGATTTGCGTACAGAAACAGCGGGGACAATGGGAAATCGACGCTGAAGGATCGCAGAGGAGCGCATGTGAAAAGCAGAATAAATATCGTACAGGAGAATGTCATAAAGAGAAAGAAAAAGGGACGACAGCCCATTTCGTAGCATCGAGGAACGATGGCGAGACCCATGACCCCACCTCGTCGTCATGGCACGTCCAATGCACGGCCAAGGGAGAAGGAGAAGTATTTTCGGCTAGGAGTAGGCCCGTCCCCCTCTCAACGCGCCGCGTCCAGGGAAAGACGAAAAGAAAAAAAAAAGATCTCATAAGCGGGACTCTCGTGTGGAGAGTGGGTCTCGGAGAGTAGAAAGGTGGGCATATAGCGAGCAGGTTCTCACGCGAGGCGAAAGAGACGGATGAGAGGGGAAGATGGCGGCAGCCAAAGTCGCTAACCGGTTGGTCCGTCTTTCTAAATTCCCCTAAGTTCACGACGGCGCCCCAGTACTGTAAATCCAGTTTGGACCGAGTGTATCCGTCTTTTGCAATTTACGCTCGTTATCACGCAATCGCTGCTGCTCCTTCGGATTAAAAATATATGCGGCAAGTTTATATGGGATTTTCAGAACTTTGTGAACTTTGCTTCCACGAAACTTTCTCGTGCAGTGTTTCATTTTTACGTTAGGCGGTTTTTAGGATTTTGCAATTAAAAACGCTACGACCATCATCTGTCAACGGCTGTACCTCTGTGTATTCGATCCGACTGCATGATTGCTCACACAATACAACGGAAATTGCTCGTACATCTATTATACATACAATTTTGCGTGCCGCATTATTTTTGCAAGGGTTTTGCAATGCATTTTCGTTCGCGTTATATACTTTGCCGGCAGCGTAATAAATCTGTCAGCTGTAAACCGGTATCCCAAAATTTATCGACGTTATCACTTGAATGTAACGCTGAAATTTGTGCTGCGTCTGCAAAACGGGATATACCGCGTGTCGACGCAGCGACCTTTTAGATTTCGCGAAATCTTCGTTGGCCGCGCCATCGCGCTCTGGCCCAACGCCTTGTCCTGCGAGAGTTCTTAATCCTACAAATACCCAGTAAGCGCTGCATCGTCACTGACTGGGCAAAGCCCACTCTTACAAAAGCTCTCCTTGCTTTGAGAGCGCAACGAAAATCTCGCAAGAATGAAAACGCGAGAGATATAAACGCTACGAAAATGCGAACAGAAGGAAAAAGGAGAAGAAGAAAGAACGAAAACGAGAGAGAGAGAGAGAGAGAGAGAGAGAGAGAGAGAGAGCAAGAAGAGATCAGTCCGTAAGCTTGGGGTACTTACGGCGTTGCAGCAGTAGTCCCATTGTGCCATAACGACACAAGTCTCCCCCCCCCCCCTCTCTGCTTTCCGGTACCCTCATCGTCTCTCTTTACAATCTCGATGCCACACTCTTGTTCACACATATACATAGAGATACCAATGGCAAGAAATACTATTGTCGACGCCACTGCTAGGCCGATTGGCCGCAATCTCGAGTGCGAACGTTCATTTGCACCACGGGTTTTTTACGGAGGGTCTTATGTTTGAAACGGTAGCATGTTTGAAAGAGTACACCGATCTATATGATGACCAAGGAAACTAAAGCAAAGAACCTTACTGAACAACTATAATGCACGACGGAGATGCAGAAAGGAATAGGCATAAAGTTACAACACCACCACTCTCCCTTTAGTACCACTCGCTCCATCACACGGTCGCACGATCAAAATCGCTTTACATTTACATTACAACTTGTCAACTCCTACTTATCCTTCTTGTTCACCAGCATACGTTCTTCTTAACACCAATAACAAAAAATATTGAAAAGTACAATCCTAATAATCTCTTAATTAATTTTTTTTTACTTCTTGTATATTTCTTGGACAAGTTAAAGGTTAAATTATTTTCAATGTAGAAAGAACAGAGTTCTTTATTTCTGAAATGCATTATAAAAGATTCTTTGAATACATAGAAATTTTGTAAATCAATATCGACATGTAGACAGAAATGCCACGAGATAAAATAGCTTTTAATTATTTATTAGTACATTAATATAATTATTGATCAGTGCATTCATGCATGATTTTATGTGAATTATCAGATGCATCGTACTTTAATGCAATTGTGATTACGGTCGAAATAATATTTTATTGTTCTCTAACTCCCTCATTCCTAATCACCTCGTATAACACTTCTACGCGAGTGCCTAGTCAATTCGTAATTTTCAATATTAACATATTTTTAATTTAGCAATCAACTTACGGCTAAGAATACAACAAAACGCTATTATGTTAACATCGCATAAATATGATTTTTATCAAATCTCATTCCTTCAAAAAAACAAATTAAAAGTTTAGAGCACAATTGCATTGTAATAAATGCATTTTGAGGAAGAGTGACAAAGAAGATACAGTCAGTTTCTTAAACGCTTAATTAAGCCCGCCCAAAGGAGGGATATGTAAATCCGAATGACACGAACGAAGCACGATAGTTACCATGAAAAGAACGACATCGATATGTGTACGCGTATGTGCATATGAGGTATACGTGTAGGCAGTGAACTGTGTCTTTTACCTTTGAATCCATACATTTCGATTTATCGTTAACGGCTCTATCGTATATGTAGTCTTCAAACCAGTTTCTCCTTTTATCACGGTCACCGCAGGTAATACGCAATCGAGTAGCGGAGTAATTATTGTACCAGCGGTACCTGTTTGTAGAACGGTTCACAAATGTTCCTCAATACACAATAAAAACTTGCTTTTAAAAAAATTAGATTCCCATAAAAATAATAACATTTCTAAGTTTACAAAATATCTTAAATTTATATACATATATATATATATATATATTTATACATTGTTTATCTATAAATTTTTTCGCCAATATAAAATCAATTTCTTTCTTAACATGTATATTAAAAGATGATTAATGGACTTTCAAGTAAATTATTAGCAACCACAAATGAATAAATAAGTAAAAGACTTTCCAAAAATTTAAATTTGCAAAATTACACGTATACATAATAAATCAATTAAAAATATGATTTTGTACTGTTTGTAAGTGCTTCAATTATATCCAAACGTTATATTTTTAATCAAATTTTACAGAAAAACATTGGAAAAATTTACAATGCAATATGGTTCACTGATTTAAAACAAGAAACTGTTACAACATACGGTTCAATCTACCAATCTAAAAGTTATGCATATCAGTACTTCGTATGTATTGCATTCGTACAATCCATAATTCATGATTCTCATCGTATTGATATATCACTGTACGATCTAATAATTAGCAGACTGTTTCCAAGCAATTCTAGATGTGATAACACCGATGTATACTGGATGTGTGATTACCAGCACAAGATTTGGAAAGTTCATGTAAATGTAATAAATCAATATACATATGCATATATACACACACACATATATATATATATATATTAATATATAAGATTATATTTTATGAAAATTTATATTTATGTAATTTGCCCATATTAATTTGCGTAAATAGTATGTTGTTACATTTGATAATTGTAGAATCTTTATATTAAAAAAATCAATGTATAATTATATAAAATTATGTAAAATAACCAATAACACTACACACATAGAGAAATCATCGAGAAATATTTGTCCAATAATCAAATAATTATATTTTTATTTATTTATTTATTTATATCGTGCAGTGATATTTTTATATAAAAAAATAAGAAAGAGAATAATATTTATCAATAATTTTACAAATGTCGCAAACCGAAGGAATAAATAATTATACGGGTATCAAGGCACAGGTGTTTCAGGCTTTTCATGTTAATCAGACACTGTGTGTTCTGTTTATACACACGCGCAACGTGTGCGCGCGTACGTACATGTGTATAGCGATACATAGCAAAGGAATATGCAAAATAAGTTTCCACGTGCTCGCACATACATTCCCTGCAATATTTCATGCATCAGAAGTAGACGGTATATGTTTCATTATGCGATTCTTTTCCTTCTGTGTTTAAAGCAAGTGCTATCAATGAAACAATTATAATTAGCCACAGCTTGGTGTTACTTAATTCAACTTTTAAAATAGATATCGCATATAAGCATGTAAGTTTCATAATGAGTCTGCATATGCCGCTGCACCTTGAATGTATTATCATGATGGTGTTTCATCATTATTATTACGTTTATACAAATTGGTTTGTATCTCTATAGTTCGTTGTGCTCTCTCTTATTATTATCATAATTAAATGCTTGCTTTTACTACGAATAGTACAAATCTACATCAATCACGTATATATCAAATTTAATATTATTTGTATTATAAAGTTAATTATATTAATAAACTTTTATAGATTAATATCATATATTTTATAGATTAAGTATTCTTTTATAGATTGTTATCGAAATATTGCACAGCGGCTTGCGAATTAACTGTTTATATCAGTATCAGACTAAATGGCAATTCGTGCGTTAAGAAGCAATCCGACAAGCCTGATGTATCTAGGAGCTGTTGGCGATACCTTAAGTATATTCCACGGTGTATCGTGTAATCTCTGTGTGCCATCGCGACAACCCAACTTAAACTAGGCACCGTGTAGTCGATGTCCGGTACGCCGTACGGACCTGTCTCTCTCTTTCTTTCTTTTGCCTGCTAAGGGAGTGACATCATCAGCCACCTATGTCCAGCTCACACCCATCCGACAGTCCACGCACGTACTTTCGTCCAAAAGAACCATTAAAATAAAAATATTGATCTGTCTGAAGTTGAACTTATAAATCAACCGTTATCAACAATAATGACACAAACATTATTCTTCACGATCATTTTGCGCCACAAGTGAGAATTTTCTTACATTGTGTCATTTGATTGAAGTCAGATTAAGATAATTACAAATAAATAAATTGTAATCGTTATTTCAACACATACTGTCACATTCAAATGTGTATTTATTATTAATTGATAAAGCATTTATTTTTAATTAAATTTTAAAATTGACTCAATAATTAACGCTAAAACATATAAGGCTATCTTGCCATCTTTTATGAAAGAAAGAGGAAAGCAAAAAAAAGAGAAATATAAGTATATGCTTAAATTTTAATTAAAAAAAAAAATAAATATAAATTACATTATAAAAAACAAAAGTTTTTGCTCGCTAATTTATGCTTTCAGTTTGATATATAATTACAGTCATCTATTTCGAACCAGAGATACAAATTATGCACGATTCATCACACATATATTTACCGGTTACGAGATCATTACTCGAGACTGACCGTGATCTTACATCATCTTATTACCAAGACGCGAACATGTTTATCTTCCAGAAAGTGTCCCAATTAATCTTAATCGCCAACGATGACAGTGAGACAAGAATGAGAATGAGTGACATTAGTCATCATTCAACAAAGCTAAATCTAAGTCAGTGAAATGAAGTTTCGCGAAACAGCTAAGATGCGAGGCTTACTTGATCTAGCAAAATAATTCATAACTTTCTATTTGAAAGAAAAATAATCTTAACATTGTATATATTTCTCATAATCAGCGTTCTAATTATGATACGTTTAAAATTTTTCACGAAATAAAAAAAATCTTTTAAAATTTATAATAAAAATGTTTAAAAGTAGATATATTAGAAATAAAATATTTACTTGATACGATTTTTCATTCTTTACATAGTGAAATCATTAACAAGTTTTTAATGCTAATATATTTTCATTATTATCATAGCAACAAGTGCTTTATAACTAAATTGCAGTAAAAATCAAATATATACTCGTATAATGAGAAACTTATCTATTTTAATTAAATGCCACATTTAAAAAATATAGACAAAACTTTTTCATTCTTAATAGATTTTTTATTAAAATCTTTTTATACTACGATAATTCTGAATTGCTTGGCAAAATATATGTTCAATTATATATTTTATTTAAAATTATTATTTTATATAAAACATAAGAAAATAATTTGTTAGATAACGTTAATTATTATTTAAGCTTTAAAATAAACTTTAAAAATTTTTAAGTACTTAAAAACTTCTTATAATTTCAAAGTAACAGTAACGGAAATCAGAAATTTGCATCAACCCTGAAGCCAACGACCTTCAACTGCGAAAACAGCGAGACGTGTTACCGTTAAATTCATTTTACTTGCGTGACATTTTTTATGACTAGTCTAATTTACGGGGTAGTCATGGAAAAGGTCATTTTAGTTAATACACCAGGTAAGAAAGGAATCGTACAGGTGACGCAATAGCTTTTTTGACCTTGCTCCAAAAACATTTTAACACCCTCGCTCGCATGATATATACTTTGTATGCTCGTCACACTTCTTTAATTGGTCAAGCTCCCGTTACATTCCAAAAAAAGTAACGATCTCAACATTTCTTATGGTTCAGATTATTTCGCAATATGGTAAGTTTTATTTCACCTAAAAGATAGTGCAAATTTATAGCGTAAAAAGATAGAAGTTTCTACAAATTATGAATACTTGATTCATCAATCTGAACCACTTGGGAAGAGCAGGGGATGTAATTTATTTTTTAGTATGCATGGTATTTAAAGTACAATTACAAATTTAAATTTTTTAAAGCAATCAGAAATAATTATTCTTATGATTAGAGTATATATTAGTGGACAATATTTATGGACGTATCTAAAGTTAATCCATAAGATGTACTTAATGCGTTGCACAATGATCACACGAGTCACGTGCGTGTCGCTATCCGACGGTAACTATGGCGTAATATAGAACTCTATATGTAAGAATTTCTGTTAAATTTAACACATTAAATATACGTTTAATTTTTTTAAGTTACTACTATAGCAATAAAAAAATTGATTTAATGTTTATTAACATTTTATTAATATATTTTCAAATATAGAAAGTATAAACTAAATACTAAAATTAATCAATATCGATATACAATGCATAATATAATTTAGCAATTTAACTTTTGTTTAATAATATATCTAATTAAAAATAAAAGTCAAAGAAATTATTATTTTCTGAGATATATAATTATAAAAATCATACGTATAAAAATCATTAAAATTTCTAAAATTATAATTAATAAAAGTTTATCAATCGCAAATTAATAAATTCTATAAAAGTTAATATATGACAACTCTGAACAAAATATAATACAATGTATAATAAAAGAATTATTTTCTTTTACAAATCATTAAGCAATATATGACATATTTATCGTGATTTTATTATATCAAACCAACTTGAGAGATATAATAATTTCAGATATGTTGCATTATCAAATAAAGACAAGAATAACTCATTTTTATTTCTGATGTATACAAACTGTTCTAAATTTTTGATGATATGTGTGTATCTGTAAGGTATGTGTTTATCTGTAAAGATGTTTTGATAAAAAAATAGAAGAAACATCAGTTTAAAGCGACTTCTGCTCAACTACAAATTACAGATAAGATACTTGGTCATGCGCCGTTCTTTCTTCCAAGATTCAAGACCTGGCAGGCCCTTTTATCATCTAAGGTTTGTTAAGTTTCGGGCGACACTTATCTTCAGGCCGCGGGCACTCGGCCGGCACTTTTGGGGGGTTGCGAAACCGAGAAAGGGCGCAGATCGTGGACCACAAGTAGAGACACGACAAAAGGGGGTTTCTTCGGTCGAAGAGGGAGGACCGCTAAGGTGTCGCAGAGTTAGAAGAGGGATGGAAGACCCAGGGTCGAGCAAGAACGCAAGAGGGCAAGAGGCATCGGATGACATCGCGACGCCCGAGGCTCCCTGAGCAAGTTCTCGAAAGTGTCGGCTAAACTGATATGAGAAATGGTCGCTTCGTGCTGCCCGTAGGGGATGAAGCAGCCAAGCTATACCTATTCGTTATATGGTCGGGAAACGCTCAAGCACCTCGAGTATTCGTAAACCCCTTCATCCGATACAAGGACAAGCGATGCGCAACTACTCTACATATTTCTTCTAATATAAAGAAAAACCGCCGTCTAGTGAATTTCGAGTATGTGTTTACGCTATTTTCAATATTATCGCCGAATATTACAGTATAATTACCGCATTTCTTGAATATTATAATTATAAATATTATTTTTCTGTAATATATACGGCTTAAGAATCGATTAAATCAAGCAATATTGTAGATACCAAGTAGCTTTTATTTTCACTTTATAGATGCGATACGTAATGTTAGAATAATGCGACAAAACGATAAGTTGATGAAGAGAAAATTACTGATTGTAAGATTTAGTCCCTCATATATCTCTACAACTAAAATAATTTAAAAAAAAACTTTATTTATATCGATTTTACGCGTTTTATGATGCAGTGTTTTACAGGCTTTATGACACTTCATCTCTTTACATTTTATTTTACGGATTATACTGCAATTATGCAAACTATATCGCATTTCGAAAATGGAGTCATTTAAATTCGCGAAAATTTCCAAGATTAAAAACGCAAAATAAACGAATAAATCTCATTTAAAAGCAACAAAATAGAAATTGATTTATTATATTTTTATACTACTTTTAATATTAACAAAATCCGTTATATAGCTACGTCTTGTTGACGTCCACAAGTTTCTCGATGTTGTCAGGTGGTTCAACATTTAATGTTTAACATATCCAACTGAACTACAGTTTGATAACTTTCTGCAACTTTCTGGGGTGTGCATAGATAGGCTTGGTAAGAGGAAGATGACGCACGAGAAAGTCTAAAGGATTGCATTGGTGGGGGTAAAGGAACGCTTATCACCGCCTGCAGCCGCGCCGACCGTCGGATCCTTATTTATGGCCTCCGTCAGGCGTCGGTGCGGTATACACTATACCTATTTTACCCTCAGGTTCTCCGATACTAAACTCACTTTATTTTTGGACGGATAGCTCTCCCTTCCTCACTTGAAAAATCAAAAACATCTACTAAGCGTCAGCTTTTGTAGGAAAATCAAAATAAATTTTTAGAAACTATTTCTTTGCAATCCATTAAAATTAGACAATCTAAACATCTTTTCATGAATAAAAAATTTGTTTTTATTCGTTATGCTTCGTAATGTCTAAATGTCGGTTTAAACAAAGTCTTTTGTTGGATACATTGTAGAAATCTATAGAATAGAGTGAGAAATTTGATTATTAACTTTCCAGGGCAAATGCGCATTTAATAATGCATTTTACACATAAATAAACGTTTTAAACATCATCTTACAGAAATAATTTTCCTTATGATTAAATCCATGTATTTATCTTGCACGCATGTATTATCAACGTGAAGAAATAACATACAATTCTAACTCATGACTATGTTGCGAAAGACTATTTGAGTTAACATGTATATTGTAAGGACTAAGTATGTGTTTGTATATGTTTAAGAAGGTTAACCTATTCAAATGACATGACGAATTCTTTGCATGTGTAACGTTTACGAACAGCTGGGTTGAAATAAACAGAATAAACTACATTTTTGTCGCATTAATAAACAAACAAACTTAGAAACGGGTATCCAAGTATATATACATATTGTATAATATGCTCATTTGTCAGAATAATTATTATAAAAACGTTTCAAATATCACGAGACGAGCATTCATGTAAATAAAGCAATATATAATGTGTATCGTGATGTAATCCAATTTAAAATCGATAAGAGAATAATCTAAAGGAATATCAAGTAGGAGTCAGCCCGTTATATAGCAGCTCTAACTGACTAACGGAGCATGTGCGCTGCGTAAAGTTTTGGCGGGAGGCCGATCTCTATAACCTTTGACAGCTTCAGCTTCTGGCACGCTTACATGTCCGCGTAGCTCTAGGAGTCGCGTGAACAAAACAACGCTTATTTCCGGGCTTTGTGACAATGTTAAACTATACTGACGACTTACCAGTAACGGCCCACACGAGATCAACGATCGATCGAAGTCTTTGCGGAAAAATAGTCCGCGCACGTTCCTTGCAGCTCATGATAGCGCCTGTTCGAGCTCGCTTTCCCCGATTTGTCGCAGCTCCATCCGCTTACTCCGAATTTTGACGTTTACTGCGTCGTCTTCGAGTCTCCTCTCGCGCCTCCTCGGTTTTTGTCGCTCGGTAGACGGGCGGAGTCGCCGCCAGAATATGATCCCGCGGTCGTCGTACCGCTGGTTACGAAACCGAGTCCTCCTCGTCCGACAGGGATCGCCCGATTGTACCCCCGGCGGAGAACGAAGGATGGAGACGTCGTCCTCGCACAGGATGAAAAACCGCGTGTGTCGCGGTGGATCTCATCCACCACCTCGCGCGGAGGTTTCGCGGAGGTTTCGCCTTCGAGGCTCGCCGACTCTCCGAGTTCTCGGGGACGCTCTTTCACCGACCAAAGCAAACTTGTTGGATGGCAATACGTGAGTTAAATGTTCACCGCGGATGGTTTACGGCCCGATAGTCCCCACCTCATGCCGCCACGCGGCGCTGCCTCCGTTCTCTCTCTCTCTCTTTCTGCCTCTCCTCGTGCTTCGGTCCCACTACTACTGCCGGCTACAGAGCTCTCTCTCTCTCTCTCTCTCTCTCTCTCGTCCTCTCCCTCTCGTACTGTTAATCTCTCTCTCTTTCTCCCTCCTATCTCTCGTATTCGTGTCGTCTCTTCCGTGTGCACAGTACTCCATCGTTGCGTCTTGCTTCGTTCCACGAGCCTCTGGTACTCCTCGCGCTTCTGCCCGCGCCAGTGCTGTCCTGCGGCCAGCGCAAAGGCGGGGTATTCGGACCGTGGAAGCGAGAGCACATTAGCGCAAGGGAGAGAATTGACTTTAGAAGGAGACAGTAACATCGCAAGATACACGAAATGAACGGAGACGAGAGATCACACACACACGCTTGCGATTTTGACTCTACATGTACAAGAGTCGGATTTATATGCAAGGGCGTTGTTAATGGCGGGAGGGTATACATTGCTGCCTCTCTTTCCCGCTTTATTCTGTCTCTAGCTTTTCTTTCTCTCTCTCTCTCTCTCTCTCTCTCTCTCTCTCTCTCTCTCTCTCTCTCTCTCTCTCTCTCTCTCTCTCTCTCTCTCTCTCTCTCTCTCTCCCTCCCGCTCCTTTCTTTCTCTCACTCTTTCTCTCTTTCGCGCTTATATGTTCTATATTGGTCTTCCTCTTCTCTCCTGCTTTAAGCATCGCTTTCCTTTCACGATATGTGTATAAACCATCCTTGTTTCTTGCGAGCAATATTTTCATCCCTTTCCGATATTGCGCTCGCGCTCTTCAAGGATAAGTCGATGTCTCTGTCGCGCGCGCGTGCGTCCTTCCCCTCTTTGCTTCCTCTACTTTTGATCGGTCTCTCACATTCTCTCTCTCTCTCTCTCTCTCTCTCTCTCTCTCTCTCTCTCTCTCTTTCTCTCTTTCTCTCTCGCTCTCCCCTCCCTTCATCTCTCCCTCTTGACCCCTCCTCGCCGCTGACTTTGTACACTCACAAGGATGGCCACGATGACGTAACGAAACACGTGACTATCGTTTAGCCAATGGCGGATAGTTAGTTCAAATCTCGCGGGCACCAAAGACCCCACCTAGCGCTTCATCTTCAGGACTGGTTATCATCGAATGTACATGCAGGATTGAGCCATTACCTGGTGCTTGGCGTTATAGGTATAATTATATAGCGTCGCGATACACATCGAGTAATGGTGATTTGTAGTCGCTTCTCCGCACATATACATACACAATTCTCTCTGTAACCACGTGGTGGACACGTTACATATGGTACGTTGTCTACTGCTATAGATTTTCCGACAAAGTATCGATGAGCACATTTTACTTTATCTTAATAAATTTTGTTTTCACAATCGCTTTCTTAATTATTTACAAATTTTCTTTTAAAAGTTATAGCAAGTTATTTTCAAACATATGTTAAAAGATGTAATAAATACAAAAAAAAGAAAAAAAAATACGAATCTGTTTCGAAAGTGTATTTTACATAGGCTGAAGAAAGCTATAGCAAGAAATGCCATGAATCAGTAAACGTGATGTCTACTGAAACCTCATTCGGCGCAGCTTGAATAATTTAGAAAAGTCAATTCGCACGACGTCCCATTAATTTGAATTCGCACGAGAATAAACTCTGCGCTGCGAAATTGCGTTTCGCCATGCGGCCAATTCCGCTTCTGGCGAAATTTAAATCGAGCCCACCTAAACTCGGCACCGAATTTAGAGTTGGAAGCGCCCGGTGGACCATGCGTGCGCTGCAGTCACCGTCGGCGCATACATCATCCGATATTTATTTGTCTCTCTTCCTGAAGAATTTAAAGCGTGTGGAAGCTCCTACTTTTTTCGTCCGGCCACAGCAATGAACAGTTTTGGAGAAGATACCGTTATTATGGCGTATGACGCAACGAATGGTATCGCGCGCGACAAGTCCGATATATTGAACAATAAATAATGCCGAGACATAAAATCGATGAATTGGAACCCGGGCTCCTTCGCTTTGTGTGTTTGTTTTTGCTAGACAACATTAAATCCACAAACCCTACAAGTACACAAAACAAATAAAACAGTATATTTGTAAAAAAAAAGAAAAATATAAACGTGACAGTTAAGATATATTCTGGAGATTATATCGCTTTCGTAAATATTATGAAGAATATTTTGCAAGCAACTTCATACAATACTCATAAATTTCGTGAATAGTTTATCACTAAAAGATTCAATACATCAGAATTAAAACCAATTTTTATTCATTCCGTTAAATAATTGTTAAAACGTAATAAACGTACCGTATATGGGAAACATTAATTTTTTATAACTTTTTCAATAGTAAAGATGATAAAGATAAATGGTTTCAGTAGCTATAAACAAATGTGATTAATGTAATAAATCGCGGAGCCACGTGGCTGCAGAGACGTTTCTGAGAGTTAAGATGGAGTTAGGAAATCCGAGTACGCATTTGCCGTTTGACGGAATGTTATTGCGGCCATAATCGCAGGCGCCAACAGGTGCGAGCCCAGCACAAGCCTATACGTGAGTGTATGTGTGAGCATGCAGTACTACGTCTGTGAGTCGGTATACCTATATTATCGCCATAGGGCAATAAAGACCCCCATCCCTATAATCTGTGGCGGAAACAATAACTAAACAGGCAGGCAAGCCAGCCAACCGGCACTGATCCAGTACCAGTCATTTATAATGCTAATGGTTATAGGACTGTCAATATTTTGACATTTTACTTCTTTAAACAATTTTTTTCATTTTTAAAATGTTTTTTATAAGTAATTATCGTTTATTATTATAATACTTTTAATTATATTAAAAATTTAATTATAAATACGACTTACATATGTTAGTGCTAAAATATGACGAAATCTATGAAGTTAATATTAACTGCGTTTGGAAAATGATATAATAAAACACATATGGTATAAAAAGATTCAAAATTAATTTCAAATTATATTCAGAGTAAATTTATATTTCGAAAGCCTCGTAAAATAAATAAATATATATATATATATAGTATGTTATAGGTTGGTTCTATAATTTCTATGAGTTTATATCACTAATCACTATTTATAAATCGATATTATTATAGTCTAAATCTTATAACTCCAATATTATAATCCATTCCAATATTATAACTCCAATAAATATTTTTAACATCCATATGTTAAAAATGGCAAGTATTACACTCTAATTTTAATATCACGCTCATTCATATACACTTTGTATTTTAAAAACATTTTGAATACAAAGAAAAATACGTAAAAAATATCGTATTATGTACGTATTACTCTCTTATATAATATGTATAATATATATATATTTCTTATATCATTTATATATATATATATATATATATGTTATAAAAAAATACATATTTATCTCACAAGATATTTCCACATATCTTCCACCTCGATCTACTTTCTTATCACAGGGAAATTGTCCCTCCCGTAGTGGCAAGACGCCCGACTCCCTCAGCGTTAGGAAGAAAGAGAGAAAAAAGGGAGTTAAGAGGGCATACTGGGGAAGAAACGGTGACGAGAGGAGGGAGGATGTTCACTCCTCTAAGGAACAGTCGTACATTACTGCCCGCGAAAAAAGACCATCCACAGGACGTTTAATTTCCAAAGCCCTTCCGCTCGCCAGCTCCATTCACCGCGTCCCTGAATCCACGAGCATTGCATGAATTCCGTCATTCAGAGCCCACCCTCTCTCACTGCTCTCTCTGTACCTCTTCAGACTTACGACTTCGAGGCACGACGACGAAAAGCGCCATCGTGTGCAATCTTCCCTATGATATCACCTCTGACCCTCCGACATATAGAATTACTAGGGTTAAAGAGGGTTCGTTCTAATATGGCGAATATTTATACTATCCTAAATATAATTATAAAAACATAATGCAAACTTTTAATAATGTTTAGCGCGTCTATGAAATATATGAAACACTTCTATAAGTAAACAAATATCATTATTTTAATTAAGTTATACATATCACGATATTATCTCTTATTATTGATTTCAAATACGCTTTTGCTAAAATTGTGAGTTAAAAATTAATATTTCTCTCAAATATTTTGATTGCACAAATATGCTAAAAATGTACATATATTAATAATGTAAACTGTTAAATAATAAATTTTTTTAAGCATATTTCCTTTTTTATTGTTAAGTGAAAAAGATATAATAATTTCTTTTGTTTTGTATCACGCAAGAGTGCATGATTAAATTAATTCATTGAAGCAATTCAGGAAGTATTACTTGTTGCTTTTACAACTACATAACAACTATATGACAAGTAATAGTTAAAGAGTTTAATCATAGAATATTTTAAACAAAATAAAGACAAACAAAAACAAAAATGGAGAATTAATAAAAAATTGTTGTAATAACATATTTTGATGTATCTGTTCTCTCAATATTTCCTTCCGTCAATCTTGGAATTAAATATCTGTGGATGCTAAAACATATTTACTTTCCGCGTCATTGAACGCTGCGATTTTTACCGCAAGCAATCATGTAAGTTTTGAAAATCGTCGGGTTAACCTAACGGCGCTATAAAATCTGGATTCTGGCGGCACGCGCACCCATCCCCCCGTTGCCACCCGCTCTATGGAATATAACCCTCCACGAGTCTCCACACCACGATAACCTAGCGACACTTCTTCCGCTACGTATATCCTCATTTGTCTACCGTGTTTTACAACTCGAGTCTCGCTTCACGACCGCTAAACGTGACGGATGCCTAGATTCACATTTTCCTACAAATCATGAGCTCACAACCTACGTGTGTTTTACAAAGAACTCGTTATTTAGCTAAATGTATTGGATTCACATTTACACACTTACGGCTCTCTCGCTTCTTCGTTTCAAAGGCCGCGCTGTAGAATAATAAGATATTTTATTATTGTATTAATTGTTTTAATTCAAGTAAAAACACAGAATTATAATCTTGCAATATTTATATTAATTAATTATTGCTTCATTTAAAGAAAATTTATCAGCCCATCGTAACAAATTTTTACATCACATAAAAGACATCTTCCGACAAAGAGAAAATGTGTTATCTTGTCATATATTGTATACTGTTTATAAAAAATTTTTATTTTAATGTTTTTTTGTAATAATGTATTTCAAGATTAAGAAAATTATGTCTCAATTACAATTATTTTTTGCGATGGCTATTATAAACCGATGTTATTAAAAAAAAATTAAGCAAATTTTTATGCAAACTTTTATAGAGGGTGAGAAGAAATGCAGTTTTAAGTACTTTAACCCGCGGCGACCAGGGAAAGGGTGTTTCTTGAGATGTTACCGGAACTGCCTCTTGTTTACAATGGGAAACAAAGTTTACGCGGTCGGGATTAATCTTCGAGCAAGGCGTCCGTGGGGTCTCCAAACGGCGTCAGGATCAGCAAGATCCCTAATGAATCTAGGCAAAGGACCCTCGAGAGTCGGGATCTTGACTTTTGAGAGGGCGCAGCCAACTTCGATGTTGGTCTCGTGGTAGCCAAGACTTGGTCCTGAGTTTCCAACGAGCCAAGGAATACCTTCCATGTTCCATGAACTTTCGAATACTCGCATTTACCCACGCATCTGCAACTGCATGGAAAGCAACTGCGGATACTCTATCGTATTCGCAGGCTAATACATTTCTCATGTTTTATTAACTACTTCCCACCTTTAGTTGGATGCCCATAGTACTTATATTTTTTATTGTACTTGTTAATTAATGTCATTAGCGCTAACAGGTTGATTTAACTTAGCTATATTTAACTTTAAATTGATTGATTTTTTTATGCTACGAATATTAAATAATATATACATATATAGTGGATTTTGATTTGTAGATACATATCTCTATTAATTTTGCAAACGTAGATAATGAAAATTATCATGCACATCTAGTCTCAGTTTAGAATGCTAATTGATAATGCTTTCGCGTACGCTTTATGCTTCGCATCCAACGTAATTATAGTTATACTTGTTGACCACGTCCATTTTCACCATGATGGTTACGAGTTGGTTGCATTATGGTTGACCAAATGATTTGATGTAGCAACCACAAATGTAACCACAGATTGATGTTAGTATCCATTCGGTTTTGCAATAGCTACTAACGCGTTCGCACAAAAAAGTAGCTACAAGCTATTTAAATGTAATTTTATATATAAATTTTTTTTTGTGAAAATATTGTGTTAACTTAATAAAAATATCAGCAGCATTAATAAGTGAATAAAAATCTTTTTTTTCTAGCATTTTAACGTAAACAGTATAAAGAGTATCAGAGACGATTGTAATGCTGCCTATAAATAAACGGAGCTACATGAAAGGTGACAAAGCGTGTGTGACGATCAAACTCACGGGAGTTTCTCGCGCGTAAATAAATGGTGGCGGAGCATGGAATTATCAGTTCCGTGCTGCCACCGCCAACACCGTAGGCAGATAGCGTATAGTCCACGGCCCTGGTCGCGAGGGTCTTCATCTTTCCTCCGTCTCGCCGCCCACTCGCGAAGACATGCTCAGGTACGTCGAAGTAACAGGGGGCGGGAGGATGGGTTAGAGACAGAGAAAGAGTATAAAGTTCTTTGGACACGCGGGAGCAGCGCATACGCAACCATGGTATCAGGTATAGCGCAGTGGCAAGCCAGCGTGTTGGCGATAAATCATGGGTTACCACATTGTAGCCCAGTAAATCATCGGACGCGGGGAACGCGAGAGCTTCCCAGCGTGAAATGAAACGAATTCATCTCTGTCATCCCCCACTACGTGCTTCCATCCACCTCTCTTTCCACTCCCTTTCCCTCTCTTACGCTCCCACTGTCGCTCTTTCTTCCACTTCCTCCCTCCAGTCCACCCTTCTCTGCACCTCATCTACTACCATCCCTCAATTCGCCCCCACCATGCCCCTCCCCGCGCGTCCGCGTGTTTTCTATCCTCCGCACGCAACTGGCTAGGGTAGATAGTTATATATAATATCGGTCCCACCCATCTACCCCCATTCACAGTCCTTTCGAGAGAATCGTCAGGAATCTTTCACATAAACGAATTTTTCTTTCGGCGGCATTTCGGGCATCGCGTCATATTTACTCGAGTATCCTTCCGTCAACCATCTTTGAACCATATAATTCCAACAACGCGCGCGCGCGCCTATAGAAAATTATTTAAACATTTCAGTTTATTGCACTTATTATTCTATTGAAATTATAATTAAAAAATTAATAATTAATATCTATAACGTTTTCAAAACACACGATATCACGAGCATTCTTGTCATGTTGCATGTACCATCGTTACATGATACATTTGTTTTTCTCTGTGTATGAAAATAAATTTCTTCTTTTATTTTTAATGATTTGCACAACATAGTCGAGCCCTGCCTTTATTATAAGCTTTTCATTTGTGTTGCCCTTAAAGAAAATCTTGAAATTGTTCTCTCTCTCTCTCTCTCTCTCTCTCTCTCACACATACACTTTCTCTATGTGATGTTAAGTCGTGGCGTTGCGAGTAGGCGCCCCTTACCGAGGTTCACGTCGGCACCGCAATATTTATCGTAATTTGATACAAGCGGACCACGAACAAAAAATTGCCGCTAGCTGGCGGAGTGGGAGGTCAGAAAGATGAGGTAAGGGTGGGACGAGAGGTGGTAGACCCATACATTGCGGGCAACTCAGACGCAGTCGCGCCTCCTCCTTCCTCAGCTTCCCAGCAGCCCCTATCGCCTGATACCGCTCATTTCTCCTACCACCTCTCGTACATTCCAACTTTTCACTTCCGTTTTCGTTTGTGTTATAGCCCTTTCTGATACAATCATCGATCACTAAATGTAAACCGCAATGATTTACAATAGCGTAATTTAACAATAGCATCATCATTGTTTTATAAAACGGATAATAATTATTTGTAATATTGAAATGTTATATAAAATATTATGAACATATGAAAATTGACATACATTTAAAATTTAATAATTTATATATATAAATTTCGTTAAACATATACGTATTTTAATTTTTGTTTAAATAATGCAAATATGGCGTACACGATTTATAGCACACACGAAATTATTTTTTTCCTTGATTTTGATTTAAAAAAATAATTTTATTTCAAAACACATTTAGTAGTAGAATATGTTAAATTATATAGTATAAAAACATGATAAGATTGTGGAAGAAATTGAGAGAAATAAATAATAATAACAGTACAATCCTCTGCGGTCAGGTATGAAGAAACTCGTTTCTACCCGTCGAATAGGTCTTAATTAACATCAGGTAGATTCTGGAACGCGCGCGTGTAGCTCCTATTTATCATTCCCAATTAAGCTATAATCCGATATGATAAATAATGCCGTTAACACAGTAAAGAGGCAACAGGATTTGATTTATTTAACAGAATAACTTGATCGCATTATGTAACGATGAGGAGTCAATGAGTCCTCAATGTATGAAGATAGCGCTACTCTTATCTATTGCAAAAAGATTCACATTTTAATGTTACTTCTTTATCCCAATTTTAAACTTTCTTTTGTATTCCAAGCGCAATAAGATATCTCCGAGGAAAAACGACAAATTCATGCGCGAATAAGCATCGCGCTTGCAATAAACGCACGACTGCAATTAATCCGGCGAAGGTCGTTGGTACGGCTAGCAGGAATGCAAGGAACTAGTGCACTAATTAGGAGTTACCTCCATTTGTTCTTTTATTTAATCAGTGCCGTGGGTGGTGAGCGTCAGTAGGGTGGATGTTGCAGAGTAGATGGCGAACAAGAAGGGGCGAGAAAGAGAGGGGCAATGTGGGGGAGGGAGGGTTTCTCGCGTTGCGGTGGCAGACTATTACGGGACTCCCACATAAATTGGATTGTCGCTCGGTCCAAATGTATGTAGCGATAAATCCACCCGGCGAAAATAATGGCGACTCATTTTGTAAATGGCGTAAAACTTAAAATTGTGCCGTCTCCGACAGTGAGTTTTATGGACGTGATGACAGCGTCGCTATTATAACCACTATCACATCTAAAAACTATCGACCAAAATATTAATGTAAATACAAAAAAATATTTATCAGCATGTGATTTCATTAAGTGTAAAGAAATTTCAGCATTGTACTGTAATTAAAAAACAATAAAGTATAAGCTAATGTATTTTAAAATACCTATATTTTTAAGATATATTTTAAATGATTTATTATTTAAGACAAACAGCATGTAACATTGTTTCGCGTGGTTTTCGTACGTATGATGTATCCCGAAAGAGTTAAAAGAATATACTGCAATTTCTAATTTTAATAAAATTTTAAATTTGGTTTACTTAATTAATTATGTCAATACATTTGTGAATTAAAGTACGTAAGATATGACGTAAATTTTTGGAATTTACTCATTCTGATAATAGATTTATCAATTTATCTATCTTTGACGCATACAATGCTCGTAACCTATTGGCCATCCACCAGTGACAAGAACCGAACCTGGGACTACCCTTATAGTCGACTTCATTGAACGCGGCGCTCGTTTATCTCCGAACGTGTATATCATCCCCTCTTCTCGCCTCACCAATGTGCCAACCCTGTTTTCGGTTTCGCCTTCTTTACCCCTTCCCCTTTCCCTACTAGACTCGACGCACGTTCAGTGGTTCAATAGGGAGAAATTGTAAACCTAAATACTTCGTCTTCATTTACCAATGTTCAACGTTGTTGATTCTCGTCTTTCTTGCTCATGTTATTGCAAAGAATTCTTTTATTTGTGACTCGATGTAATTTCGTAGTTTACATTTATTATTTATTTATCTACATACGTTTACCTATTACGTAAAATATAATGTGTGCTTTTCCATATGTAATATGGAAATGTATATATATTTGGATATTCGTAACTTATATTTATCTGATCAAACAAAAACAACTAGTGAGAAAAAAACCAAAATACCAAGATTAATAACATGATAAGATTCTTCGTCGGCGTAAGAACAGGCTGAGTTCGCAATGTGCGTCAGACAGATAGGGAATCTAATTTTCAAATACCGAGGGGTAGATCTAAAGGAATGGACCCTCCAGCATATTATTTATAATATATACGCAGATGAAATTGGTGTACAAACACGTTAGGCACGCGCTTCCAAGTCGTACGCTTTATACAAATATTTTATATTGTTAGTTATTTCCTATTTTTTAAATAGGAATAAATTTTCAATAAATGTACAAAATATTAGTAAATAATATTAAAGATGATATTTGTGTACAGGAAAGTACATAAAAATTGATAATTTCTCTTAAAATAATTAGAAGAAAAAAATAAAAGTTAAAAAATAAATATTTTATGACATTTAAGAGCATGAATTCAAGTTTAACAGATAATAAAATGGCATATATCTGGGCATATAAAATGGTGAGATAAAGCGATAGAAGAGCAATGATTGGAATGAAGCTTCCTCGGATCTCGTTTCACGGCTCGATTCTGTCACGAAGCAAGCAAGGAGTTTCGGTACCACATTCCCACCGAAGGGATAACTAGAAAACTTCTTTTCCGCTCAACCGCCTTCTCATCCAACACACACCGGGACTAACTCAGAGCTTCTACCCCCTTCTTAACAACACCCATGCCCTGCCCATCCGCGCCCCTGCCTTCTTTTTACCCTCCTTCTTTTTATCCTTTGTAGCAGTTGTGCAGTCGTAGAGTATCTTCGCGCTGCAGGGACGTGTTCACCCAAATGCGCTGTTAAAATTTTGGACACAATCTGACCATTTGTCTTGCGGGATCTGAGAATAAATCTTTGGCGGCTCAGGCGGGCCGAGAAAAACGCCTTGCCCTACGTTACTCACGTGAGCTGGTAAATATATATACGTGTGTGTGTGTGCGCGCGCGCGCGCATGTGTGTGTGTGTGTGTGTGTAAGTGGGTGGGTGTGTGTGTGTGTACGGATGCGTATACCTGTAGCCCCGCGCATGTGCACGCGCATGTATGTATATGTGTGCAACGGTACCCTCAGGGTTTCCACCTTCTTATTCTTCTTTTTCTTCATTTTGCCACCCTTACGGACACTGGCAGGCACGCTGAACAACCCCCGGAGTCTTACAGACCGATGTTCCATCAATAAATCATAATATTCGTATTAACATTCTTCGCACTTCTTTCGTGCTACGATGTTTTATCTCTACCCTGCCGTCACCAAAATGGATAACTTTTGTGACATATTAAAGCAGCAAAAAAATTTTTGATAAGACAAACAAAGAATTCGTATCACGTAAACATATGAAATCTCTACTAATATGTGACACACACACGCGCACGCGCGCGCGCACGCACGCACACACATCAAATAATTATCATAAATTGTTATTTATGTCGTACTGTCGCAATAGAATATCTAAGCAAAACTAAACCTTTTAAGAACATAAATTTCATAAATTTTTTAAATAAAAAAATCTATATTTTATTTGAAAATTATAACCACTTAACGATAGCATGACAGTCATCAATTTTGGCTACATTCTTTCAAACAGTTAAAAAATAATTGACATAATATATATGTTTATTAAAATTTATCATGTAAATATTAGTTTTCGCACATCAGTTTCGAATCAATATACTGCATGGAACAGAAAATCAATGATATCGTTCATCATATACCGATAGTGGGGTGTAGAGACAAGATGAGAAATAAAATTGACACCTGTGTGTATAGAAATTTATGAATACAAAACATTATTAAAATTAGCCTGTCACCTCCAAAAATGCAATTATACTCCGAATGTAGATATTACACACACCCACATTATTGTATAATATATTATTATAAAATAAAATTAAGGAAATCTGCTATATATAATGTAATTAAGAATTTTCAAAATTCTTTGTAATAATCTAAAGAAAAAAACACACACACAGTATAAAATAAATACAATTTATAATTACGTAATAATTTCCGGAGTGTAATTCAGCAATAATTCTTTATTAATTGACTTTTCTTTTTAAAGTTTAATTTAATTTTATGATTTAACAAAGAATAACATAATATAAATCTGCCGGTATATTCTGCAAAATATGTAATAAATAAAACAAATATATATTTGTTTTGATTAAAATCAAACAGCATTATTATATATTTGTTATTAAACTGCTAGCTTTCCATCATATTTGGCCTAAAATGAAAACTGCACGCTATATTCAACAATGGAATACCAAAGGCGGATGCATACACATTTTAGAGTACTACTTCATATAACGATAACTCAGAAACGCGACGTCGTCGTTCGCCGTGTACGCTTTGCCCCATCCGTGAAGAGCTCCGGCGTAAAATATGTGTCTGGTGTCTTATTCTTCACCCGGTCGGTTTCTCTCGAAGGCAACAGGAGAATCGAGAAATGGAAGAAAATAAGACAAGTAGAAAATAGAAAGCACGAGGGGTTTGAACGAGGATGGTCTTTCCACAACTCTTCCGAATCCTCATCATTGCTCCAGTGCTTTCCGCTGTGTCGTTGCTTACATTCACCATTTCCACGATTCTGCACAAACTTATTATTATTGTGGTCCCGCGTGGATGGTCGCGAAATACGCTGTCTGTCACATTAGCGGTTCAGAGAGAGATATCATATCGGATACTTTTGATAGTCGCGAGACATTGTCATCGCCATACTGGCGACTGCCCCCACAGTTTCATTCTATGGAGCGTGCAACGTTTATATCGGTACTTATCAATTGCTTCCTTTCCCGTTACTCCTTTCTCTTGATTAATATTTACCAAGTCGTTTAATCTCTACTTTTTATATAACGGTAGTTCCCGCGCTCCGTCACATTAAAATATTTGCGGTAATGGAAAGGCCTTAGACGGCAGACGTACGCTTCTATGGAGGCCGATGACATGAGTCAGTTCTTCATGACGATGAAAGGGAGATTACTTCGCAGTGGTTGCTTTAGGAGAAGGGCGGAACGTGTTCTTGCATACATTTAAAATATTCTGGTTGAGAACCTCCTCTCATAAACCTCCTCACGGCTGTATGTACTTAATACCTGTGAAAGTGTGTAAAGGAGTAATGTATGCGGTGCTGGTAATGCACTTAGGGAGATAAGAGTTTCCCACTTATCCAGGGACATTACCGGATCTAAAAAATCAACAGAGGTTGCAGAAGAACCGAAATTTAGCGAGAAAAATATTGTCATTGCAAGTAACCATAGGTTTACCGAAGGCGATAACCTTCTAGGAACATATATCACTTTCCCGTTGTGAGGTAATAAAACGCGTAATAAACTAATATCAAAATATCAACGATAATTAACATCTAATCAAAGAATGTACGATGCAAATAAATATATAACAATTATCAATAACTTCATGTAATATCGTTTTTTTCACAAATTGCCAAGCACGATCAAATTAAGGTAAAGTAAGTTTTACATAATGTCGTGCCTGATATCAGGACAGGGGGTTGAACCTTTCCCCTTAAAAGAAACGTGTATTAAATCACCGGTACTTCGTCCGTTGCTCTTCTCCTTTGTCCTCGGTCGATCGTAGAACCAGCAAGCCGTGGCAGGTTCTACTTATCTCGAGAAGGAAAAAGGGAGCACCTTCCTCTTTTTTTTTATCTAGTTACGAAGATGCGAAGGCGCGTCGCAAACCGACCGAGGGAGACTTTCTGCCGGTGGTACAAGGAGGTAGAGGGATGCCCGGGAGGATGGCGCGGGGTTGGGAGAGGGGGTTGAAAGCAAGGGTGTTATCTGGGTGGCGGAGGACCGGAGTAGCAACATAAATATTAGGCTCCTCGTTAATGCCTCTGGTAGCTACTGGCGTTACGTTTCGCAGTAAGTAAATTATGCGATATGAAATTATTAGCACCATTAAAGAAATTTATACTTTTTCGGTGCTACTCCATCCGACCCACCTACATCTACTCCAAGGACTCCAAAGGAGACGAAAGGAATGGTGACGATTTTTCCACTTTATCTGCCTGCCGGTGCTCGTTTCCTTGCCTTCTTGCCCGTTCTGGAATACCGCAACGATATCAGTCCGCCCATCCCACTTTTCGTTTTCCTCGTGCCTACCATTTCCCTTCCTCCTGTCTGATACACCGCTTAATGTTTTTGCAAGAGCCAATTCTCATTGTTATCCCTCGTATAAGCTACGGTTAAGATGTTTTGATTACTGGATATTTATTTTCATTATTTATGTCATATTGTAAAATAAGATATATGCTATAATGCTGATTTTTACAATTGCTATCGATTAAGTGAATTCTTTTAAAAAATCTGACTTTTGTTTCATCAATGTAGTTGTAGTGGTATCAATATAATACTGTGTGTAAATTTTACTTTTGGTGGCAGTTAAAATATCCTGAATTTGCCGAATTGTTTTTTTCGATACTTTGTCATTGAATCAACATGCTTAACGAATCCCGTGTTTCCCGAATTCTGTGCATTTAAGATACCTACAACGTTCTGCGCCTTCGTAAAATGCATTGTAAAATTTGAATATGCGTCCTTGTGAAATCTTTATGAAGAAATCGGACAAGCATGAAATATTCCGGCCGGACTAATCGCGTTGCGCAACACAGGTATGAATTTTGAAGCGGACTGTAGGCTACATTCTTGTGCCGCGGGCAAATAAAACGAACCAACGAAGACAACATTATTACGGAGCGCTGCCAGCCATTGCTCATGCCCTGCTTCCTTACGTATTTCCAGCCATATACATGCACAAGAGCGCGTGAACGCACACTCAACATATATCCGCGTACACATCCGCTTATGCACACAACGACGCGGTACAAGCACGATGGTTGAATTGAATCCGTTCTACACCTCTGTGGTGTATCGATAATAATTGAGTCTGCTCCCTAAATGAAGTAGATCCGTTAATTAGAAAGTACTCTCTCGTGTTTACGTCACATCCATCACATAATATATCTTCGCTATATGCAACACTGTATTATACAACGGAAAGTTATGTTGACAACGATACGGTAATTTTAGATTAAAAATTTTAGATAAAAAATTCGTTGGCCGATACTTAAGAAATAATCTTGATAAGATATTTTTTTATTTATACGTATTATGATAGATACAATTACGAAAAAAGTAAGGATATTGATACAACAATTGTGAAAAAATTGTATTTGCCAAACAATTAAAAAATTCAAAATACTATAATTTTAAGGATATCAAAGAAACAATTATCATACATTTAAATAAAAGATTCTAAAATTATAAAACAAATTTAGAAAATGAATTGTAAAATAAGAAAGAAAATTAAATTTCACACTATATAAAGAAATGGCAGCGGACATCGTTGTCATTAGATTGTACAGACCTTAAAGCCAAACTACTATGCTGAGATATATGAGTACGCGTTCAGTAGGAAAGAGAATAAGGGACTAAAATGGTGAAGAGCGTTACAATGGAGTTGGCACGCTCTGTGGTCATAGAATCATGGCTGTCTATTCAATGAGCTCGAAAATAGCCTTCTTCTACAGATATCTCGTGGGATTTCACGGAATGGCATATTTTATGAAGGTGCACCACCTGCTGTACTTCTAATGTCTCGTGTCTACGCTAATTTTACAGTGCATTGTCACGTCTAATTTAAAACATCAGATCATAGATTGTTAGCAACAATTTCACGAGCATAGCATTAGTAAAAATCCTGTAAAGTTCCTTTAAACCTTGAAGTTATACAGCAAATTAATTCTTTCATATCAATAACTAATTAATATAATATTCGATCTTTCTATTCATTCTGTTTTGCAAAATTGTCATGGGATCTAATCTTTTACATTAAAACTCAATTAAAATTTAAAAATAAACAAAAAACATAAAAAATATAGACAAGAAACTATATGGACATATAAGTTAAAGATCGTGGACGATTGGTGGAAGCTGTGGAAGGTAGGAACATGGTGGTAAAAGGGTCGTCCAAGAGGTCACTGCCGAAGGAGTCGTAAGAGGGCGAGGAAAGCGGATGGAGTAAGGAGGAAACACAGAAGGGGTAAAGGGGCAGGGGTGCTCAAGAGGGGCGAGCGGAGAAAGGGGCAAGAGGTTGCCCTCCATGAATCACGACACAGAGGCTGATTTAGAGGCCCAGAAGTTGCCGCTATAGGTACTAGCTGCCGCCTGTAACCCCCAGGTGAACTTGCTGCAGAGTGTATCCTAATGGATCTTATATGTGAAAATCTCGAATACAATTAATATTTTCAATCTTTCGTCACACATTGACCTTTCATTAATAATTATTGTCACCAAGATTATAAAGACACACATGCGCAGAACTAGAATTCGTAATTTAGTATCTCGTTTTTTAAGGATGTATTGCAAAATCTATCATTCTCCCAGTCTATTCGTACCTTTTGTAAAGCATGTATTCGTATGCATCGAGATTAACGGATAACTGCAAGAGTATATGCAATATGGTGTTGCGGATATATTGTTTGATATGAGAGAAATTGAACAATATACAGTTTGACATATATGTATAATTAAACTACAAGATAACTGGTGAATATTGCCTCAGTGAAATTATCAGGATTAAGCGTGAATGCTATCGAGCTCAAGACCGCGAAACGGACAAATAAATTAGAACTACTATCTGCCCATCGAAAGCATGGTACTGATAAATTTTCGCGCGCGTCCTCACAGACACGAACTGCATATATTTTACATTCTCAATTCGGGATGAACAGATTTATTGAGCTTCACAGCGTCCAATACCGTTCACCTCCCTTGACAATCTTTCTACTTCGCCACGTATCTGTATGTATATAAATCTCAATTGTTTTTAGGGCTTTATCTCTCGGAAACACATGGCGCAGATTATGTAATAACAAAAAGAATTTTTTGTAAATTACTAGTATTAAATTTTTAAAAGAGTTATATTATGCAATTGAACTAACAAATAAGACAATAATATATTTTATAAAAGCAATCAATTTCATATAAATACAACAATGTCCGTGATAACGAATGAATATAAATGAAAACTAAGCGCCATTTGAAACGCGTGAAGGTCGGTTATAAAAGCGCAAAGAGATAGATTTAAAATATAAGTGGAACATACATATATGTAACAAAAGCGAAAAAGAGACAGAGTTAGGAGCGAGCGGTACAAGAGAGGAGGGTACAGCAGAATGAGTAAGTGCGAGGGCTCGTCGCTTCTCCATTTCAAGCCTAAGCGCGCCCATTCATCAGGATTTCGGCGCGCAGACGTGCTTTATTACTGCTCGGTCGAAATTGCTATCCTACGACTCCATTCCGGTCCGCGAGCTTGCATGCACCGTACCCGGGCGAGCCTCTTTCGACATAGTCAGGATAATGCATTAGTGCCTTATATAAGATTCAGCCACGCGCAGGCGATCTATATTCTTAACCAGACGCGGTGCAAGTTAACCAAATTCAAATTACGCCGGTGCAGCAATATCGGTAGATAAGAATTTTGTCTTCCATTAATTCTGTGTATCTTTAATTGTAATATAAGTACCCAATGGTAAGCGACGTTTATAATAATAAATCGTCGCGCAATAATCCGTTTGACGATAATCTGTCGGGATTTTTTTTTCTCGGCTGCCTACGGTGCGGACTACAACAACCTGCTGGCGTGCGTCGCGCAATTCACACGACGGTCGCGCGAACACGACGCGACGATCTTTGTGCATATGCATCCCCGGCACGCGTGCGTTGCATGCCCCGGCACACGTATACACCCGAATACGAATGAAAAAGCTTAATGCGCCATTATTTACTTGATAGTGGACAAAGGGGCACCAGCACGTGTTTACGCGTTTATAACAGACGTGACGTAGAGTGGTTATATTCTAGCGGGGGCGTGCGCGCCGGGGGTGGATGCCGGCAGGGTCGCGACGGGCTCGCGTGGAGATGGCTGGAGGTGGTCCGAGGCGGTGGAGGTGCTGTTTTGTGATGCAGCACGCACATTACCAGACCGTAATGCGGCGTCGGGCTCACCGGTTCATATATTTTATTTAGCACTGACACACACGGGGTTGAAATTACGCGCAGTTATTAATGAAACTAAACTATTAATTTAAATTCCATTGTTCCATTATAAATAATTAGCTGTTAATTACCGGCGAACCGGGCCAACCCGTATAATGTGATTGGGAGGGGATGGGGGAAGAGAACAAACAAACGATTGGGCTAACGAATGTTCGTTACAGCGTTAATGTTAGTGTTCTGTAAAATGTTTCGGTGGTTTCCGTTTTATTTCTAGTGAAATGAAAAATGGAGCTTAGAAATCCCGGCGATCGATTATTGAATTTGTAATATTCCATAAATTTCATCTTATTCACTACATACTTTAATTTCCCGAAATACAAGCGTCAAACCACGCTCATAAAATAGTGAATTTAATCACTGACTATTAATTGGCGCTCGCTCATGCAGAAGCTTAATGAGTTATATTTGACTGTGTTTTAAGCATTATTTATTATGTCATTATATTAATAAAAGTATAATCTGGATACATTGACTCGAACAAATTGCCTGAATTGTGTCTCTATTTATTTGTTACTAAACATTATCAACTGCGCTCGACTACCGATTAATAACGAGATATCGATGAGCGGAGGGAGAAATGGAGAGACACCTGTGGTAACTCTTCATATCTTTTGTCTCGTGCGTCATCATCGTGCATAGATAAATACGCGCGCGTGCTAACAGGTATGTCCGTGTCTCTTAGGGCTGATTCAATTAATCAAAGCTGAGTCGGCGGCCGGTGCTGATTGCTCTTGCGATGCACTTAGTCGCGTACACGTGATTACACGCTGTGAGATAGACAGATGAGACTACGTGCCTGCAGTTAATCTTCCGTGTGTCAAACGGTACAAACGACACCAAGTGGAAAGTGAGGGAGCAGGGTGATGCGAGGTTGCGGACTTGGTACGTACACGGACTCTCGTATCGATGCAGTGGGCATCTTTGCGCGAGGTGACTTCTAACTGCGTGATGTGAGGAGTTCGTGACTGCCATACGCGCCGACATAAGTAGATATGTCACGTGCAGGAATGGCATTCCAACTGGGTGAGCGAATTGTAAAGGGAACTCTTAACGATCATAAGATGGGCAATGAAATCTGCAGGAGTCGATTTTCTCGTTTAAATACTCATAAAATATAATCTTTGTAAGAGATAAACGTAATGTAATATGACGTGCGGTACAGTTTTGCAAGAGGAGTTGGATCGTTACGTTATCTCTTCGACATCGCGCACGGTCGGTCGGTGTGACACGTGATAATTGAAATCGCAGACGGTGGCTGGCCGCACATAATAAGAAGGCGCCTTGATGCGAGCACGCGTTCATAAACACGTATCATGCCAGGAAATCACGATCACGAACACTTTAGAGTGCTATAGCTTGATGTATCGTGGCGCCGGTGACAATTTATTATTCGTCGCGAAGAAAACATTCAGGTGGTTGCCATTCTTTTTTTTTTCGTTCTTTCACGCGACTTTTTTCAAAATTCATTAAACAAGATGTTTCATAAAATAGAGTTATTCTCGATGTCACAAATCAACTTCAAAGTTATATCTCCAATGTTACCAGTGGAGAAAAGTTGTAGAAAAAAAAATTGTCTTATGGAAAAATTTCGTATTTTACGATGGGTGAATTTCCCATTTCGCTTTCACATTTAATATACATCCGTTCTCCTCGAATTTAGGAATAGTCGGTACGGAGGGTCAACGGAAGGGGAGAGAAGCGAATCGAAGAGATGACGTAACGGAGACATAGTGCTGCCAGAAAGAGGAAAGCGCGATAGAAGGCATCGGAGCGCACCGGCGCCCTGCTTCGGCTCCGTCGAGGCGCCAGCGTCACTTCCGCCCTTACTCCTATTCTCCCTGTCCCCCCCCCCCCGCCTCCGTCTCGTCTCGCAACTGTTCCCGCCGGTTCCGCGGTTCCTATCTCGATTCAGGCTGCCGCTTGGAATCGCAGAGCCTTGAAAAAGGAGCAAAAGGAAATGTACACCGACTGCCGGCGTCGGTAGGCGTTGCCCTCACCCGGGTGCACTCGCCAGAATCTCGCGACTACGACCACTCCAGCCACCAATAAATAAATATGAGATGCATCGGCTAAACAGTTCCCGGGTTGTTGATCCTGCGAGACTTGTATAAATCAGCTTTATACCCTCAGCATCCACGTCGCACGACCCGGGCACGCTCGTACGTGCGTAAAACTCCGTATCGGCGCGATACGCATTTCTGCACTCTTTGTGCTTGCCGCGTATATAATATATATTTCGTTTCGTCAGTATCAAATATCCAAAATGCAGGTACAATTGTCTTAATAATTAAATTGAAATATTGAGAAAACACAATACGCGTTCAATTATCTCACATCAGAACGATGACATTAGCACGTGTTTATACATATGTATATATGTATATATAATATACATGTAGACAATTACTTTCCATTTTCACTGAACTTTTGCACGCGATTTAAAGTCTACCGCATTCCCCGGAACTCATTATTTGATGGCACTTCGTGCACGTGACGCGCACCGTAATCTTCCCATCCCCATTTAAACCATCGCCCACGCGCCATCTTTCCCCGAAAAAATAATAAGCGAGAGGGTTGGTCCTGTGATACACGACGTAGGAGATGGGAGACCAGGGCTGACAGCGATTCATAATTTCACGCGGGCTTATTGCAGTCAGTTATTTATCCTCTCTACTCATCGTGCATGCAGCTCTCGCCTAAGACTCGCGGTTCCGTTCCGCTTGCGGTTTTCGCCTTCTTCTCCTCTCTTGTTCTCCTCATCCCGTTCTCCTCTACCATCGCCATCATCATATCGCAGTTTCTTTGCTGAATGAGTCACACGTCTAAACTTTAAAGCAATGTCGCGCTATAATTCGGTATGGATCGCATCGTTCGACCGTACATCATGTGCACCACTACAAATCAATTATTCGATTTCGCTTATGGCAAGCACGTATCAACAATAGTTATTTATGGATAACTATGAGACTAGACGACGCTAGGTCAAAGGCCATTTTCGTGGTTGTTGCATCAGAATAAGAATAACGAGAGGGCACTCCTATACGCGGTCTCTGGTTTCGTCGCTTGTGGTTACAAAATTGTATCGGTTTAACTTCCCGACGAGACAAGTGTTGATTTACGATTCTCACAGGCTATATATTTCACAGTTATCTGATTTAAAACTTTGTATTAAACTTTCTCTGAAGGTTAAAACCCAACGGGATTAACAAGGACCGTTGGCATGGCGTCGAGTTTTTTGGTTTCTCGGCCGGGGTATTCATATATTTTGATGGAAAATAGTCGTTGTTTCATACGAGTTAAAAAAAGGGATATTTGTGCAGACAGAATCGTGAATGCTTCCGGCTAGATTTTCCGGCCAGTATCCGCCGGCGTTACGAATATTCGGCCAGTTTGGTGGCCAAATAGTCCCTCACTCGCCGCCTGCTCGCTTGAACACGGAGGATAATCCTCGTGGATTATTGCGCTATCACGTGGGTCCATACGTGCTCACGGGTAGGATGCCCTAGGATGTCGTATTTGTATGCCGTGGAATACACCTACGTGTTTGTATCGCACGGGTTCTCCATGGAAACCCTTGCTAGGGGCCGGGCCTGCTGCGATACCCTAATTCCTAAATCTGTCGCCATAAGTCCTCGTTACAATAAATAACCCGACCGGTGTGTCTGAGCTTGCGTCTCCTGCTTTTCTCTCCTTCTCTTCTACCTTCTCCTTCTGAACCATCTCCTGCTGCTTTCTCTGAACTAGCTTTAAATAAGCTTACTGGTCGCGTGCATACGATTCAATCGTTTCATGAAAAATGTGTGTGTGTGTGTGTGTGTGTGTGTAAAATTATTTACACACACACATTTAGCAAAAGCGTTTTGTTGATTACAATATTCTATGTATTACTCTGTAATATCAATAAAAATCAGGTAATAAAATAAATTTTTGCTATTAAAAGTGCAATATATCAGTACGTTGATAAGTTTATAAATGCGATAGTACAAATACTCGAAATAAGATGTTCATTAAACTTCAGAGTAAGTGGTAACTCTTACTTTGTATTTTTAAAAAGTATTTCTTCTTTAATCCTGCAATATTTCAATTTTGTTATTTGAGATTTATATTTTGTACCATCGGTATTTTCAATATTCAGTTACTGTCTTATGCTTATTTAACACATTGCTGCTCTGATTTACATTTTTTTCTATCATGTCGCACTTATTGCATCTTATACTAAAAGCGGGTACACAAAAAGGCATGCTGGGGCGTGAAATAATACGATCGATAAATCCTAATAAATGTCTACCTGCCCCGTACAGCATATATAAATAAAACGATGGTGTGTTTTCTCTTTCTCTCTCTCGTTTTCGCGCGCGAAGAACGTGATCAAGCGCATTCTGTCTATGTGTGCGTGGTCACGTGCGTTGACACGCATGCGCTACATCCAACCATACAGCTTCATCATGGGCGCCACAATATACGATATATAGCGGCGTGTACTGATTGTCGTAAGCTCAAGATCTTTTACAAGAAATCTTTGATACACAAAATAAAAATAAAAAATAAAAAATTTAGATGGTAAATTAAATAGTAATTGTGTCATAAATTATTATCATGTAATATATAGCGTTTTCAAAGAATTTAAAAAGTTTTGAAACATAAAAATGTGTTATATGATTTCAACAATTAAATATATAATACATATTATTTTTAATTGGAGAAAATAATTTCAATAAGTTGTAAATTAGGTCATAATAAAACATAAAAATTTGTAAATAAGACTAGCAAAAAACTTTAAAAATATCTGAATTATCTTATTCATACAGTTACAATTATTTATCTCGTTATTTCATAATATTATACTATACTATTATATTAATAGTCGAGTTTAAATAATTGCACATTGCAAAAATTGATAAGAGCTATACATATAAGAAGAACTTTTCTCTCACAACTTTGTCATAAAATCGCTGTAGGGGGTAACAATAACACGAGCTCAGTTACAGTTGCAGCAATGTGAGGATGCATTCAGAATAGCAAAGAAAGAAAAGGGAAGTAGACAAAGAAGAGTTAAAGTTAAAATCACGCGAGAGGGAGATGCAATTCGAGAGTGTATGAGAACGAGTCGTTAAGGGGCGGGAAAGATGGCGTAAGGGGGTACGAGGGGGTCGTGAGAGGTGGTGGCGGCAGGGGGAGGTGGTACAGCGGAGGATGAAGGTGGTGGGGGTGTGCATTGCGGATTTATTCCCGCCAACACATTCATCATGGCGGATTTAGCTGAACCCGTAACGCATTGCCGTGGATATATATCTGCTTCCATCCCTACCCTAACTTCCTCCCTCCTCCGTCCTTTACCCCTCCACCACCTCATCACAATTCCGACCGAATCCTCGCCGGTATATCCTGTATTCTGACAAAACCTCTCTTTTTCAATGACTCCCTAACTCTTTCCGCAATACGTGAAGCGAAAGGATACTGGATCGTTTACGATGCTCCGGGTATTACGTTTCGCAACGGTATATTTTACCATCGCGATATAATAACATAAATATCACTAGCGATTTAATACATAACGTAACATGTCTATTTATATATATCGTGAGGTATACAATTTTATAAATAAGTTTGCTGCAATTTGCATTTTGCAATAATAGATTTGGATGAGAAATTATGTCAAAATGAGCTACATGTATGCACAGTTCTTTTCCTTCTTGTTGACCATTCGCGGCAGAAACAGACCGTAAATAGCTCTTTAATAAATCTTTGGTGTGCTATCAGCAGCTGATCGCAATGCATCATGGCGCAGCGTTGACAGACCCCTCTAACTACTCTTCACCCTTCGTCCTCATGCTATCCCCTCTCTTCTGCTCCGCGTAGATACGATATTACGGGGATTGGTATAAATCTATGGCTCATCCATCTACATTTTATCCCCGAAGAACCAAGACACCCACGCAGAAACGCGCGTACAAGCGCACACATGAGCCGAAACGTGCACAAACACCATCAAAATCTTCCTTCTTCGCCACTCCTCTCATATCCTGAGGGTCCCTATTCGCCCTTCTCCCTCGAGACGGTTCAAATCCGATCTCCAGCTCAACTCCACCTCTCCTCCTGGCTCCCTCGTTCCACCTGCTCTATCGAGATTCCAATAGCGGCCTTATCGAAGGCTTTGTACGATGAGGGATCGCAAGCTACCCGGGCACTTTCTGCGGTCCTCATGATATTTCACATTTATTATCATATTTCAGTTATTCGCAAGCCATTCTTTATCAAGTCAAGACGTTATTAACGAAGATGCGAGAAAAAATGTATAGGATTCTGCGTTTAATAGAAGTGAGAAATTTATTCTCAAAAATTAAATCAATATAATATTGTTATAAACAATAAGTGTACAAACAATAAATTAATTAAAATATAATATTGTTATAAATAATAAATTACTGATTTTTAATATATTATTAATTTGTCATTTTATTTACTTATAATAATATGTGTATTAGACACATTTTATTTTAATTATTTTCTTTTCATATGATACTATAACGTACGTCTTTGAAAAAAAATATACTTACTATAACTCTCGACAATATATAAATATATTAATTTTACAATCTATAACGAATATTAATTAATTTATAAATTGCATTTTGTTTAACTCCATAAGTTCTCTGGTACTGCCAATGGGTGATGATTCATAAATGATGAGAGTCCAGAATTCCTTGGCGCCAATTCTGTAAATATGGAGAGCAGTTAGCTCAAAAAGAATTCCCTGCATTATTTGCATAGTGCAAGTTCGTTGCTCTATTTACTCATCGCATTGATTCCAAATCAGTACTACTCTACATTGGATGTTTAACAGAAACGTACTATTACTTGATAGAACACCACCCTATAAGAACGAAAGAAGATATGGGCACATAAAACTCAACTCCTAAAGAGCTGACAGTTGCAAAGGATAAAAACTAAATGCACGCATAGTGTGCAAGAAATGAAATCACGATGCACTAAGACTTGACCGCATGCTCGAGTAATACTGAGGTCGTCCTCGAAAAATCGATAGTTGAAAAAGGTAGGAAATGTTTTGAGATAGGGAAAACTTGCTTCGGCTTATTCCCCCCCGTTGGTTTAACAAAGTGCGATCGACAGCGGGATAACAGCTGCTCCAAGTGGCTCTTCCGGTGAGAACGGGGAGAAACGGAACGATTCTCCCTCCTCACCCTAACGCCTGTCTTTCTCCCTATGCCAAATATGGCGGTTGTCTCTTGCGAAGATGGCTTTTGAATTTCGATTTAATTCACGTCGCAAAATGTGGTGCGACTTTGACAGATTTATCATGAAACTTTTAATTCTATATATTTTATGTAAAATATCGTCGCTAGTAATCATTCTTAACTACATTCTTATTTTATGTCCGCGAAAACGTTCTACCGACGATTTATGTCGTGACAAAAAGATTGCCATTTCTTACTGCACAAATAAGTTATTCGCAGACGCAAAGGACTTTTTACAAAGTCGAGTCACTTTGTTGCGTGGAAACGTGGCACTGGTACACCTCCAAACGATACGACGTAGTTTCTTAACTTCTGCTTTTGTCATCAAACTTTCATGAGGTACCGAACGATACGTCGAGCAGGAAAAACTTGCCACGAAATTACCAAGGGCCCCGTGTCAGAGCCCGCTTCGTATGCTACAACGTGGAAGAGGGTGGAGCGGAGGTAGAACGAAAACCAAGCGGGAGATGGTAACGAAAGAGAAAGAAAGAAGAGGTGTATCCCGACCCAAATTCAAAGGACGAGAAAACTTGGCTCGTCAATCAGCAGCCGGAACGAAGAAAGTTCCGGTGCGAGGACAAACGCTTGTATCCTCTTGCTGTGTATCTTTGATACCTTCTTCGCGAGTATACACAATGTTTGAAGCTTCTCTCTCTCTCTCTCTCTCTCTCTCCCTCTATTTGCGATAGTTTCAGACACAGTATACAATCTCGTACGTCTCTCATTACATTGCGCACCACGAGAAAACGCTGAATCGTATCAGTCGAAAGGCTGGAGATTAACGGCGGAACTTTGGTGGCTAAAACAGTGATTAAGTACCGCTAACCAAATTTCAATCCGGTATTAAATTCTCAATAAATTCGAGAAGTACCGTCTGGTGGGCCGTATAAAATATAATTAGTATTAAAACAGATGACACAATTTATTCACGAAGATGGAAGAAATTAGTGTTTAAATATACTAAGAAAACCTTTGATTGACCTTACGTGGGATTTTATCTTCAGATATAATTGTCACGGAGATGAGATTATTTGTGCGTCGGATTACGAAAAAAAAGTTAATGAAAAATCTGTGAACGCTATACAAGGCGTTGCCAGTCAACGAATGAATAACGCTGCCGTCTTCAAAGAGCTCTATGCCGGAATATACACCGAGATTCGGCTAAATCATTTTTCATGACGAACGAGCGACTTCCACGAAAAGGCCGTAGCTCGCGCGTGTAGCCGCGACGGCGACGGTCGTCGCCCGTATCTCACCCTAGCCATCAGTATTTTCCAACTTGTCTCACGGATTCCCTCCCGCGTACCTCTCCCCCCCCCCCCCCTCCACCCCTCACTGACGTAAGTAACAACATATATAAAAGTAAGTGACTCGACTCTCTCGCGGGGCGGTGATACAGGGTCCTCCTATCTGCGAAGTCTATCGGGCAGTAAACAGCGTGCGGCAGATAAGGCGGGAGATATATTATAGACTCCGTCCCGTCGCGTACGAGCGTATACAGAACGAGGCCGTGATAGCTAGCTGGCTGGCTCTAGCCAAGCCCAAAACCCGGCGCTAGAGCGCGGGAGGCGCGCTCTATATATTTCGCTTCTTTTTTCGTCCCGGGCTTCGTTCTGGTAAAAACGCCGCCGGCGTCTGAATACTCGCGCGCGGAGGACGGAAGTCGGTTTGCAAGCCAAGCATGGGGCGGCGGCGCCGAGCAACCCCTTATTTTACTCCTTCCTAGTCGGTGGCCCAAGTAGCTGCCTCCCTCTTCCAACCCCTCAGGATCGACTTGACTATCCCCCCCCTCCCGCTCGTCGCCCCGCACCCGGACCCGGTTCACCGTCCTCTACTTTAACTTCTTTCGCTTCTCGATCTTTTTCTTCTCTGGCCAATGCTCGAATGCTCGATGCTGCGATACATCACGTGCACGCTGTTGCCAGTTGACTTTCTATCTCTCCCACCCCACCTTCCTTCAGCAGACACGGAAATCTAACTCCAAACTCACCAAACGAACATTTCTCCTTTCTCTTTTGGCAAACTGCCATTTATTCGCAGATTGAAACTTCTTACTGTTAGGCTTCCGCGATAAGAATTGAAAAAAAATGGCGATCTCTGCAACTACCAAAGTGATTTATTTGCCGGATGAATAAAATTCGTTATACCGCGTGGGCATTTTGTGCGAAACTAAATACTGGTTACGCGCGATTTTCCAATTCGGAGAATAGCCGCGCTTTTCGTCACAGTCGGCGCAGCAGTTGCACGAATAATTTTACACACGAGGCACGAGGGAAGAGAGGAAAGGGTTATGGTTTATTTCAACGTTATTTCAAAACGATGCCATGTTGGGGGCAAGTTATTATACCGCTGTCAGCCACCGCACTACCCTACGTTGATCTGCATAACCATCATGGTCCCCCCTATAAAGTATTCTGGTAGAAGGCCGGCCCTTTGCCGTGACTCCAGACCACTCAATAGAGACGCGGCTATCAGCCAACCGCAAAAGCGATTACAAATTAACGTGACGTTTCTTCGCGCTTTAATATGAACTCCCGCTATGTCTCCCATCCCTCTTACGCACACCCTTTCTCACTCCCCAGAGAGCGAATACAATTATCGTGCCTTTTGTTTCACAATTGCAGTTACTCCTCCGTTTCCTACCCGGAGGGTGAACGAATACTACTATCTACTTTTACTTTTGCATTCTTACGACAATTTTAAATTACCACAATAATGCTCTATTTGTCGTTTTATATTAACGTATTACTTTAATAATTGAAAAAAAATCAAAATATTCAGTAACAATTATTATTAGTGGTACTTGCTTTGATATTTATTAATTATTAAAAAATTTGACTGTGATAATGGAACATACATTTTGGTAAAATATATCTTATACTTTTTATTAGAAGATTTATTTACTAGAAATACATTTTTTTTTCATATTTAAATAAGAGTTTATTTAATAAAATAAACATTATATCTTACAAATAAATTTGTAAGTATTTTTATCTCAACATTATAGCTTATTTATACAAGAAAATTTTTGGAAAGATATATATCCATAATTTAATCATAATACATCTTTTTACGATAACGACAGACAAACTCGATCAATGTTACAATTATGACATCAATATGAAGTAAAAATAAAATAAATAATTCTTTCAATTTTAGCAAAAACTAAATTTGTTTTTTCTATGTCAGAATATTGCATATCCCTCTTATATTTAATAATAAAATGATTATTATAATTTGTTGTGCTAAATCTCCGAAATAATTTCAAATAATACATAATAATACAATGCGTTTTAAATAAACTCACATATATGTATAATCAGTAAACTTTTTTGTTAAATAATAAGTTAAATATTGGACATGTGAATGAACACAAAAAATAAGAAGTGTCACTTTTCAGTCGAAACAAATGTTAGTACCTAATATTATTCATATCATTATTAAATATATTTTTTAATTTAAAAATTTTTTATTCTATAATATTTCTTACGCGTGTTAAAATTTAATTATTCGAACAGAGCAATGTTGCAGACTTCTTCCCATAAAGAAAGAAGAAAATATTTGTGACATGTAAAACAAGCCGACACAAAGTTATCTCCCACGTAGTCCTAGATTTACGATATTTGCCGCTGATTTCAAAGGTACTTTAAAAATGGAACAACCTTGACATCTACTCCCCTCTAACTTAACGGTCTATGCAGTCCCGTTTTTTTACTAAGAAAAAAATCTTAATGCGTGACGACCCCATCGCTGTCATTGTTACATTTCCGCAAACATTTTTGGTCGGTCAGTCCCGTTAAGTCACACTTCGGAAAATGAAATGTGTATTTTTCTATAAACTTCAAGGTTTCTCGCAGTGGAAAGTCTTATAAAAAAGAATATAGGTGTAACCAAAGTCTTTTAATTTGAAGGTCTTTTTACCGTTATAATCTCGAAGTTACAAGCCATGTTACCTAAACACACACGCACGCAAAACACACAAGTATAGCGTTATTTCTTTAATTTTACTTATCCAATGGCATTATTATAAAAAGGCAAATAAATATTACAAAGTATTTGTATTTTATAACATCACGTATGCATACATAAACAAAGCAACTTTTGCATTTTATTTTATAATAATGCAAATAAATTTCTAAAAAACTGATATATAAAGAATATTTTAATATAATAAAAATTTTGAATACAAATTTTGTTATTACATAAATATAAAATAATTAAAGTAAAATTCCTTTAAAATAAAATATTAAATTAAAATAAATTAAAAAATATAGGTGTACAAGTTAAAAGCTTAATTTTTTATCAATTATTAATATTGTCAATATTTAATCACTATTCACTTTTGAACATATTGACATTTCATTTTTTATAATATACAATTTATTTTGTAGTATACAGATTTAAGAATATAACACAGCAAGTTTTAGTCTCTTAATTTAATTCTGTTTTACAAATACACATACACACATACACACACACACACACACACACACACACACACACACACAGAGTTCGCTCTTCTAATTTCGTGCGTGAATCTATAAAAACATCGAGACGTGTCACTTCCAAGTATATCACCCACCAAGATAAAATTGTCCCTCATATATTCACCACTGGGCGGTGTTTCCCATGTAAATACTGAAAAAAAATAACATCACTGAAGAAATGCTTTGATCCTATCATCTAGACACTTAAGACGTCAAAGGTCCTTATTAAAATAATTTAAGATTTGTGTGCGACATACACTGGAACCCCGCGTTAGCGGACTGTTCGGGGCTTTGGTCCGCTAACGCGGGGTTATCTCCTATTGCTTGGTTTCACTCCCACTCCGTGAAATACGCGACTGCATTGCTCATTGCTATCCCCACACACGCTACTCATATGGGCCGAGTGCATATGGAGGGGATAGTTTCCGCTAACGCGGAGTACGCTAACGCGGGGTTCCAGTGTATTACCAGGAAATTTTACTTTGTGCGCACTTGATACTAAATGCTTTTGTGACAGAATTTCACTATAATAATTTAATAAAGGTTTAAAGAAAAATGTTTCTAAATTTTGTTGTCTGCCATTGAGAAAAATTTGAAACGAGAGATTAATACTCAAAGTGAAAAAATTGATAATAAAATTTGTATACATAATTGTATAAACAATAAGAATTATAATTTATTATCTCTGTAATGATACGAATTAAACACAAGTCATGTAAGAATGCGCATATAAAATTGATAGGATATTCTATGTTATGCACATGACACCGGGAAATTATATTAACAACTAATTCATAAAGGATCAGGAACAGCCAATAGCAGGTGGACGTTGCCGTTATCTTGAACGGGGTTGTCCAACCAAGAAATAATACAAGTGCACTAGGCAGAAGAGACCAACCTACCCCTTACTATCCGCACACCCGTCGCCCGCAGATAAATCTTCCCGCCCTCTAATTGGCCTTCCCTCCATTTCCTCGGCCCATACCCATACCCTTGGTCGACCTGTTCCTTCTTCGCCTCTCCCTCACCTCCTTCTCTCGGTGTCCCCCTTCCCACTCCTCGTTCGTTTCATCTCGGTTTCACTTCCCTACCTTCCCGGGCACAGCTCCAGAGAACGTTCTCACCCTATGCGCCGCCACCCTTCCCTCCCACCATTCATCTCTAAACCGGCGAATTATTAGAATTATTAGACATTATATTGGCCGCAAAATGTCCGTTAAACCGCCAGAACTCAATTGTAAATTAAGATTTCTGATAATGCCGCGAGATGTATGTGTTCCAAACTTAGTAGCTATTATTAAAGTTCTAGATTCATATATTAGTAGGATTTGTTCCCTGAATTTATCCGAAGAAGTATCAGATTACCTTATGTATGTGCAATATGGTGCACATAAAGGTAAATATAAAATATAATAAAGTTTTCCTACTGATACATCTCTACACAATTACACAATAAATTGATATGTTATATATTTTATCGAAATATTGATATTTTAAACAAAAAAATATGTAAAAAGAGAGTGAGAGAGAAAGAGAGAATACAGAATGTACACTTGTAGTTTTGTTAGTAATCTGGCAAGAAAACTTAATACCAAAACTCGATAAAGTATGGATCTTGGCTAGTGTAAATAAATCTTAACGAGCATTTCTGAAACGCATGGGGATATAATTTGTGCTCAAATCGAAAATGATTCAGCACTCGTGGAAATAACAGATACTAACCGAGAGTTACGAGCGCATCGTTACGAATACGTGTAATATTTGCAGCAGCAAGAGCAACATCAGCGAGGCTTTTGCATTTCTCCTTCTATCCTATACTCGACCGTTCTCCATCTCTCTTTTGGCCAACCAACCACCTCACAGTTCGTTTCCGTGTTGTTACATAATACACGCTGCGGCGCGGTTACGTGGATGAGGGATGAGGTGCTGCGTTGCCTAATAACCTCCCCTTTGCACAACACCCCCTGAAACCCGACTGAATTCTCCTCCAACCCCCTTGTTATACGAAGCGCACAGGATACGATGGTATTTGCGAGCAGTGCATGCAACTACGAGCAAACCACCCTGCAAGAGCACGACGATATAGAAACACCGCTTGAACATCACTGACGAAAGAGAGAGAGAGAGAGAGAGAGAGAGAGAGAGAGAGAGAGAGAGAGAGAGAGAGAGAGAGAGAGAGGGGGGGGGGGGGAGAGAAGGAGAAGGAGGAAGAAAAGGAGGAAGAGGAGGAGGATGAGAAAAGGGAGGAAGTATCTGAGGGCACCAGGTTACGGAGAGAGAAGCGTGAAGTAATTATATGAGGGCGGAGCACGCTAGGCTCATCTACACCTAACACATTCATATCAGTCGGCCCGAGCCAAGGAGCTGCTGAAACGTGAAGCTCGTACATCAGGATTTCGTTGCCGGGATAGTAGACTCCTCGAGGAGTATGGCAGAATGAGTTTTCACATAGCGAAACTATTGCTAATTTCTTCTTGTGTAATAAAAGGATAAGAATTCTTATCTTCTAATATATATTACGGAAAAGTAAATAATATATTATAAAATATATCTCGCGTGTGTGTGTGTCTATTCAATAATAATAATTAAGTATTGTAAGGTATTTATAGGAATAAAGATTACAAAAAATACTTAAAAAACACAAACTTTGTGAATACAGAGATCGAATGAAAGATCCAAGTCACTCGAAAGTTTCATTGCCTCATCAAATCAAGAATTTTTTAAATAAAATACCTTATAGTTAATCACCGACGAAAAATCATTGCACGAGATAGGAGAGAGGCGGAAAGATTAAAGAAGCAAAAGAAAGATGGCGCGAAAGGAGGAGAATAGTGTTATACATTTAAGTGGATACACCTATATAGAGGGACTTACTGGGATTCAATTACCGCAACGTCTGCAAAGCACGCTATTCCCACACCCTTAAAAGACTACCCCTCGCGTTGTGCGCGTCCCTACCTTTCCATCTCCTCAAGAACGAACAGGTGCTCTTGTGCCTGCTGTAAATTGTTCCCCCTGTAATCCAAAGTAAAGCGGTCGTTTTATCCGCGCCATGGCGAGATGGATGCCTCGCTACGTCTTTTCACGTAATAGATTGCAGCTACGCAGCTAATGCTCCCAGTTTTGATCAAAATTATGTTTTTTTTCGTATCGATAAAAAAATGTAGCTTTTAATTAATATTGGTCAATGTTAACAATAATATTTAATAAATATCTAAGAATACGGTCAATTTTTAACAATATAGTTACAAAATACTGCAAATAATGACATAAAAAAATCAATACGCAAAATATCAATTAAGAATGCAATAAAGCTTTAAAATTAATAATTCCAAAAATTATGTATAGAACAACTTTTAACATTTAATAACAGTTTAATTTTCATTTCTCTCTTGGATTGGAAAAATGTCATATTTTTTTATTAAATAACACTTTAATTACATGAAGTATAACTTTATTTCTCGGGTTTGATCTAATAGTTTGGTGTGAAAGCACGTGAATAATATCTCCAAAACGTGATTTTCAAAGAATGGCAGAATCTTCATCTTGAGATTAAGGAAGCAAGGAACGAAGTTATAACTAAGGATCAGAGAATAGGAAGTGTTGCGTGAGGCCAATAGCAAACTTACGCCTAGATCGGTTATGTACCTTCGTTCGGTTCGAACGTAGGTACATAATTCATCGGGCGTGCACCATTGTCGGGAGCTTCATTAATACAAATGGCGTCTGCTGAATTCTGCCCCCAACCACTCCCCGCTACGTGTACGGTAGTAACGAGAGCTTCCGTCTGTACATGTGGGTATGCGATTGTGTATGTCCGTGCGTGTTAGCGCACGTATATAGGAATAGCGAACGATAGCGGCATCCACCGTGCTATGCTGAACGTGTGTGCCACCCCTGGAGACGCTGAGACGCGCGAGACATATTTTTGCAGTCCTTGTCGACTTTCATGAGGGAGTCTTTCCGCAATAACATATTAATATCCCGGAGCGTCGCGAGACTTATGGCTGTCCGTGGAAAGCTCAACTCCGGATCAACGCGGCGCCCGTTAAGGCGGTTCCATCCTGTACCGCGATGACAACGTCTAACGAGTGCTTTAAGTGCCGTAAAGCAAGCGCCGCACGTCTTCCACTCTCTACATCGTTAAGGAATTGTTAACGCGGCAGAAAATCTCACTCGCGTTAAAGAGATACTTTCGTCGATGATAAACAACAAAATCAATGGATTATATATCTTATTAGAATCAATTAGATAATGCTATTGTTGTATAAAAATCGCGATTATGCTCACGACATAATTTAATAATTGCGTGTATTAATTCTTAAAATTCGTATCGCGAAGGGTGATAAATGACGGAATCAAGGATAACGGATCTGATATGGGATAAACTGCTGCAGCCAGGGCCGCAGACAATGAAGCGTAAGACGTGTAATCAAGTTTACATCGCATTTATTTTTTTTTTTTTTAGCAATCGTATAATCAATGTAATATTACAATAGCGCTCGAAACGACAACCGTCCCGAAAAACGCCGGAGTATAATCTTAGTCACAGGCAGCTAGTGCGGCCCTGGTCGCTGTTGGACTACATATAATCAGGATTCAGAGATTTGTAGACAATTAGTATCCTAATATATTACAAAAAAGAAGAATTTGCCACACGGAACATTTATACAACTACTACTATGCATAGGTAACGCCTATCCCTAACAGGACTATGTACCTAAGTGATAATGTATAGCACAGTGGAGCAATGTAATATTTGTTCCGAGAGATCCACAAAATAAATAACTATCAACATTACATACCTCTTAGAAATACTGCGTTTACGTATTATTCTCGTGTCTTCTTAGCAACTATTCGTATACATTCATTAACTAGAATAGAGTTACTGTATAACGCCACAGATCTCTTTAGAGCAGGCGTCTAGGTACTAGATAGAATACATACATTACAATATTCGCATTTGTAATCTATCTTTTTGTCTTGCTTCTCTCAGATCGATGTTAAAAAAAAAACGTTTTCTCTTTCTCTTTCACCCCCTCTCTCTCACACACACACACACACACACACACACACACACACACACACACACACACACACACACACACACACACACACACACACACACACACACACACACACACACACACACACACACACACACACACACACACACTCTCTCTCTCTCTCTCTCTCTCTCTCTCTCTCTCTCTTTCTCTCTCTCTCTCTCTCTCTCTCTCCACAGAAGATTCTTTCCAAATTTATTTCGAAAGAGATATCTATCTCGAGACCGCGCACTTTCGACCGCTTTAGCAGGTACTTAAGCAGATGCACATCATAAAGGTTTCTATACAATATTAACAAAATTATCAAATGTCGATATATATATTTCCTTTTGTACCAATCAAAAGTACCGTTTCCGTCATTAGTCTCACTTGCAACAATATACGTTTTCAAATAATAATTCTAATTAATAACGAAATGAAATAAAACAGTCTTTTTATAACAGATGAGCGAAAATTACCATTAGCAAAACGAAAGTGGTAACAATATAAACGCACTCTCTTATTGCTTTGCAAATAATAAAAAAATTAATAACAAAAACGTAACATCAACAGACAAGATTGTTCTATTTTACTTTTTCTCTCTCACTCTTTCTTTTTCTCTTTCTCGTGAGGCTGTATCAAGTGCGCATTTTCGAGAGAAAATATATTAAACAAAGGAAAATGAGGAGAACCGTGCACATAGCAGTTTTGTACATTGAAATACGAAAAAGAGTCGTGCCTCCGTTAAGCTCGTCACGAATTAATCATTAACATCGACTCAATTTCGTCAATTGAGAAAGTTTTAGATGCCTTTTACGTCTTATATTTTAACCCTATAAATAGTTGTAGCCCTTTCATTACGTATTTCAGTTTCTAAGTGTGATACAACATATCGCAATGCACATCAGGAGAATGTGACTCTGTTTTCGGTCGATTTTTTGCAAACGATCACACCCCAGATCCGCGGACGTTGGCTGATTGGCCACCCTCGATAATTCAACCCCCTATCTACATGCTACTGCACCAAAGCAGAAACTACAGGTAGAGAGACCAAAAAGGGGAACGACTACAACAGAGCTAGGCTTATATGGATGATACTGTGTACTTGGATACTGATTGGTCTGGGAGCATATCGGTCAAAGTGAGCTACGGGAGGTAGCCATGGTGGGGAAGGTTCGTCACTCACCGGTGCAGCATCCGATTCGCCGCAACCGATAAATTGACGATCGACAGATACGCACATCGACCATCTATTTGGCATTGCAGAGACAGCGGGTGCAGCCTGCCACTCACCTGAAGCATAAACAGAAACGACGGAGTGTTAGCTTATTCCACATGAGTTACCAGATATTTATAATACGATACATTTTTAATAATGAGAGGCAAACATAATTTTGCAGGTCCAATAATACAGTAAAAAAGAAACTATATTGACAAAAAATTATAATTAATTTAATATAAGAAATTAAAAAATATCATCAAATTATATATATTAAATTACAGATATTATATTATATAATAAGTCGTTATTGATTGTTGACTTGTCGACAATCCGATTGAAACGAAATAAAATCTTAAAACTTTTTAAAAGAAGGTAAAAGATCCTTTTTTCTTTTTAAAAAGTGAGATCGTCATGTTAGACCAACTGTGTTTGAGAGTTCAACTTAGGGCATTTTATATACATATACAACGTGCTAGGGGGACGCGATGGTTGGACCGCGAGTGCTGGTTCAGCTTCTTTTGTAATAGAATGAATGCACATGGTGCCTTGTCCGGTCACATGCACGTTGAGTCTGAATTTTGGTAGTGTTAGTATCTCGGGATATCAATAGTTCACGTTAAGAGCGAAAGGGTTAGTCTAGGTCGTATAGGGAAAAAGAGAACTTTACATCACTAATTTCGCTTTATTTTTTCACGTTTACGATTAATAATGATTAATATTGCATAAGATAAGAAAGAATTAAGACAACAAAAAATTAAATTTACTTGACTGTATAAGATGTAAATAAAATAGTTTTGTTAAGCAGAATAATTTTTTAATGCGTATTATTGTTGTAATGCACGTATTACATGTATTATTATTAAACAAGTACAAACATTTCCTATAACTAATTTTTATTTCTTATTATTATAAGAAAATATGAATAAAAGAATTGTAATTTTGAACAATAAACGGTTCTCCAGAATTCTCTTCAAACTCGCACAATCCTTGTTACTTGGAAATTGTTTACACGCGAATGTATCCCGTTTGAGCTGCCGTTTGCTGTTCGGCCTAGAATTACTTCGCCTTTCCAGGAGTACGCGACGCCCTGAAACTGAGTCTGGCGTACATACCTAAGCGTCCTTCCTGCGCTCATTTATCAGGATTTCCGAAGGAGAAACTAGAGTTTTTAAGCCGCCATAAATTCTCTTACTTAAAACTCGCAAAAACCAGAAACACGATTCTCGATATGGCTGTGCAAAACAACGTCGTGCGTTCTGTGTAAAAGTGCCAAGGCACTTTCTCTATATCGAGAAATAAAAATAACATCAAAATTATAATTTTGTGAAAGTCGCGGACAAGTTTACACCGCATAGAACGTTTATCACAGAAGTGAATCTCATTCTATTTTTTTGACCGCGGATAAATCTTAACCGGTTTCCTTCTTCCGCGATATCAAGGCGCGATCCTATCTAATAAGATTGCAGGAAACATTCGAGAAATGAGCCGCAAAGGGTACAAAGATTGCAGCTGGCTTTATGCATATGAGTACGCGCACGCGCGTGTATGTTTTTGCGCGAATGCGAGTCTGGAAAAGAGAAAGACAGAAGGAGTGAGAAGAAGTGCAGGAGGGGAGTGGAATTGAGCACGGAGCAGTTATTATCTATCGCTCTCGTTACCACAGGTTGCTCGTAAACCGGCCGCATCAAGGGGATGGGGTGAAGTGGGATGGAGTGTAGAAGCATAGGTAGATAGGTAGATACCAGTACTCATATCGTCGTCGTCATCGTCCCGTACTCGCGTAGCACCAGGGGTGAACCTAACCCCCCACTCCGGGCCATACTCATTGGTTACCCCTGTAGAATATCACGCGGAGTGCGAACGGACGGCTGTGTCTGGGGGGCTGTTTGAAAATCTCGGCTTGCCATTCTCTACGCTCGGTCGATCGTGAATGGAAATCAAGGCTTATACCCCGCCTCTTTGTACTGTTAACTTTTAATTATATGTAGGAACTGCCAGTGTCATTTTTTGGCGCAACTCTCATCTGCTGATGATGAAACGAATAAATATGAATATTTATATCTACATATAAAGTGACAATAAAAAAAATGTCGCGTAAATATATATCTCTCCGAAGAATATATTTCAAAATTTGTATTCACAGTTCATATTATTAAAAATATATTTAAACATATATACATACACAATAAATGCAGTTATATGTATATGTATGCGTATACGTATATAACAAGTGTTACCGCTTAAAATTTTTTTGACCAAGATTGAGGATACGTTAATGGTTAACTGATACTTTCCAATTACTATTATATCTTCTGTTAATAAATTTAATTATTCAACTGTTTAATTAGTGTGGTAAATAAGATATTATAAGAAAAACAGTAAATTCCCATTCATCTTGAGTTTGTCAGGTATACAGCTCCGAAAAAGATATATTAATTCGCGCGTCATGTAGAGAAACCATAGCGGTACAAAATATGCGATTTCTCAAGGGCAGGACAGGTACACCTATGGATGCATACATCGTTGAGGCTGTGGCTGACGGGCTGGTAGATAGCTCGGAGAGGGGTTTGGATTGAGATCGAGTCAGAGTTTTTTGCCAGAACGGCGTTGAGCGAACGCGAGTACGCGAAACCCCCGTGGAGCAACAGTGCGCTCGTCCCGCGACAGGGGGCAGCACTACCATCGCACTATACCGATATTGTGTAGCGTGTAGTTGCTACGAGCAGCCGCTGCACCAGGAACTCATAAATCTTCTGGGATATAGATGGCTCTAGTGTCGCGTGAGGTTGCAAGCTACCCCATGCAGGGTGCCGTGAAACGCCCTCCCGTCCCTACTCTATCCCCTCACCCTGCCCACTTCATCGTTCCTCTCGCTCTCTCGTCGTCGCCCATCCATTCCATGACCGAATTACTGGAATCTCACCTTCCGGGCCGAAGGTGGACTTTTTGAAACGAATGATGCTCGTTTATCAATACTAATCAAAATGCATGGATATTTCAAGCAGTATTCGCCTCCGAGCACTTAAAGATTCATTAGTACTAAATAAAACAATAGCACCTTTATCGGATAAAATAGAATCACTTTTAAATTGATGAGTTTTATCGGGAAATAAATAAGACAGGAGCGTCGGCAAATAGTTTTCAAACACATTGGGAGATTTCAGAATATTTATTTTCGATAACATCGCGATTTGCAAATATAAACATGCCATGTTGTCATCGAGCACGTCCATCAAATTTGAACAGTATAATAAAGATAAGAAGAATAATAGCGTAACGATAAAAGGAACAATTTTCTAGTAAAAAAATCGAACCTATAAATTACTTGGTAGAAAACTCAAGAGAACTACAATATTAATAAATGACGGAATCCTAAAATATGCAAAAAACGAAAAGTACTTCTTTAATAATAAGAAAGAATTATATGTTGATATGACTTCAGTATGCAGGAATAAAACAAGTACATGAAGTAGTTTGGAGGAAAAAGAGAGAGAGATGAAAGAAAGGAGAAAAAACAGAACAAGCGGAAGATCCAGCCAGCTAGCTAGCTAGCCAGCCAACCAGCCAGCCAGTTAATCAGAGAAAGGAGAGAAGGCGACACCGATGATGAATCACTCGTTAGAAATGAGTGGGAGAGAAAGAGAAAGAGGGTAAAGGAAGAGCAATAAGAAAACACATGCAAAAAATGCACCATGTCGGAACGCGCTAGAGCGAGTCGCTAACTGACTTATCTATACATCAGAGTCTCCGACTCGTTCTCTCGGCCTCACGAGAGCATGGCGTTTTGAACATGTTAGACATTAATTACAATAAAATTTAGCGCTCAGTTAATATAATTAAAAGTATATGTAACCAATATGTGAAGAAAATATACGTACGTTTGAAAACACAATTAACAAACGAACAATATACATTGTATTGCATGACATTGTCGTGAGTTTGGGAATTTAGATAATAGCTTATACTAACATAATCCGAGATAAATTATAGGATAATAAGATTGTTGATAATTTTGGAATTTATCGAATTTTACAACGGCGATCGACAGTACAGTTAAATCATTGGAAACAATGTGTTGCGAAAGGATAACGGTCGAGAAGATGTAACCAATCGCCAACGAGAAAACTGAATTCTTCCCGTGGGCATGTCGGACAAATCCGAGGGGTCGACTTGCCGTCGCCGAGGAAATTGGGTTCGTCTTACGGACCTACAGGAGTGCGCAAGTAAAAGAAGTTCCAGTATCATCAAAGAATGTCTCGACGTCGCGCGTTTATACGCGCACACCGATAGGGCTTATATAGAAGTTGCGTTCGCTTGGTCATGGGTAATGGTTTTACGAGCGTCAAGGGTGATATAAAGAAAATGAAAAACACACCGGCGCTGTTGCCAGCATGCACGGCGTATAACTAACTACGTTCCTGCCATGTCCCCTCCTTTCCGCATCTACTTCTTAAGTTTGTGTATAGCGAGGGTAAAACCCGCCGCTTCGAAATATCTTCCGCTTCGCAACTTCACTTCCAATATAAAGTACAATTAATCGTACCTCCAAATCATGACTATATTGCCTATATTTCAGTTATTAGCTCAATAGTTAGCTTATAAAAAGATAATAGTTACGTTCTTCCTCACTTATATTTTGTGCAATAAATCTGTTAATAATTAGTATTTTTAATAAAAATTTTGATATTTTTATTCACTATAAATATATTGTTGAATCGATTCCAGATTTTAAATTATAATGTATATCTAATATTCAGGATTAATAATTTTAACGGATAAATTCTATCGCTGATAATAAAGAACATATATATTGTGTAAAATTAAAAATACATGCGCATTGTGTTACTTTTACACTCTTTTTCAGTTACTCTAATTTAATACTTTACTTGAATTAATACAACAGCAAACATAATATGTTAAAGTAACAAATAAGTATGTTAAATTTTAACGAATAAGTATTTTAATCGGGATATTTTTAAACAAAAAAATACAAATTTACCAACCTTATAGTTTTCTTGTTAATTTATGTTGTTTTTTACGTTAAATAAGAAGATATAAGTTTATTAGTCTCTTCTCAATTTGCAAGTTATACAATCCATTATGTGCTCCATAAAGTAACTAAATATATCTTTTCATGAATTTTTTGGCGCTACTGAGATGGTGCCAACTCACTTATATTCATCATAATATTGAAATAAGCTCTCAAAAGTTTGCGTGGTAGTTCATTAAATTTGTTCTGTGTTGGCTCGCGTATCCGTAGATTTTATATAAAGAAAGGGGAAGGTTTTATGAAAGTTGAGTGGAGAGTATGGTGATGGTATGAGGTGAAAGATGCCAGCTAATTGTGATACACTCTGCGGGAAGTCGCGACGGTGAGCGAGATGATTGTTCGGCTATATAAACTTTAGAAGAAGCGGAAGTGCACGGAGAGATCCCACAACGAAGCTCATTCTCTCTCTCTCTCTCTCTCTCTCTCTCTCTCTCTCTCTCTCTCTCAACTTTTTTCTTATATTATTGTATTAATTTTTTTATTTGTGCACGAAACTTTTAGTTTATCACGTCTTTGCGTAATACATATCTTACGTCGCTTTTGAAAATATTTTTAGTTTTTTTTTTGTAAGTAGCATATATCATGTGACACTCGTTTATATAATCATAAAAATATATATGCAAGAATGTTATCCTATAACGCAAATTAAAATTATTCCCATCGTAGAACCATAAAGCAAACGAAAGGACGATAAATTGAGCGGATGATATTTATCACGTAAGCACGGCCAAGGAATGTATTCAATTCGCTCCACTTTTATTCTAATCTGATCTCGCGCGATACGCATAAATAAGCCGTCTGGAAATCGGAAATATCTAAGTAAATGGATAGTCATCAAATTAATCAGCATAGGCAGTTAATAATATGATACAATCTAATATTGGCACATAAAAATTATCTAATTGTCTGTTATCGGATCAAACACGGGTGATTTCTTTCGATTTAAAATAAAAAAATTTATTCATTTTAAGAATGCTATAAAATTTACAGATTGTCTCCATGTTTTGATCCATCTGAATGTCAACGTTTCATGAATATTGTATAGAGAATTTCATCAGCGGGAGAAGTAATCTGATATCCTGGTAAAAGCTTTAACAACATAGTTTATTTATTCTTTCCGTATAACATATGCAGTGTGCAATAATTCTTATGAGGTGTAATAATATTTCCATTAAAAGCTATTTAATTACTTTATACAATTTTATCATAAATATTATGCCACAAAATATTTTTTTAAGAATTAACATGATGAGATACAATATAACAAAATAAGATATAATTTAAAGTAATATTCTTTCTTATTTTACTTCACATTAATAACATCTTTTTTTAAACTTAATGCATATGGTAGATATTTATGCTTAATCATTCAAATTTATTTAATTTTAAAGCTCACCATACTTTTTTAAAACACATTTAATTATAAATGTGGCAAAAAAATGCGAAATGCGTGACATAATTTCACAATAATGCAATTTTTATATCACGATTAATTGTAAAATAATTAAGTCACAGATATTAAATCAACTATAAGGCATAGTAAACATGTTACATATGCTACCGAATAAGTCCTTAAAAAAAGTGAATTTTAGGCTTTGTATCGAGACTTTCTAGTCGGTACAATGTTGCTTGCAGCTTGTTTCACAAGCCGGTATTCCAGTGAATAAAAGACAAAAAATATGAAAAGAAAAAAGGAAGAAACGAAAAAAAAAGAAAGGATACCTATTCTCTGTTTTTTTTTATCTCGCATGTGTGTGGTTCTTTTTTATATTTCCGAAACTTCAAAACCCAGGGATTCTCAGAATATTTATGTTGCGGTTTCTCTTATTGTTGTGTAAATGTGGTCCAATGGTCCTCCAAGAAGCTGAATTTTTAATGTTGATATCAAATGTAAAAATAAACTTTCTAAAACTTATATTACCGATAAGTAAAATGTTTATGTATATGTATATAGATATATATATATATATATATATGCAATTATGAGACAGTTTGTTAAAAACACTTTGCTAAAAATGCTTGCTAAACTAAATATTCAAGTGCTATTTTTAATTAAAATAAATATTAACTATTAATTCAAATTTATGTAAAACTTTCCGCGTAAAAGAAATTATATTATTCTCTCTCTCTCTTTCTCTCAATTAATTTTTTAAAGTCATTCTCATAGATACTTTCCACTTAAAGACATAAATTAAGCACCATTTTTTGCATTTAATATCAAATAAATAACAAAAATGGCACGACGCTTGTGTCGACTTGTGTTACTAAATAATTAAATAATTAATTTAAATAATTTTAAATAATTTAGTAAAAATATGCTGATGAAAAGATGAAATTATAATTTGTAAATAATAAAATTAAAGTGTTATTTCCAATTCAGTGAGTAGGGAAAGATTATAAAAGTTTTCGATGAAATCGCAAAGCAGTGCCACGTGCAATTGATATCTCGAAATTTTTCTAGGACAACTGTGTGCAAGGTAGGTCAGGGTCTGATTGCAGGAAGGAAGCAGTTAGGCCCGGTTAAAGTCGTTAAGCCAAGTTTACGAGGTGTTACCGGGAGCGTAACCTGTAAATCTCAAAGGCATTCGAGAGAAGGAAAGAGAGAGAGAAAACGCGTGCCAGTGGCCGCCCTTGGAAAGGCCGCGGAAGGGGTAATGGATATAACCGGGATGTAAGAACCGAGGTAAGACTACTTGAGCGCTATAAACGCTTTTATGGATCGTAAAACGTCTTCCTTTACAGCCAATAAAGATCCCTGACCTACCCGGTTGGCGAGCGAGTAACAGAACGCGCGCACGAAGAAGCGACGGTGATCGCACATCGATCTGTCGAAATCACGCTTTACTACGCAATAAAATCACGCGGCATCGTACTTTATTTTCTCTTCATGGGACTGCGAATCGTGGGTTTATTGGATTATTGACCGATAGCTCCGGGAATGCATTCGCGGGGAAAATGTGAATAGCCTTGCCGACTCAGCACGGTGAGCATTTTATACCACACCAATACCAACATACGCGCACACGGGCATCGCGCCGATTCGACTCACCACGCCGAGAAACAGGAAGGTCGTGAGTTACTATATAACCACGTCGATAAAAACAAACCATAAAGCGCATTACGGGCGATCATCGAACTACCGCTCAATATATCCTGCTTGGTAGGTAGAGGCAACCTCTAAATTAAGTTTCGTACCGACAGAGACGTCGGTAAGAGAGGCAGAACATTATCGACCAAGTAACGCCAATTCGTGCTGCCACCTACCAGGAAAATGGCTTAAGTGACTGTAAAATAAGTACCTCGCGGAGTACTACATGGAGAGATTCAAATTTTGAATGTTATTTTTCATCTTTCACATATTTTATGTACATTTGTTGACATTTAATGTAACCAATGCGTAGTTTAATAATTTTATGTAGTAAAACAATAAGAAATTTTTATAACAGATGATGAATCAAAGTAAAACAAATAGATAACCACGCCTTAGCCCCGCCCACAAATGAAAAGTTGAAGCAGCCATAATTTAACCCAGGAGCTATTGAAACCGATAGATGGCATTGTCTTTTGCTTTCATTATATTATATGTATGTATTTATTACATATAAAATGTAAAGAGAAAAACTCAAAACTTTAAAAATACCTAATGTTTATTACTTTAAAAAATCATTTATATAAAAAAATTGATCAAACCTAATTATAGTAGTTATAAAAAAAAATATTTCTGGATAAATGTAAATAAAACTTGTTTGAAAAACAAACACAAATAAATAATTCAATTTTGACCTGACTGGCCAGATATAATTAAATACAAGCGTTTCGACCAACGATTTAAGTCTTTATCAAATGCAATTGATAGTGCTTGTATTTAATTATATCTGACCAGTCAGGTCAAAATTGAATTATTTATTTGTGTTAGTTTTTTATTCACTCACTGGCGATGTAAAGATCATATCCGATTTTTAAAACTTGTTTGTTTCTGATCATAAACATTTGCAGTACGATGTATTGTATACATTATACATAGATATACATGCAATATACATACATCACATATATGTATATTTATATTTAATAATTCTATAGAATTATATTGCATTTCATATATAAAATATTTATAAGAATAATTTCTTATTTAAAATAATTAAACTATTTTTGTAATAAAATTTTCTTTTTTCTTATAAGCATGTGTAGAGATTTACAAATATAATTATAAAGACATCTTTTAACATAAACACGATAACAACATTCACAATCTTGACTTAACAAAATAAATGAGTTAATCATTCGACGACGTCGCCACGACCGTCCCATACATTGGCCATTAAAACTCTCTTAAATTGCTTTTTCATGTCCACTGACAAAATTTATCTTCACATATATCTAGATCGATTCAGAAATAAATCTACGTTTTATTCTTTTTCGGATAACGTATTCGCAGAATTACATTCCGCGATTTATTTTTATGAAATTCTTTACGTAATAGTAGACATATTTTTTACCTGCTTTATTTAGTAAATGCAGTTTAAAAAATATAAAATTTAAAAAATGTATATGTGTGTACGTGTGTAATAAAAAAGATAAAAATACAATAAATATCGATCAAACAAAATAAATTTCATATTTAATTGTAAGTTTCTTTTAAGCAAATTTTTTATTATATTTCTTTGATTATGACAGAACTCGATAACAATTCTGCTTCAAAAGTTATTCAACAATTATTATTATATATACAGGGTGTCCCATATTGATAAAACGTACTGGTCAACGCTCGTAAAAAAGGTAGAAGGAATCGAGATAAACATAAAAGTCCAATATTGTCTTGGGTTAAATCCAGCAATAATCGAAATATTAACATATGGAATCGGCAAATAATTTAATTAATTTCTATCGTAATTAGGTACAGTAAATTAACAGTAAATTAATGAAAGCTTATCATACATTTACGATAGATTTTTTCTTCCGTGTTATGGATCGAGCGGATCGAGCTCTTCTCTTGGCGCGCTCTCATCCGCATAATTTGAAAAATTAATATTTCGATTATTGATGGACCTAACCTAAGACTTAACTCAAGATCTATAACCAAGATAATATTAGACTTTTATGTTCATCTCGATCCCTTCTACCTTTTTACGAGCGTTGACCAGTATGTTTTGGGACACCCTATATATATATATATAAGCACGATTAAATAAATATTACCGACGGAAAGTTATTTAATCGCGATTCAAGTGGCGTACAATTACGGTGCAATCCACGGAGTTAATCGGGGAATCGCTTCGCTGGCGTAATATTACGTGCAATCGGGGCAAAATTTATGCCCGAACTTCTTCGTCGCCCGAAGATACCAAAAAAGAGATATTAAGCGCTCCAGTAGGTTCCGAAGAATAAGGAGTTTCGATCGTAGTTCTCTGCCTCGCGTATTTTCTTTCTGCCGCAGACGTTTTAAATATTTTGAGAACGTATATAATAAATTAGTTTGTAATTTTTTCTGGCAGTGTTTCTATTATTATAATATTTTACATATATTACATTAAAAAATTTAGTTAAAATAAGTTTTATCCTTTTTACGTAGTAAAATAATTCAAACATGATTCAAAACGTTTTTAAATAAAATAAAATATATTTAAAGTTACAATTAATAAAAAATATTTGCGTTTGTAAACAAAAACACAACATAACCGATCAGAATTGCATGCAAACTGCTTTCAAAGTAGTGTGAATATTTTTAAGACCTTTTTTTAGCTCAACTATGAAAAGAGCCGTCTTCCAGCAGCGACAAATAATCGCGTGAAAGTGTGAAAAAAAAACGGAGATCTTTTTTTTAAAGTTGGTATTGTCTCCGAACAATTTAAAGAATCTCCGAGAATGAATACAATGGTTCTCGAGTAGAAATAAATTATTTGCAATAGGACAACAAAATTGGCACTATTGGCATCGTCTTTTTTTTTACCTAACTGTGATTTCTACTTTCTTTTGGCGTCATCTACTTGTTTCAGGCAATCTATCACTTCTAAGTGACTTTCCTTCTTTTGAATTTATGTGCTTGTTAAAGTCAAGTTTTCGATTCCGATTAGAAAACTCATGCGATACGAAATGTCGTAATTTTAGCAAGATCGTTTACAGCACAGCACGATAAAACTGATAAGTTTTTTATTCGGTACTGGCAGAAACGACAGGATAAACGCGACACGATATTTCAAGTTTGCGTTCGTCGCTCCCTAGGGATGTACGTTCAGTGCAAGTTAAACACACGCGAATAACGTAACTTAGAAAATTATGAAGGCACGCTCGTACGCGGTTTATCCTCATTAAGCCCGCCGAGTAAACTTAATTTTAAAGCCGCTGCTGCTAAAAGCTCAAGTCTCATTTTTAACGGCGCTTTTAACGTTTATGCGACTATTATTTTTTTGTGTATAGCACATAATCCTAATTGTTGCATCAAACGCATACGTATGTCTGCTTTGTTCGTCCACAAAGAGTGTTGGACTGCAGCAGTTTTATATTTTAATATATTATCAAATTTTGTGTGTGAAAAACCACGTTTAAATATTTTATAAAATAGTAAAGATAAATATTACAATAATATTGCCTATTAATAAAATTCTTGTAGTTATTTGAATCTATGTTTCCAATAGCAAACAATTTTATGGAAATAAAGATAATCTTTTGATTTCGTTATTGTAAATGTAGACACAAAGAAATGTAATGTGCACGTAGTATATATTTATGTACTACATATTTGGACAAGATTTACAGATCTTTTGTCAATCAAAAGATCATATTGTGAGGTAAGAGTTAATCATGGCTTTCTTATAAAAAAGTGTTGAAGTGATAAAAAAATAATAAAAATCACACTTACCTTTAATACAGCTGTGTACATTGCGGTGCTAGTAGAGGGTGGTGTGGATTGGCGGTGGGGTGATCAGGGGGGCTCCGATGCAGGGCGTACCCCTAGTTGCCCCCCTCTGGCCCCCCACCGCCTCCTTGCTGCTGATGCGCAACCGCCGCCGCTGCTGCCGCTGCCTTTTGCGCCTGCGCTTGTTTCTCCTGCTCGTTTAGCTCCTTGATCGCCTGAATCTCCTTCTTCAACTTCATTCGCCGATTCTGGAACCAGATCTTGATTTGCCGTTCCGTCAGGCATAGCGCGTGTGCCATCTCGATCCGCCTCCGCCTGGTAAGATAGTGGTTCGTGTGGAATTCCTTCTCCAGTTCCAGAGTCTGGTAGCGCGTGTAGGTCTGTCGGCCGCGCCTGCGCATTCCGTTCGCCCCTGCGAACAATGAAATTAGAGTTACGACGGGTTCTTTTGTTTTTTTCCCGTGCTATTTCTATCAGACTTTCGTAAGAATTGTAAATAACACAATGATTAAAGAGATGACATTTTTCAAATATATTAATCGATTCTTGTGAATACGATACACTGATTCAGACATTGAGATAAGTTGTTGTAAGAATTCTAGTTTATTTCGCTAATAATAACATAGTGAATCACAAACGTCTAAATAAAATTCAAAAAAACAATTTATTCTAAAAACGCGTGATAATTTATTTAATAATAATAAGAGAAATATACATTAGCAAAATACTTGTTTAATGAGAACTGAGTGTAGATTGCATCGACTTATCATTCCATTCCTGGTGCTTATCTTGTTCTAAAACGAATTATATTATCTTTATGAGCTGCCGCTTAAGATACTTATTAAAAGAGCATTCTAACGAATTTCTGATATCCCGCAGCGCTTTGGGACTGCGAATATCAGACGCGGCGATATAAACGAGGCTCGTGCCGATAAAGGAAATGTGTAAACGGCTTAAAATAAAGCGTGGCATGAGTCGTTCCGAGAGAAAGTAAGGAAGTATACGACAGCGAATAGGTACTGTTGAACAGTCACTTGGGTACAGTAGCGGAGTAAGCCCCGACGGTGGGGGCGCAAGCTCACCTTATCGGCCATTACTGCCTCGTAAAAACCCTCCCGTTTCACCTCTGCCACCGGTATCCAACCTAAACCGACCTCTCTTCTCGGCCGTAAGCAGCCTCCTTTTACTCTATTTTTGCTCGCATACGGTGCGTGCCCAAGTGCATAAATATCCATAATATTACGACTTTCGCTCCATCGGCTTATCCTTCCGCGTTCGACTTGGATCGATGCAATTAAAAGTTGATCAATAATCATTACCATTGATCAATGGTCAAAAATAAAAAATGCATTAATTGTTTTATAGACTTCCAGTATAATTTCTTTAAAATTGTCCGATAACTATCATTAGCAAAATAATGCTGATTAAAAACTTCAAATATTAATAAAAATATAACGAAAATTTGAAGGCTTAATAATAAGCTCATAAAATTACAATCTAAAAAAAGTATATAGTCCATCTTCGAAAATGTAAAAAATGTTATGCAAAGAGTTATCCAATACAACAATTTTCCTTCAAATATTCGTGCATTTCAAAATTCTGACTACAAATCAAATTGTTCAATAAACGCTTCTAAGCTTACATATGTATAATCACACTGTGCTAATGCTCTTTTCAAAATGTACAAAATTCATATGGCGCATGACTTATTCGTATACCGTCACAATTTCAGACAGCCATTGTATCCATATCATACTGAAACAAAGTTCATATCAGCATGATATTTGTTATCGCGACGTAATCAAGTGTCCTGCCGTCCAGACTACTACCCCTCTGGATATCTCTACTCGGGGGGAATCCCCTTTGTCACCCTGTGACACCCCCACGATTCTCACGCCAGGTTGTCATGCCGGTTTCGCGCAGCGGCGTCGAGGGGCGTAGAGTTACAGCACTGCGTTTTTAACGGTTATTTGTCACACGTATCCCATTGAGTCTGGTTCCCTTCCATTTCGGAATCTTCTATCAAACTTTCCTATTATCCCTGGCAAAATCATTCCCTCCGTGTATTCTATTGGCACGCGTTCCGGAAACGCGAATGCGATGGGTCAAGAACGAAAGACTTTCTCGAATTTTGCAAATAAAACTTTAAGTAGCTTCGCGATCAATATTATTGCACAATATTATTAATCATTTAGAGGCTACACTGAAAAAAAGACTTGGTTATAATAATCCAGCCTTGGTTCAAATTACCCAAAACCTTAGTGGAATAGTTTTAACTAAACGTAAGGCGATTATTATAACAAAATAATATACTTATAATAAAATGTTTATAATTATTACCAAACATTTTTTATTATTACTACATTTGTTTATAACAAGCAAATATTTCAACAATATCATTACTAAATGCATTTCACAGGTTTACCAAGAATTTTTTTTTCAGTGTACATAAATTTGTTTTGAATTATCTAAATGAATATTATTATACAATATTATTGATCTATATGCATTATCTTTCATTGATTCGGATTAATGAGAGTAAATCCATCTTAATCAGGAGCACTGAAAAACAGTCACTAGTTACTGATGATCACACTTATAAATATAATAAAATATGCTATAATATTCTCTCCTTTACGTACATGTCAGAAATTGGTTTAATTGAGATAAAGTTCTCTAAAGCGGACCTTATAAGGTCCTCTAAATGGACATATATATATATATATATATATATCATTGATTGATATAGTTAAAAATATAACACTAAAAGTAGACAATTTATTCTGTTTCTTAGCAAATAATACATCAATTCCCATTTAGAGGATAAAAAAATATAAAAATACATTACTATATTTTTTAATTACTTGTTATTTAACAAATAATAAGATCATCTTTTACACATGTATGCAATACTTATTTTTATACAAATTTTGCAAATATGCACAATATACTGACAGAAATAATATTTTCTGTATAATCGATTACTTTCCCATTTACGCGTTACAAATATACGAATTACGAATCTCACTCCGCATGACGTCTCATCCGTGAAATATCACGTACTAAACGAAATTAGGGGATGAAATATCAAGATTATCGCACGCCCTGTAAAGTAAAAAGAGATGCGCATAGCTGTTTAACCGAAGGGGTGGATAAATTTTATGCTGAGACCCTAAAATGCTTTCATTTGGAGGAACAAAGAAGAAGGAGATCGGTAAGGCATGCCGGGAGGGATTGGCTGGCTGAACAGCAAAGTGGGAAAACCGTAGAGCACGTTTAGAAGAGCGAAAAATATTTCGGTCGTTATTCACGCCTTTCTTGAAAAATGTTTGCCCGTATATTCTAAAAAATTTCAACCTCGCGGAAACCTTCGTCCGACGAATTGTTCTTCCAAAAGTCTGAGTTATAATAAAAAAAGTTTATAGTCGTCTTATCACAAAATATTATAAACGAGATTAACTTTTTTCTTTTACAAATTTGGTAAAAATTAGGTTCCATTAAAGCATTTTTATTTTCATATTTATCAATTCATACAATCAGTAATTCAATTAGTTCCAACCAATGTTCTCGTGTTGTTACAAAAAGTACGTGCTAGAAAAAAAGTAATTTTGAAAAAAAGAAACATTGAAGAAATTGAAAGATTGAAACGATTGAAACATTGAAAGGATAAAACTTGGAATACGGTTTGAACAAAAAAAGTTTTACTAAATAATAAAATGTTTTTTTTTCCGAGTTGTTGAGAACAGTTTCAAATGCGAAAGGAAATGTCGGTTGAAAGAGATCTGCCGAGTTTCGACGTATTCGACCATAAACTGAGGCAGGGAGCGACTTAACTGGTTGCCAACTCTAACAAGAACAGCCAATACGTTGATTGCTGCTGGGGATTTGCCGGTATAACTTTGCAAAACACGATGCCAAAGCTTGCCTTCGGTTGCCCTCACTCCTTTTCCGCTTCCCTCCCGACTACGTGCACGTATATATACGGAATCGAATCATACATGGGACCAATCAAATCAAAGTAAGTGAATTGGGTCCATGAAGGACTCCCCAGACTTCCTCTTGAGATATTTCCTGTAGGCTTACCCCTTCGAGTTTCCGCAACATTGGGCAGTTTTTGTATGTAAGACTGGGTATACATCAATCGTAAGGAATCTCCTTGTATTCCTTACTCCTAAATTAAATAATTATTAATACTCCAATAAAAGACTCCAATAACATCATATACAAATTTTATACAACTAGATTAAAGTGTACTTTTGAAACAAAATATGATAAAAACAAAAAGATCTCATACAACAAAATTAAATGAGTATAAATGCTTTATATTATATTCTTATATTATTATGCATTTATGCATTTTTAATTATCCTTTTTTTTAATTAAAGTAAAAAACGTTCAACTGTTCTAATTTGTATTTTCACAAGTTTTCTACAAGTTTCCACAAAAATATTACTTAAGGAATATTAATTTAAGAGATCGCATGCAAAAATGTGTTTCCTGTATTACAAATTAGCTAGATCAGCTCCTTTTTAGTTATTTCATTTGGCAATACTCCGTGCTCCTTTCGAGCATATCTCGTATAACAATATTCTGTCTCATTTGAAGCGCTATAGTCCGTTCACGTATCACCAGTTTCGGTCTTCCGGTGCCATCCGGAATGCGCTCACGCTCTCGAAGAACCCTGTTTGCACGCGGCACGGGAGTACTGAGGACACTTGGTATGAGGAACGCGTAGCTACGCAGCAAGATCGTAGCTCAACGTGGGATATACCCTCCTCCAGCCTTGCCAAGGTAGGTAATCCTCTCGGGGGCGTGAGTTACTGCCTAGCGTCCCTCGCGTTCTACTCTCTTCTCTCCCACCTTCTTCCATACCTCCGAGGTCCCCTCCCACGTCCCCCTTCCCTTTTACGCTCTACCAGGACCTTCGTCTCGTTTTCTGCCAGGGCTTCTCTCTTTCTCTCTCTCTCTCTCTCTCTCTCTTTCTCTCTTCATACTCTCTTTCCTTTCTTAGGGGCTGCCGAGAAAGCACCGAGAGAAAGTTAGCGGACGAAGGGAGAAGGTAAGATGTTGCTACGTGGCACAGCTGGAGCGCATTAGTCAACCATAATTAATAAGTTATATACAACGGAGACTAACGAAGAGCGCGGCGTTACACTGCTGAGACATCGTCTCTCTTTTAGGGAAGAGACGCAACGCGACCTCTTAGGGGAGAGGGGGTGTGACGACGGAAACCTCAACGATCATAAATACATGCTAAAAACCTGGCGGCATAAATAAACTAAGGGTTGACACTCGCAAATGAGGAACAGCAAAGATGTATATTTCTTCTACAGCTACCAGTAGGATTAGTGGTCAGATAAAACGCTTATAGAATTTAGCTGCATCTCGTTGCTGCAATGTAATAAACTTAAAGTTTCTTACACTAGCATTAAGCTGAGCAAATAGTCCAACAATATTGCAATAAAATATAAAAAAAAGTATTCAGATAAGTTAGGTTTACGATTGCTTGAAATAATAAAATTTTTAATACTGTATAAGAATTAAATACATATCAGACATTTTATCAAAAAAACTCATTTAACATGTGAAGAAAACTATAAATTCATAATATATTTATATAAGCAAGAAAGTTCATCTATTGCCAGTTATTAAATCAAATTGCATATTACGTACATCAAATCGTATACGTGGACTGAAAATCTTAAAATCTCGAATGATTTTCGGAGTGCAATGAATGATGACTTGGTAAATCCGAAAAAAATGCAGAACGTATTGCGAGAAAGTACACGACGCGAACAAGAATGTCGCCAGTAGCTAGCGGTATATTATAAAAGGACCAATGAAAGCTATAGCTTATTCGAGAATAAGATATCAGCTTTACGTGCGAGCCCTTTTGAATAAGTGCGCAACCATGCCGCGAGCAAGGTGGCGACTTTGCTCGCACGCAAGTGAAGCGTCCTGCTAAGCAGAAATAATAAAAGTGCTGATCAAGTTTTCGTAATACCGAATTGTACAAGTTGTCTGAGTAATTGTACATTACTTTTGTATCTTTAATCGTCATTAATGCTTCTTGACCTTAAAACGTTTCGAAAAATGACTTGACACAAAATCATGATAAGAAAAACAATCGTTCATGTCGTAAATTATGTATAATAGTAATATAGACCACTTGCAATCTTTGAACGTATCCAGAATAAATTTAAAAATTGAATGGTTTGCTAATCAGTACATTTAACAGGTTGCCATAATCATTTGACAGTTTTGTATCACCAAAATAAAACGAAGATAGAGTATCTATCACTGCGTATACTATTCAAAATGATACTCGTCCTCTGCATTTTAATGAAATACATGACTCGGTACGTAGACAGAATATAATTAACGCGCTTCTGAGTTACGTGATTCGTTGTAATTCATCCATTGCTGCATTCGATGACATGGAGCAAAGACACTGATTGGCTGACAGTCTGTCGAAGCACGCAATTAATCGCGAGCAAAAAGTGGCCGGCAGAGATCCCGACGATAATTTTGCGTGTATCCCCTCAAGAAATTTAATTAACACACACACATACGCGCGGACGTACGCGCCGCTCTTTTCCTTTTCTTTTTCATCGCTCGTTTTCTGACACTCAAACAACGAAAACGAAATGGAGAACAGAGGCGAGAGGAAGAAAGAAGAAGCTGGGAGGAGAAACAGAAGGAGGAGAAAAAGGAAGAGGAGGAAGAGGAGGAGGAGGAGGAGGAGAGCAAGGGAGGATACGAGGTGGCTTCTCCACAACGAGCCAGCTGCTACTCGCGGTAATCGTAATAATTATGCAAAGACCGAACGCAACGGTGCATCTCGAGCGAAAGGGAAGAGAAGGAGGACGCTGCAAGACGGAACGTACAAAAGGAGCAAGCCGAAGTGAGATGGTGGTGGAGATGGCATGCAAAGGAGGCTCGGCGTAGGTAAGCGAACCGAGCCGGTTGTAAGGCGACACCTCGCGGCTCCGTACATCTTTCTCCGTGTCCCTCGTTTCCCCTATATGGGGGGGAAGAAACGACGAACTTTCCCTTTCTTGTTGCTTTTCGTTTCCGCGCCGAGGGTTTCCATTCCACAAAGTCCTATTCCCGAATCGTCATTGTTGTGTCCTCGTGCGGAAATCTTGCCGAGGAGAAGCGATAGTTTACGATTTGACATATTTCTCATTGTTCCATCATGTTTATTTCGAATGCCCATTGAAATTACAATAGCGCTATTTAGTAACAAATTTACGATTTTTTCCCGCGACCGTTTTTTTACCTTTTTTTTATGACCACCATGAGACGGATGCTTGGCAAAATATTCTCATGAGCGTAAATAATCACCAAAGGAAGCGAGAGTCCAAAAAGGACACTTCGAATACGAGAGAGAAATGGTGGAGAGCCTAATACAGGTGGGTAACGTCGCGACACCTTCTAATGAAACGGATCGTCTGTCTTACTTACATCGCCACGCAGTTTATAGAAACTCACACGCCTGGTAACACGCACACAAAAGTCATGCGTGTGCGTATCCGCTGTTGTAAGAGGAAGGGGAGACATGGTTACCAGCGGGCAACCGACCCACGAACCATCCACATATATCTGTGTCCTCTAAAAGGAATTCAAGAATATATTTTACATATGCTTTATTGCCGCCTTATTTCCAACTCTGCGGCCATGGCCCTCGAAGAGATCGCAGTGGATGCGTGCGGATGCATTCTGTCTCGGAAAAAGCGCGCGTGAATCAACGCGCGAAATTTCACGAACCTTACCGCGTAATTCCGAATGTTAATCCTCCTGTCGGATGCATTATTATTAGTTCGTAAAGGAGGTGGCAACAATTAACTAATCAGCCGCTTCTGCAGACGCCCGAGCGCGCTTGCGCGCCTGATAAATTGTAAAGAATATCTTTTAGTGATGAAGCTTTGCGAGATAACCGACGTTCTAATTATAGATCTGGAGGAACGGCAGGGGGAGCGATGTAAATCTCCTACGTGTTCCCTCGTGGCTACGTGTCTCAGGGTAATGACTTAACTTATACGCATTAATAAGTATCGGACTAGATGATTTGATAATTTGCAAGCGGGATTGCGGATTGCCGGTAAATCTTTTACGTTCTTTTGCAATATGAGGAGGGGAGGGGGGGACTGGAGTGGGACCTTTCGGAGTGGAGCAAGACATAGAGGGCAGGTCTCCCGGTACTTGCGATTCGACGAAGCCCCGGGGGGCCTACCAGTATGTCCAAGCGCAGTCTTAAGAGAAGGGGGCAGAGCCGGTTCCGACGAATAAGACGCCATCGCGCGTTTAACCCGCAAGAAACTATGATTACCGTCCGCTTGAACTGCACTTTGAATTTGGATTTTCGGAAACGATACATTAGATAGCATCGCAGCGCGCAATTACTAATGATTACTACGGGCAGGTTTGAAATTTCGTAGGGAGAGTAAATTATACTTGACGCGTCGAAAAATTTAAAATGTGGCGCGCGCGATAATGGCGGAGCGAGATATCGCTCGCATTTAAAGAGACGCAAAAAAGACAATCTCGCGCCGCCGCATATTATTTCTGCAAGTTCGTAGTTTTGAAAGTGCATGATGACGACACAACGTAATCAAATATATGCGAAATTTAAGATGATAACGCTACTAAGACGTATGTAATATTTATCGCGCGATAAATGAAGAGGAACGACTTCGAGAAGAGAGCGACTTCGTCTCCAAAAGTTTCTATATAACGAATATTCGTATAAAGAGCGAAGTTACAGCGAAGAAAAAAATTTGCTCCATTATTCAACGTATTCCAGTTGTAGTTTTCATCTCTCTTAGACCAATGAAAAGGAGGGAGGGTTACAGACGGAAATGCGGAAGAGGCAAGAGGCACGATTGTTCCGTAGCGCGAAAATAATAATGAACTCGCGTAAATCAAGAAAGTTAGGGGGGGGGGGATTGCGAACTACTCGCGGAGTACTCCTTTCACGCATATCTGCAATACGCGAGAGCGAGCTGCCAAAAATGTTCCCCAGCGCGGCAACCTTTCCGGCATATTAAAAAGCCCACCATGTGCGGCTCCCCGGAAATAACGGATGCTCTATGAGAGGGTTAAGGAACGAGACGGATTAGGTTATCGAGCGACGCGTAATGAGCTTCATTCTACCGAAATGTCCAGGGCTTCGACCGAATCTCCGGAAACACTATGGATTATCTAGATTCCGCGATTCCGCGTAAAAGAGCGAAAAAACGGAAAAGGTTGGTTCGGTTGGCTGGCGAATGGTTAGCTGTTGCAGGTTGGCCGGTCTCGCGGTTAAGATGAACGAGGCGGCATGCTACGAGATCTTATCCAAGCGCAGCAACGGCCACTGAATCATCCGCTTTGAATAGGGCTTCACTCCCTATATTATATCTATAGATATATACTAACCCCATACCTACATCTATGTTCGCGAGACAATATACCCTCTCTCGAGAAAGTATATTGGAAGAGTGTCATATAAAGAGAGAGAGAGAGAGAGAGAGAGAGAGAGAGAGAGAGAGAGAAAAGTGTTAGATCAATCAAATACGAAGTTAAAAAATATCTTGGATTTAAGTAGTTTCTTTTCACACAAAAATAGGTTTTTCTATACAAAGTGTTATTGATGGATACATTAAAGAAATATAACTGTATATGTGTCGATAAATATAAATTAGTAGTATATAATAGTATACATCGCTATATCTCTTCAAAGATATAAGCTGTAAACAGTTTCCGTTACTTTCAGACCTTTAAATCAGAAAATATTGCCTGTGTTAAATTATTATGCGCCATTCTACTACGCTATTACTACAATTCGATATTTTAATACAAGAAACAAAAAAGGTACTTTTTCAGTCGAAGCAAATCTTGGTCCTAATAATACTTTTATATCAATTATTACATGTATTTTTCGGGCCTATAAACTGCGTGCTGATATTATTGTCGAATTGTAAAATGCAATCCTTAAACTAAAGAAACTTTAAGTTTGCATATCAATACTTAAAATTTTGTAAAAGGTGCTCTATGTAGTTTTATAAATCATTAATTTGCAATAAAATTAGCTAAAATTTCTATTATTATAAATCATATTGTGCTGCATTCACTACTTTTGAGTCCTCAGTAAATACTTATGTAGTCTTGAAAATTGATAACCAAGAAATTTATACTAGCTATAAGAAGATAAATGAATCAAAGAAAAGGCAATAGTATGGGGAATGATATTCCATTATATACAACGAAGCAGAACTTTATATCATTGTAAATGACGCGTTAGGCAATTACCTTTCTACAACTTTCATAGAAAAATATATTACCACAATATAAATTAGAAATATTTATTACGGAGAAGAGAAACACGATAAGCAATCCGTGCGAAGAGCAGATACTAACATTAATTAATTGCAGCTCTTATCGTGTCATCCACGTACATGAGTCGTTTAGTACGTTCAATGACTTAACGCCGTGCATTACTCCTCTCGAGATCGCTAATTAGTGATAAATTCATTAAGTCGATGAAATATAACATAAGAGATAGGACACCGTATCTTAAGTTTCCCGGCAAAGGCGGGGGAATAACGCGGGCTACGCTCGAAAAAGAGGTTCGTGCCGTAATTGTAAACATTGGATTAATGCAAATGCGCGCTTAAAAGCTTAATTGCTTTGATAAAGCATGGCGGTGCATTAAATTCAAATGCATGTAAATTAATTCAAATTTATGAGAAATAGGTGGATGCGGAGCACTTACTGGAAAAGAGGGAAAATAAAAATTAGTCCCCGCGGGGCCAGCCCTTGCGCGATGAGACTCTTTTTTCGTCCTACCCCCTTCCTACCTCCTCCCCTCTCGCGCTACCCCATGCCCACCTACCAATTCCCTCTACCGCGCCCCTCTATTTCGCCAACACGCCATGTTGCCAACCAGATTGGTTGCGGTGCAAGTATCGCCGATAAATTTCGTCTTCGGCTTTCGTCTGATAAATGTCGAATTTTAACACATCGATCGGCTGCGTCAGTAATTAACAAACGCGAACTTCTTCATTTGGATGCTTGGACGTTAATTTAAATTAAAAACTAATGTATGTTCCATGATAAGTATAACAAACTATAAATTAGGAATTGTTGATATATATTAGCAATTGCAATTTCTTCAAAAAAATGTGTATTTAATATTAATTATCATATTGTCAAATGCTTCAATAATGCTGCAATAATAATCGATTATAATTTATACATTTCAATTCTATTTGTGATTATAACATTCTAATAATAAATATAATATAATTCTAATAATAATTATAATAAACATATATATAAAGCAAATTTCCAATTGTGTTTTAAATTGGGCCGTTTTCATATTTAGCGTATTATAAATAGTTTATAACCACAAATAAATAAAACTCGTCTAACTTTTTAAAGTTTCAGTAATGATAAAAAGATTATTTTCATCGATATTATATTAATTAATAATTCATTTCAATCGTTAAAATTTAATTGTGCATTCTATAATTGCAATGATTTATCAAGTTCTTTCCCGTTCTAATCTAGATACGTGCATTTTACAAGAACTCGATTCGTATTATCGAAAACCAACTAATCATTGACGTCGCGGCAACTTTATCGTTGTTACTCTCCGGAGGGATTACATAAATTACACCGGAATATTATCCTTGTCTATACAACGGATTGATTAACGATAATGTATGTAAAAATGACATTTAAATGTGCATTGCGCGATTCCTAGGTTCTTACAACATAAAGTAATAAAAATTTTAATGAAATGACATTATAATTCAAGATAAATGATAATTGAGAAAAATGTATTTAAATTAGCATACATAAATATCAAAAAATTGCACACTGTTTTTAGAATTAAACTATAATCTTTGAACATAATTTATATTTTCGCTTTATATATAAGGATCCGTATGTATAATTTATACGTAATCACTACATATATGTTACTAAAAAATTCTCAACAACATTGAAGAAAACGACTGAAAAGGATGTGTGCGTAGAGAATTGCACACATTGGTATCACAACATTGTTACTGTGAACCGTTGTGAAAAGATGCAAACCACTAGGTGCTAGCGTAATGCTCGTAAGACATGAAAACTGTCGACAGTCAATTTTATTAATGCTAGAGGTAACTTGATTCAATCGATGCGTAGTTAAGCGTTAATAAAATTACTACTGTAAGCTGCTGTAATCATAAGCCCTACGATAAGCTGCTTGTATCACGCTATTTGCTGTGATCATCGGCAGTCTCATTAATACGGTGCACGAAATATTGTTAAACCATAATTCTACTTCAGAAAAAAATAGTTTAAAAAAATTTGTATACTAATAGAAATTTAATACCCTAATAGATATAAAAATATCAAAATTTCTATCAAAATAATGCAACAGTGATTAATACCGCAAATTTTAATTTCAAATATTTTGATATTTTCAAGAAACAAACTTTAAAACTTTAAAACTATATGAAAATTCTTGTGAAAAGAACAAGATATTCGGATATAACAGAGATATAAAATATCTACAAAACATAATCGAGAAGCGATCGTAGACGTTAAATTAACCATGGTAGCACACTTGGGTTTGAAGTTAATGAAAATCAAACATAGCTGATCATTAAATCGATCCACATTCAGTTAGTATATTGAGTTGTAAGGCTATATCTTCAGTCTTTTCTCACCGATCGTATTTTCTAACGCATTCGGTATCATCGCACACTCAGTTACCTTTCCGTTTACAGTAAACGAGACCATTTATCCGGTTTTACTTGTTTGTCGTAAATGTAATTCTTCGCCCTATTACTTGTGGCTTTACCCTTGTGGCTATTATCGCTACTCGCTAATTTGCGGAAAACAGTAATTATGTCTTCCTTTTGCGAGAGAAAGGAAAACAAGTGACGATCAAAACGTGACGTTGTGTACTGTTTTCATTTTTTTTTTTAACAACGGAATTTTTTTATTTACTGATATCCAATTTTAACGTCAGCACTATCGTATCACAAAATCTTCGTAAGACGCGCGAGTAAACTGCTCTTGTAGTAATTATTTCCGTTCCGACCAGACGAGCGTGCGGCTTCCTTCACTTATACTCTTCACCTTCTTCGCTTCCATCTCTTCATTCTCCCTTTCTGCAATTTCATTCTTCGGGTCTCTCATGAAAGTACAGCTACGGGAGTTTCCTAACTAAAAGTTCCTTTCACAAATTGCTGGTTATTACAGACGTTACAACCATGTAGTTGTTACGTTCATACATGCGGTAGCTTTGTGCCACCTTACCCATTAAAATTCGTTTCCCTCATTATTCCTGTTTCATTTTGTTTTAATTACAATTACTGATAGTTAAAGAATTGTACTTTAATAAAAAATATGAAAAAAGATCTGCATTATTTAAATTATCATTCTAGCAATTACTTCTACAAAGTTGATGACGTAAAAGCATTTTAATACTTATAATATGTATATACATAATATAATGTTGCTAGCAAAAATAATCTTCAATAATTTTTTATACAAAAAAAAAATAAGTTAAGTTGATACTCTAATGGTTATGTCCTATTCTATATAAATACGACGCGGAGAATAGGAGTCTACCTGACATAGAGAACGGCAAGGGACGTAAAAGAAGAGAAAAAAAGGGCTAAAGGACCGGATACAATGAAGAAGGACATCTAAACGAAGAGTGAGAAAAAGGGATGAACGACAAACAGTTAGGAAAGGCAACTATGGAGATGATGGAGGGAGAAGAGAAGACTGAAAGGCATCGCGAGGCGAAAGAGTGAAGCACATGTGAAGCACGAAAAAGAAATAAGGGGGCAGATGAGGAGACAGGAAGGGGGGATATCAAGAGCGGACCTCCCAAGTTGCGGCGAAATGGCGGATCATCATCGTCGCGTCATCCGTGAGCCGAATACTCTTGTATCACGGTTATTAAACCTACCTGATACATCGCGTATTCTGCTCGTCGCCGTGTTAAAAAATTACTGAGCCAAGTACCCGAAATTCCCACTTATAGCATAAACGAGTTTTAAGCCGTTGTGCATTCCTTTAGACTGCAAACTTCCGTAAATTTCGTGAAGGGATGGATTTTGAAATTTGTGGTGTATATTACGGAAAAGAGAAGATAAGATAACAACGTGAATAAGATAACGAACTGCTAATTTGTTTAAATTAACAACATATAATGAATTTCAATACATTAGAGACTTTAACTAATAATAATTTTTTATGATTTGATTTATATCTGTCTAAAAAAGTGAATAATATAATAAGAAATGTGTTTTCAATGTATTTATATATATATATTTTTTATGTTTGTTCATAAGAAATAATATATAATAAACGTTATTTCATTTTCTTCATAAAATCACAATGTAATACAATTGAAAATATACAAAATCACTAATATACTTTCTTTTTGGCATTGCAAAATCAAATAAATAAATACGATAACCGCAAGTAAGATAATGAACGTCATATGTGGACAAGATAATTTTTATTTCATACATGCAGATTATAAATTATGTAAACTGTATAAAAATTAATATTTCATAATACTTAATATTTTTTATTAATATTTTTCTTTTATTGCGTTAAAATATTAATATCAAAATAATGTAATTATGAAACAAAAAATGTTTAAGTGCTCAATGAATAAATTTGATACTTATACAACTCACTTTTATATCGGCAAAAGTAATAATGAAACTGATAATTATAATCTACACAATGTAAATTTCTGTTTTTGATAAAGATTTATAATGCAGTAACCGTTTTCTAAACATATTCTGAAAATATTTCTTAGTAAAACATACACACACACACGCACACACACACAAAATACCATTCTTTCCTACATTTCATCACTATTAAGTCGCAAACGAAGCTACCATAGATACAAGTGGCCAACAGATGATATTGAACCAACAGATATTAATTTTGGGGATGTACGAAATATTTCCAGACCGGGGGATTCTGATCCCTAAGCGTGTAAGGGGAAGATAAGGCACGGTGTGCCTAGCTCGTAATCAATGGCTGTCGAGTAAAGTTATAACATGGCTGACAAATAAATTCTTCTGAACTTACGTCTGCGTAATGTTTCTCGCACAATCACGTAGTACAGATTATTAATACACTGTAGAATACTTCCTTGACGTTGAAAATATTATAGTAAGAAATTGTACGTATAAGAAAATGTTAACCACATTTATTAAAAAAAAAAAAAATATATATATATAAAGTATTTTTATTAAAAAATTGACAGTAAGCATAAAAAAATTAGGTCGGTATAGACAAACGAGTGTGACATAATAAAAAATAATAAATTTCACATTATAAATAGTATTTAATTGAAAAATATATCGAAATTATAGAGAATGTTAGAATTACGTTAGGGATATTCCTTACATAGATCGTAGGACCCTACGACTCAAATATACAACTCTGGCTGTCACAGTCAATACTTTACGAGGTTTCCAAATAAATTGGTAATTGTAACTCGATGGAGAACTGATCAAGAAAATTGTTGCGGATGTGAACGCTATTGGCACGTGGAGCAACCGTAATATGATACGCAGCACCACGTGCGTCTCTAAGGATGCAGCCATAACGTTTGGGGATCTGAAACTCCCCATAGGCTACGTTTATAGAATGTCAATGTCTACATCTGCCACGCTATACAACATGGAAAAAGAAAATACGTCAGCCATTTTTTCTTCCAAATCGCATTACTCGGATTTCAAAATTTTAATATAGCTTAAATCTCGTTAAATTTACTTATATTCTCTTTCGAAAATAGTTCTGAAAAGTTTGATGTAAAAGAATTCTAAATTTTTCGTAAACTAATATGTTGCATGTGTGATTTTTTATTAGACTTTCGCCCCTTCTCATAACTGAGATACGGATTTTATGAGTGTAATCATTAAGAACAAAATTCAAAAATCCCTACGGATGTTCTGGCAGAATGGCGTCATCGTACACCATATGCTGCCCATTTTGGTGATATTCGTCGTCCGCTATGGTGACCAGACGGCGAATAAATCTTGCGGTACCCTTTCCAAGGGGCGGTCTGATCGGAAAAAGATCGAAATTTCGAACGCAAGAGAATTATGGCTGCTGGTTCTGGTCTACAAATTTAAAATATCATGACTTACTCTTTCTCAATAATTAGCACAATGAAAAATTAGCATGATAGAAAATTAGTACAATAAAAATTAAAAATTACATGGAGAGAATTTTCTCTTAAAAATTACCCCAAAAATCGTGGTAATTGTGAGACAACGTAAACCTTGAAGAATTTTAGTATATTTTTAACAAAATTTACTAAAATTTATTAAAATGTACTAAAATTTTAATAAAAGTTGGCAAAGTTTTAGTAAATTGTGTTAGAAATATAGTAAAATTTACAAAATTTTGCCAAATTTTATTAAAATTTCAGTAAATTTTGTTAAAAATACAATAAAGTTTTTCAAGGTTTACGTTGTCTCATAATTATCACGAGGGTAATTTTTAAGAGAAAATTCTCTCTGTGTACTTAAAAAACAAATATAAAATTGTGGTGTTTTAATGTGTTTTTAACATAATCATTAAAATAATTATGTTAAAAGCACAATAAAATTATCGGATTAAAACACATCTTCTACAATTGTGTGTCAACTTTATAATTATGCAAAGTGTTATTTATTATATTTGATTCTCTGTTGAACCCCTCGAAACACACACACACACACACACACACACACACACACACACATACACACACAAAGTATTTTGGCATAAACAACGTTCTTCCGACTTCTTATGAATAAGCAATAAGTACTTTCCTTTTTCGCTCTCATCTTTTATTCTTAAACGTTATTCCTGTCGTGACCGAGCATTCTATTCCCAAGCGTTATTCCCGACTTGGATTGCCTCTACCCTCGCGGCATATCTAGATACACTTGCCAGTCAATATTAATGTCTTTATTAACGGCGGTATACTTCTCTCTCGGCCTTGCGCATTGCTAATCGTGCCAGGATACGAGGAGAAAATGCAAAACAGTAGCCATTATTATACGTAATGCAAGATTCCGATAACAATTGAGTGACGTTACCTAAAAGAGCAGCCGCATTACGCAAATGCGTACACTCTGCTTCTGATAGAATCAGTTAATTAAGTAGGTTCGGTGTGTGTCATACACCGTGTATTATATCACACACCGCGTTATTGTCGTTGACATATACGGCATGATACTACATATTACTGTCGTTTTAATATGCAAGTACGACTCTCATCCCTTCGGGTTATTCTGCGAATAAAACTTATTATAGTTTAATTACTGTTCGCGAGTTCTTCCGCTGTCAGGCTTTTACTTAGTTCCGCCTTTGTTTCTCAACCCTAAAGAATTACGTGTTCAAGAACTGTGAAAACAGTGTACAGTAGGAACGCGGCGTATATAAATACGCGGACGCGCCACGTATGATCATATTGCGCCCATTAACATGGCGAAAAGTTGCTGCCGCTACCCGGAAAGCAAGGGAGCAGCAACCACGAAGCCTTTAAGCCACGGCGCACGGAAGTTTCCCCACTGATCCTCGGTGCTAGGCGAGTTTAAGCCCTGGGATTCTGGAGTTACTGCCATCATGGCACACCATGCGCCACTGCCTATAGGTATAAGTATAGCTTCTAGCGTGCGAGCACGGAGTGTACTTGTAGCTCGAGCGCCTAGCGCTTCATTCGACCTCTTTTTCTCTCTTGCTTGCCTCCGCTTTCGCCCATCCCCTGTTGCAAACCCCTTCCCACAGCTGTCCCCTCCCGCACCCCTCCCGCCGTTTCCCCTACGGCTCTTCTTCTTTCTCTGTCTCTTTGTCGCGCTCTAACTTCATCTACCTCCCTTTCAGAGTACGCTCCCATTGCTGAGTCGTGCAACCACGATCTAGTGCATCCCTATCGCGACAACGATCGTTCTCCGGACCACGGTAGCTGATATTTATGGCTTTTGTGGCGCGATGTTGAAGTAGTTAAATTGCTGATATTAAATGAGAAACCCGCGAGAAATTGCTCGCCTAGGATAACGCCGTATCCGCAAGGATTTGCGGGATTTCGGATGAGCATCCCGATAGATATTCGATAAGTATACAGCGTCATTCTGTCATCGGATTATGATAATGGCAATACCGCCATTTCCTGTATTTCAGGTTATGAAAGTTACTTGTACTTTGATTACAAAACCAGAGTTGTATAAAACCAACATTAAAATCATTTTTTTAGGTCTAATTATTTTATTTTATTTTTCTATAAAAAAGTTTGCATTAATTTTTTAAAATAAATGTTAATTATCAATTGTATTACATAAATAACAACATCCAAAATAATAATTAATATAAATTCAATTTTTTTAAGAAAAGTGGAATTTTTTCTTTCTTTAATAAAAAATATTATAGTAGTGTTATTATGTAGAAATAAGAATTTTTGTTTACAAAAAGTAAAAGGTTAAACCTGTAAAAGGCCATTATAATGATCAAATCAGCCCAATTACATGAGGTATTATTATAACTGTCTTTTCTCGTAGACGTTCTAAGATTTTCGATCAAAGGCGCAATGTGCAATTATACAATTACAATAAAAAAGAATTAAACAATAACAGTTACATAAATATTCAGAACATAAAAATTACGTAACAAAAAATTAAAAGCACAGTTGCAAATAATACTAATCAAATACAGCATGTTTAATTAACTAATTAAATGTAATATAAATAATTGTAAAAAATAATCAAATTGACTTTGTAATAAATATGGTGTTGATACAGTAATAAATAAAAGAAGCAAACGACATTCTTGTATTTTAAGAGAAACTTTTTTTAAAAGAAAATACAAAGAAACAAAATAAAGGAATCAGTTAAAAGATCTATGTTGTTGTCGCGATGTCTAGGTTGAATCCGAGATCGAAGCCCCTCTCTCTCTTTTCTCATTGCCTCTATTGCCAAGGAAAAGGAAGAAGGAACGAGAAACCGACCTATACGTCGTGAATTCCTGGCTGAAGAAGCCCCCTCTAAGCTTCATGCAAGGCAAATCAACTTCCAGAAAGAAAGACGATACTCCTGGATTGTGCTAGTAAAGCCTTTTACTTATATTTAAATTCGCGCATGGAGTGAGTGAATGTGTTTCACCACCGATGTTCCAGCATCTAGACAACGCCCAGTGTAACTGCGTACACATTCGCGCGCATATAAATTTTAAAGTACGCCTTCTCTTGATCAAAGTAACTGTCTAATTCTCGGCCAACTTATAGCACACTTAAAGAAATTGGACCCGGAGAATTAATCATTAGACATTATAAGATTGCGCTAAGTCGCGCAGAAATTTTCAGCGCAACTTACGTAAACGCCTGAGAGAAGGATTAGTGATACAGAATATATTTGATATGGTTTAAACAAGCACGGCTCGTTCAATGGAAATGGAATCAGGATACACTTAAACAAATTGCGTCCAGTAGATAAATCATTGGAAACCATAGAATTGATTTGCATATCCAACGGAGTGTTATCGTATATAGCGTTTCCGTCTCTATGCGGTGAAGGGGTGAATGAAAGGGGAGGAGGGGGTCTAAAGTCAGGGATGAGCATTCTCGAGATTGGCTATAATTCAGAGTAACCAAAATACACAGACATTGATTGAATGTGTATGACGGAGTGCCGGTGGAGCGAAGGGAGTTCTGCTTTACTGTATTATGTAATTTGTATGTTACATCTGATGTGAGCCTCATTCATTATTTCATTGACGACACTTCCTATTTAAGCCAAAAAGATTAATTTACGAGATTAACGATTTAATACAAAACTCTACGAAACAAATTCAATAAAATGTAATAAAATGTGCAGACTAATACAACAAAGATTACCTAACTTTAAAATTATCTTTTTGTTTATAATCCGACTTGAAAACTTTTTCTGGTTTTGATCACTTTACATCGATCAAACACAACGAATATATAAATATTGTATAAAGATAAAAGTAAAATATAAAAAACGTAACACTAGATAATATATCTATTAAAAAATTGTAATTAATAAAAACTTTGCATGTATTATTTTTAATAATATAGTCGCGATTTGTTAAACTATGTACAACAATGCATTGCGTGAAAAATGTTAATAAACATTAATTAATGAAGAATGAAATTAAGGGAAGAAAGACTAACGCAAAAGGGGAATCAGAATACTCTTGGGCAAGCCCGTAAAACGTGAAGCAATAAACTAACATGGAATCTAATGGGCTAAATGTCTAAGAGATCGATGCTATTAGATGCTTATTGGATTACCTATGGTCCGGCGTACGTGTTCTTCGACAAGAAACACCCAAGGTACTAATCCAATTATAATAGCTATCGCAAAGATATCACCTGATTTTAATCATTGCATACAAATTACGCCAAGTATATCTAGAAAATTATTTTAAACATATTGCGGTATATCAGGATTTTAAAAATATTATTTTATTAAAGTAAAAAAATACGTAAAACATACACTGTCAGTTATTTCTATATAAATTTTTTTAATTAGAAATATATACACAAACGCAATCAAATTAAAAATTAAAATTTATATAATTAATTATGTAGGGTAAAGGCGGGCATTATGTCCATAGTTTTTATTTGAGGTCATAATTTTCAAACCGCTGGTTTTTTTATTTCGTAACTTTCTGAAATTCTAATGTATTTAATAAGCTTTGATGACAAAATGTCTTGATCAATTAAAATCTATCCATATTCGAAGAAAAAAAAAGAATCTGAAAGCATGCGTCTTGGCCATATTAAACGTGGGGTGGGTAACTATATAATATGGCCAACTATAAGAAAAATGTACAAAACAGTAATATTTTGCAAAAGTGAGGTAATTTTAATTGTACAAAACATAAACATTGAAACATTTGAAACATACACATTAAAAAAATGAACATTTAATAAAAAAAAAACATTGAAAAATAAACATTTAATTGGAATGTTAAATCTGTGCACCCACTATTTGAGCACGCTGTCGTGCTCTCACAATCACTATTTTTTTGCTTTGCTGATATTGTCACTCTCAGCACTGGCGTACTCTACACTCTGTTATACTCGCTGCTCTCTCGTTGCACTCGCTGGCCATATTAGCCACCGAGCATAGATTTAATAATGTGCATTATAATTACAAAAATAATGGGCAAAGCACAATAAATTTATTACAAAAATATAGCTGAGGTTCAGGTTTTAAAATGTGTAATGAGAAAAGCCAAAAAATTATTTTGTTTTAATTTGAAAATCTTACTTAGTTGGAAGTGCGATGTCTGACTTTGACGTGTATATTTTGATGGTTATGGAGAACAATGAAGCACCAAAACCACAAATAACAACAAAATAGAGAGGACTTGTTACCAAACTTCAAGAATAGCTACAATAATTGGTTTTTATACATTATCAACGTTTATCAAAGTTTAGAATGTTTAATACGGACATTGTGGCCATATTACCCGCCTGGCCATAATGCCCGCCTTTACCCTAATTACTTTTCTCTAAACTTAATAATACAAATAAGTCCGTAAGCTATATTTTAAAATATTAAGGACTAAACCGAACGATAGTGTGACAATCCGAAGAATAATATGAAAATAAAAGTCACGAACGCGGAAATTGCTTGTATTAGCACCTCTATACATAAATACAATTCTTTTAATTTTTATAAAAGAGTAAAATCAAAAATTAAAATCACTTTGAAATCATTTTGATGGTATCAACAGAAAATATTTCGATAACTTTTCATCCGTAGTTTTGAACTGTGAATATAAGAAAAGTTTATTATTTCACATAACACTTTATATTTATATTAATTTACATAATTCTTGATTTTTGCAAGTATACTTTCGTATATTTATTAGTAATTAATATAAATGCTTTTCTTAAAATATCGTAGTTTTACAGTTATTATGTTTCCTATAATGTCCTATAGATTTTTACCGTCTAGTCTTATCAATGCACAGTACAGATAAAAAACCTATTAGTATGAGCGGCCGGGTGAAAGGATAGTCTTTTAAGATGCTATTGACTCTTGGGTATAGTCCAAGTATAGTGGACGGCATATATCATAGAGCACTGAAGGGAGACTCAAGAACAGAAGACCAGTCCTTTAGCCTCGGGATTTCATTATATAGCGATAGCTAGCGTACTACGCTCATGGTACCATTATTCATGAATCTCCACTTGCGTGGGCTACTGTCAGACAAAGTAAATTACGAGCACGTTACGACGTTCAAAACTGTTAACAATCGTTAATCGCAAAAACTTTCACAAAGTTCAGAATAGAGAAAACGCCGCAAATCATCATTAATCATGAATAAATGCAATGATTTCTAAACGCTTATATTATATGTGGAGACATATTTAATTGTGATATGTAAATCAACAGAAATGCAACAGAGATCTTTATAATAAATAAATTGTATTTGATAAGTAAATTGTATTGTAAACATATTGTATTTGATAACAATGGCGCGAAAAGAAATAAAACTTAGCCGTAATAAAAATTTTAATAGCGTACAACCTAAACGTATTCAGTAAGCAGTGCGTTTCTTACGAAAGAACGAAATTCAATAAATAATCGAAAAAGTAAAGCCGGCTGCTCCCAAAAGAGCCGGACAGGCATCACCCTCCAACGAAACCCAATTAAGAAATGTTTTGTCCAAGCAGCGGGTAGGTAGTGGGCATCGGGACAAGAAGAAGGAGAAGAGCACGACGCGAGCCGAATAAGAGCACGAGAAGGAATGGAGAAGACCATGGCCGATCGAATATCCCAGCGTGAGTCCAAGGGGGATCGAATCCTCGATCGAGAATTCGAGGCATATACATATACTTGCTGTATAAACCAGGGGTTTCGCATAGGCGGCAGAACGGCAGCTGTTTGAGCCCAGCAAATTAGTAGCCGGCGCGTGATTGGTTTGTTGCCGCCCCGTCTATATTGCAATACCATCGTCGCCACACCGCTATACCGCCGCGATTGTGAGGGCAAGGCAAAACGCACGGTAATACCTTCTGTACGTGTGCGTTCACCTTTATTCCCCTTTTCGTCTTTTCGCCTAACCCTCTCCGTCGCGCCTCTTGGCACCTCGAAACCCTTCCGCGGCAATTTAGTCGCGATATCTTTATGCCGGGATTTACGAGCAGATAATCATCGGAGGGGTGTTCCGGCATTTTTCGGTCAAATTATTATTATTTATATTGCATTGCCCGCGGACAGAGATCTAATGCCTCGCTAGACATTAATTAACTCGGGACCGGCGGCCGATATGCCGGCGAAAATGACTCTATTACACCGGCACTCGTTCAAATTATCTGCTGTCTGCAAAGGACGACAATTTAGGCAGGATTCGGCATTCCGAGTATTCCCCGGATACATCCGGGAGTTTATTATTTGCAATCTACTTGCGATTTATAATACTTGAATCTTGTAGTATATAAAGAATCTTAAGTCTAATTCAAAGTAATCAAATTCAAGGTGAGATGACAATTAAAGGAACAAAAGCAAGCTATAGTTTAGTTGATAAAAATCTAATTCGGCTAATACACACTTTTTGTGAAATATGATAATAATGAATCGCGATTTTGTCATGAACTTTATAACGCACTTTCTTGTAAAAGTACTTTATCGCCAAAAATATACTTTAAACCGTTAATATATCCAGGCTGCGTCCGAGCTGCATATTACAGAAAAGCAAAAGATTATTCGGTGTTGCATAGAATTAAATTACTGGAATGCTTTATGGTTCCCCACTGTCCCAACTACCTCTCCTCGTTTTGCTCCGGGTACATCTACCTACCTTCCTTCTCTTATCCCTGTCCTTCGGCTAACTTTGTGTACGTGTTTCTTTTTCCCTTCCCACCACCTGCGCGTTATCCCTTCGCCATGGTGCGCGATACTTCCCGGAATTGAGTGAAAATAAAACTCTAAGGAGTATAGCACGCGGAGAGAAAGAGAGATAAAGAGGAAGAGGAGGATTGTAAAGGGAATGAGGACGGAGGGAACGATCGTCACGGAACTCATGCAGCGTGAGTCGACCTAAGGCACGATCGCTGTTACTGCTGATGCTGCCGTTGCTGGTGCACCGCGAGAAGCGGCGGAGTGGTATCTACCTATCTTGATGCGATACAAGCAGCCACCTTCTATGCGATATAATCCCATTGCCGATGGGATCCGACGTGTTGCACTGTTCAACGAAACCGTGCTAAGATAGAGGCAGCTATAAATCCTCACTAGCTACTGTAGTCCTAACACCAACGAACTAGTTCCTTTGCCCTTTTAAAGTCTAGACTGCTGTCTTGATTCGCATTACATGGCATTTCTTTCAATGAACTACATCGGGGGAGAAGTCTCTTCAGTCCGTGTCAAGAAATCCGTGATTAGATTTTTCTAAATTTCGGAACTAGATAAAAAAAATATAACATTTTGGATCTTTACGTAACGAAAAAAATGTATTATTCTCATTTTTTGTGTTAATTATTTTTTTCAAAATAGATAAATTGTCAGATTTTTAAAGCTAACTATAAAGTTAGGTTATATTTGTATATTTTATCTTTACCGTATTTTATTTTACAATAAAAGTATAAAAACTTTAATTTTACTTACTCTCTCAGGATGTGATTGCATATCAGTTTAAATGTGCAAATAACTCTAATGCTTACCTGCAACAATGCAAAAAAAAGACTGGTAAGAAATGTGCATAAAAGTGTTCAGGTGTTAGATAAGAAGTATAATTTGTATTAATTTAAATTTCCATAAAAGATAAACCAAGAAACGTTCTGTCATTATATATTCATTAGTAAATCTTAATCCACTTATATTATTTAAGTGATCATTAAAATTAATAAGACATGTATAGAGCAGAATAAATTATCCATTCTCGTGATAGATAAGTATACCCATTACACGTATAGCACATAACTTCGCGGTAGTTTGGTTACGCATCGTTAACGACAAAAAGATAAAAAATGACGCAAACCGCACGAGCCACTGTTGATCAAGATTTCTATTTGTGATTATTCAATTACACGACTATGCTACTGATATTAAGTCAAAGTTGCATTAAACAGATATTTTCCCGCCCAAAAATATAATAATAATAAAAATTATTTTTTAAAATAATAAATTTTGTACTTTAGTTACATCGTTCTTTTTCTATGTGCATATACGGTGATGCAACTGATGCATTACAAAAAACGATTGATATCGGTATAAAATTGGCTGTTTCAGTTTCAGGAAGAGCCACTCTAAATTGATCGGCATCGAGGAGCAATTTCAGGGAGGGAACTCTGGATCGCGCAGGACGCGTTGCGCGGCAGAAGGAAAGAGAAGGGGTGGAATACGGCCTTTCGAAAACCAGGTATTCTGGTCCCTTGGTGGAAAAAGTGGTAGGTTGGGCCTGTTTGGTCGCCATCTCCGGCGGCGTCACATCACGTACCGGGGCTTCCAATGGCGGGCACGGTGTAACGAACCGTCAGCGTACCGGCGAGAAAAAGTTGGACGATGCCTCTCGCGTACCATCGTATCGCCGATTCTAGCACACGGGAACGAAGAAGGGCCAGAAGAAAAGTGAAGAACGAATAGAATGAAGAGAAGCGCGCGCGCGCGTACGATGGCAAGTGAAGACAGAAGCAAAAGAATAAAAGCAGAGTCCAGACCCTCATTGGAGCGGTTTTCAGCTTTCGTTCCTGGCCGCATTCACCTAAGAGGAGGCCCCCAAGCCGGGCTAATGGGACGCAATTAAACGATTCGTATCAAAGAGGACCGCCGATCGCGTTCACGGGGAATGTCGCGAGCTAGATGGCGACGGGAGCATGCTTGAGGATCCAGTTGATTCGCTCCAGTGGACGAGTCTAGAAAAATCTCGGCCACGTCCAATTCCATCTCATTAGTGGAGACGGCCGCTGATTCTTGTCTCTCTTGTGGTCTTAGCGCAAGAAAAGGAACACTGCAAAGCATATCCTCTTTATATATAAAGGACATGTATATTTTATAACGGAATATACAATATTAGAACGGATTTCTTACGTGTCCATTTTACTTAAGCGTGACTGGCGCAATTCTTAATGTGACATTTTATCTATGTATGACAATGTCTTTTATATAAATAGGACTGAAAATAATTATTATAGAATAGACGTTAAACCGGACATTATAAAGGATGTGGTCCGGACATTATAAAGGATGTGGTCCGTCATGTATATTAAAGCGGACGAAATAAACAAAACTATGCTGGCAACGCAATATGGCGCGAGCGGTAGCGATAGCTTTGTCGTTCACTGTTACAACAGTCTGTTAGCTTGTCTGCTTTGACGGTCGTTCTCTTCGCAGTTGTGATGAGTGTTTTTGTTGCTAATTGTTGGTGCTAGTTGTGGGTGTCGATCGGCGCGGTGGCCGTCGCGGTGGGTATGCGGCATGTGATTGCGAATTTGGGTTGCTTCCCGAGGATGGTGACGCGGGTGTGTGCTCCTCTTGCGGGCATTATTCGCCTTTACATGAGCGTGTGAGAAAAGAAGCACACGTTTGCGTTGTCATCCGCGGGAGACAACTCAAATTCGTCGCGGTCGCATGCCGTGCATTTGCCGCGGTGGTTGCCTCGTCGATCAGTGCCCGTGTTGGCACCAACGGTTAGCAATAGAGATGTTTATTGCAACTGAGGGGAGGGCAGCCGTTAGGGCGGACATTAGTCCGTTCTATTTATGAAGGACATTAAAGACAATGTCCTGCATATATAATTCCGTTTTAATTTCACACTTATCTAAAGTGGAAAAAAAGTCATTTTTTTCCATTATAGTTTCGCGGAATTTAGAGCGGATGTGTTTTGCAGTGAAGCCTTCGGAAGCCATGTATGGAACCGGTCTCCCTTCTGTCTCCCTATCTATACACCTCTATACACCCCGCGGTAATATACCGGGTGTCGCTCATGTACCTCGTATTTCCTCTCGCGATACGGACAGCTGTGAAAATCTAACATTCTTGTACGTGGACTGCACTGTAAACAGGACGAAGTAAAAGATGGGCAGAGAAGACAATGAACTAAGCCGCTCCAGCTCCGTATTACGATTCCAGAATGACGCCGCGTTTTTTACTTACGTCTACTGCTTGGAAATAAATGTCTATCTCTTGCTACGTAGATACTAATTCACGTAGGTACTTTAATTGTATAACTTAATTTTTTGATTTAGCTTTCGTTATTATTTTTTTGAAGAAAGTAAATATTATAACTACAGGTTTCTAAAATTTTCAGAGTATATTTGCTACAAAATTTATGAGTCAAACGTTCGAAAAGCTATCTACAATTTTTGCTCGACATATAATATATAATCATAGAATAAACAATATTGGCAGTAAAAATACTCAAGTCTATTCTGTAAGCAGGACACCCCGTACACCTGGCCACGCTTATATTCCGTATGCGCATACATTGTATACCTATATATTGTAGTCCATACCTGCATACCCCATGCACATGCATGCGCTGCAAAACAAAGCGAGCTCGTTAAGAGGTGCATCGCAACACAACTGCACTCTTTACTCTCCGGTACATTCTACTGCCGGGTCGATCTGCGGTTTCGATTTGCTCAACTTAGTTGGACTCGCTTGTTCGAATGTTTTTCGCAAATAGGTGCAAAATTACACTTTAACACGATTTGATTCCGCACGTAATCGCATGAATTATTCAGAAAAGGATGATTGTCTCAAATCGATGCCTAATCGCCTAATTGCCTATCGCTTAATTGCCTAATCGATGTTCGAAAGAGCTTTCCTATTTTTGTCTTTCGTTGTTATTGATACGTTAACTTTGCACGTATTGCAAAATGAATTATATAAAGCAATTTTTTATCAATACATCAAAAATATAAGATATACATTTCCAAATAAAAAATATCATCTTCTTATATTTATTCGTACGTTTAGATTTCATATTTTCACTCCCAAAAATTAATATATGTGTAAACATAAACAATAATATTAGTTCACAAAATATTTAATAAATTTACTAAAAATTGTAATAAATATTTATTTAAATTTTCTAAGTAGAAATACAGAACATGTAAAAATTGATTTCTAAATTATATATCTTTATAATATGCCTATAATCACGCGAATAATTTTCAATAGATAAAGAATAATGTAAGGTACCTGTACCCAATATGGTCATGTATCCAATTTGACTCACCCCCATTTTCAAATAATTACACAATGAATTTCATAGATAATGCTAATACATCGTTCAGGAAGTCGATATGATGTATTTATGCTAGTTAACTGCTCCTTTCTATGGCTAGTAATCACATTTTATTTAAATTGTGTTCTTCTGAATCTAAAATTTCAGAGGTAAGTTTTTGCTTTGTGTAACTATTACGTAACAATTATAAATATCTACAATTTATATTATTGTAAATCATTATTTATGCTTTTCAACCCTATATTTATTTCAGGTTTGTATTAATCTTGTTTATAATTAAATAAAGAAAGCTGTTTGTATTGTGAAACCATTATGGCCAGAGACATTACTAAAAACACAATATATCTTATTAATATACAAAAAAATTAAAATTCTGTATCTTTATTTAATGTTTAATTTTTAATTAGTACTTCTTATTTTTCTCTAATTAATTGAAGCTTTTTAACAAACAAAGATTAAGACGCTTCTTGTAGTAAATAAACACAGTTTCATTATTTAATGAATAACTGTATGTGTAATTTTTTCCATAAGTATGTTAATAAATGTGTAATAATTCCTAAGTATCTTAATTATCCATGTTGATTTTATTACTTTGTATTTTTTCAAAAATATTTACGAAAAAGAGAAAAATACATAGTTGGGCCACATTGGGTGTATATGTAATCAACATGGCCCAAGTGCTATCTTTTTTTAAAATCTTTAATTACTATAGTTATATAAATAATTGAAAATATTTCATATATTTTTCTTAGTTTCAGAAATGTTTCCTATTTTAAATCTGATCCTTATTTTTCAACTTCGTATTCATAAAAAAATTTGAAAAATCTCCAAAGCTTGGGGGAGGGGGAGGCATATTGGATACAGGTACCTTATATAATTTCAAGATATTTACCTTTTTATAATAAGATAACGATTAGAGAGAAACCATTATTACTCTTTAATGGAAGAAGTAAATCAGATTTTTCGATTATATATTTACGATCTCAGGCGAGATACACGAAAATGTTGAAGAACGAGAGACCGGTAGTCTTAAGGTCGAGATAAAATCCGAACGTGAAAATATTGCCTTATTAATGCCGACTACTTTATTAACGTCAAGTGTTCACGCGTGCACAGTTGATCAAGGTGGTAATCGGTATCCCCCAATAAAATTATTTTCGCTCCACGAAACGTTGGCGGAGACCGCTTTACTTGTCGATAAAGAGCGGATTCTTCATAAGCCCGGCTAACCACATAACTTTCGTGCTGGCAGACAAGCAGAATAAAAGAAAATATAGGAGGTGATCGGCCTTTCCTCGAGGTGGAGTCATGCGAGCGGGCTTGTAGACCTGGTTGTGAAGAAAAAGAGGAGAAGGGCGAGAGAGAACGAGAGTAAAGGATCAAACGGGCTTAAGGTAAAGAGCGTGTAAGAAAGAGAAGGAACAGAGCGAGAGAGAAAACAGAAGGAGAAAGAGAGAGAGAGAAAGCTCCAAGAGAGGGAACCAACTGGGCAGACATAGCTCTCGAGTTTGCACGACGAGTTTATGCGATTTTTACACTCGATCTGATTTTTTGGCGGCGCCCCTCGCTCTCGTAAGACAGATATATGTCCCATGGCCATACAAGAGCCGCGCGTATAAAGACATCGAAGCGAAGCCAACGAGAATTTCTCATCCCATCCCCTTTGCGTATCTCTTCGCCCCTCGTCGGCCTCCTCTTTCTCGATTCTCGTTGCCCCGTCATCCCGTTTGCCACCATACTTGGTATACCCTTCTTTTCTACCAACCGCTTCCTTTCACCTCCTCCTTTTTCACCTCCTTCTACTCCGGGCCCAAGATGGGATACAAGAAGACGAAGAATCGAAGGGCCTCGCCCATAACCGGTTCAGTCTTTCTCTCGTCATCGTATTTTTCGACTCCCTCACGACTAACCGCTGGTCTCATAATATGCTGACCTGCTCCATATAGACTATAGACAATCTATTTTTCGGTCAATTGCATGTATTTACTCCACTTACTAAAACGTAAGTGATAACGCATGCAAAAGATGAGAATCAATCGCTTTTGTTATATCTATTCATTTTACAAATGTTCTCAATCTTAGGAAAAATCATAATCCGCGTACGCATTAAATTGCGATCAATATGTATGTAGTCTTTTATGTTTTAGAACATTCGACTGATTGGTCGACATGCTTACAACGTCACGATTACGATTAAAATTTTTGTACTTGTGTTGGTCTGAAAATAATCAAAAAGATTTTGCATCTACAAGCAAAGGGAGGCACAAATATGCAGGTAAGTACAACGCGTACAGAATAGCCTTCCTGCATACATAACCAACGACAGGTAAAGAGTGCAAAAGCGAGGCCAAAGAGTTAAAAAGAAGAAGCGCATAGAACAGCGTCCACTCATCACGCGGCGTGTAGCCGGCTTTTACATAAGCGACCATGCCGCTTGGCGATGAAGGCGAACAAACGCTTTTACAACTCAATACCGGATACTGAAGACTTCTCGCGGTTCTCTTTCTCTCTTTCTTTTCCTTCTTTACCCTTATGATATTTTGTTCTACTTTAAAAGATCACTTAAGTAAATATACGCGCAGTAATACAACTTTTTTTTTCCCTTTCGAATGACTTCGTTATTTACGCGAAGGATATTATAGGTAGATAAAAAAAAGTATTATAATTAGGGATGTGAAGTAAGACATACTATCCGATTAAATTGAGAATCCGATAAACCGTAATACATCGAAAGGTAAACAATTTCAATCGATCAGGAAGCCGATGAGTTGAAAAAATTCAATTTACTCAGGAGCTCGACCAAAGGGAAAAAATCAATAGCCTGTCGGAACAATATTATCTTGGTAGGTTCTTTAAATAGATTTCGAGGCATTCCGACGTCAACCCTAAAAGAAAAAGATCTGAAACTCTTATCTCTCTGCATCCCTCCCGTATCTCTTATCCATTATACGTTTACCTTGCTCCATCGATCCTTCTTTTCCCGCTTAGCAAGTTCTAGATAAGTTTTTCTGTTTATACAAACACGTTGCAATAATAGAAGATTGTGCGAATCGATCTAGCTCTTTTAATTAGATTGAAATTTACATTTATTATGATGAATGTAATACATATGAATATATTATTGTGAAAAGTTATTTAATTCTAAACAAAGTTTAAAATTAGTTCAGATAATTTTTGAATTCAGTCATAATTCTAAATTCTTAAATTTTACACAATTACGAGAAGAAAAATGTTATTTCTTTGATGAAAATAGATCTTAGTTTAAATTTCATAAAATTTCAGAATAAATGATGAAATATATACATATTTTAAATATATGTATATATTTAAATATATTTTTTGTATAATAATATATATTTTCGGTTTTACATTACTGTAGGCCGATGAATTGTCGGACTTAAAAAGTAATCATAGACTAAAAGTAGAATTAATATCTCAAAATAAATTAACAATTAATTTGATTAATTGATAATGCTACCAATGTAATCTTTAAAATCTTACTGCAAAAAATATCAGCTCAGCTAAAATTCAGATATAAGATTTCGTGACTCATTTTGTGACAGGTGACATACCAGCTCGCTTTTACCGGCTTCTAAATTTAATTTAATAATTGTCCATTTGTAAAAATTTTTTTAATTTTGACATCATTTTGAATCAATTTTCCAAAAAAATGTCAAAATATTAGTAATCTGTAACTTACGTGAATTAGAAATGAAGACAGTTTAGCATAGGCTAAGCTTTAGAATTACTGCATGATATGTATATCGGATAACAAAGTAAAAGGTAATTCTGCCGTTTATGCAAAAACATGCAAATTTTTATTACTGAAATAGATTTTACTCAGTTTCAATTACTTTTTTGCATTTACTTCAAGAATCTTTCAATTAATCACAATATTTTATTTCTTAATACAACATAAATCTAATCTAGATGAATGTAGTGAGAAAGAGTCACGCCAATTATATACGTGGTACATATTGAAAGCGATAAAGTGTATTGGATTTTAAAAATACGAATATTTCATATATATAAATATCATAATGTTGTATAAATAAGATGCAAAAGTTCGTGAAATTTTTAAATGGATTGAGACGCGCTGAAGTGATCCATATATGTAATTATGTTACTAAGAATGTGTTACATTTATTTTCAAAATAATGAATAAATTATAAAAGAATTACAGAATGTTCTATATTATATTCAAAAATAACACAAATTTGAAAAAATGTTGCAGCGGTTTTATACATAAATAATAAAATTATCTTTTAAAAAATTATTTATGCACTGAGAAAAAAGTTGTTAATTTGACTAAATTTTTCAACTTGATTAAATTTCTTTAATTTAACTAATTTAAATTTCTTTAATTTATGTATTTCATACAAATATATAAATAGTTAAATTGAAGCTCAAGTATTTTATGTATTTAAATTAAATGTATAAATACTTGAATTGAAGAAATTTAATCAAATTGAAAAATTTAGTCAAATTGACAAAATTTTTTTCTCAGTATTAAAAAGTAGAAATGCACTATAATAAAAATGTATTATGAAATCATTATAATAATCTGTAATTTTTTATGTAAATCTTTAAGTATTCAAAATAAGTTTAAAATTTCATTACAATCTTGTAATTTAAACATTAATTGACAAATTTATTTATGTATTTATTAATTAACAGAACAACTACACGGAGAGAATTTTCTCTTAAAAATTACCCTTAAAATGGTAATTGTGAGACAACGTAAACCTCGAAGAATTTTACTATACTTTTAACAAAATTTACTAAAATTTTAATAAAATTTGGTAAAATTTTAGTAAATTTTACTATATTTCTAACAAAACTTACTAAAATTTTGCCAAATTTTATTAAAATTTTAGTAAATTTTGTTAAAAGTATAGTAAAATTTGTCGAGATTCACGTTGTCTCACAATTATCATGATTTCAAGGATAATTTTTAAAAGAAAATTCTCTCCGTGTAAGCTTAGAATCAAAACAATATTTTACATAAACCACTTTAAAAACTTGAAGTATATGTATATTGTACATGTATAAAAATATTGAGATATTGTCATTATTTATTAAATTTTTATGTAATAACAATAAAAAATTAAAAACCTAAAACAAATCGAGTAGAAAATATAAAAATATATTTTAAAATAAAAATAGAATAAATATAAACATAACTTTTTTTTACGTGTATATTTTATTTTAAATTCATTTTAAATATATAAATAAAAATTAAGTTTAAATTTAAATATTAACAATGTAGATGTTTTTCATTTAATGATGCGTCTATGTGTATGTGCGTGTGTGTAAAAATGGACTTAAACAAAATTTATTATCTATTATATTATAAACTACTTATCAAAAAATCAATATTCTTTCGCAAATTAAAATCGTATTTACACTGTGCTACTAAGATTTGCATTAATTATAAATAACGAATATATCATAATAAAAAAAATAAGAATAAAATTGCACAAAACATCAAGTCACTATCAAGTCCTAATTAAAATTAATAAAAATTAGGAAACCCGATTCGCTTAGCGTAGCGTTAAGCCTGCCAACATATTCAGGGAGAAATGATTTAATTGTGTAAGCACAGTCCGGCTGTGTTTACCTCGATTCCGCGTGTCCAAATAAAACGGGTTTTCATTTACATTAAGAAATTTAAGAAAGCGCGACGATAACTACGCAATTAAAATGCTGGAGCACGTACACAAATTGTGGACACAATCCACGGAAGAAAAAGTTAATGGTTGTTACTATACGAGATTACGTATGAAATGCAAATTGCGGTATTATAAATTTTTGCCGTGAGTACCGACTTCTGCTAAGCTTTTGCGCGCCGGCAAAATACCTAATGCATAATAAGACAGGTTAAAATAATTTCAATTGCTCCGTATCGCGTCACGAAGACGTTGAATTACGATCGTACGGCCCTCTTTTTCCCGGCGCTAAAACGAGCTCAGAAGAGCCAATATTTCACGCTACTAATTAAGCGGTTTGTTAGATCCCGATCTAAGTTTTCGTCAACAATACATCTTCCGTTTCGCACTAATGTGGAGACACGCATACACGTACACGCGCACGCACGCGCGCACGTATACATATGTAGGCGTGAACCGTTCGGTAAGATGGCTACAGCTGTTGCGTCTCGCGCCTTTAGTTGAAAATCCGCACGATCAATTAGTGACTTACGTACCACTGCCGGTGTCCAATTGGCGGCATCAGGCCCGAGCCGGTAATCGTCCGAAAAATCACCGTGGGAAACAGTAGGAAAATTAACACAGTCGAGGCCGCGAGAGACAAGTCTCTTGGAACGACACGGCGGCCATATTGGACGGCCCTCGCCACTCCCCGTGCCCCGTCGTCGTCGCCGGAGCCACGTGCGATCGCGCTGCCGCCTATCGGCAGCCGCGCGCTTTCCATCGCATCGACCAAGCACCATCACGGTCGCCACACTCCCATAGTCCCATCCCGCGACGCTCTCTCACGCGGACTGGAGTGGCGGGCTGATCGGGGGGGGAAAGAGGGGGGGGGGGGGAACGGTCGCCATATTGGCGTGGCGCGACATGCGCAGATTGGGCGGCTGGCCCGGGCCAAGCGTCCGACGGGATTACGCCTACGTCACGTGTCAATCACCCCGAATCGTTTAAAATCCCGTACAAAGGAACGTCGCCGGTGCTCCTGTAACACGATGTGATCGCATGCACGGAGGGATATTTTTGTAGAACGTCCGTCTGCAGGGCGCTGCCGTGAATGAGGACGCGACGTGGCGGAGAGCGAGACGGAGAAAGACTCCCAGTGTGCGTGACTCCGAGAGTGTTGTGTCTGCACAGTGATTTCCCAGATAAATTCCACGTAATAATTTCCTTGCACGCGACTTCATTCAGCTTATAAACAGTACGTGAAATCTTTTTCTTTAGGCTCGCTCCGCTATCGGCGAGAATTATTTCTGACATGTGCGTCTGTCTCTGCAGATCGGGCGAAATGCTTCCTACACGTGTGTGACACCACGTAACCACGCCTGCGCCATTGAGACGTACACACACACATACACGCATAATAGGAGGAGGAGATATCTGTAACTTGGTAATCTCTGATGAAATTTCGTATTACAAGCAGTAACAATTACTTTCATATCTGCAAAAAGAGATCGGTTGTGAGATTATTTAGTCCGGGCAGGGAAATTTCCAAAAAGTAAATAAATAAAACTCGTTAACGCGTTGACTTAAATTCTCTGAGAGGAAACGTTAGATTAAAAGGAAATTAAAATAAATTTATGACATGACTAATAAATATTTTTAGCACATGTGTAATAGTTCAGTCTAATTTTATGTACGTGTTTAACACCAATTATAAATAAATAAATAAAAATAATTTATTAAATAATAAGAAAATATAGATCAACATGTGAAAACACAACTAATTAAAAGTTCATTAAACTGCGCGCCAAATAAATTTTCGGTCATGAAAAACACAGTTGTACGTTAACACTAAAATAAACCCGCCGTAATGACGGGTTTGAAATTTCTAGATTAAATTACCAAAACTATTAAGGTAATTTTTGTCATTTATAAAATTTTTTTAATTATTTATTTAAATATTAAAGACATAAAAAATAATAACAGAAGTTAAAGAACAAAGAAATAGGTATACATTTAATGCTGGCAGTTTTAGTGTTAAATAAGAATATCATGATATTACATTAAAAATCAATTTAATAATAAATGATGTTAAAAAGCATCTGTTACTTTCTTTCCTGCAAATACTGTAAAGAATTTGTTGTAAAAGATAATACTTCAGACAGGGGTCGCATTAGGGGATATTCAAAAGGAATATATTTTCATAAAATTTAAACTACTCTTGAAAAGAAAATAATAAATTTCTATTTCTTTTAAATAAAAAAATATGATACACAATCAAAGAAGTATTATAATATATACTTTCATTGAAACAGACGTACTGAAAAAAAGTTGGTAATAATCATCAAGCCCAAATGACAATTTCTAAACTTTATGAGATAATTTTAAATAAATGTTTAATATATGAATATTTATTAATATTTAATATCTGATTTCTATTATTAGAAAAAAATATAACTAAGTGTTACAAAATATTTGGTTGTATAACTTAAACATTTAATTAAAATTATTTTAACGAAACTTGATTACTATAGTAACAAAATCCATTTTCAGTATATATATGCATATATATGTTATAATTTCCGCACAGAGATTTGTTACATTTATAATTAAAAGTTCTCAGACCTTTTTATATAAAAAATCATAATGCATAAAACATATGTGCATGCGCGCGTGTGAGACAAGTAAGAGAAGAAAAAATATATTATAATCATAAATTTCCTCTGTTCTATTCCGGTTGTTCGCGATGTAACAGCGTAATGTTAACAAGACTTGACAAGACACATTTGACGTGTCTTGAATTCATCTATAAATGTACACACTTTGAATTTCAAGAAGAAGCCATGATTTCTCTATACTAAACTGAATTCCGTTAAGTATGCGCGAGATGCATTGTAAGATTATTTATAGACTCGATTAAATGAATTTCAACGAATAAATATTCTCGCACAGTGTTTTTTAATTTAAACTTGATATAAATATCCATGTGAAATAATCTAATAGCAATTTACTTTTCTAAAACGTTTAATATTAATTTTACATCTTGACACGCGCATACTTAAACTGAAAATTAATTTATAAAATTGTGCTTCTCTCTAAAATTTGAATAGCTTGAATACTGAAATAAAACTAGTTTTTATTAAAATGTTATAAATCTTAACTTCTGAAAGCTTGTCATGTAACAAAGAATTGCGTTAAAAAATTTCCGTTTATTGAAATTAATGATTATTTTTTCTCGCAAAAAAATATTTCGTAAGATGAAACAAAACTTTGACATTCGTAAATTTCTTTATATTATACATACAAAAAGTTAAATTAATGTCTTTCAAATATTTTATGGAATAACTCAAAACTTATCCCCAAGGATGGATACGAATGGGTCTATAGCGGAGCATGTAGAGCGAAAATTCGAGCACCTGACTCGTCTTCGGAAACAACGGTTATGGCTTCACCGCGAACGGAACCCACCGGATAGTTTCGCGGGCGGAGCTAATTTACGTGAAGTCGGGCAATAAACATCGCGTCTCTCACTAGAGAATACCGCCGAACGTGCATATACACATATACGTGGCAACCTACGCGGTGAGGGAGCGAGAGAGAAAAGCGTCGAAGTGCGTTCGTGTGTACGAACGAGAACCATACGCACGTAGGACGCAACAGTAGTCGTAGCGCTGGTTAATTAGGGTTTAAGTTTATGAGGTGCAGGGCGCACGCCCCAACCCTCCCCTTCTCCCCCACCTGCCCCCGTCCCTCTCCCAGCCTCCCTCCCCCCCCACCGGGTCCGCCGCAACCCCAACGTCTACCCATCCCCTACGCACTAACAGCAAACCACCACCAGGAACAGTAGCGTCGCCCTTTGCATTTATCTGTACATTCACCGGCGCACAATCGCGCATGTACATGTACGCCCGGGATATCAAACTTCACACGCGAGAGCAATAATAAATGTTGGACGTTCGCAGCTTTGCAGGTTTATCGCTGTTACCGCAGATTTACGTGGATTCACAATGAAAAAAGGATGAACGTTGGATGTATAGGGCAATGAAAAGATGGTGATTACAGTTTCCGCTCGCTTCCAACGGCGCCCGGAATGAAAAACCCGATACTCGCTGTTGTTCGAAGTATGAGTCGTCTGTTGCGAATATTGGGATATTAGACCGCGATAGAGTTTCGGTCATGCAGACGACTAATATTTCGAATGCAAAGATATTGTATAAGTTGAAGTCAGGATTAATTATCTTGTTGCAAACATCGAGGAAGATGTTTCTATCGTATTTATTATTTTAAATTTGTAGCATTTTAGACGTTTACGTCTAGTTTAATACGAAATAAAAAATTATTATTGAAATAAATGAAATTAAATATAATTATTGTTAATTATCTATAAAACATTGTATAAAAATATAACAATCACATATAAAACTTTTGATTTTTATCAGCATATTTCAATAAATTGTTTTATATAAAGGTCCTTAAAAGCAAAAATAGATAATATTTATAATGCTAGAATATTGTTGGAACGTAGCTGACCATATCGACAAGCTGTTCCATTTCGAAACCAGTCGGGAGACATATTTCGATATGAAGACGCTGACCTCAGGAAATCTCACCATTTTTCTTTTCTCTTACAATTTTCTACTCTTTCTTACTTCTGTTAAGTTGGCACTTCATTTTCAGAATTTTGATATAATTGGTAGAGTTCTGACTCTTTCTCAAAAGATTTTTCTTTTCTCAAAATACGTTTCAACAAGAATTTCAGCGATTAAATGTAAAAAAATTAATATTTGGAGATATGATTTATTCATTTAAAACGTTTCTCTCTCTCTCTCTCTCTCTCTCTCTCTTTCTCTATCTATCTATCTTCCTCTCCTTTCAATTAATTTCAAAATTATGATATTCATACTAATCATATTAATTTCTATATTGAATTAATGTGGCATATACTTAATTTCCAACAGATATAGTTAATATTGCGTGTTAAAACGTAATATTAATACACACAAAAAGATATTTTGTATCTTTTATAAATAGTTACTCGCTCATAACTCAATGCTTGAACTAAAGTTTTTTTTTCAAATTCAAAAATAAAAGATTTATTTGCCTAAAAATAAGCGGTTCTGCAAAACACTATCATATTAATCACCGATTGTGTTATTTAGGAAGACGTGGGATAGCTATGTCGCCAGGTCAGAATCGCCATAAAGAACGCGGACTTTCCAGGATCCCCTTATCAATCTTCCTTAACCTAAGCTCGCGTGCTATGAATTAACGCTATCGGGTAGAGATCTCCTGTCGCAGGTTGGCCTCGTGCGAAACGTTGCTTCGCGTGCTGCTATATATATATTATACCACAGACGGACAAAAAGCAACGGAAGATAAGACCGCAATTCTGAGAGAAGGAGACTGAGTTTTAAGAGACGCGTAATATGCTCGGTTTTCAAATATATGTAATGACACGAACGAGTCCAGCCAGAAACATTCCACGAACAGTCAGTACTCTTTCTCATGATCGTCGCGATATTGTCCAACTACAGTTACTACTCGATGTCAAGCGTACATACACTTGCATACTTCTAACGCGTGAACAGAATACATAAAAGCTGTCATAAATTTAGCCAAGTAATTCATTCTCTTAGTAGCTTCTTTCGCAAGACACTATGGTGGATAAGTACTAAAGTCCTGTTGTCTAAGAATTTCTTCTCGAGATCGTCAGTAGAAAAAATCATTCTTGCCTATTTTATAATTTGCTTAAAATTTTAACTAGAAATGATTAACTTATTCTTATCTTCTTAAATGTATCTTCCACTTTTATAAAATAATAGTGAATTTTTACTTCAAATAGTGAATAATTTACAATAAATCAGTTATTTTAAAATACATTTATTTTCCTTTATTTTTTTTTATGTTTCTTAATCATACAATTACAAAAAAGTCATTCTTTCTCTTTTAGATTTTAAATATTAAATTTTTTAAAGTATTACAAAGAAATAATACAAACTAAATATGATATACAATCTGAATCTAGTTCATCAGAAATACAGAATTTGAATAATAATTAAATATATGACGTCAACTTAAAATGATGTAATGTTTTCTAATATTACTAAATGTTTCTAAGAAAATTCGTGAATCATCACAAGAGAATGTATATAAATATGTATATTTATAGCTGATTGATTTTATTTTATCAAGAAAAAATAAAGGAAATTATTTTGTTAAAAAAATAAAGATAAAATTTAAATTTTAAAAGTAAAGTTTCTCTTTAAAAAGTCTCCAAATGCTAATAAAATCTCATAAAAATTCATTATTTTCAAGGATAAAAAATTAATTCTCTGAAAATTTCAGATATTCCTGAATTTTCTCTGTAGTAAACACCTTAAAAAAATTGTTTTCGATTATTTGTGTCAAATTATTATTACATTTTTTAAAATAAATATTTATATAGAAAGAATATATTTAATTATTTAAGAGAGAGGTATATTATTAATATTATTACGTAAGCATTTTTTGGAATTAACAACTTTGAGTTAGTATACGAGAAAATGAGCGCGCAATACTGTAGAACGACGACGCTTCACTTATTATTAGGCATCCCAGAAGGGTAAAAAGGAAGATTGGAGATTTATGTGTACATGCCTGTGGTACATAATATATATCCGACAACGTTGTACAGCGTAATTAAATCATTCCGACGGTTTTGCAATTAAACTCGATTATTTGCTCGTCGCTAGCTCGTCCCACACCGACCGCGATTTAACTCTTTCAAGTCCAGTGTACCCACCCTTCGGCACGTTTCATACATGTTTCATACTTACGAAGCGAAATAATCCTTGCGCTTGATTATATTGGGGATGATTTTAAAACTTTTTTTTAAATTTAATTGCTAAAGATTATATAGCACACAGTTAATTAAAATTAATTTAAGAAATTTTTATTTATATCAAAAATTTTCATTTATATCAATTAATTCAAGTTTTCTGTTCTGTTATTTATTCAAAATGTTAATTATAAATAATATTTCTACATTTCATTAAATTAAATAAGATACTAAGATTAATTAATAATATTTGTATGATTAAAAAACAATATTACATTTGCAGTAATGGTACATTTGCAGATTTAAAGTAAATCAATTACCTTTAATTGTTTAGTTATTATTTGATATATTCAATATATTACAATTTCTATTGTATTCTTAGTTTTCTTAAGCGTATTTTAAAATGTATAACTTTAAAAGCAAAATTATGACAACAATCTCTAGATTGCATTTGTAAAATGCGGTTTTTACAAAAAATAAAATAAATGTGCCGTAGTTTAATTAAAATACTACAATTATTTAGAAAACATTTTAGCACTCTTTATGTGCCATTAATTCTTTTAATAGCTAAAATGAAATAAATGTAACGTATATTAAAAAATAGAATTTTTAGAAAAAAATAGAATCGTGATTTTCAAATGTTAAATCAACACAGTAAACACTTAATATCTGAAAAGTAACGTGCCGATCTTTCCGAAACTTTCTCCATAATAAATCGTATCTTTTTTTTTTGTACAAAAAATCGCAAGGTCTATCCCTTAATAAGAAGAACGCAACTTTCACTAGGAAATGCCTGTTTCGTTTTTTATGGGTCCGTTGATAAAAAGGCTTTGTCTCTTAGTCGGAAAAAAATATCGAAATTCCTAAGATCGTAAAAAAAGTGAAGGTTGAATGTTTTTTTTGTCTCCTCACCCCGAGTGAAATCTCCTTTCAGGTAAAAAAATATAATTTAAGCGAATTTTCACATTTTACTGCTCAGGAAAAAAAAAACGTTTTTTTCTCGCTACGCACATTTTTTGTTATTTGTAATGTATCTTTCTTACAATATTCTGGCAAAAGAAATTTATTCTACCTTTTGAAGAATCAAAGAAATAAATTTACGAGATACATATAAGTGTTCAAATTGTATGTCACGCACACCGTATACGAATAACGGAAATGTCATTAATGAATTATGTACACCTGTACCAATGTTCTTACTTATTAGCCATACAATCATCGGAGACAGATAATTAAATCTGCGACTTGGTTTGCACTATTCCATTCTCTGCCTTCCTATATTTTGTTCCAACGGCATATCTCCCTTACTCCGTTTTGCGGAGTCGAGAGAGCAAAACGGAGGATGCGACAATATCCGGCACCCCGGCGTCCGACAACTGATAACGCCAAGGGATGTTTATGTGTATGTTCATAATACGCTTGCCCGTTTGGATACTGAATCTAATACAGAAATACCAAATTTTCTATTGGCACAACAAAAAATGTTCGTCCCTCTTACGTGACTGATTATAATTTATACGCATTTAATTCTAATTACTAACTTTTTGTTGTACAATTTTTTATAGATATTTTCAAAATAATATTTCTATAACATTTCCGATATGTAACTGACAAATAAAATAAATGTGAGTTATATTATAAATATTTACAACTTTATTTGTCATATAAAATTATGTGTAAAAAAAAATGAAAGAAGAGTAGGAAAATAAGAAAGCTTCTGATAAGCACAAGTTTACACGTTACATGTATGAAAGTAACATAATATAGATCAGTATAATATTCGCGACTAATGCAAACTTGGCGATAATTCCGACTAGGCAAATTTTATCGATGCCGAATGAATCAAGCCGCAAAAAGGGAAGTACTTTCCTGCCAGCTCAATGGCTTTCGTATCTATATGTAAATAAAGTAGAAAGAGCTGGTGCGGGGAAAAGAAGAGGCGGCTATTTCTCTCCACGGAGCGTCGCGTAATTTACGTGAGGACTGAAGATAGCGAAGGGACTTAATTCACGTGCCACCAACGAAAAATAGGATGGTCCTCTGTGAGATTGAAACAGCATTCGCTACTCTTAATTTTCTCGATCGCATAAAATTAGCAACGTAAGTCACGCTGTATTTTTTGTATTAAATTTCGATTTCGCCATGAGAAAGCTTTAAAATGTACCATTATTTAAGAAGGATTTAGATACTGATTATGGTAATGTTCCTTCGGGAAAGAAGTGAATTTTATTCTTGTTACCAATAACGATTAAAATTATTAAAGTACCAAAAGTACTTTGAAAGTAATAACAATTATAATTATTGATCTACCAAATTATCTCTCGAAAAATCGCGTCTTGTGCAATTCGAAGGATTTTTTTCTGCATTTAATTTATTATTCTCTATGCTTAGAATAATGCGAGAAAAAAATACTTGACAATTCTTGACATAATTTTGAAAGAGATAATTCTTCTATTGTATATCGTACAGCACACATTTCAACAATTTCTCGCAGAATAAGAATACGTAATATACTTCTGACTTCCCGGTCCTTGAAAGATCATAACATATCTCTATCGACTGAAATAATAGTTCGCTACGGCTGCCACACCCAGTATTGTGTACACAAATGCAAATACTTATGCGCCCGTCGCCGTATGCACTTGCTTTGGTATTTTACGTATAGGGAATAGCAATAATATATACAGCACATTGAAGGCATACACACATCAGCAGGCGCACAGAGAACAATATAAAAGATCTATGTGTATAAATAAGGGTCACAGCGAATTCGAAAAGACAGCAAGATGTGAACGTTAGTGAGAGAAAATGGGAGAGAGAAATAGATGAAGTCGATGTAGAGAGGTTGGTGGAGGGGATGGTAAGGAGATGGTGGTTGGTTTCCTAGGGAAGAGGGAACGTGGAAGAACGAAAAGGGGGTTGGCGGGGCCAGGTCGGCGGCGGTGGTTCTTCGTTCGTTCACGTTCGTTTCTACGTCCCCGCAGACGTCCAACTGCTGATGTACGATTCCCTCGCGCATAGCGAAGCACATAACTTTCGTCTTATACCTCCTCGTGAGATCCGTACGATGATATTGCTATCCACGTGTTCGGGGGAGGCAACCCCGAAAACAGCAAGAAACAGAGGAAAGTCATGAGGGAGGAGAAAAGAATGACGATTTTTCGGAAGGGGCTTGCTAAATCCTCCAAATGTCAATGCCAGAAGAGCGTGTATTTTAGAATTCTAATATTCGTTCCGGATAAAAAATGGCGATTTTAATCGTAAAGTATTTGCAAAAATAATTATGAACAATATAAGTAATTGTACATTCGATAAAGGAGCGAAAAATTGAAAATTAACATTACAAAAGTACATTGCATAGACAGTTTATCAGTCAGTACTAGCTAGAGACTGCACAGATCATTATTGTTTCGTTAATATATATTTTCAAACGTGACATTTATTAATCCATACACACACGCACACACACACACATACACATAGAGATAATGTAAAAATTAATGTAAACACTTAAAATTTATTAGAAAATTAATCTCATAATTAAGATGTGTTTTATGCAGAAGAGGAGATAGCATTATTTTGCATATATTCCAAACTCATGGAAAATCTTGAAAGCACAGAGCAAGCGTTTTGTTGCGCTATGTAGGGAGGGAAAGAAGAGCAGAAAGTATCCGCCCCTTTCCTCGCGCAGGGTGCGCTCGTGCAAGCGGTTAACGCAGCCATTTCACGCCTCGGGAAGCATCCAGCTTCCTCATCCAAATTCTAACCGAATCCACGGAAACCGCTCTACCGCCAGGGTAGAGGATTTCTATTTAGCAGCGACTGGAAAATGGTAGAGACAATTGAACAAGATAGGAAATGAGCACATTATCATCCTACAAAAATTCATGGAAAATTTCTTGTGCAAAAAAGAAACCAATTGCGAAATATGCTGTTTTGTTTCATCTTAGAAATATAAACGACACTCTTTTGTACAAATGAACAGGACTAAGTACCTTCTAACGAAACTGTTTACACGCACATTCGCGTGTTTGTGTGTCAATTGTAACATTTATAATATACAGAAAATTTACCAAAATAACAAAAAAACGAAATAAAATGAGTTTTAAGTTTTAGTGCTATTTCTTCGTGATATATTTAAAAGCAAAAAGTTTATTCAACTGATAATTAAATACATGTTTTATGACAATCCAATCTAATTTCTATTATGAGCCACTATTGAAAGCATTTGATACGTTAATTTACAATTCGGTAATTTATACATGATATCATAATTTTATGTGACGATAATCTCTTTTCTTTATCATGAAATTAACATCAGACACGTAATAATGCTGAGTCATGTTACCGCACGAACGTGGAGAAATAGCGATGGACTAAAATTTCATCATTTTTTTACGGCACCCGTGTCGCGAGCTTTTCCATAAATCGAGCCAATCCCTGCCTTTCGGTTCGTAGCAGAGCAGCTTAAAGTAAGTATCGATCACGGAGGCTGAGGGAATTACGATCCGTGAGCGATTCTCCATTGCCTATACCAAGTGGTTATTTCTGCCATACGTCGTGTGCCATAGGAAAGGGGCGGCAACCGCAGCAGTACGACTGTCCTCTCTCTTTCTCTCCATCTCTTTCACCCTCTATCGGCGTAGCCGTACTCAGCTACCCCAATTTCACCCCCGAGAGCCAATATTTATTGATCACCCTCGAAGGCATCGTTCCGTGCACTTTCTCTTTTCGCGCGCTCTATATCTCTGTTCCCGTGAAAACCCTTAAAAAAACAGACGTCCTTCCGTGGCATCGCTAAGGCACTCACAGCTGTTCTGTCCGATTCTTCTCTATTCTCTCTCTCTCTCTCTCTCTCTCTCTCTCTCTCTCTCTCTCTCTCTCTCTTTCGCGAGGGAGGGTTCCGCCCGTCTCGCCGCAATGAAAACTCACCCCATGACTCTTTATTCTTGGGAACTCTCCTCCCATGTCGCATGGGAATGTCGACCGGGACAGAGAAAAATTCAACGAAACTTGAAAACAGGATGGGAAATATAACATCTTCATGGTTTGAATTTAAGTAGGGTAAATTTAACTAAAAAAAGTTTCTCCTTTCCTATAAATCCAGTTGGAGAAGGCAGAAGGAATTCTTGATCAGATTATATACCGAGAAAAAGACTCACCTTATATCCAACGTCAATCTTAAGTCCAACGTGACAAATATTATTCTTACCTGCAACAAAGAAAAAGATCCGAATTAGATAGATTACAAAAAAAATATTTCTTGCTTGCATTTAACTGCAAATTTTTTCGTTTTTGTTTTATTTTTGGCGACAAATCGTTTCGAGCTTCGATGCTCGATGCCGTTTGTCATTGTTTGTCTGTAGCGCCGAATTATTACTCGATAAAAATGTGGAGGGGAAAAAAAACAAAAAAATGCTCGTCGTGACTGTATTTTATATCGATGATCTGATTCGTTTTTCCGGTTATCACGGACTCTGTCGCAGAGCGGATTATATAATCGTGATAGCGTATTGTTGCCGGTGCATGCGCGCATCTCACGGCCGCGGGCCGCCAAATGATCCAGAACACCAGGGGGAATTGGTTCAGCGATGGCGGGGCGGAGGAGGGGAGAGAAAGGGGTAGGACCGCTGTTATAACTAACTGGTCTGATCTACGACCTGTTTAGTAGTTCTATATCAGCGCTACACCATGCTCCACTACACGCAATCGAATCGCCTCCTCTGTCCGATAATATCTAACTTAAGTAGGTAACCACCACCAGCGGGGAAGGGGGAGAGGGGGGTCTGTATACACACGCGCACTCGGGAATGCATGGCCGTACCCTACCTTACACGTGAGCAAATATACTCGATATGGTCCGGCAGCGTGCGAGGAGATAATGTCGACGATAGAAGATTGCGGCAATTTAACGCGTACACAGCCCGTCGAATGCGAGAACGAAAAATAGTGGTCCGCTATATTACACTTCGACTACGGCCATTTCTGCAATTTGGTCATACTCAAATTGTTTCGTATTTCGCGGACACGCAATTTACGTTTTGCGCGTGAGTTATATTTCTTTCATTAAAACCGGCGTCAATAGAGTTTAGAGAAAAAAGAAAAAAGAAGGGAGAGAGAAAGAGAGAGAGAGAGAGAGAGAGATACACAGATTAGTTCAGGATATTGACGACAACACTATTCGCCATTTACGTGCAAAATGAATTTAGCAGCTCAGTGACGGACGTTCCATCACGTATGTGAAATTCTGTATCAAGATGAGAAAAAACACGTATACATTGGATGTTAATAGCTCAATCTCGCGCGATTGAAACGGATACTTTTAAATATGTATGTTTCGTGTGAACATGGAATAGCTTTTCGAAACGCGCAAACACGAAACTTCGATAGCATATAATATGATATTTTATTTTTAAATTTATTTCCTCAACAACGATACTCCATTACGACTTTTTTGCTTTCTGCGTAATTTAAATAAAATTAATATTCCTACACTAAAGATGTTTATGAACAAAAATGTTAAAACACAATCTTTTTAAAAAAATATCTTGAGCTAATATATATATATATATATATATATTTTTTTAGCGTGACATTTATTCATTGTATATTGGCAATCTTAGTCGTCTGGTATGACTCGGGACAAGAACATAAATCAACTCGAAAAATCTTATATTCCTATTTGTAACGCGTGGCACGTCTTCTTCTTTTATCGGTCTAGGCCTCCTTCTGCTTACCCGATACCATCTAAAAAGATCCGCGTTATTGCTTCCGTGCTGGATGCCGATGAAAATCTACAAATCGATGATTTATGACGTATCCGGACGGCGAATGGTTATTAGATTATTGACGGTATCGACAGCTCATGCGTTGCCGTGCCACTCGTGGAGGATTGGAGAGCATAGGCTCGGTCAGAGACTAGCTCTGCTAGTGTCACCGTTGGGTAGCCCTTGTACACACCACGCACGAATGGACGAGTCCGAGGGGATGAAAGAGAAGGGGGAAGGGGTTTTGGCGGAGGTGCTGCAGTACAGTGGGGCAAAATGGGGAGGCCGTGATAACGATAACGTACGATCGGCATTAGCTGGCGGCTTGCTGCGGCTGATGGATGCGCTAATTATCAGCAAGCAGGAGTTACAGTGGTTCACGTGCATAAAGCTCGTACGTACGATAATTGTTCGTTTTCGATCAAAATCTGCGAGAGAATAAAAGAATTTAAAAAATTCTCTCAAGAAATATAAGAAAATACAAGAATTTTCAGAAGAATTTTGAACGTTATTGGACAGACTACGTGCTAGAAGCTATAGATATTTTATTACCGTTTGACAACTAATCGTATAGTAATAAATTATGACAGATAAATGACGTGTTATATAAATATCGTATCGTCCGTTAACTAATGTTATGATAAATATTTTGTGAAATATAGTCGAATGTCGGGGGATCCTAAATTGTTCTCGAGACAATTTCTCGTGTCGAGACAATGACACCGGTTGGAATTACGCGAGAATCGGTGCCCGGTAATGAACATCGTGCTTGTTTATTTAATGGGAAATTCGGTGACGCCATAAAGCTCGAAGAAGGGGGTGAAACCTATTAAATTTATGCTTTTGGTTTACCCGGTCTGACGGATCGCAATGCCTGCACGCATCGACCTCCAATCCCCATCCCCGTGGAGCTCAGCGATTCCCCTACCCCCAAAGTACCATCTCTGCCATCTACCACCCTCTGCACACATTCCCACTACACAAGTCACCCGTCTCTTTCTCTCTCGTTCATTCCATTTCATTCTCTTCGGTATCTTTCTCACTCGCTCTTTCCCACCCCCCCATGTTCACCTCCTGCAACTGTAGCGCATCGTGTGCTTGTGTTTATCCTATTGGTAGCCCGGTGTAATCCAACGGAGATATATTCTGCTGCCTGCGGGGGTTCGGTCGCGAGGATTCGTGGTCCGCGCGCTACGGCGCCCATCATGACGGACAGCGGCGCGTCAGCGCGTAAAACGTCGCAATTTTGTGGTCTGAATGTGTAGAATGCACGTTTCACCGGCTATCATGCTGGACCTGACATACCGGATGGTTACTATAGCAATCGAATAAAGGAACGATAGAAATAACGTAAAGCGTTCTTTCCATCGACGATTCTCAATATTATCGGAAAAATAAGAACCATTAAAAAAATTGTCGCGGAATAAAAGGACCGCTATAAAATTCGACTCCCTCACTCTCCCCCCCCGCCCTCTCTTTTACTTCCAGTTACCGGAGACCCTAAGTCGGGGTAGCCTCCGAAGAATCTGGCGGAGGAAAAACGACCATCCAACTTTATCCCTTTTGAATCCCCCTAATTACCAAATTTTCCTCGTCCTTAATTTAGTGTTATAATTGCTTCCTACCCTTCGCAAGGGATCGACTGGTAACACGTCGCGGCTCGTGACTACTACACCCCGTGCAATTCCTTATATCCATCTCTCCCCCCGGCATGTCTTGTACGCTTGCGCCTTCCACAAACTCTATTCTTCCCCGTCGTTCTTTATTGCGATCTCCGCGAGTGGGGTGATACATTTTCCCTCAACGTGCATTTAAATGATCTCGATAATTTTAATTGGTACTAATTGGTAGAACATAACGTCAGATCACGTAGCTATTTTTTTTTTTAGATCGAAAGGCGTAGATATAGTAAACTGCAGAAGAAAGTTCCATTATCGCGCGGACCGCTGATATAAGGTATAACTATTAGCGAATTCACGCTCGTGAAACAGCTCGTATTTTTGCACGAGTCATGTGTCTAATTATAACTTCATCTGTAGGTCAGAAATGCACTTAATGTTACGGATACGCGTAAGGACGGTGCACGTGCAACGCGTGCCGGCCTGTTAGCTGCGCAGTCACGTTTCCGACCGTTTATGTTTGTGCAACATCGCCACCGTACTTACGGGTAATGTAAGCTCAAATCGTTTTTTGTGTCACTGAAATGTGCGTGACAATAATACCCGCAGAAACGTTCCTCGTCAAAACGTTTTAATACAATCGGTGCCAACTGCACGAAGCTCGCACACATATAATTCCATCTCGCCTCGGAATTTTTACATCTCATGGAAACGCGAGCGTTGCCGTTGCGATATACATCTGCATCACGTATATAAACGTTGAATCCCGAATATGCTATTGTTTACACGTAAATTTCAGCCTAACGTCCACCAATTTCTCAAACTTCTCTCTTATTTGTACGGCGGTATACCATATATCGTTGTCCAACTTGTCTCATGATCCGCTACGCGCGGGAATAAGTGTACGTCGCGTCGGAACTCCGGATAAAATTTTTGTCCGCTATCAGAACTTTCAGCCATTCGGTTGTACGCTTTGGTTTGCTCTATACGCCGCGGAATGTACGGAGACCAACGGCGAAAGAAGCGAAATGTGTGCTCGATCCATCGGTGAGCGCGAGCTCACGGAATGGAGACGAGAAGCTGAATAGCCCGCGTATATATACCGCGTGGCAGTGGAGTTGCGTCTACCTTACCCCTCTATGTAACGTAAACCGACTTTTATATACTGGAAACTTCTAGTCGCGCATAATACACTACCGCTCCTGCAATATTACGTCGAATAGCGTATCTGAAAGTTACGGCGCGTAGTATACACCGATACGCCGTATGTGTTTAAATACGTGCAGGCATACATATGTATGCAATAAGCCGCGTGCCAAAATTATGTCGACTCTTAATATCTTTAATGGCCCGTGATGTTTTTATCGCGCGCGTCCCCTTCTGTCTACTTCTGGCAATTCGCTTTCCATATGCGACAATTTCTTTACTAGCCGGCGTCACTTTTTCAGCACGCGATAAACTGACGCAATTGTTGCAAAAACGGTTACAAATACAGATACAGAAAACTTTACGTTTCGGGTTTAATTATAATTTGAAGAATATAGATATTACAGATTACACAAAGATTACACAGATTACACAAACTAAAAACTCAACCTCAAATTACGATCCCGGTGCGTCTGAAAATTTTCGCTCAGGCAAAACGCCGTCGCCTTTGGTAAAAACCCAGGCATAATGCAACTCCGTCAAAAAAAAAAAAAAAGAAAGAAAGAAAGGAGTAAAACGCGCCACGCTGGGGCGAAGTTTCTTCGCGCAATGTTTTATTTCCCGGCTGCAGGCGGTGGAAGAGTTAAAGCTCGCATCTACCGCCGGCCGGCAAAGATATACCGAAGTAAGTACCGGGCGTTAGACTCTGTAGAAGTGTATAAAGGGCCGTGCCCAGTCACCACAAACTTCTATTCTCACCCCCGTACCGCCTTGGGAAAGGGTTCGTAAAAGTTGGGGACGCCCGGGATATTTACGCGTTATCGTAAACTGTACGCGTCTTCTTGTTTACCCTGGAATACAGCCGCGCACCATCTTCGGTTGCCTCCAGATACGAACCGCTTTCATCCAAGATTATTACGCTATCAAATAACCATATCGATTCCCAAAGCTGGACTATTACTTCTCGGATTATATCATAAAGTGAGCGTGCGATGCTTATCAACATGCTTTGCTATTATGTGTTGTTTTTCTTAATAAAAAATCTTTGATTTTCTCATTTATTTGAAATAAAATATTAGAGATTTTTATGTTCTAGTTAACTCCCTTTTTATACAGCCAATCATGGCTGAAAGTATTTATATTTTAATGGAAAATCTTTTAATAGAATTTATAATAAAACCATGCAACTTTCAGTAACGTATTAATTGTAGAAGAATGTAGAAGTTAGGAAGGCATGTTGTATTTATGTAACGTAAATCGTGGGCGTCTTCTTCCCTACCCTAAGGTATAAGCATTCCTTTCTTGGAGCACAATATAGCTAAACCCCTTTTCTTCGAACGTAATTATCCTACCAAATGGGCGCATTATTTTACACACTAGGGAGACTAAATTAAATGAAATCGCACGTGACGCTTCTCACAAAATTACGTTACCACGGAAGAGCAATATGTTTAAAAACGAAGTAAAAACAAAAAATCGTGTATAACCATAAGTGTATATTTTTTATTACTTTTCCAAACGTGAACATAAACATTGCAACTCTATCTCTCGCATGTTAAGTACCTCTTTCAAATCATTAAACGCAACGACATTTAGTACTCAATCTTTAGGAAGAAGGGTTTGAAACCCTTAAACCATTGTCCACGTTAGCCGCCATTACACTCGCATGTCCGCGTAATTAGCAATGTAAATTCTCTTTGGTTAGTTAGTTAGCATGCTCTTAAAGCAAACCAAGATGGCTAGTGAGACTAAATAATGAACATCTTAAACGAGCGATCATCTCGGTTGATAATAGACAATTGCTTTTAGCTATCAATTGTTCTTGCTAAGTTTCTTCTCGGTAAAGATTATTTATTTTAAATATTTTCATTTTTACGTAAAAAATTAAATATGTTATATAAAAACTTAGTTTATTTATAATTATAAATCAATTTTATATTTAAATATCCGTTATATTATTGCAATAATATAATAAATTTTAACACATTTACTCATTTATTACCTTATATTTCATAATGGGTGAATTGGAAGACTTCTTCTAGTTTCGAAAGACACATTATGCGATAATAATCAGAGTGCCGGGCGATGTTCATTATGGTACACTCTGCTAACGGAACAATCGACGATTGTCTATCGCACTACTTAGAACGTACGTATAAATCTTGTACCCCGAGAGGACATTTTTCGAGACAACCGGACTAACGAAGCGCCATGTCGTTTACTCACGTGTCTAATCGCGACTTATCTCACGTCTCGAATTCCAACGGTTGTACGCGCGTTAGGATTCGAGATGTACTGTCATGTTGACTTTTACCTACGAATCTCGTAGGACCCACGACGTTCCATTAAGAATGGAAAAGCCATGTTGAATTTAAGTATGGCTGTAAGGGTGTTTCCCATGAATAAAAGGCCTGCCCCTTTCCTATCCGAGGGTTTCGAACTATCGTAACACCCTTCTTAGTGCATCCATAATACCTAGGATACCTCGCGCTCTCTACGCGATATCATTCAACTTCTTGCAAAATAACAAAATTGAATCATTTAAGAATCAATTTTATTAATTTCGAAGCACATATCATTAAACAATTCCCCTAGTTTATATTTATATTTTAAACTACGGATTCAGTAAAACTGAATCCTGGATTTGTATACAATCAGCTCTCATATATAAAATAACGTACATATCTTTAAAAAATGATGTAGTAAACATTGATGTAATAATTTATGTTGTCTTCATGTAAATTTGTAAAATAAAAATTATAAATAAGCGCTTAAAATTTTTTAATAAATAAGAAAAAGAGATAAAGAAGAAAATTATACAAGAAAAATAAAAAAGAATTGTGTGCAAATAATTCAATTAATATCTATCATAAACAATTTTTCTTTCAAAAGTGTCTTTTCCAATATTACACATGATATTACCGACTGAAAACTTTTAAAGGCAGAGATTCCTATAATGCATCATAAGGCTGTACAGATGGCGCCTATATCTCAGGCCACACCCGATAGCCTTTCATTCACATATATACAATGTACTATTTATTCTTGGTTTACATCATTTAATTATGTTTACATTTTTTTCACATAAAATCATCATGAAAAATATTTTTTTTTAACAAAATTCAGAATAAATATATAATAATTTTATAAAAATCTTACTTAGAAATTTAATTTTGTCAAATACGCACATATAATATTTATATAACATTTATAATATATAATATTTATATTTTTTCCATATATTTCAATAATTTTTAAAAAATTTAACATAAATAAAAACTTTGTATACTTGTAATAAATATTTAATTACTTTTAGAATATCTTAAACTAGATTATAGAAAAGTTTGCATTTCTCACATAAATTTATGAGGAAAAATGCGGTTCAGTGAATAATTTAAAGATGAAACAAGTGCAAAAAACAAACGGATGTTCATTAAAGATTAATTATACAAAAAGTGTTAAAGTAGAACACGGAATTTCAACACTAAACGAGTCGCGCTAATCAATTCCAATGGCAATCAACATTTTATTAGCATTTTAAAAGTAATAAAAATAAAAATATTGCAGTCGAAACCGGTAGCGATATATTTCTAATCTCGTAAACGTTCTCCTTTAATGAGGTAATTAGAAATCTCCGAGACCCGTCGATTGCCGGTTGTAGAGAATTCATTGATGAGATCGTATAACAGAGGTTGTTATGGGCATTTATAAGCCTCCATAGAGGCGTTTTCAACCTGCGACAAAATTAGGCTGTCCATAAAATGTAATATTATTTTTAGATGGGCGCTCTTCTCTCTCTCTCCTTCGTTTATCGCCTAGCAGTAACTATAACTTTTCGTGGGACCGCGCGTGGCGTGACGCTGGCTATCCATTCGCACCCAGAATTCTCACGCATACCAAACTTCATCCGCAATACTACTCGTTCTCTATCCACCCATATTCACACGCATCCTCTCTTTTATATCTTTTTTTGCCTCTCTCTCTTTCTCTCTCTCTCTCTCTCTCTCTGTCTCTTTTTCTTTCTTTTTCCCTCCGGTGTTATACTTCATTGGTTTCGCTAATGGCGTTAGCGCTCGCGCTTTAATCGATCAACTTATCTTCAAGATTAGATTGAAATTATAGTAGAATTATGATTACACAATAATCTAAAGTCGTTGCTCTTGTTTCTTGTTTTTTATAGATGTATAACTTTAATAATTTATATTTCAAAAAACTATTTTTTAATATAATTGTAATAATTACGTTATATATTTCACACAGAATCGCATGGATTTGTAAAATAATACAATATCGGATTTTAAACAATATTTAAAATGTATTAGGTAAAAAGAAATTAAATTGCCTCAGGCAATTAACCTTGATTTCTCATATGCTAAATGAAATTAGGACATAAAATTAGAAAATGGTCACTCCTCGGTCAGTGATCCTCATACTAGTCCTTGACCTTCCTTAGGTTTCGCCACTGGCCGGTCGGTGCACATGAGTACTTTCGCCACTGCAAATAACTTCGCTTACCCTTCCTCACCCTTCGGCATTTCGCGTCGCGCAATTAACGCATGTGCGCAGGCACGCACGTTCCAAAGGGACTGGCCACGGCGATAAATCTCCGACGCAGGCTCCGGGGAGATTTAAAAACATCCGCGCCCGTCGCGATGCACTATGCGTTCTGCGATGGGCATCCATGTGGTACACGTTTGGAGCGTCACGGCAAAACGAATTGCTCCGCGGGGCAAATCAAATCTCTTATCGAAACACCAATTTTTGTTTCCGCTGCTATTTGCTATCTGATACTTATCCCTCGATGATGAAAGAAATCATGTGGGACCAGATTGGTTACCGAAATTTAATCTGTTGGAGGACGAGCAGTGTATACCGATATCTGCCTTAGCCTGTGTTTATTATTTTTCAGTGTGTTTTGTGACAATTATGTGTTTTATAAATTATTACATAATAAAATCTATTTAATAATCATTCAAAGAGTCTTTATTTTAAGATAATGGTACCTTGTTGTGCAACAATCTCTCCGTATATGTCCGTTTTAATGGATTATCTTTTTTTAAATTTAATTTAAAATACAAAAAGTGTCTAAAAAATGCATGAAAATTGAATTTTATATATAATATAATAAATTAATATATAAATATGAATATGAAAATATTATAATAATGTAATAAATTTTATGTATCGTGTCTCTCGAGATTTATTATCTGAATGTAGCAAAGTAATAAATATGGGTTTAAAGGATGCTCCTTAAAAGGCATGGACCTCCGGGCCGATTTCGTGGATACACGAACAAAGTATAGAACACGTCCACCAGATGGCACGATACAATGAGCGGCGTAGTATTTATCGGATTTAAATGAACCCTCGTCGTGTAATTGCGGCGTGATGCATGCGGATGATTTGTGAGCCGTCTAAAGCCCGCCTTCTATGTGTACCACTCTGCCGCCTCTCTCCGGCAAGAAAGTGATTCTAGGTACATCTCAGATATGTTTGTTCCTTTTCTCACGTATCGTTTCTGTAATGGCGAGTTATTGCCTACGACGATGCGCTTCTAACTCCGAGATTCCATCAGGTACTCATCGAAACACCGTTAATCGATCTTGCGATTAATGGAATTGGCAGAACATGAGAGTGGAGCATGTGAGAGAAGCGAAATGTAGCATGCAAGTAACAAAATTATTTATAACTTTTTAATTATATATAATTCTATAAATTAATTTACATTGAGTTATTAATTTAATTATGTCTTTACATGTATATTAATTGTAATCATACGTATACATATATTTTCGTTACAGTGTCGTACTGTTATAGTATCGCTTCTTCACCTGGCCCTCCTCTTTACGCTCATTGCGACAATCATTTGGCAATCCTTCCATCATTTCAATAGCTTTCGTTTCGTCTTCCGCGTCTATAATAACGCACTTGCTTACATCTTGCTTATAATAGTTTTGCTTATAGTTTGCCGTTATATTAAGTTTATAAATAAACTGCTAAATGTAAACATGAATGCCGAAGTGTTTGAGACCGAATGCTACGTAGAGGTCTTCGTCCGAAATCTCAAGATCCGGTTGAAAACGGCCGGAGAATCGTGCGAGCCCTTTGATGTTGTGGCATATCGGTCGACCGATCGGCCGACGCATCCCTATAAGCAAGGGTTACTCGAAAGAAATCACAATAATTTATACCGTAAGGGCTTATAAGCGGCGATCGCGTGTCGCTCGGTACCTACCTCCCGTGTTCCAGGTATGCATGCACACGTGCTCAATACTGTCACGTGATCCGACCATTTTCGTTCCACGCAAAGGCGAAACACATTGGCGTTCCCGGTTAAAAATCAATCAAGCACAAACATGTTACGCGCATATCGGTGCAAATTATGTGCTCGTATAATGTTAACTTCTTATCAACAGCCCTTTGAGAATAGTTAATTAATTTGCAATTATGTCGGAATAATTGAAGCATAATAAATCATAAAACGAAAGAAATTAGAATGCGTTTACGTGCATACAAATGCAGAAGTGACACAAATATAAAACTAGTCTATAAAACTAATATATAAAAAATGTACATGACAAATATATAAAAATCAATTACATAAACAATCAAACGATAACAGAATAATATGAGTATCATTCATAAATATGTAAAAAAATATTTGAAAATCAAATGTGTTTATTCTTGGAATTAATGAAAGAAATTATATCAAAATTATATACTGACGAAGGTGTAACGTAACACGAGTCTGCATTATTTAAATGATGACGCTGATTATGCACCTAGCATCGTTATACTTCCACACTTTAATTATAAATACTTGAGGACATACCACACATACGCAGACTGCATTCGAGGTTTAAAAATTGTGGGGAGAGATATATCAGTAAAAACGAAATACAGAAAATATATTATTATCAAGATCGCGCGCGCGCAAACCAGTCTCCATAATTTACAAACGAGCGGTATGCCAGAAGGATATTTATAGCCTTTCGAAGCATAACGAAATGCATTAAAATATATAAAACATTTAAATGTAACAGTACCGTCACTCGTATTTTCCTCCGATCCGAGAAAACAATAGATCAAGCAATTGGGAATGCGAAATACGTCATATTGTTTTGAATACAAATTTTGCATTCGCATCAATGTCGATAGTATCGCAACGAAATAAAACTCTAAATTTTGAGAGCCGTACAACAGCCCAACGCTATAGATTGCAGGACTTCATTCAGGGAGAGAAAGATTCGCGCGGAAAAACAATATTTTTGCACTGAGCCGAATGAATTGTCAATTTTCGACGACGTTGGAATACCGCCAATCCTTCTGGAAAGCGACCAAATTGTCCCCCGAAATGTGAAGCTCACTTAAAGCATTTCGTCAGTCCATTAATGCAGACAAGCGATATTTAGAAAGTTAGTGGCCTTCTGTTTGTCTGCTCAATATCGATTTGAATTGTAAAAATGTGTAGTAGAGTAATATCCAACATAACTCCTTTTTGGTGCTTCTTTTCGGATAGCACGTTGCCCTTTATCAGTTCGCACGGATTAAAAAAATAAACATTTACCCACAACATTTACATACAAGGGGGACAAGTGGAGCATTCAAACATGAAAAAAGGCAAATGATGTCCTGTTAAAGTCCCATGTATGCCACGTTAGTATCGCATTCGGGGTGGTCCGACGAGTTTCTGTAGAAGGAATGCAACGTAACAGGAATAGTTTCTCTAGTCTCCCTCGCGTTTTTGTTGCTCTTATTGTTATTATTATCGTTATTATTTTTGGACGGCTGTGCTCCGATGTTATAAGCCCGATAGAAGGTGGAGTTCCCGATGCCAGGTAGGAGCAGAAAGGAGGGCGGCACGGACGTAGGATGGGGAAAGAAGGGAGAATAGGGAGGGGGGGATATATGCGTGTATCGCCATGCATCATCCTTCGTTCGTTCGAGAAACCAAAGGCCACCACAGGGTGCGTTACCTTAGTTGCTTTGCCTATAGGCACTTAAACGTGCCATGGAATTCTGTCCGCGTGCATAGATAACGAAATTATAATAATTTTAGGAAGTGTTGAGAGAACGCTAAGAGTTGTAGGAGCTTATTAAAATTCTAATAATAGTCCGGAATTTAATTAATTAGATATGAAGTATATAACCTTTTTGGTAAGAAATAAAAGCTTAATTTTATATTATAACTCACTCGTTATTATATCATAATTATCGTAAGGTGAAGAAAGCGATGAAAAATGAAAGAACGAAGAGTCAGAAGTGACCAAACGGCCTGATAAAGTTAGAGATTCTTTATCAAAGTAGCATCTTCATTAATGAAGTTAAACGGTAAAGAATTTCAGTGGAAAACCGTACAAATGTAGAGCACTGACACTTTTCAACCCCCAGGTACGGAGAATGAATTGTTGTCAGATGCCGAAAACATACCGACTTATACTTCGAGATACAAATATAATACGAGTTCGACTATAGGGGGTTTGCGAGCTCGCAGCGTGGTACCATCGGAGCACGGATAATGAGACGGCCCCCGACCAAGAGGAGTTGATACGCCCGCGCCGCTATAGTCTCTCCAGACTACGTAGGACTGTTGCTCTGACTATCCACTGACTAACACACACACTAACGATCACTAACGGGCTTATCAATATGCGAAAAAATAAAGGGAGAGAAACTCTCCTCGATCGCCTTTTGTCGGGAGGAAAAAACGCCATAAATCGTAATTTTATGACGTGTTAGCAAGAAACATATATAAATAAAGTATGCAAAGATAATTGACGGATTGACGTAACGTATATTGCCCGAAGTTATTCCGTTAATTATTGCCGCGTGTGTTTAGCGAAGTTGTACAGATATATTCTTCAAATTGTATAGATGGGGTCCTTCACGCAATCTTGTTACAAAATCAGTTGGTGACGTAAATGCTTCCTCTGACCCGGACAAGGGCTAATCTGCTTAATCTTGCTCGCGCTGCCCAGTGCATAAATACAACACGGCTCTCGGAATTGGGCTAAACGCCGGTGCGGCCTTGTAATCGGCGTGACGCGGCGTCCCTTCGGTAATTACGATATAGTCTCTTTTTTTTTTGTCTCAAACTAAAAAAGAAATTTTACTTCGTTTTAAAATTTCACGCCGCTTTTTAACATAAAAGATAAAGGAACAAGATTATATCGGTATTTGTTTGATATATGTAATAATTTTATAATTACCGCAAAAAGATCAAGTTTTTCAAATAATTGTCCATCGCATAAACCGGTTAATTCCCTTAAAAATTCATCGAGATATGCTTTGCATTGGCCCGCAGCGTTACATTACTACGATTAAATCTTGAAGTATCGACAAGTAGCATGTACCTCTTGAATGTCCTGGCTTGTAATTCGTGTTTACTAAATTTGAAAAATGCCTTAAATTATCCGTTGTAAATGTGCGAAGGAAATGCGGTCGGTAGAGCGTTTTCGAAGACAGTAATTTTCCAAAAACGGAGTAGGCCTACGGTCAGAATAATGCATTACTCCGGGTCTGTAATCATCCAGTGATAACTGACTGAATTAAATTAACCGTAATCGGCACGCAGATCGGAACGATTGCTGGATGGGAAACGAAGGGAACGTAATAGTTTCATGCTTACATCCATACGATCGAGCTATGGGGCTATTCATGAAGAGATTTCATCCTAGAGTTATCCAATTATCGAATTGTCACTGTTTGATATTCATCACTGGCTGAATATCAACAGAAGGCAAAAGGCGAAACGTAATCATCTGCGGTTAAACAATAAAAGATCATTGAGCACGGAAATAGTGTCAATTTTCCGCTCGCTACACACCAACGTGCCAAATGCGATAAATAAAACGATAATGGACGGCTCGTCTACGATAATGAAATGAATGAAGTAATATTTGCCGATACAATCAATATAATCTACACTTCTGGATTCCACGAGGGGGGAACGTAGGATCTTACGATTAGAGAGAGGGATCGAAAAAACTCTGGAAATCTTATCTCGGCGGTCCGAGTAATATGTTCGGGTACGCATAAGAGCGGTAGTACACGTGCGACGTGCGCTCATTACATCACGCAGGAACACGTCCATGATTCTGTACTTCTTCCGATAATACGCTCGGTAACTTACCGTAGCGAGGAAAGCCGCAGGCTCTTATAGTAATTTGATCCGCGTTTAACCACAAAAGTTATCGTTGTCGGAACCTTCGGCATCGGAAGGATATAATAGGCCAGACCCATCAGCTATTGTCCGTACGAGTAATTTTCGACGACCCGAAGTTCACAATTCGAGAGATTGGAGCAATAACGATTACACTGATAGGTGGAGCAAGATGCCGATCGTGGTAACGCTCGTCTTCCGCTTGGGAAAGCAATTTATAATACTCCGTCACTCCGACTTTGATGAGCTTTTACGAAGATCGTTGGGGCTAAGTCGGGAAAGACATTTGTACCGGCGTATATTGAGCGTGTTTCTCTTTTTTTTATCCGTCCCGATACGCTTTTCCCGTAGCAATAAACGGACAATAGAAATTTAGCTTCCTTCGCGGGCCGGGAACGAATTCACGGTTATTGAACCGGTGCACATGGATGCCTCGTGTATACCCTAATAAACTCAGCATCGGCTTTAAGCGAATTTAAGGGGAAGGCCTACCCCTCTAAACTCGACGATCGCACTTACTAGACGTTTATCCACCTCTCTCCCATCCACGAGGGAAGTCACTTAAATCTCGTCGGGACCTAAGTCGCAGTCAATATTGTGACCGAAGGAACAACGTATCACATTTCACTTTCCCCTCCCCTTTTGTTTCTCGCGCGCGCGTTTCTCGCGTCTCGTTTTTCCTTTCCGCCGTCACGTCGTTCCTCCGAGCGTAGTTATCCGTGGCGCTGATTTGATGCACGTTTCAGATACAGGCATCGACCAACCGGACGTGCGGATAACGAGCTGTTAATATCGTGCTCGAGACTCACTGCGAGGCATATTGAAACTTTCGTCCGCGTATTTTTAATATTCACGAATATTCCCATGTTCTACTGACATTAGTCATGCTTGAGATTCACGTTATAAATTATAAACTCTCTACGCGGAATTAAATTTGTAGAATTAACACGCGCATTATCGCGGTACATGCATCGTGGTATACGTGCGCGTGAGTTGCATGATAGCAACGTATCCGACAAAAATTTCAGATCTTCTAGTTTATTGCAACTTTGTGTAAGTAAATTCGTGCGGTGGGTTATTCAGATAATAAAAGACTACCGACGGAAAATAAATGCGCGATGAGTTCGCGGGGCTAACGGAGCAAACACCATTAAAATTTCCGAATATCACGCACATGAAGGGCAACGAACGCAACCTAATATGGGCCAAAGGACGGCCAGCTACATTAGATACCTCCGTACATTCCGGCCGTTATTTTGCAGATTTAGTGGGCATACAAAGGACGGCCGGCGCTGATAATGCTGCTTCTACGACTACCATCCGTCTGTGGGAGAATTCACCGTGCGAGGGACGCGACTTTTCCAGATATCGTCACAAATTAATCTTCCAACCACCGTCTGGCCGATTCATTCGCAGCATTCCTCCTGCCACTTAAAGTCATTTACACGCTAAAGCTACCGAGTTGAAATTCAGTTTGAATTGGAACAATTTAATTTTTCCGAATAACGCTAAGATAATTATTATGCAACAAAAAATTTGTTAACTTAAAGCGGATTAGACAATAGTGCTAAAGTAAGTCGCAAAATAATTTGTATGATTTTTTTGGAAATGTTTTTTTCACCTTTTTGATTATTTATTTAGATAATTTTGTTCCGATGAAAAATTAAGTATTGATATCATAATATAGTCGGGATCTAATAAGAGAAAAATATAGTATGTCCGCATAAGGGTAAAATTATGCAAAGATCCAACGCATTTCCACAGATGAAAGGGTAGGTAGGTTAAGTGTAGCTGCATCATGGACCAGACCTAGGATTAATATCGCAGACATGGGTAATAAGATGCGCGTTCGATTTTAAGTGGCATGCGGATCAGGATCTGCAATCGACCTGAATTGCTTACGCTTTATACGCGATACTTCATTTTAGTTTTGAAAAATTTTGATATAAACATAAAGATCAATAGATTCTCATTAAGCAATAAAAAATCCTTATTACATCGGTAATAAAATAATTGTTAATAATACTCTAAAACTATTTAAAGCTTAAATCTTAAGAAATAAAATAGGAATTATCAAAAAATATTTTACTATAGATTACGGTACCTATTTTTGCGATAAAAAAATTTATTGAAAATTGTGTTTCTGTTTCGATTGACAGTAAATTAAATGATATTAATCAGCGGACGCGGTGCAAGCTATTATGCGCTTAAATATATTTTCGTGTAAAACGTAATTACAATAAGGCATTGGAGAAGATAAAGGAACGCCTGCGTCTGGTCATGGTCGATGGCTTCGAAGACCCAGAGGCTTATGGGAGAAAGGATCGTCCGACTTGGTTAGTGGGGGAAATCAATGATGGACGGATTCTCGGATCGTTTCCCCGATGGTTCGATGGCATCAATAATTTTACACGTATGAGACTGGCATTCAAATGAGAAAATATCATTAACGTGTTCATTAAGGGTGATTTATTATTTCGCATGAGATCGTAAGTTATGCTAAGAGCGCAATTATGTGTATGGATCGGCACTTACATTAAACATAATACAGTGTATGTAGCAGAATATGCGTACATGCTTTGTTTAATATATTTTTTTACAGTGTTATGTCATTATTTTGATTACGTAAAAACTGTTTTATAAATCCTTCTGTTTCCAATTATTACCTCAAAATAGTTTTTATATTTGTTAATTTTTTATTGAATAAAAAATTATGTAATGTTCATTTGATATTATATAATTCCATTCTTACGAGATTAAGATTATTTAATTTTCCGAGATATGAAGTTGCGCGTCGTACATTATTATTTGTTATATAAGACAAATTGCATTTACAACTTCGTGCTACAGCGTAATTAGAAATATTAAATAGAAAAGAATATCACGTTTGAGAGAAGGTAGATAGTCACGACATTCTAGACTCATAAAATATAAAACCAAGTTTCTATAATGGCTCCGTGTCCGTGTATATACTAAAGTAAGAAATAAAGGATTACCGGGTTATTGTAGAAAATTGATTTTCCTATACGATTCCCTCGAAATTTGCAATTAAAAACACAAATAATTTATCAACTATGATTTATAACAACTATCTTTTTTCATAAATGTAAGAACAATAATTTAAGAGCTAAGAAAGATCCTGAAGAAAGGGAATTTGTCATCTGACTGAAAGTACACAATGATACGACTATAATAATTTGTCTTCCCAAAGGAGCAAAAAAGCATAAAAGATAATAGGGATCGTGACCCCCGATGTAAAACGATAATGCTATGTTTAATACAAAGTATGTATTCTGCTTAGCTTACGAAATAATGCGCCTTTACATAGGTATAATAAACAAATAAATTTACCCGTTTTCGCCTTTAAACTTAAATATTTTGTAAATAAATGAGACTCAATTAAATATGAACATTAACAATTTGTTTTTATAAAAGGCAAATTGAATTTTAATTTTAATTCACATTGAAATACGAACATTAATTATTAAACTATGAGATAAGACTGGCGACAAAGTGTGCATTGTTATATTACTAAAAGTTACATGCGGATATTAGGAAGTATCGCAGAAAATAAATTTGAGCGTGCAAATATCGAGATATACGTATTTTCACGCCCGAGATTTTGCGTGGCCCACGCACACATACGCACACATGCGCACACACACACGCGCGCGCGCGCAACTGCTACAATTCATTCCTCCTGCAAAAAAAAAAACACACCGGTATGCTCGTACGATATTTTGTTCGATATAGACTGAGCTTCGACCGTTTCGGCGCGCGACTGAACGTCCGAAACGCGAGTGACTTCCCTAAACTGGTAAAGGGAGAAAATAAAAGACCGCTCTATTAGCATACGATTGGCACCGTCCATCTTAATTCCCGTCCCTGCCGCCACCACGTGCCTCTTTGTCCCTGCGCGTATCCTCCAACAATGTTTATGCCCGTGTTCTTTGGTATGCCGGCTGTAAAGCGCGCACGCGCCTTCATTCACTGAGTTACTGATTGCAAGAGCTCCTCCGTGTATGCGTATTCTTTTCGCTGCACACGTGTGCACCTAATTACATTGTGGATATAGCGTTGCTTTCTCATGAAATGATAATTGGAAATTCGCCCCTCTGATCTTTCATCCCTCTCATAAACTGAATCACAAAATGTTTTATATTTATTAATTATAGTTATTTTGGCGCTAGAATTCTGTAATGGAAGATTTTTTGTGAAATGTTTATAATATAAATATAAACACATATAGGATGTTGTAACATTAGTGAAGTGAGAATAGATAAAAAAATGTATCTATCTTAAAGTATCCATATTTAAATATATTAATATATAAATATTTATAAAATTATGTACAAGATTTTTTATAGAAAATAAAATATTTTGCATCACATCAGCATTGACAAAGCCTGATGCACTTATCGAAGCCATTTTGAGCAGAGTTTCTTTCCCGGGAAATAACATGTTATTATAGGTGGTGTTGTTATCGTAATGATCGTCATTACTGTCATCAAGAGTGTTGCCTATAGATATTTTACATTGCGTTATATATATCATACCGCATGTTCTTCCACAAGAATTTTTCACAAGATTCTACAGAATAAAAACAAGGAGAATTTAAGTTGACAAAACCTCATTTTCTTCTTAATAGTATAATATTTAATAAATAATATTTCTCTCTTTAACAAAAAAAAATAATTGTATGTACGAGCTTGATGTAAGAATATAATTATTTATTCGAAATCGAGACGTTGAATATGATAATAAGACTTGCAACAATTTATAATTATTGAGTTCGAAAGAACATTCAATGGTACACATGTATAACATATCGATTAATTAAGATAAAGTTATTATAATGGAGTACAATGCTAATTTCACGAGCAATAAAAAATGCAATTACGGATACATAAACGGATTAATGAAGAATATTCTTCTCGAACCTTGGTTGGTAACGTCGAAGAAGAGCCACTGTTGGCGGTTTGCCCTCTCTTCCGTTATACATTCCTTATTACCCACATCCCTCATCCTCCCATTTCTTGTAGTAATTTCCGCAACCTTGCACGAATGCAATATATTAAGATACTTATCATTAGCCGCTAATTTATAGTAACCTTCAATTCAAATTAAAATGATAGCATCGCCCAGCACAAGATTCACTCTGGGCACGTTAAGAATGAAAAGCCTATAAATCCAATGGATTTGATAGAGAACGGTGAAATGTTTGTCCGATTTGAAGCAAGTACCCCCAGCGGTTGAACAACGGCCGTTAAACACGAGCGGGGCGATCACTATTTCTCTACCTACGATGAGGAAGAGTCACTGTCGGCGGTTTGTCGTTTCTTTCGCCACGCACTCTTTATTACCCCGGTCTCTACTGCCTCTTCTAGCGCGCTCCCGCGATTCTGTCCGACGCTTTCGGGGTGGGGTTATCATATTATGTCGAGTCACGAACTCGTTATAACACGGCAAGACAGATCGGCGCTATAAAACCACTCAGTTTTGGTTTAACCAAAGGGTGTACACGGCATAACTGGTTTACATTCCGCCACCTCGCTCTCTCTCTCTCTCTCTCTCTCTCTCTCTCTCTCTCTCTCTCTCTCTTTCTCTACACATTGTGTTTTCCGTAGCGTCCAAGATTCGATTCTCTCATACAGATACGCGCGGTAGGTAGGTAGAGAGAAGCTTGGCGCGCGGCAGAGAAAACGAAATAAAAATGGCAATGGGAGGGAGATGAACCGCGGTTGGTAAAAGGAAGAATCGAGACGCGAAAACACGATGTAGAAGAGAGGGATTGGCCGTGCCGCGCGAGAAAAAGAAAATATAGAATTGACGAATATAAAAGCAAAACGCAGACGAGAAAATAATGAGTGTGGAGAGAAGTGCACGAGAGAGGATGGGCGTAGAGACAGCAAAACAGAGTGGCGTTAAAAAAACGAAAAGGATCATAAGAAAACCTATAGTAGCGTACTTTGCGACCGAAAAGGAACGACGACGCGAAAATGTAATGGAGAAAGAGGAAGATGGCACCCAGGGGAATTACGAACCGAGAAAAGACGCCGACGCAAAAACGCGCAGATAATAATACAGAGGGTGATCGGGGTAGCAAGGGGGGGGGAGGAGGAAATTGCGTATAGAAGGAGGAACGTCGAAGGACAAAACAAGAAGCGATTAGCTATTCGCGAGCATATTTCACAAAAGAACGTAGCTTGAATGGAGCGAGAACAACGGAGGACTCACGAATTCGCGCGGCCGACACACATCCTACCGAAAGTAGTATTTACGAAAGTGATTTCAGGCAAATTTCAAGTTCCGCCGGTAAATTGGCGTTTAGCTCTGTGTTCAGTCTCAATATCCGCGAGAAGATTTCGAAACAGCGCACCCGATATTTCCCCGAGGTAGAGAAAAGAAATCGAGTCTGGTGGTGCGCCAAGCCAGTTTCGTGATCTTGTTATTAACAACGTCGATAGGATAGTCGAAATGGCCGGATCCGAGATACATGCGTGTCAGGAAAACGCCCGGTATGCATGGGCGCGCGCCCTCGCGTGCACACGTAAACGCCACCACCGCGAACGGCCAGGGGGAGAGAGAAAACGTGAGAGATGTAATTTTAGTTACGGAGAGTAAGTAATGAGCGATCGACAGTCTGAATACCAATTTCGATGCACGATGATGCGGCATAGGGCAACACGGTAACCGCATGTTATACGCGCGTTATATACATTCTAATATCGTTCGGGTACATCGATATACCGATATACACGAGAAAATTACAGGATGTGATGGGGAATTTTCGTGTGAAACTCGAATACACTTTGGATATGGGTCGCGGGACACAAAATTCTTCTAATGCGAGTATATACGTGTAACACGTCGCGTGAGCGAGACGTTCCACTTGTTATCGCGATCCAGGGTATCCGGAAAGAAGTATTGTCGAGAGATTGTCATTGGGCCGACTAAAAACGCGACCCGAGCAGCGTATATTGCTTACGAAACGCAATATCGGCAAACTCGTAGGGTACGTTTGATTTAAAGAACAACAAATTGGAACGCAGCGGCGAGGAGGGGGATGAAACGGGCATACATACGCAACGTGTGCGCACCACCACCAGCTGCGGAGACTAGTTAGCGAAAGCAGGGAGAGGGGGGGGGGCAAAAATCCGCATGCCGTGGCGCGGCACGTTAAAACCCCCGTGGGGCGATTTTATCGTGCGCCCGCGCGTCCACGTTTTTAATTTTTATCAAACGGAGATAAGTACGAAAAGAGAAAATTGCTACTTGGAAGATACATCGCGGGGCGGTAAGGATACTCTACCGGGTACCGATTATGCCGCAGGTTCGCGTGGTGGGAGCTGGAAAGAGGTGTTTCCGACCCGCAGACCACCCACCCCAGTTACGTAAGGCACGATCCGCGACGCTCGCGGGCTCGGGGATGGAGGAGAGGGGGAGGAGGGGGCGAGAATTCGTGTATGCCGAACAAAAGCCGATGAACGATACTGATTATCACCGAGCGCCGCTCCGCTTCGATTCGAATCGCATTTGCGAAACCCGTTTTTCTGCGGCTCACACTTCTCTCTGGCTCTCTTTCTCTCCCTTTCTCTGTCGCGCGCGCATGTGCTGACTGGCGCGATTCTAATTCACTGCACTCACATGCCGGGTTGCGTCGTAAATCTTCGTAGGCGGAGCGCAATGTACTTGCGTCGGTACTGTCCAAGATCGTGGCTCGGTTCGCGTTCAATCAACCTTGCTCGCGCGACAGATATTCGTGTAAACATACCAAAAGTTAATCTCCCTTTTCGTTCGTTACATACCAGTCGATTAAACGAGCACTTAAAAGTTACACATTATTTTTGAGCGTTCGGATATGCGTTCAAAACGATTAACTAGAGTGAAAACGTAAATAATTAGGACTGCGGTTTGTGAAATAAAACATTGTTCTACATTAAAAAAAAAGTGATCGTATAATTTCACTGTTCTCGAAATACAAGTAATATTGATGTAACATTCTTTATGTACACTCTCGACTATTTTATCACATAAACACAGATATAATCTCAAACCCGTTGATATGATCTATTAAAAGGGTGATGCTGGAACAGAGATCGAATTCGCGACTACACTACATTTCTCGGTTAGAGTCAGCTATCGATGAAGCATCGACGACGGATTGAGTTGAACTGGCGGGTTCGTAGACAGGTCGGACTCGGGTGGATCTGAGGGTCCAAAAGAAGATAGAAAGTAAAGTTATGTTCATTGTCGTCGGTTTTGACCACTTATTTTACGACTTTTTTCGTAAAAAAAAACCTAACGGTTTCTTTTTACTGTCATCGTGGAAACGCTGTTTAGTCGTCAGGGAAGCAGTGTGCTTTGGTAGTATTAGTTTTGTACCTGTGCTTCTCTTCTTGTCGTGTAAAACGACAATTTGAAGGACGAACGTGCCGACGTGGCCGACCCGCCAATTTTATTGCCGACTAGGGTGAATTATAGTACTATCTAAAATCTTACGTAAATTTCTAGGTTATTACTATGCTATTTACAGAAAAAAAGTCCTAGTCTTAAGATCAAATACAAAAAGTAAAAATAAAGCTTTTGTTGTTATTGTTAATATTCTTTATATTAATTATTACAATTTTACAATCTTCCATCTTTGTTTCTGGTTTTTTGAAATAATTAAAAATGTTTTAATTGTTAAACGTTCAAATGTTTAAAGTTGTTAAAATTTTAATTTTATACTTTCTAGTGTTTTAAATCTAAATGTCCTTTATAATTAAAATATTTTAAATTATTTAAGAAACAGGAAAAGATATAAAAACATTTTTTTAATCATCTTAAAATTAAGTATATATATATATATTTTTTAGTAAGCACGTTTGAATTTTTTGATTCCTATATTTCTTTATTTTTCTTAATGTAATGTCAGACTAATTAATTTAACAACATACAGATTTATGTACTAAATTAATACTGAAGAAAATTTCTATATATTTTTTTGAAAATTATATTTTTACAGTTATAGAAAAGTCATATATCATTTATTAAATATTTGTATTAAAAGCTTTTGAAATTTCTGATTATGGAAATAAAATATAAATATGATTTTTAAAGACATAATTGCTTCAGCGGAAATTTATTCAAAAAAATAACGCACTCGGTGCAAGACCACTTTTAGCCGGCTTATAAATCATACAAATGAGTGTGTACGCATATTCCTAGAGAAAACCTGCTTCGTAAAGTAAAAATTCGATCGTATGTATGTGACTTTGCCGTTTCTAATGAAACGGTCTATAGTTTCGTAGTTAACTATTGTATTATCGAGAATGCTCACACAATTTAATCCTTGAGTCTATTTCATCCGCATATCTTATTCTTGGAGAATTGCGTTTCATTAAACAATCGTTACAAAATAAAGATACACATCTCGTTGATGTGCGTCTCTCCGTCTCTTTCTCTCTCTCTCTCTCTCTCTCTCTTTCTCTCTCCAGTGAAAATAATATGAATCATATATACATGCAATTTACTGCAATAAAAATAACTATAAAATATCGTTTATTATAAACGTAAAAGGTATCATGCCCGAGACAGGACAAAGGGCAGAAAGAGATGAAAAAGTATAGAGGCGTAGGTAGAGTAGCTCCAGACAGCTCTAGACAGTATAGCAGCCGTAAATTATCAGAGCTAATGGTGCACAACAAATGCTTGTCCATACTTGAGCACGTAATGTCGGTTCGCGCCAGTCTAATATCTTCGTAACGTTTAATAAATATGTCGCGGAGGCAATACGTCATAACTTTTACACGCGTGTACGTACGTGTGTGTATATGCGCGAGCATATGCATGGCAGTCGAGCAACGTGACGTTGTTGAGTTACATAATGCTCGACCCAAACGCTTAATCGCTACACAATGTTGCCGTCTGGCTGTGTCTCTTTCTGTCTCTAACGCTCTCTACGCATACTGATAAAATAGACGCACGTGATGAATACGTAATTTCACTACAGATATCCGTGCATCGTACATTTTCATTAGCAAAAAGCATTTTCAGATTAGAATAGTCTCAGTGCATTTTCTAGATTGCTCATTCATAGCTTCACGTGATTCAGTCAGCTAAGATTTCCTCTATCAGTCAGATAATAAAATTCCTCGTACATGTACTTGATATTTATTTTTTTGAATTTTTATCAACTACGATTCACATTGTTGCTACAATTAAATACTCATTTTAGAAATGTTTCTATTCATGAATATCAAAATCGACCGCTGAAACTTAGTTTAGGCATTCATTGCACAGCTATTGAAGGTCGAAGACAAATGGATAGATAGGTTGGACATAATTCACCTGTCCGCAACCTTCTGTCCTTTCAAAAGAATTGCCTCGAAACGTTTTCATGTCAAGTGAAAACTTCTTAATTTAAAGTTCCTTTATTTGCCTACTCAATTTTAATATATATCTCCAGCTTGGGTTTTCGATATAATTCTTGAAAAAAGTGTTGAAAAGAAATATTGTTTGTTGTTCTTTTTTCTTTTGAAAAATTTTCTAATCTGAATTTTGAATATTTTGAGAACAAAATCACAAAATTTTTACATAATAAATGTTATCATTATTTATTATAATAATATAGTATACATAGAAAAGTAGCAAATTGTTCAATGATGAATAAAAATTTTTGTTAATAATAAATTACAAATATGACTCAAAGTTCTTGATAAAATCAATTCTGTAATAAATAAATTATGTGATATATATATATACACATATACAAAAATAAAATATAAAAATGTATAAAATTAAATATAAAGATAAATTTATATGTATAACTATTTATAAGAAAAATAGCAACAAATATTATACCATAAAATGAAATTCAATGTCAATTTCTCAATTGGAAGATGATCTCTTAAGATTCGTTAAATTGCGTTGGTAAGATTGTTGGAGACTGACAAGGATGTTCCCCCAATGAGGATAGTAGTAAAGGTATTGTGGTCAGGTCGTAGCCAGAGTGGCAGGTGCTGTCCGTAATGGCCGCCCATCGAGCCAGACGGGAAGAACGGTGGGCAAGTTTGTCGATATAAAAAGTGCTGCGTGAGTTATGAACGTGGAGGACTATTTGACAGTATCAACGGACCCGATAACGTCGTTGCGTATTAATTGAATATTGACGCGTTGAGCCTACTTCGCAGATACGTGAGACGAAAGAAGAATAAGGAAGAGACGCAGGTGAAACGTGTTCCGAAAATATTTTTCGTGCGATTGTCAGTGCGGTGGCTCGATTTTAACGCGTACCTTATAAGACGAACGACCTAGTCAGTAATTCTTCGATAGTAAAGCGAATAATGTGAAGAGTGATTTATTACTTATTTATTATTTATTATCAGGTAAAAAGAATTTTATTTTTTAAAAGCTTTTTATCTATTTAAAGACCTTTATTAATTGAGTTATATGAAATTGTTCAAGTATATTTTGTTGATGGAAAAACACCATTTTCAATTAAATACAAGTATGTGTGCTTGTACAAACACAAATAATTAAGAGTTTATTAATAAATTGATCAATCGATCAATTGATATATATGTGAGAAAAATTACATCAAAATAAGATTTACTACATTTTATTCGAATAAGATTTACTATATTTAATTTTTCCATTAAATTTGAATATCAAGAAATCTACCCATCTAGTTAGGTAATATTTTTATTCATAGCCGACAAGCAAAAACCGTGAAAAACGTACGCAAGAACGCTTTGGAATCAATTATTTTACCATGTACCATCTTTCCTCGCGGCCACGACTAAACATGGCCTTTGTCTCACAGTATAGTCGTTCCGATCGCTGAGCAACTAAACACATTCTTCATACCTATATACGAAGCACTGATCCAAAGTATATATTATTCTAGCCTAAAGCGATATATATATATATATATATATATATATATATATAGTATACATATTTATATATACAATCTATATATAGACATTTCGTCAATGCTGAAATTGGACTATTTAAGAAGAAAACATTTCTAATTCTATTTCATTTCTAATTAAGTAAATTCTTGAAGAATGTAAAAAACACGTGCTCATACAAGTATTTAGTTTTAAGACATTAAAATGTTTTTTTCTCTCTACTTTTAAATTGTTTAATAAAGCACCTTTAATATTTATATATTTAATGTTTTATATATTTAGTATTAAATATAGCTTTATATATTTAGTGTTGAATCTAAAACTCAAAAATTTTAAGTATTTAAAAATGAGACAAAAATAAAACATTTTAATATAAAATTAGATACTTCTTCTTTATAGAAAATATTTGCTTTACCCAAATTTTAAAGTGATATATAAGACACAATGGACAAAGCTAAATTACTGTGTAACGGATTCCCGTGACAATGTCCATGTCAGAAAGCACGCACGTCTCTCACATTAGAAACCCTGCTTAATTAATTGATCGAAACAGACGCTGACGACAATATACTAGGATGAATACTGACTGGTATAATTTCTACGGCCTGAAATTTGCAAAACGGTGAGGTAGTATACGGTTGTTGTTGGTATATAAAGTCAGGCTAGCATACGAGTTGTACATGCGAACAGCTCGTCCATCAAATTGAGAACCCTAGCAGCCGCTATACTGGCGGTGCGACGTACCGATCAGCGCCTCAACGCCTCAGCGCTTCGCGCGTGTTACGCTTTTGTGCTCATATATATATTCATATGTATACATTTTTTTTATTCTTATTATAATTCGTAGGCGCAAAAAATTCTTTCTGAAAAGATTATAACTAACAGGATGGTATCTCGCTTTTTCGAGACATATAATATTTCATTAAGAAAATTAAATCAAAAGTAATAAAATAAAATTACACATTATAAAAATAGAGCAAACAGAAAATAATTATTTCTCTTCGTGAAGAGTAATATATTTGGTCGTGATTTTCTTGATGTTTAAACTGCTTCAGTTGTCGAATCTACAGACATTGAGAATCGATCAAACAATTCCGTTTGAAACTGTATGCCCTTTTGAAGTTTCTACTTCGAATTGAGCGATTATACAGTCTGTTCGAATCATTTATCTGGTCTCTGTTGTACGTGCGTAATTATTTTATTGTCAAAGACGTAACAAAAATTAAATATAATAACAATAACAAGTTTACTGAAGTTCTTGGGGAAGCACCATGCGGGTCAAAATTACTAGTTACGAGAGGAAGAAGCAAGACGTGGCACAGGACGCGGGCGATACGATCGATCAAAGATTATACCTTCAGTCGCACGTTATATATAGCGCGAATAGCGTGATTGGATGCGAGGCAATGCTTAAATTAAAATACGAAAGATCCGCGAGACACACGTACATGTGTAATAGCTGTAGGCACACATCTCGACCAATGGCGCCGAGGTTGGACTTGGAACTAGTCTACCTTGCAGAGTACAACAGTAATTTCTTGATTGGTCGGCTTGCGATGGCATTATGGAATGATTATGAAAATTGTGTTCTTGCTAATCCTTCGTCACGCCGCTCGTAAAGTTCGCTTTTCATTTTGCGCTTCCGCTTAATCATATATGATTTCTTACTAATACCACCGGTCTTACAAAGTAAAATCTTATAGCAAAAAAAAAAAAAAAACAACAAAAACATTGAGGAATTGTATAATCATATATTACGAGCTTAGCACTATCATAAGAGATGGATAGTATAACAAATATATTTATCCATTTAAAATAATAATGTGAATATTTTTTAATAAAATCGATTATTGCAAGAAAAAAGTGCAAATTTTATTATGATGACTTGAATATATTTCAACGATATTTCAACGTTTTATTCCGTTATTTGTGCTAATATTTATACTTTGTTGATTAATTTTAATAAATTTTCTACGGGAGAAATTATGAATGAGGGTGAAATAAATTTGGTACGTGACTCGTAAGAAAATAAATGGAAATACAGATGCAGAAAATATTTGGAAAAACTATAAAATAACGCGTCGACACTATTTTTATTAATATAATTTCATTTTCGAGACTCGGGATCACCAAACGTAAATCGCACGTCCGTACAATAAAAAGACGTACAGATATATCTCCTACGTTATAATCTTACTTTCTCTCGTCGAAAGGCGCACATTGTAACTAAAGAGCGCGCATTTTTTGAGAAGGCCTCAATGTTTTTCGATTGAACAGTACGAACGGCGGGCGTGGAGAAGGGAAAAAAGGGCGTAGTAAGTCATACTGAGAGGCTCGTACGTCATACTTCATCCGGGCCAACGGAGCAACACACGGAAAGGGTTCTTCCCATATACGAAGAACGCACTCACTTGGGCCTCTTTAGGTCGCGATGCCATAGTGTGAGTGCCTATGTTACATGAGCCTGAGTTTTCGTACACTTTTATACATGGAAGAGAGATCCAGACCGCTTGATCACCTGTGTGCAACATGCGCGCCTACACTCAATGGGCATCCGTCACATAATCCTTTAGTTATATGCAAAAATTGATTTTAAGATAGATACGCGATTGATATGCAGAAGCACTCTTTACGAAAAAGCATAACGAATAAAAAATACGGATAAGATTTTTATTGTATTCCTTTTATTGTATTCTTAGTCGTCTATATTTTTAATTTCGCAGAAGAATATATAGAAACATTATAAAATAAAATATTTTGATTAACAGTCATAAAATAATTTATACATTTGTATTTTTAACTAATAAATATATTTATTTTATAGATGATGATGATACTACCAAATTACGCGAAGTAAAGTCCGAGTTTGTGTAAAGCAAAATTCCGGAGTGCTTCTATTCCGTAAAAGGGGAATCTTACAACTCGTGAAGATCAGAGCTGATCTTCGCCGATATGAGAGTAGAGCGCTGTATTACCGGCAAACCTCGTAAACGGCCATAGCAGCAAGTGGGGAGGTTCCGGAGAAGGAGGGATAAACGAGCCGAGCCACGATTTCGTTGTCGTAAACGTCAAAGTTACGGTTACAGCGTTGTTCCTAGCTGCTTTATATTGAACGAGGTTGCTCCCCGAGGTACGTAACACCTACCTACTCGCAACCGTCGTATTACAGAAAGTAACACTGCTCCTTTCCAACTCGGGAACGACGCGAATACCACGTGGCTTTTACGCGGGAATCTGACAAAAGAGTTCAAGGTTCGTTGAATATTCTTTTTTGGCTACCCGTATCACGTGATAGTTAATTTTTTTTGTAATTCACATAATTACACAGTAAAAAAGTTTGTGTTTTCTTGTTAAAAAATATCCTGGTTAAAACTTTTATGTTAAAATTTAACATATCTGCTTGTTACGTTAACATATTGTTGCGTTAATTCAAGTAAAGTATTAAATTATTAGAATAACTGAAAAAAGTGTAAAAGTAACACAATGTACACGTACTTTTAATTTTACACAATAAATATGTTCCTTATTATTAGTGATAAAATTTATCTGTTAAAATTAACAAAAAAAAAGTTAAATTTACTCTATAATTGAATTTTAACAAGGATCATTTCATTTTTGAGGACTTTACTATCTACTCTGAGATGGCGCATTTTTCATGAAAAAGATTCACCTACTAGATGAATAAAAGGGACTCGCCAAGAACAGAGAACCAAGTACGATTGCATTCACATATATTATAATATTGAACTGATTCCAGTAATATACACACATAAAATTTTTATCAATGATCCTGGAACAATCTATATATGCAATTGTAAAAATTTTTTCAGCATTTCTAGAATAATTATTATTTATCATATATAATATGTTAAATTAATATATATAACGTGTTAAAATAATATTATATCGTGTTAAAATAACATATATAATTAATATTAAATTAACAGAAAAATTTCTGTGGACCGTTTTGAACATGCGATATCTGTTAAATTTAACACAAATTTTTTTACTGTGTACAAATTCACATACTATGTTTATTCAGATAAATTAATATAAATTAATTATTTCTCTCTTTTCGTTTTGTTTCTTTTTTGTCTTTTTATAAAAAGTTAATCTATTCGTCATTGTAAGTACCATTAATTATATCATAATTATTTTATAAGACAACATATTTAAATGCGGAAGTATAGAACGCAAACTTCAAATACGGAAGCTACATTAACGGTATGTCCATCCGACATATTTATCTTGATTAATACTAATGTATCAAGTTATCGTGCAACCCTTAATGTAGCTTTAAAAAGGATCCTTTTTTAGATCTGCACCATAAAAGAGTTTCGCTCTCAATAGGCTGGAATGAAGAGATGGTTAAATAGCACCCCAGCCTCTATCGTCGCGCCCTCTAATTACCCTGTAGGCGCAGTCACCCCTCAATGAGGAGTGATAAATATTGTTCGCGTTTGAGTATATCCCGAGAAAGTGAATCAGCTCTATAAAGAAAGATATATTTCTTATTGCCAATGGTAAGTGCCGTAGATTATTTACTGATAAAACAACAAATTGTTTCTAATTTAAGAAAATAGTGGCGACTTTGGCATTAAACACAGAAAAAGTTTATTTTAACATTATATAAAATATTGTAAAAATAATTCGAAATTTAAAGATAAATAGTATTAAATTGAGATCCTTTATCTTCTTGCATATTGTCTGTAAAAATAAACAATAAATTAGAATATTTAAAATAAAAAAAAAATTGTTTTTATCTTTAACGGATTCACTATTTTAGGCTGAGATTAAACAATTTTTGCTTACTTTAAATGTTTTTATTACCATGTACCTTATTAAATTAATCGTATTGATATGTGCATATGTGTATTATAAGATAGCGCATTATAAGATAGAAGCAGATAATTACAACCCATTATTTTTATCGCCCGATCTTGCCGAAAGCAGTAGCTTCCTATTTATAGTTTAGTTAAAATAAACATTAGCAAGAAAAAAAATAATAAAAAAACAACATAATTTGTCTACGTTTAAAATAATATCGTTGAAAATGATATTTTTCATTAAAAAAATAGGGAAAGTTACAAAATTATAAATCTTTTAATATAAAATGGTATATTACTAGACTTACATTACGAACGCCATGTCTGCCGCCTACATTTATATGAATTAGACATATAATCGATCCCACAATCGTTTATCATACACTTATGATTCACAAAGGTATAGTTAAAAGCGCGCAATAAATTAAGCGACAGATGCAGTGTTTCATACTAGCGTGCATTCTAACTATATAATTACCTTTACCGCGATAAGTATTTAAAGAATAAATAGAGACAATAGGCATAAACGCATATACATAAACTTTTAGCCTTGCGTAATAGCCGTAGTAGAGATGTAAATGATAAGTGTCATAATATATATTATTATTGTGTCACAATAATTATACTAATTTAATTCTAATACATCTATATACTCTCTGCATTAAATGTTTAAAATAAAATTTTAAAGTGTTAGAAACTTTATATAATAAATTGTAAGGTAAAAAATTTTAGTATCCGTAAATATAAATTACATATATTTTTGCATTTATCATCTAATCTAAATATGATTATTCAAAATATACACGATATCATGGAAGCTACGACATGAAAATTAATTTCCTACAGCCGAGGCTATAAACCAAATTCATTTATCGTGTTCGATGATAGATGATTGCCGATAGACATTGATAGCTCTATATTTAACTGCAAATCTACGGCAAATTAATATCCATAATCCTGTATCGATAAATTTTCCTACGCGCCCGATTATACCAACAACACTGAAAAGCATTTGCTGGAGAGTGCGAAATGAGTCAACGACTTTCAATCTACGAATACATAGAACCTGTTATACGAGTATGCGACCGATCAAATGCTTTTTCTCGTTCTTACGATTCCTATAAACACTGCGTATCATCAAGGCAATTCACAACCCGTAATCAATGATCCAGAACGTCCAATTGATCAAAATAAAGATGAATGAAAACCATGTCTTCAAATTCTTAAATTTAAGGGACTAAATTAAAATTTTTTTATTTTTAAATAATAAATAAACAAATTTAAATATATAAATAAAATAACAGCTTTGAGTAGGTACGTATGTATGTACATTTGCACATAAAATTTCATTAAAAAATATACTATAATTCAAGATTTATAAATTACCGAGATTTATAATATATTGATAATCAAAAATTATTAACAGAGTAGCGTCCTAAGCAGTATAATTTAATATAACATACAAAATGATAACAAGAAATATATCTGAACATTATAATTTGTATTTTATAAGAAATAATTTGTTATGAAAAGAGAGAAAAAAAGAGAGAATTTATACATGTTATAAAATTCATTGAATAGTACTTTAACGTTTCTTAAGATAATTCTTTTCTTTGTAGATGTAATTCCTTATATGTAAAATATTTCTTGTAGTCAAAGATGAAGAAAAAAATAGATGACCCTTAAACCGGATCGAAAAAAGCAGTAAAGAAGATTCCCGTTGAGAAGGAAGAGCTAGAGGCGGTTTGGAATAAAGAAAAAGAATAGAGATAGCAAAAAAAAACCGCTAGCTAGCTATAGGGGCCTAGTCTCAGCTGAGCTGGTAAAGGAAACAGTCTCGCCAAAAGTGCGATATAACCCATGAAGCCTTGATTATATATCTACTAACGGCAAAGCAGAAGATTATTCGGGAGTATCTCTCTCGCAATGAAAAGGACAAAGACATCGCTAGAAACAGCTGACTACCGGAATTCGGGGTTCCGGTGGGGTGAGTACAGTGGGGAAGGCACTTGAACCCCCAATTGGACGAGGACTTCCCCATTATACCCAACGTACCCAACGATTTTACACGCACTTGACTCCATTCTACCTATCTAGCAGACATAATTTTGCCAAGGTACACGGCCGATTTTCCACAACATAGCTCCGCGCGCGTTGACATTGCACACGCGGAAATAAAAAACTCATGGAATTTACATTTAATATGAAAGGAAATATATAAAAACATAGAATAAAATTAGCCATTTAAAAACAATCATAACCACACATTTATTACTATTATATTCATTATTACGCTATTAAAAGATAATTTACGCGCTCGGCAGTTAAAAGCTAAAAGAATTTGCGGCTTTAAAAGCGCCAGTTATTAATTTGAATCTTGAAAATAATTTTTTTACATAAAAGCAAAAATATGCATATTATATCAGCAAGCATCGTACTAGCAATAATTAATATTCCTATAAAAATACATACACATATCAACTTTAGCCACTACTAATTTTTTTGTCATCGTATTTATTCGACCAGAGGGCAATGGAATGCTTTTAGCTTGTCAACGATTATAAATCTGTTATCTCGGGTTTCATGACGGACATGCCGTATTTCAAAACGGCGCACAAATAGACTTTGCGAAAAATTTCATCGCATTCGACATGGCAGCATGATAAGCTGTATTCGACGAATAGGACGTATATACGTGTATATATGTACCTTCCGCTTTTTTGTAAACAAAGGAAGGGTGAAATAACTCATCTTGTTCGCGCGGATGCAATAGAAAATTTTTCATCCGTTTGAATTTATTCGTGATGCGTGTGAAACGTTCTATTCTATAATCTCGTCCCGCACAACTTCTAGGTAATTCGATCGCGTGGAAGCAATTTTAACAATTTAGTCTGGTATAACCAGACGGGCAAGTCTGATCCACCACGCCTTCACGACCACGTGGTCGTCGCTCCCCACGTTTCCCCTAACTATAGCGGCTCCTATATTTCATCGCGGCTGTTATGATAATAGTTGTATAAGAAAGCATTTATGAATGCAAACTCACCTGCTATAGCCATCCAGGGGTAGAAGGTATGATTGGTAGGTTGCTGATGCAGTTGCGTGGCGACCGGTTGACTCGCGGACGAGTTTAAACTGCAGGTGTTCCAAGATGACGTGAGGGATCTTGACGAACTGTTGTTACCAGGACTCGATGCTGGATCGCCGCCTACGAGGCCACCGTAGCTGCTGACCCTTGTACTCTCTGGGGTACAGGCGGAAGGACGTACGACCGAATTACTCTGGCTATTCGCTCCCGAGGTCGCTGACTGCCAAACGTCCTTGACCGCCGCCGCTGCCATCACCGCAGCATAGCCGTTTTGATGGGTCGACGTTTGATCCTGTTGCTTGCAGTCTTTCGTTGCCGTTGTTGAATATGAGGATGTAGTGTGACCGGTTGCCTCAGGTGTCGTTGAATAAAGCTTGCAGGCCGTCGCAACGCTCGCATCATATGGCGAGTCTTGAGGTGGTCTTGTATTACTTCCACCACCTGGATGTATTCCTAACGAGGATGACGTGTGATGGTGATGTTGCGCTGAAGCATACGGCGACATACCTAATCCGAGTGGAAAGCTTCGATATGCTGCTGCGGTGGCTGGATCATGATGCTGACTTGTCGCCCCTGTTTGATGATGGTGGCTTCCGTAGAAGCCACCCGCGGTCTGCTCAAAGTACGAGTTCATTATCCCAGGTATTTTGGATCACTTACACTAAAACACCGGCACTTAAAAAAAAAGCGAGGTCAGAGTTTAAGTGGCCCGCAATTACATGGAGTGCACACGGCTAGTCAAATTTCACTAGTCCGTACTCCAACTCCGATGCCGGGTTATACCGTTTTAACTTGTTCAAATTAAACTGAAATAAAACTTCCAATTTTGTATAATGTTTCAAGCTAAAACGTACGCGCTTAAAAAAGCGAGAAATTGTCAATACGGATAACGACAGGTAATAGAATCGATAACAAATAAATAAATGAACATTAAATAATTTTAAAAGGTCATAAAAGTCATCGGCAGATACAGCTGGTTACACCCAGAGTGTCAATGTCAGTAGACCGTAAGAATGTAATTCAGAATGGGTTTCATGCCAGCGGCAGGGACTTTTATGGTCTTGTTATGGTTACCGCTACGGGCAAAGCATAAACCGGTGGTCTCGACTATGGAAACAGGCGATGATCGTTAAACCGTTACGATGCAATAAACTTAGGTAATAAGACGAGCTATAAAATTGCCTGTGGGTTCCTTTACCGCGTGCTCGCCCGACGACAATTCGGTCAGCCGGCACGCGACAACCACCCTTGCGGGCGGTTTTCTTTTTCTTCCTCTTTTTTAAAATAAACTAAATTTCCGTTTGATCAGGACAAGGCCTCTTGATGAATCGGTTGATCTACCACGGAATCAAAAGTGACTCCGCTAGTCCGCACTGCACTAGCACTTGTCGTATTGTGACTTCGTTGATGACTGTGAGGTCCGGTACGAGTCAGAGGACGATGGGGATCGTAACGAATCACGGTATGCCAGTGCGGTGGTCCACGGCACACTACCGCTTTTCTCGCGCCCCGTGTACCGCCACTCTGTACCGTCGTCCGTCTCTTGCTCGCTCGTTCACCTCGTTTTATCTCTGTTCTTCGTAGTCGGCTTCTCTCGCACTCACTCTGGAGTTTCCTTCCTCGTTCCGCCAATAACCGTTTCTCCATGCACTCTCTCTCTCTCACTCTCTGTCACGGTCACTCCTTCCCATTCGTGCGGTTGTCGCTTCTCACGCGCGCGTACTCTTCCTCCAGAGTACTACGTCCTAACGGAGAGATCGCAGTGCCGTATCCCTCCTTGTCCCTCGTATACCATCCCCCTCCTCTGGTACGATAACCAAGCTCTCTCGCTCTGTCTACCGTTGTTGTTGTCCCTCTCTTCCACCCCCAACGTTCCCCCCCACAATTGCTCTCTCACCCTCTGATTCTGTCTCGCTCCACCTCTCAACGATATTCGTCCTTTCCCTTCCTATGTGATCTGTCCTCTCCCTCTTTCTCACGACACGATTCCTCAGTGCCTCCTATCGAGCGTTCTAGTAACTCAACGACGTACCGCCAGATTAAATTCGTACTCGCTCGCCGTACGCGTCACATTTGAGACGTGCGAGCAGATAAGACGGTGCGAGGTAGGAAGAGGAAAAAACTCTTCTCGTCCCGGCACGAAAGAAAGGGAAGAGATGAGATAGGAAATAGAGAGAGAGACGAAAGCACGTAAAGACATGAGCAGAAATGGATAAGAAGGCGGGGAAGAGGGAGATAAAGAGGAAAAGAAAGAACGTTATGCGCAATTGCAACAGCTAAGAGCGAGACGAAGCGGAGCGAGTGCCGTTGCGATAGTAGCAAGGAGGGAGAAACGTGCCGCTAAGGGAGGAGGTTATACTTAAGGACCAATCAGAATTGAATTCGTCACGAATACCGCGCTGGTGTGGTATGAAAGTTCCTACGCCGTGTGAAAGTAGTTCCAAGTCGGAACGACGCCCATGAGCGGCTAGGCACCGCCCCATAGACCCCCACTACCAGACCGCGCGAGGTACCGGTGGATACGGGCACAGCGTGCCCGTATCGCATTGGAGCGAGAAAGAGAGAGAGAGAGAGAATGAAAGAGAGAGATGGAGAATCGCGCGGCACGCGCGTCACGCAATGTTTCTACCTTCTCTTTCTCTCCTCCGCGCTCGCTCGTGGGGATACGTGCACCGCCACCTTTGAGTCTCGTGATGAACTAACCGTGCCAGATCCATTCAGACATTCAAACGACCAACATCAACGAGCTATCTTGCGATTATCGTTATTGCGGTAGCAACGTCGTAAATTCATCGTGACATGGAATAGCTCGATCGACAAGTCGTACGCTAAACGGGAAGGTAAACAGGTTTAGGAACGAGAAGCATTATGAAATATCTCGATTATTTCAGATTGCATTAGATCGAACTGGTCCGATATCAAGGCTACTTAATGATACGAGTAAATATAATGATAAGAAGGCTAACGCCTTTTATGAGCCGTACCCTTGTTTTACAAATCAATTAAATAGTGATTGGACAATTAAAATGTCGTAAAAGTACGGTTCGTAAGGCTAGTAGTCAAGCGAGCGACTTCTACGGCGCGCGCCACGCTAGTATCGGGAGTGTTTATTGGGATGTAAATGTCGCTGGATTATCGTCCCTGCGGTTCGCACCTCGTAAATTATTCCGTAACGAGCCGAGTAATGCCCATCATAAGCTTACCGGAGCTGACCCTAGTTATTTGTTTACTTGCTCTTACTATTATGAATACTTAAAGTATTAACCACCTACATTGATTTTAAAAATAAACAAAATTACAACAAAAAAAGATATCCAAATTTAAGTATTTCGAATATTTCCGCCATTTTTAATACTTAAGTAGTATGAATAAAAATGATTGTATTAATTCAAATTGTAATTCAAATAATATTTGCAATATGTTCAACTACTTAATTAAAGTAAGCTGAAAAATAAACTGTTGGATACTATTTCTTATTTATTATAAAAAAGAGATAATGAATATAAACATAAGACTCTTAATATAATAAAATGTTGCATAATGCTAAAATTATATGCCTATTGGATGATTGTAACTTTACTGTATATACATATATATATGTATATATGCATCGTTAACCGCCACGATAAAAAGAACTTATAAATTATATAAAAAGCTTTATTAAGCTTTTAATTTAATAGTGCCGTTGATGAAGACCAAACGCAGTTTTCGCTTTTGCGAGACTCCGACAGGTGGCAGCCCGTTTGCTTGAAAATCATGACGGCAATAAACTTCGGTTTTATGACCACTTGAACAGAATCGTAAAAGTCAGGGCCTTTAAGCTTATAGCGCAGAAGGGCGCGTGTCGAATATGGTGGGGGCGTGAGGAAAGTTACGTGTGAATAGGGAAGGTGTAACGGGCCATATAGATACTCAAAAATGGGCCTAAATGCCTTCTTTACAACGATATTTACAAGGACCAGTTAGTTTCAAAAGTACCTCTTTAATGTCAAATATCGTCTCAGTGATTCAAATTTGATGAATCTATTGATTAAAATACACTTTGTCAATTATTTTTATTATCATATAACAATGTAGTTTGATATTACATTTTTTAGAATTACACGCTGTATAAATAAAGTATATTTCGTGTTTATTATTATATCTTGATATTCTATAGAGAAAACTAGAAACAAATGCACCTATAAGATGTAGGTATCATCGGTTACTACTGATATCAAAATCCATATAAACGATCCATTTAATTGATCTAAAAAAATTAAAGTAACGAAACCAGAATTTCGGAGGGGAGATTGGAAGCACAGCTATGATGAGAAGATGAACACGAAAGCAAAGGGGCCGTTGCACCCGAGCCGGGTAAATCTGCGCTCTTGCTAAACCAGCATTCATTCCTTAGCGCTCTAGTGGCTTTGGCTCCTCCACTTTCCTCCAAGCAGTGGTTCAATGCACTGCTTGGGCTTTTATCTGTTGAATTTTCTTTCTTTCTCTGTTATCATTGCTTTATATTTTGTATATTTCTACTCATTTATTTCTGTTTTGTTATAAATCCAATTTAATATTTAATCAACAAACGTTGATATTTTATGACAAACATTATTGTTTCTTTCTCACATAAATTAAAAATGATAAAAATAAAAAACAAATGCCAGCAAAAGAAATGATAAATTTCATAATACTTTAGAAAACGAATCATGTTTTATCAAATTTTTAAACCAAATTTTAAATATAGTATCTAATTCAAAGATGAGGTATTAATATAACAAACAAAGAAAAGCAAAAATTTCTTTGATAATTAATATAAAAACTAAAATTTTAGCAATATATATTTTTATTAAAATGTAATATTAGATAGTATTAAATTGGTTAATAATTAATACTTATTTTAAGTATTAAAAGCACTGTTGTTAATACTTTTAATACTCAAAATAAATAAATAAATAATAACCAATTTAATACTGTTCAGTATTACATTTTTATAAACTGATTACTTATAAACTAATTATTTATAAACTAATTTGATTTTTACTAACACAATGACACTTTGAAAGATATAATCCTAAATAGTGTATTTTTTAATCACATAGTTCTTCCAGCTCTAAACAGTACTTAATTATATGAAAAGTTTATAAATTTAGAAAATTTTATACCTTAACACCGTATATTGATCGGTAGTGTATCAGGAGCAAAGATAAAATCATGTAACAAGAATTCGGAAGACGCTTCCTTTGCCATCTGGTGGTCTTTCGTGTCATTACCTGATTGCAAAGGTTGCATCAAATTTTCTGTAGTTTTCGCAGTCGATATAAGTTTTACAATAATTTTCAATGCATATAAATATATATAAAATATGTTATATAATCTTTGTTTTAAAAATTTCAAATTCAAACTATTGCTACTGTTATAATTACAAACAATACTACTATCAATTTTTGTAATTCGCATAGTTGCATTTATAAATTACAAGATAATGTATTGTACTTGTAAGTTTATAACCATAATACATACTAAATAAAAAGAAAATATCGACATTTATGAGTATGATAAGAATTGAAAGACAAACGAAAGAGTTTCTTAACAAAAGAATAATTAGCAAACTATTAGAAGTAAAACGAGTTTGTAATAAAAAAAAAACAAGGTACACAAGTTATTGTAATCTAGTAGCAATTGGTAACCAATTTATTTAATACATTCAAGACTTGTTAAGTTCGAAAGTGATCTGCCTTACCGATTGAAAAACCTTTCTATAAAAGGAGCAAGACGTTAAAGGATAACTCCTCTATTAGTAGAAATCTTTATATAAAACTCTCATGGATGTTGGAATATAGCGAGAATGTGTACTTTGTCTATACGTCTATACGTAGTTATTGAACTTTTAGTTAAATAAGCAGAACATTTTTTTTAATGGTAAATGAAATTGTTTCTTTTTTTTTGACATCAGGAAGCCTGATATATGTCAAAAAAACAATTAAGTTGTCAACAAAAAAAGAATTAGATATTAGATATTAGATTAAATAATTCACTTTATGTAAATATTAATAAACTTTATGAAAAAAATTAAATAAAACGCTGTAATTTATACTTATTGCAGAGGTTTTAATGGTCTCTTATATTTCTAGATATACAAATACGTACATTGTATAACAGAGTTCTAGAAATACTTCAAAGACTCATTTGAATACATATATATAACCCTTTATAAAATTTAATATTTAATATTTATAAATACACACTTAAAATATATGAAATAAAGTATGTAAATGAGTAAATTTCAATTTGCTATGTGTGAAAACAAATATAAGTAGCGTTTGAATTGAAACATAAAACGAAATGAATGAGGCTATAAATAGAGTTAATGTTAGGGTGCGGGTAAGTTATTTGCTAGGGGACCGTTAATTATACATTGTAAGAGAACACGCATTATTTTCTTGTAAAAAGTAATATTTACTTCTTATGGAAATACACACACACACACACACACACACACACACACACACACACACACACACACACACACACACACACACACACACACACACACACACACACACACACACACACACGCTACGTGAAAAATTTACAATAATAAGAAAATTAAACTGCCAAACAAATTTAATAATATAATACTAATAAATCTAAGTAGATTAATAATAGACAAAAAGGCAATATTTTATTGTAAATTACAGTCTCACAACGTTTTGACCACACGATTTGGTTCTTCTCAAGTGATTTAATCGATTACAACAATTAATTATTTGCAGGACAACAACTGTTCATAAATTCGTGCCAACAAAATCATAAACGTTCTGCAATAACAAAGAAAAAAATATATACATATATAATTAAAAAAAATCTTGTTAATGAATCCGTGTGAACTTACGTGTCTCATTGTCAAAAACGTTTACTTTCGGTATTCTCGTCCCAATGAAAAATGTATTCAGTCTTTTTGTTGCTTTGACTGTGCTTGATACTTTTTAAATTATGTCTGTGACATCTGTTTAAATTATTTTACTGACTAGAATGCTTTGTAACTTATACATTGTACTTATACATTGTTTGTTTTTGACAATGAGACACTTAAGTTTACACAGATTCATTAACAGGATTTGTTTTTATTATATTCTTTTTTCTTTGTTATATTGTAGATTTATCCTTTATGAATTCATTAGTACGGGCTTATGAAGAATTGTTGTCCTACGAATAATTTACTTTTGTAATCGATTAATTCACTTGAGAAAGACCAAATCCTATGGTCGAGACTGTAACTTACAATAAAATATTGCTATTCTGTCGACTATTAATCTACTCATTTCTTGGCTATATTCATTGGCGACGTTAAGTTATCTCAATTTTTTGTTGACTAATAAATATGTTAAATTACTATAAAGAATTGATGGTATAAAAAATATTTCCGAGCAGAAAAAAAAATTATTTGTTTATAATGTGAATAATTTAGATTAAACAAAAATTATGTCTCAGTTTTTTCTATCTTCTATAATCACATAGATTTCAATGAACTTATAAAGTAACGCTAACAAAATTAATATTAATATCTTACCTTGTCATGTTGAATGTGTAAAAAGATGACTTTCATTATTGTCCTACAAATCGGTAAACTGGATCCCCGATCTGAAAAAAGGCATATTTTATTAATATAATGCGACAAAATATACCAATATGTATTACATTTATTGTATATGATAAACACTTAATTTTTTAATAATAAAATTTATAATTTTCACACTATATTGTTAAAAGACGTTTATTAGTAAGAAAGCTATTTTAAAAAGAATTTATAAAAGGGAGATACAGAGAATCTAGTTTCACTATACCATAAATGGGTATATAAAAGCATATAGCGTAATATTCTATGAATATCTGGACACTGAACGCGTTTACTTTGTATAAATGCAATCATCGAAGTATAAGCTTCTGAATTCACTGTTTGTATCAAATGAATAATGAATGCCTGATTCTGAGCCCTACAATGATATTCTGTTTGATAAGAACACTGATGCTCTTTGTGCTTTGATCATGTGTCACATTAAGATTGGCGCGAGGAACTTATCACAGAAGCAGCTTTTGTTGCATCAAATTTCAACTTTTATATAACATAATATTTTATTTTTTAATTTTCTTTTAAACTTATTTTCATTCAAATTTTAACGGAAGTAAAGGAAAAGTACATAATCACATAGTGTAACTTTTATTATTGATTCCAATCAAAATTATTTTTATTATTAATTATTTTTATTATTATTATTAATTTACAAATATTTTATATCCTTTTATATTAGGATTTATTAATAATCTTCTTCTGTTACACGCTATTTTATATAATATATGTTTAACATCAATATTAACGTAAAAAATAATAAGTTTTTATTTCATTTAACAAACATTATACCGAATAGTCTACGAAATAGGTTTCCCAGTGCATCGTAGCATCAAGCTGAAACTGCGCTGTATACAGCACGGGATAACCAATCCGCAAAGTCTCAATCAGCGAATCTAGCAGCGACAAGACCACAGGAGATAACATTACGTAACATTGAGCGCATGTATTAATACTCGTCCCGTTGAACCATTGAAGATCGCGTCTATGCATTTCTCCGCAACTTGGAGCTTCGGCATATTGTGCCATACAATTGACCGCAGGATGTAAATTTGCAATTCAAACGTTCATAGACATAACACGAATAAATTGATGATGAAAAATAAAAGATGAAAGAAGATGCTACAACTAGCCAATAAGACAAGAGAGAAATGTAATATAAATATAAAAATTTATTGTAGATCTTAGATAAAACCACACAAAGATTATCTCACAAAGGACACAAAATTTTGCAAAAACTTTTGCAAAACTTGATAATTACATAATAATTTTGTTTAAAATTTAAAATTTGGGTTTTGCATACATTTCATGTGGGCAAAACTTAAATAATTGAAATAAAACTATTACACAATAATTCTCTTTTATAAAATTATAATTTGTACATGTAATAATTTTTTTTTACAGTCTTAAATTTCAATTTTCTTACCGTAAATATGAGAACACAAAGCACAGATCTTCATTTTTTAATAAGAATATGATTATATGATTCGTTCCATAAAAGACCGCGTCAACCGCGTAACGAAATGGCGGAGGATAATACCTTTATGTCAGGCATTAATAAAGTTCAATGTGTCAGACACAACCCTTCAGAACCCTTGCAGAAGCAGTAGTGTAAGATCTACAAAAGCCGACTACGATTTACAGCCAACGATGCTTTAATACAAAAGCCGAATGAAGAATGTCTTTATTAAAGCGCTGTGTACCGAGAGAATTTAGGTCAGCGTCTTCCATCACGAAAGTCGTTTTAGGCGCAACTACCATGATGATTTCTTTCATGGAGGTTGTTTGAATTGGAGAGAGGGTAGAGAATCGGGCGGATCCTAAACTGAGAGAGATGCTCTAAAAAAGGGGGAGTGACTTCAGGTATTTGTACCCCCGGAATCCTTCTTGGCAACCCCGCCTCCAAAATAGTCTCTGGACCATCTTGCACAACATTCCTTTTGTAGACATCAAGGTCAAGACTGGCTAGGAAAATATGGTATCCCTTACATCAGAAAAATTGTACACGTTCCTCAACATTCCATTCCGCTTGTGGCGTGGCGGACAATCTGTTTTGATCTTGAGATATTAAGCACAGTAACATGTGACGAGAATAAATTATGTGCTAAATATACGACATTGTCTTGATTAAAATGTGAGTAAAGATTTTGCGAAGATGTTCAACTGATTGTAATATTCGATAAAATTCCACATTCCTTCGTTTTTTGTCAATGTGTTACATTTAAAAGACACAATAAAAATGTAAAAATATGTATGTACAAATATTTTTAAGAATAGAAAAACAATATTTTAAAACTAAATATATTAATTACTTTTTTATTAAAGTAAAATAAATTAAGAGTCACAAACGGATTATTTTTCTTTTGACATCATCAAGAGAAAAATGTATATGCATAAATAGATAACTTTTACGGAAAGAGTAGATTATCTTGTTTTTCCGTTTTGCATATCTAATCTTATAAAATACATTTCTTGTATTTTGTTAAAGTAGAATTGAAGGTATTGGATTAGCAGAATTCTCATTTGTATTATTTTGTATAATAGCGAAATCCGCAACATTGATTGAAAAGACTAACAACCCGAAACTTGAACGCGAAAAAAATTTATAAAGAGAATATAGACAGAGGCCAGGATCAACGGACAAAATTGTACTGAAGTCTGGGGAAGAGGGTGATGAATAATGTATGATACGACGTGACCATCTCGTGCCCAGTATGGCCTGTAGGAGTTAGCCATAATGGTCCGTAAATTGGTAAACCACAGGGACAATGAAATCGGCGTGCTTCGTTCTGTAAACGCTCTGTTATTACGCGTTTTCCTGTCTGTATGATTAAGACAAACTGTAGTAAACTGATATCAAGATAACTGCAATGCAAAATGCAACTCGAGCTTTTGAATTTATTAAACATAATCCAGATTATTTTATTAAAATTATTGTTATTACCGAAATCTTTCTTCGGTGTATATGACAAAAAATACAGTGCATGTTAGAATAAAAGCGATTTTTATTATTATATGTCACAGAGTAATAAAAAGTATAATATTTAATTTTTATCATTATTATTCATATTATGAATTTTAAAAAATTCAGTAATTTAACTAGTTAACAAAAATATTTTGTATTCCAAAGTTCACAATAAAATTATTATCATTTACAGATTAACAATACGATGAATTTTGAAAAGTTTCATATGTGCGAAAAGTGATCTAAGTGTGAAAATCAAAACAAAAGTCACAGTTGTTTATTTAATCATAGCTTTTGTACTGAAGAATTACAAACAAATAAGTATGCCATATTGTGAGGCTTAACAGGCATACTGAGGAAAATTGCTTCCAGAAGGTACACTCAAATTTATCTAATCTGCTGTACAAATAAGCGATGTTATAGTTCGTAGTTTTGCTGTGGTCACTTGAAATCTTGCATCATGGAAGTTTTAATATAAAACATTCAAGTTATAATGCTATATGAGCAAAACGTTTATCATTAATTTTTATTTAATTACAATAAGATAAAAAAATATGACTTCAAAGAATTTTTATAGATTTTTATAAATATATTTTTATTATAAATATATCTTTATATTTTATATGTTATATATAATTATCCTGTTTAACCTAAAATTATTAATAACGTACATAAATCATGACTGATTCATCATCTTTTATTCATAATTATATATAGTTATGATATAATTACTTTAATTGCTGTATTATACTCGTTTAGAAATAAAGTCCTTGAAAAAGTGATTTCCATACAAATTACATTTTACATAAGCAGAGAACAAACACAAATCAGTAATTACAAACGCATTATAATTCCTGATCAGATTCCGTCAATTATTCCACGACCACTGATCTTTACCTACTTAAAGCAGTAACGGAGCATAAGCGTAAACGATATTACACACGATAACCTTAGGCGTTAACAAGTTCAGGCCGATGACTGAACGCGCGCGCACGCGCGCGTGTGTGTCAGATTAGAGAGATAAGTGAATACATAAATGAGTTTCCGGTGCGTGTGTAAATAACATAAAACCGGCAAATATAACGTGACAATGGTGACGGCATAGAATTAACGATCAAAGGAACGATAGCGATCATCCTATAGTTATTATGTTCCGTGACAAATCACTGTAGAAAAATAAAATTTCTTCTTAAGAAAACTTACGATAGCTTAATCTACGGATTTTGACATTTTTAGCAGACTGGTACACAACGATTACCACTTGATAGCACCATTTAAATCAATTGAAATGTGCAACGTGTCAGACGTGATAATAACACTTTGTGGTACCCGCATTTGACAAATGATAAAAGGTTCATCAAGCATAGGTTACATCAACAAGAATTTCCAGCCATATCTCATTAAAGTTTAACAAGAGAGGCGTTAAAATGGCAGCAATCATTATTCAAGAAAACTTTACTTAATGTACTTTGAATATAATATTTTTACATAAGCAGAAAGTTCTTTTGCGCTGAAAATTTTTCGAAAAGGACACGATAATGTGATCTTTGTATATTTCTTGTATTAGAATTCTTAAAAAAACGGAAGATTAGAGAAAATATAGATTCTGCAGATGGAATCGTAGAACAGTGAACGTGAATTATCAAACTGTATCAATAACATATACATATATATATATATATACATAACTGCGTTATGCAGTGACTGCATAATCCTAAACTAAATACAGAATGCAGAATGCATAGTATGTTATTTACATATATTATTGTTGAGTTCACACGGCGCTAAAATCGAATATTCCTTCCTTGTTACATAATATGTAGTGGCGATGTACAGTTTTTATGGTGAATTGTATATGTACGATTCCTGTTATACGACCAAGTGTATGTAAGATATATAGACGCTGTGGCTTAGGAACAATGGAGCCAGATAAGATCATGTGCATGTGTCTATATGTGAAACAGAAGTCGCGGATTAGTCCTAGATAGTCCTGCGCGTAGGCTTGGACAGGGTCACGCGGGGTAGAAATTGTAAAAAGGCTCTACGTGGGCTTGTGCTTTTCATCACATAAGTTCATCGGGGCCACGAGGAGAGATCTGGAGAATGCGCACGTTCTCTGAAGAAGTGCCGAGATGGATCAAGTTGAGAGAACTATACGGGGAAACCAATGAGAACGCGACTTTCATTGTTATCTTCCTTTGTCCATTTCTTTTCTTTATTTCACAATATTATCTTTGTCATTGCGTCCCCTTTTTCAAATAATCATATTTTTCTGCATAAATAATTTTTCTTATTATAACTTCCATTTCGATTATTTTTATGTAGAATAGAAAAGTTTGTCGTACCCGTTTCTTCTGGTTCCGTTCTTAAACGCGTGTTTTAAGTAGCTAGAAGAGTGCTTCTTTTTCGGTTTCTTATTTAGAAATGTAATCTCCTCCCTCCTCCTTCTCTCTTCCAATTTAGTATCTTTACTACATCCTCGCGACCATTTTTCATCTTCTATTTTTATCCTAACACGAGATCGCTCCTTTTTATTCTCTCTCTCTCTCTCTCTCTCTCTCTCTCTCTCTTTCTCTTTTTCTCTTTTTCTCTTTTTCTCTCGTCTTTTCTTGTACCACTTTTCCCTTTTTGCTATGTACGTTTCCTTTCTTTCCTTCTCTCAGTAATGTTTGTCGTTTTCTATTTTTGACTCTCAAATTGATAAATATTCATCTTATTACAAATTTTTATTAGAAAATCTTTCTTTCTTTCCTTGAGTTATTTCTTTTTATTGTATTATTTTGTCTCTTATATATTTACCTTTCCATTTATTTTTGATCACATTTATCTATACGATATTTGTTAATTTTAAAATAACTTCTTACAGTACTACACTTTATAAATTACAATCAGTGAAAAATTAGTAAAATCAATGAAATTACACTAATTTTCAGTAGTATATTTATAAATTATAAATTAATGAAATAAATCCACTCATCTGTCAGGGATTACAAACTAATTGTAAAGTAAAAATTACTAAAAGACAATTTCATTAATTATCACAGTAATAAATATACCATTGCTAATTTGTCATAACACACAAATTGCAATTTAAAATAAAATATCGACATTTTATTATTTTTTAATTTAATCAAACTTGTTATAATTTATTTATATATTTTGTGATTGCATCACATTATAATAATATCAGTTAAGTAGAAACTAGAATTTTACAATTCGATCTTAGCTTCACTGACAAGTTTATCAGAAATCTGAGAATACTTACCATTCTCGGTTTTTCGCTACTTGTAAGTAAATCTGACAGAGAATATGAAAGGAGGGAAACATTTATCTGATATAAACTACGTTTATATAACGCGCGTGGAGTCGAAACATACCGTGAAACTCGAGCTAAAGTACTCAGTGTGTTAGGCAATGAAATGTAAGTGGATACGTTTTGTGATCTGTTAAAATGCGATAATATCAGCATTCTTTTACGGTGAAGAACGATGGAGAACTTGCTCAGTTGATTTACGAGAACTTGTAAATTGCGAATACAAATATTAACAAGCAAATAGTAATCATGAAAGAATGCAAAATACATATTTGCAAAATGAAATGCAAAATATATATTTTATACAAAAATAAATTAGTAAAAGACTTTTAATATATTAAATAAAATTTGTTTTTATTGAGTATTAAATTTGTTTCAGCTTGGCTTCACAATAAACAGATTTGGAAATATAATTATTTTTTAATTGCAATATTAAATTTAAAAAATTGTTGTTAAATTTGAATTTGTCTTTTAAACAATCAATTACATTAATAATTGTTTTACGTTATCGGTATCATTATATAATTTTTTGCTACACAGAGAGAAAGATTTCTTTAGATTTAATAAATAGTTTTGTTCGACTATTCCAAAGCACATTTCTTTAATTTTAATAAATTTTATACAGATTTCTTTAGATTTAATAAAATTTATACAAACAAAGAAATATATGCTTTGGAATAGTCGAACAAAACGATTTATTAAATTTAAAGTCTTCTCTCTGTGTATAAGCGTTATCATATTAATAATTATAAATAAAATGTGAACTCTATTTTGTTGCAGTTTTGAAGTAAATAAAGAGTAAGTAAATCCAAATAATTTATGCATTAATATTTATTAAAATTTTATTAGTATATGTGAAAGAAATTAAATTTAATTTAAATCGTAATGTACTACTTTCTTATTAAATTTGCAAATAAGTATTACAAAATAAATTTTTATCCAAGAATCGCAAGAATCACACAAAATATCATTTAAATTAATAAGAGAATTATGCTTAAATTTTATGCAGATACTTAAACGTAATAATAGGACAAACAATAAAGTTCAAAAATTTTTAATATTTCGAGATGTAATATTTATCCTTTGAAAACAATTTTTGTAATATCTATTAATTTATTCATATCCATTATAAGTATATGTTACAGAAAATATTTCCGTGAAACGACGTGTTAGCGAAAAACACATTACAGATACAACAAAATATGAAAAATACTAAAAAATGTTAACATGTATATAAAATACCTGATGATGGAATTGCAATAAAGGTTGGTAAAGCGAGCTTCGGTTGCTAGGGTTGTAGCAGTGGCTACCATGATGCACTGCGCTCAGCTGACATTACAAGATGGCCGCCCGCAGCTTGGGCGTGGTCGTTTCGTATCAATTAAAATTTTTTGTCGTTAAAGTTGTAAATATGACTTAAGGAACTTTTGAGATCAAAACGGAATTAATATGCAGAAAAGCGGCACTATGACGCGATTTGCACTTCCACTTCGAGAAACGCTTGACTCGACGTGATTGTCGCGGCGCGCGATGTAGACGCCGCTGCTTCCGTAGCAGCCATCTTGGTGATACTCCCTCCATCATGCGCGCGCGGTCCTCGTGTCACAGCCTCCGTCGCTTGTCTTTTATCTCTCTTTTCCTCCACTCTGCGTTGTGCTTCTTCTGTTCGCCTTTCTGCATTTTTAGATATCCAACCGCAACAATCTCTTTCTACCCTATGCACCACTTAATGTTCTCTTTTATTTTAGTGCGACACGCCATTGTCTTGAGTGATCGATATTGTCAGATAATTGTTGTATTGCTGAATTTACATATATTTTTACATTTCGATATAAATCTTTATCTGGATGACATTTATACAATAATGTTGAATTAAATATTCTCGCAATGTTTCTGACCTAATAAAAAGTGCAGCCACCATTTTAAGATCTTACATTTTAAAAAGTGTAAATAATAAAATGCCGTGAAATAGAATCGTGAAAATTCAAATATAAATATTCAGCAATAATTTTAACGAAAATAAAGCATCATCAAAACGGCGGCTCGATGCCCCTCTATGTGTCTCCCCTATTCCGACCCAGCCCGCCTATATCCCCCATGCATCTCTAGGGCTACTCGTCTCACAGTACAGTAGTATTATTGGCATTTCGAACGAAAGTATACGGGGATGTCGGCGTGCGTGTCGCGAGGGAAAATCAACGACGGCGACGAGGGCGACGGTGACGACAATTTTGAGATTCGCGGAGCGTCGCGGATCGCCAAGATCGCCGAAAGTCAAGGCGTTAACAACCGGTGCCGGATGAAGAGTCGATGAGAGAGCAGCGGCAAGAGAGGGGCGGTCGGAAACGACTTTGGAAACGTTTGCGGTAAGTGTGAGTCTATACCGCGCGTGAGACCGTGCGACTGTGTGCGTGTGTGTTCCGCTTGGCGGTACAAAGCTGGTTTTCGTCGCGGCAGGCATTCCCGGCACCGGAGGACCGAGCGAGGGAAGCCGGGGAAGTGGGTACGGCCATCTTGCCTGCCTCTCATACCCATCCTATCTCTCCCTCACATATACGCCTTTCGCTCTTCCGTCGCATCCCGCGCCTGCGTATCTCGAGAGACGGAGCCACTGAATTTCTTCTCCTTCTTTTTCGGCAGCGCTGTTTTCTTCTTTCTCCCCGTCGTCTTCTTTTTTTCTCCTTCACTTCGCCCGTCCTTTGACACGTGCCGCCGGCCGATTCCAGCAGAAGTGCGATACTAATGGCGCGATCCAAATCTAAAGCACGTTCTGGCTACTTAACGGTCAATCTACTTTGAACAATTCTGGACCGTAAACATTTATCTTCGGATTGCAATCCGAAATTTGCATTACCACCCACGCGATTTTTTTTACTTTTCAACTTTATTGTGAGTACGCGCGCAATCTTCATAACTCAACTTAATATTTTTTACAATTAAAGATTTTTCTAAGATTATCGAGCTTAAATCATACAAATTTGTACCATAAGAATTATATGCGATAGTAATTTAAGATATATCATTTACACTTCTGTGTAATAATGTTTTGTAACAATATGCTATAAATTGCAATATCAATGGGGCAATTTTAAATAAGATCTGCTACAAATAAAATCCGCTATAAACTTGTCATATTCATTTGCTGTAAATATTTCCTAAATTTATTTATGGTTTTGAACGATGTACAGGGAGTTGAAAAGCTCGCTGGATAATTACTTTGCTTTCACTTACGGTGGGTAGAGCAATGTGGATGTATATGCTTGATAACGTGAACATTTATTATGCCGCTGATAGTATTCCAATGCCATTAATTTAGTACATTGCGACTAGCGTGACTGTAAATTAAATATATGGTACTTCATTTCAAATCAGATGATTCGATATGCATTTCAGATAATTAATAAATGATAAAGTAGAATCATTAAAATGACTATTGCATTCATGGCTGAATGGTCGCTTTACTACTGGTTTGAGTATCAATTGCCACAGCCTTGTTACTTCTTGTGATATAAAATTGTTCTGATATTTTACCACAAAATTCAAAATTGTTACTACAATTGTTAAAATTGTAATATTTTTTTCAATACAAAAAAATGTTTAATAAAGTTGAGACATATAACTGAAAACTAAATAAGAATATTCTAATCATATTATTACCAACTTTTGTTCAATGTAATAAACGTTTTTTATTTAAATAACAATTAAATAGTTTGTTTTAACAATTTAATTGATTTAAATAAAATAAATAGATAAAATTATAGATATTAAAACCTCCTTTTTTTCTTAAAAAAAGAGTAGTTGTTTTTACATCTTCAAACATGTAAGTAGAATATTTCCGTTTCTTAAGATACAATTAAAAGTGTTCACATATACATATAATATTTGCAATATACAAACGTTCCAGTTTAATTCACTGATGAAAATTTGTTGCTTTTGCTCTACATATATTCATGTTGCGAAATCGAATGTTATCGGGGCGTGCATCGTAAAACCGGTCCTGTCATATTCTGGTACCAGCGATAAAAATCGAGATTTCATCTTTTTTTTATTCACGTCATAAAGATTGAATTAAATTTGATACGATTCAAAGTTCTATTCCTTGCTACTTTTATCTTGCAGGGAAGGAAATAAAATCTTGCTTTACATGCTACTAAATCACGAATGAACATTTAAACAAAGCTTAATACAAAATCCAGCTAAAACATTAGATAATAAATTCTATTATATTACTATCGTACATATCTACAGTCGCACAATTCGTATATTTCTCTATGTATTTTTGCAACAATTCTGATTATTAAGATATAGAATAGATTTTGCAGATACATTGTTTATTGTTGCGAAATTTTCAATTTGAACGTAACCCAAAGATATCGCTAATAAAATATTTCACACCTAGTGGGACGTTAAAGCTTCTCCGCAACGCATCTCCGCCATTAACTCCGGACGCCGTGCTCAGACTTACTGCATATTGATCTCATCAATCCTATCTTCCACCTTCCCTTCCCCAGTCTTCCCTTCTGTCTGTATTTCCCTTTCCTTCCCTCGTATCACAACTGACGCTGTAAATTATATTTGATCGATATTCCGCAATAAATGTAACTGTACGAAATTGGAAATTACAATATTTTACGAAATAATAAAGATAACTTTAACGTATTGTGTTTTAAACAGAAAAGACAGGGATTTCTAATAAAGTTGAGATTAAATTTCATTATATGTATATACGTATATATCAGAACGAGTTTTCAGAATTAAAAAATTATATAAATATAATACTTTGCTACCTCTCTCTCTCTCTCTCTCTCTCTCTCTCTCTTTTTCTCAAATATAATTAACAATATTTTACAAAAAATTTTAAAGTTACATTTGACAAGTGTTGCTTCACTTTCAGTTAAATTGAAAAGAAACCGTTTGATATTTTCAAGATTTATTTATAATTTACAACTAGTCTGTCATGATTTATAATTAGCCCACTCAACTTTTATTTTTGCAATTTGCTGATATATTTTATGCGCACGTAATCAAATGATCTAAATGACGGCAATATATTACAATTAGTGAAATAGATATGCATTCGTTATTAAGATAATTTATATGAAATGTTATTGTTATTACAATAAATCAATTATATGTCCGCTATTTCTAATTTAATTTTTATGCAAATTATTTCAATATAAATATTTTAAAATTCTCGTCGTTTGATGAGAGAAAGAGAGAGAGAGATGTATAAGTTAGAGAAAATGATAAAAAGCACAAAAATAGACCAAGTGTATCGAAATATCAATTTTAAGGAAAAGTACTACAATTTATAAAAACAGATATTTTATCAATAAATTCTAGTTTGCGTACGATTTTACTAAATACACAGAAACCCAAATCGCAGTCGCTCATGCACACACACATATGTGTAACTTTTTTCTTCGCGTTCTGCTGGCAGATAATTCCGAGTCAACAGGCGGACTTGATTTTGCGGCGTGAAACATCGCGAATAATCTGTGACGTGGTAACGACGAGAACGGCCAATCTGGTTGCACTTTTATGCGCTGTTTGGCACACGAAACGCACGTCGCGCCTATAAAACGCATAAAGCGTCAGGTATAAGTGGCCGGCGCGCTCTCTCCCAACCGAACCTCTTAAAACGAGCGCGCGCACGCCGCGCCGCTGCCTTGGTCGGATCCAGTAAAAGTTGCCTTTTGTTTGATAGCCGGCTAAATCGGCCTGGCAACCCCCTAATGCGTCATTACTGTCGGACTTTACTGCTGCCTCGTATCATTTCACTTAGGTATATTGATATGGCAACGAGTTCTCGACCTATCCCAACACCAACGATCTTACCGCACTATCCACAAAGATGTTAGTCACATACCGAGTTTACATAATTTCCATCAAACGTTGCATAAGGGAGCAATTATTAATTTGTGTATATTAAGACCTCTCTTTTTTAATGACTATCACAGAAATTTTTCATTATATATCATTAATCTCTGGACATGCAACTTTAATTTCCTGTTTACTGCCAATGAATTAGCACACTGATAAAATATTTGCATGACAAGCATTAGTCTTTAAATATAAACATATCTTTATTGTTATTGCAACATAGTTTTTTTTTTAGATTTATTAATTATAATATTTTTTAATTTTGCTCTTTGAGTGCAATGTTTAAAATTGGAATAAGAAGTTTCTTACAATACTTAATTGGCATCTTCATTAAAGCAATTATAATAAAATAAATTTTATTTAAAAAATGTAAATAATTAAAAAATAAAAATATACGTTATGCTTTATATCTTTGTAAGTGCAAAAGGTTTTATGGAAGGATATGAGTTTGTTAACATTAAGTAGCCGAGTCGTCTCGTCGACGATTACGATTTATCTTTTCTAATTTATATCGCGAACACAAAGTCCAAATCTATTTCTGCTTTCTGAATCTATGTTATTTATTAAATATCAATTGATTTATTAACTTTTGGATAAGATTTTTTCAATAATATATTTTTGATAAAATAATATTTGTCTTTCGTTAAAGTTTGAAATTCAAAATTTAAAATTATTTTAAAAATCGTTTTACAATGTGATATACGACGATAATATACGTCAAAAACTGTGAAAGTTGTATATAGTGTAATATCAATTTGTTATCATATAATTAATAAATAAGAAATTATTGAACATGACGATGTCATAATTTAATTTTATACAAAGGTGTCATGTATTATACGCTAACATCATATAAGTATTATTTAGAGCTGACATTGATTATAAAAATTAGCAAACATGTAATAAAAATGAATATTTATATGTAGATACGCTATTTCATATAAATTACGTGTTAAAATAATATTCACTAGTTGGCAAATATTTTCGCGTTAGCGTAAAAGCGTTGAAAATGTTTTTTGCATCTGACATTTTTAGCGAAATGTTATTGTGAACGTTTTAAAGGCCGTTGTCACTGATGCACGACAGATAAAGTAATGGCCTGTTTTGTGTTTCCAATAGCTCAGCAATCTCATAAGTTTCTCATTTAACAACTGTTTATTTGTCTTGAATCAGACATAGTAAATATATAAATACTTTCAGAATATATTACATTTTGCATCTGTTTCGTCGCAATTTTTGTTATAAGCCATCTAAGAATTGTTTTTTTATTACTACAATTAAAATTAATTATACACATATGCAGAGAAAATTTTATAGCAAAAATTACAATGTTGAGCAGTAATCATCGACTAAGGAAGGAATTACAAAACATTTTTACTGTGTTTTTCATTACGTTGTCATATAATTATTACACATTTTATATGATATAACTCTTTGAAATTTCTTTTATGGCTACTATCGTACGTGGTAATTTTTTATATAAAATTTTCTCCGTGTAATATCAAAATGTATTTTTGAAAGCATAAAGCATTATTTGATTACAGCAAACTCTGATGATAATAAACGCAATTCTGCCACGTACAGTATATATAAATCTATATAATACATTACGTTTATAAATTTTTGTGACTTTGATATTACATACAATTTATAAATATGATATGTAAAATATATAAGAAATATAATGCGTTTATACCTCAAATTTTAGTAAAAAAATCTATTGTTAAAAAATAATGTATCAAGAAAAAACATTTAAAATTTGTGTATAAATATACATAATACACATATATATTTATACACAAATTTAAAATGTTTTTCTTGATACATTATTTCTTAACAATAAATTTTTTTACTAAAATTTGAAGTACATTTTTTTAGTAAAAAATTAAAATATATTATCATTTATCGCAGTCTTATAATTTTTAACCACACATTTTTGTAATTAATTTTAAATTTAAATTTTATTGAAATAAATTTTATCTAACATTAGGTAAGAATATAATTTTGTCATCAATTCTTTGAAGTTTAAATTGAAAAATGCTTTTTTATTTTTTTATAACTCAATAAGTTTTTGATGCCTTTTTTAATTAAAATTTAACACTTTTTGTTAAAAATTAATTCTCAAATGCAATAAATATAGTAAATATTACTCTTTACCTTGTTTAATTACAGCTGCGTTATACATCTATAGAATCACACTTAGAAATACAGAGTTTTTATGTTTTTTATTCAATCAAACAGTTTATCACTTATTATCACTATATCACTAATTAGAAAATGTCAAAATCTAGCAAAACATAGAAATTTTTAACGAGAAGTACTGGTGCCTCTAGTGCTTATAGTGTTACATACGCGTAGGTCGAAAGAAAACTGACTTGAGTTAACTCTACTAACCCTACTAACTCTTCGAATCCACAATCGGATGTTGTCCTTGAGAAAAAAAAAACTTTACGAAAGGATGGAGCAAAAAAGGGCTTCCTAAGACAGGCAATTATGGGATTTACGAGATCGTATTGGGTATAGAACGCTTCGAGCGATGTTACTACGCCGTATCCGACGGACCGAGAGACCGATTTTCAACGGGTGGATTGATTCTACGAAGCTTGATTCTTGCCACTCGCAATTGCAGCTTCTTTCAGCCAATACTGTAAACCTATCATCAGCCAATTATTGATCCAGCGAAGAAAAATATGTATGATTGTAGACATTTATTGATTATTTAATAAACAATAAATGTTATGTAAGGACAGCTTTTATATATAAAAACAATATTTAATTGCTAATTCTTTTAGCAAAATGTTTTAGCAACTTTGAAAGATATTATTAGAAAGTTCATAAAAGTTTATAGTTCATAAGTTAAATACATGCACTAAGAAAAAAGTTTTGTTGTAATGATAAATAATTTAGTTAGAATATACCAAACAAACCTATTTAGTTAATATAAACAAGTATTTTTTATTTATGTGTATATTTCGCAGGAATAACTAAATTTTTTTTTATATAAAAATAAATTAAAAAATTCGATACCTTTAACAAAAGTTGTCTAGTTAAAATAATTTTTTACAATTAAATATTTTTATTTACATAATAAAACATTTAGTTGGATGAAATACATATAAATAAAAAATATAATTGTTTATAATATAAACTTTATATTAACATAATATTTGTTTGCATTACCTAAATAGTTAGGTGCATTTTAGTCGAATTTTGTTGTTACAGTACAAGACAATTATATACAAATAGAAATATAATAATTCTTAATACTTGTCCAAGTAATTGTAAAGCTGTTAATTTTGGCCGCAGTCAAAGTGTGGTGGTCTTGCAGGTCTACCGTTTTACCCCTCCATTTTTAATTATGAGTTTAGCAAGACCCACTACGGGCATTTATACCATAAACTTTCCCGTACTGTCACCCCGTTGAATGCTTTTTTAGCCAAAGTTCCTTTTTTTACAACCCTTGAGAGACTCCCGACCTTTAGCCCTTTTTAAACCCGGCACAGACCTCCATGGAAAAAAGTCTGTTGCAGGAAGTAGCTATTCTTTTTGAGAGTTTAATAGTCAACCTTGGAATTCTTTGCGATACCGTGACTGTGAGATTACTGTGATGCTTTTTAAGATTTTTTTTTAAGACCTTAGCCTTTCTGTGGCTACGTTGATGACAGAAAATATGACCAGAACATCGTATTTTATATGATTCTTTAATGTCCTTGGAAGACAGAGATTTCCCTCTCTTCCTTTTTTCCTTCGATGCGATTTATTTCGTATTTTTTAGCAGGTAAAAATTTGTGGCATTAAAACAACGATATACTGTTGAGTACAGGAACTGACTTATAAACTGTGTTGTATTGGTATTAGTTTGTAGACACATGAAAAAATTAATTTTTTAAATATTAATCTTTCTTAAATTACTTGTTTAAAAAATTGAAATTTTTTGTCATAATTAATAAAGCGCGGAAACACTATCTAATGTCTCAAAATATCATATATATACTTTTTTACATGCATTAAAAATATATATTTTTTCCTACAGATATGAAGTTTTAATTATGAATTGTGGTAAAACATGATATTGCAGCAGAAGATCATTGTATCACTTTAAATAACTGAACTTATAATTACATTTATTAACATTCGTGGCAATAACAAACATGACTTGCGAAATATAAAGATAATATTACAAACAAAATTAAAAATGACGGAGAGTATATTACGTTGTTATTAATTATTTTAATTAAAAATGAATGGATTATTAATAGTCATCTGTTGCAATTGTAGTATGCATAAAAGAGAGAGAGAGAGAGAGAGAGAGAGAGAGAGAGAGAAAGAAAGAGAGGAAATGTTTATTAATTTTCATCTATTTCTTATCTATTAATTTATATTTATTTAAATAAAATAACTTTGCTGCTCTCTTTCTGCTGCAGTTGCTTAAGAATGACGTGCATAATGCAATCTTTCTCTCTTCAAACATCATCATAAATTGCTCGGGACTTTTTGGTATCAGATTAAAACATCTACACAAAACTGACGGTCACGCAAGCTGAGACAGATCATACAAACCGAGGAACGTGACAAGAATTATCGGTAGTTAGAATAACTCGTCATATGAAGGTTTAAATAAGGCAATGATCAATTAAGATTACCTACATAAAGCAGTATGCAGTTTCATCTGAATGTTTCTTCCTCGCGTTGCGAAAACTATTTCCAACTATAATGAACAAAGAACCGCTTTATTAATTTTTTATATAATTTAAAATCTACAAAGATTTTGCACATTTAATGTTAAGTTGTTCAAGAGCACGATTTTTTAGAATTGCCTGATACAGACGGTTACATATGTTGTATGTACCACGTATTCTGCTTGAAAGATTCGATAAAATCAGATAAGAAAAAAATCTATGTAATTCTATCATACTTTTGGTTCGTAAATATCAGATTTGTTATTTTTTATGTTATTTAACATAAAATTTAGTAATTATTATTTAATCAATGTCTATATTTTGTCGAAATTAATATTATTTTATCGCGTTTTCAATTTATGTATGATGTATTATGTAATACTTTAATTTTAGAAATTCTGTGTTTTTATATATAAATACTTTAAATATTTTCACAATCACACACAAAATATAAAGCAAATAGTTTTCTCTCTAGTTGAATTTGATAACGTGACCAGTTAAATAGAAAAATATTGCATTGAGATTAATATTTAACTGTTTGAAAAAGATACTATCAAAAAACAATAGAGATAGATAATTTTTCTATAGTCGTTCAAATATGGATCCGATTGAACCAATAACTTTGTTATAAAATTAGATAAAATGATAGAATTTTTAAACTATGCTGCCAACGAACGGCAACAGTATCAAGATTAATAAATTACTAAGTGATACTTGTCCTAAAACATGAAATTAATGCGATAGAAGTAATAAAATTAATTAGATAAAATTTTAGTAAAGTTAAAACTTGTTCGTATCATTTTCATCAATTTTTTTTTTTTAACAAGATAGTATTTAAACAAGATCATGAAAATATGTTGGTATTGTTTAGTAAACGTCGTCATTGTGTAATAAAGCCATAGTACACTATAAAGTATTCCATCGCGTTAATTTTACGCGTTAATTTGTTACATTATGACAAATGTCATTTTAAATAATTTATCAACTTTAATACCGTTACCATTCGTACAAAGTTCACAGCCAAATTAAAACTCTGCCATTACTTCATTCAGCGGTTATCTCTCTCCTTTCTTTTTTTAGCTCAATTTAAAAGATCTTTTTTATCCCTTTTTATTTCGGTTTATCCCTACGTTCGAACATTTATCTAGAGAAACAGGAATTGTTGCTCCTGCGCGAACAGGTAAATAGGTATCGATAGATGCATAGAGCCTGGTGGAGAGACCGCGGCCATTCGCGTTGTACCCGTCGCTAGGGTGGAGCTTTCCACGGCCGCGGAGGGAGAAAGATAGGGCGGCGGAAGGGAGAGGGCGATAGGGACCGACGGGGATGAAAGAGAGAGAAAGGCACAGCAGCGCGGTCCATAACGCGTGGCAGTAACTAACCGGATTCCGGTGGGCTATGCGCGGCGGCAGCACCATCGCCCCATACGACGTAGAATATGGGGAATCTATGGGCTCATATCCACGACCCAAACTGTACACTAGCCAAATGGACGCGGCAATAACGGCCCGTTAACGCTAATTCGCGGAATTCTGATTGACGACGGCCACAGGGAAACGGGTGCGCCCCTCAATTTCTGCCTCTCCCGCCGCATTCTATGTTCGCCTTTCTGCTCTCCGGTTGCGCGCGTTACCTGTCTCTCTCTTTTCTCTCTTCCGCTCTTATTCTCTTATTTTATTCTCTAGGTTACATGAACTCCCTACCTATCATTTTAATGGCGCTAGTGATTTTAGAAATATCGGCGAAATATAATACACACATCACAAGGAAAATGTATATGTGAAAGAGAATTTAGATCTAAAGATAAGTTTTTAATAGAAGATAATTTTCATAGATATCCGTTAACATTCCTATTATAAAAACTCTATTAATTAAAACAATGTTCCAAATATTATCAATTGTCTAATACTCTTGATAAATATACAGGATACTTCACAGTTTGTAACGTTATATAAGACTGCGTTTCTTATTGATCGGATCAGACCGATGATCGGACGAATAAACGCGATTTTATCAATAATTGGTTTGACGCCACTGTATTGACCTTTTCCCCTCTCGATATTCTCTCGGGTCTCTGTTATACATAGAGCTTCTCTCTTCATCTCGTACACGCGGTTAATCCGCGCTTGCTTCACCGGCCGCCATGAATTTGTAATACGAGCTCAAACGTCAACCGACCCTGGCAAATGCCAACCCCCGAAGTGTAAGCACACGCATACGTGGGCGTGCACAGCAAACAAAAGTGATGAACACAAATCTATTGACATATAGTATATCTTGTGCATCGTGTGATCTCTGCGAGAGGATCGTGTTTGAAATTTCCAATTCTCTCAACTCTTTGCTTCTTTCCGTTTCATTCTAACCGACTATTTTTTTCTAAATTCTGACTATTCTCTTCTGATCTCTGCCTTTACTTTACAATTATTTTGTGTCATTTTGTTCCTTCCTTTCTCATATATCAAGTTTATCTCTTTTATTCCTTTTTATAAATTCTTGATTAATTGGGTTCTAACATATTCTTCTTTGAGATTCTTTTGTTATTAGTGGATATCTCAATTTTATTATACACATAAACTTTTAGTTTGGTTTTTCATGAATAATTAAGCATTATGATATATAAAAATCATCCAATACACACGTCGTACTTTTGCGCCAATTACAAAGGTTGTCGATATTTATTTATAGAGATTCGCCAATAGATACATATACTGCCGCTCTCCTCGAATAACAAGACGTGTCTTTTTGATTCGATGAGATCATCATTTTGATTACATTCCTGAGTAAAATTCATCGTAACGAGCGTTGCGTGCGTTCGGACCTTCCAATTAAAACTGCGCGCTTGCCGCATTTCATCGTTTATTTATAGATGCACAGTTATAGCACGCACGCTTTTGCCGTCGGATGCTCACCCTCGTAAACGTGTCGACGTTTCGGAAAATGCACGGCCGCCAGAATTTGCTAAGAGCGTAAAATTACGTTTGCACTCCTTTCACTTTACCACTCGGCACTCTAAGGGTGATGTGTCTGTCTAAAATTAATACGGAAATAGCATTAGATCAATGTCAATTAAATAAGATGTCTGTTTACATAGCAATGCTTGAAGACGGTGTAATATGTAGGTACAAGAAATTTTGATAAACAAATCGAAAAAGAGGTAAGGATTTGGATTCAAGATAAAAGAAGTTATCACATTTTATCACTTCACTATGCGAATAAAATTGTAATAAACTGTAATAAAACTTATTTCCCACATTAAATTTTATAAATTAAAAATTGTTACAATTGTGCATGCAGCGTACGTAAATATTTATATTCTACTTTAGTCTTTTATTAATTCCAAAAAATTAAACAAACAAATAATATTTATGCTACATACATATATGAAACACAATTTCTTATGTAATCGTGCGTGCACACACACACACAACTTTTAGAAAATAGTTATAATAATTTTATTAGTTAAACATATAAAATGACAGCGAGATATAAAAGATTCATCAATTAAATGAATCATGCTTTAGTGAGATCCGCATTTGCCATTTGGTTTCAACGATTATTTTGTGATTATCGCCAGCTGGCAGAGTAGAACTATCATTTTGGTGGTAGCGCCGGTCGCTACCCCTGGAATATCACAGAATAAGGAACTGGACTCAATTAAACCAACAAGGATCTGTCCAAACAATCTATTTCTCTTTTTCTTCTTTGGAAAATTTTGAATACACAAGATTTACTTATGCAATAATATTTTATTAAAGTTATTAATATATTTTATTAAAGTTCGTCGTATACACATATTGCGTGTTAAATACTTAATTCTTTTATTATGCTACGCACTTGAACACTTAAAATAATATAACGAGAACGTTTATTGTTAATTATTTTCCATTTTCTTTCGTTTAGGATTTGTTGTGATCTCTGGATACGGAATTCAAGCGTGACAGTACTGTCAGTTTACATAATTCTTTAATTCGTGAGGAAAATGTAGCTCGAGCCACATATAAATCGTTCGTTAAACAAGCCTAATCACTTTCATAGCTTATAAGAACACTTGAGATCCCACTTATAGGATTATAACGCGGCCGACCAGGTATATTTTTACATCGGCATCTCAAGAGCAACGGTTATTTTTGATATTGTAATACGACACGCATATTATGTCAAATATGTTTACGTTAAAACATTGGAAATCAGCAAGTTATATTATGAACTCGGTGTTTATTTCTAATTTACGGGTCGTTACCTTTCAATATTATATCTTTCTAAATTAATATCGTCCAAATTTATTTCCCATATCTTGCCTCTCTCGCTAAAGCGTCTCATAAATTCTTCGCTTTCCTATTACTCTTACACCGGTAAATAATTAAGTACGATAAACCTACTAATTAAGATAGAACGTTACTTGTCGGGTAATAATGCGAAAAAATTAACATATCAGATAGCAAGCACGTGCGTAATGACATAGACGATTACGAACCCGCTGATTGCGGTATTACCTGCGTAAATACTTGTAGCGGTGTGAACACAAAGGACATTTCACAGTAGCTTAGTTAGGCATGGTTACAGATGGTTCATTAACATTTCTTACCTGTTACCGTCGGCATAACGGATATTAAATTATATATTTTATGAACTTCGATACGGCTCATATGGTAATGGAGGTACGAATGTTACTCAACGATCGTGAGTGCATGGGCCTCTACGAGATATACCGTTTCTTTTCCTTTCTCTCGTTTGTATATGGGATTGCATAAAATATTAAATGTATTCTAAGCTTATGCGCTAAAGTCCTCTACAAATAATAATAAACAGCATTTGTCTTAATTTTCTCGCAGTTCAGTTGAGAATAAATAAGATTTAGCAAGAATTCTGCGTGCTTACGTTATATTAGAATTAATAATTAACATTATTTTCACGTTTATACTTAATCTTACAGCATTATCAATTTTTTTAGATCATTATATTTATTAATCTTTTCTGCGATAAAAGATTTTTTTTAGAAAATTTCTATCCAAGCGAAAATAAATGCCAGTAGTTACTGATGTTAACGCGTGCGGAGCGTCTTACAGTTGCAAGCGATAAATTATTTTGAGCAAGCTTCCGAGTACACCAAAGTGCTCTGGTCTACTCTATATCCAACGACAAACGATACCGTCAATTCCATTTGAAGTCGTTTTACTCGGGTCGCATCAAGCGATCCTCAAGAGCGCGTTTCAACAGCGTCGCGTAAGAGCGCCACGAAATCAGATATCTATGCAAAACTTTGCATCCCATACACACGCATTCTACATATACGTCATAAATGCACACGTACGCGGATGCATACCTGGAAGCACGGAGTGAGATCCCCGAGAAGATAAAAGGAAGAAAATCAGCGGTGCACGTGCAGGCAACCCAACTCCATGTGCCTCGTACTTCTTGTCGTGCGCTGGCCCACGTTGCTCGAATGCATTAATCACTTCGATGGCAATGCATGAGCGTGCATTGCGCTGCCCTTTACCTCACCGAACTTCTCTCCCCGTGCATATAGTCACGCGCAGCACGAAGATATAAATCTTCGGGGTATTATTCTCGAAAAATTAAATGTCCCCTTCAGTGATAATAGATTTCAATTTGAAACTAATTATTCGTACAAGTTTTTCAGCTAGCTTGGTTTATGGGTAATTATACCGAATACGAATATGTGTATGCGATAAGCAATGATGGGTACCTACATCAAAATAATTCAGAAATCGGCAATAACAATCGATAAGTTCTTTGCAACCGCATACAGCAGTGCGAAACGTATCGCGAATATCCTCAAGAATAGAGGAAGCAATTACCCTTGTTCGGTACATCTTCCGTGGAATTTAATTGCTAACATTACGCGAAACAACGGAGCGTCTTGCGTTGGTGTGATGCCAGAGGCTTGATACAGTGCCGACGACAAAATGCAACAGCTCCGGAATGAATAATTCAAGTCACCATGGCGGTGTGTAACGCGCCGAGAGCGCTCTTGCTCTCGTGCGAGAACGTCGGGCATTCCTGCACGCATTTGCTCCGTGCGATTATAAATCTCGAGACCGCGGGATTATAGCGAACGTTATGCACCAATGAGGACGGGGGATGAGATACGCGACCTTGCTTTATTATGTTTGGCTTTGTCGTCAGTCGTTTACCCTCGGCTCCTCCATTTTTATTGCGCTTTAAGCGCAAAGTCGCAAAAATTATTTTTGTGCTTGAACGTGGCGTCCTAAAAATTCTCTAAACAAATATATTACTGTCACTTCTAGGAAAGTCTGCGCGGGACGATTCTCCTACGCGATTCGAGATGCCTGAGAGCGAAATAAAATGCAATTTGTATCTTTTTTCAGCACACATTTTAACGCGTAATTTATTTTATTAGCAAATTCTTTAACATTTTCTTAAAATTAAAGTTTGAATTTAAATTGTAAAGTTTCTTTCGCATAAGCTCTTATTTGAAATAAAAATGAGCATTTTATTGGAAAACCGTAATAACTTTTGTAATAATTAGTAGTAAGACAATCGATTTATTGTAGAATTTAGGTATTTATGAGGAAAAAAGGCATATTAATATTGCTGTAGCGCGCATACAAGTTTCTAAGTAGAAAGATCAATAACTGGTACGAGAATTATGACCCTTATCAAACGATGATGGAGCTTTAATAATTTATTACGGAACTCAAGGCACATTTATGCCGGAATATTCATTTACTATATTGCCGCGTATATTCCCGCGTATTATTCATCTCGTATCTACATTCTCGTGAAATGTGAAATTGATTACCTAATTAGATCTGCAATAAAATAACGCCTGCTTTAACTAGTCGTAACTCACATTTCGTCAGGCGTGTAATCAAAAATTAGGCTCAGATTTCCGAACATTGCACATTTACTACTTACGTAATTATGTTACCTTTTCGTTTAATTAAGAGCAATCTCTATTTCGTAATGTAAATGCAAAGTTACAATATGTTTTAATAAATTTATACACTGAATGTTTCTGTATTACCATGTTAGGCATCATAGATATCGTAAAATTGAATCGAAATGATTGTGTATCTTGAGAAACACGAGATGACATTTTATCGCTGTGACATGAGAAAGCTACTGCGCCGAACAAACTATTTCTCTTGTCAATTAGTATGGCTTCACGGTGTAAACCGCATATTCGCTCTGTGTACATGTCGTTGATCGAAACTCAAAACTCTAAAGTAGCACACACCCAGAGGCACGCAGTGGACACGTCTGAGTGTATCAACAACCCTGAAGCAACTCTCCTTAATAAATAATCGAGTCGCAATAGTCGTTCTCAAGGATAAATCGAGCGGGGCAGGCTCATCCGTCTGCGACGGCAGACACGAAAACGTATAGAGGCGTTAGCTATACGTACAGCAAGGAGGTGAGCGCTTGACGCTGTTTATGGTGGTTCGTTATACACTGACGAGATGTGCGAGGTTATATTAAGGTGGCGGATACGCGACCACGATATCTAAGAGGGGCAGTAGCGATCGTAATTCACGGCGAACCGGTGCGTTCCCTCGCGCCGTTCTCGGCGAGGTGACACACCGGTGTGTTGATACCTGGTTCGCGTTGGTCGAAGGTAAGCCCGGATCATATTCTTAACGAGAGTGCTTTACGATCCGAAGGCCCTTTATCTACGGTGGTGTTGTTGGCGTTATCCAAACCGAAAGAAAGTAAAGAAGGCGGCAGACATAGGAGAGAGAGAGAGAGAGAGAGAAAGGGAGAACCTGAGGAGCTGGTAAGGTGGCCGTGATGTATCTCGCACTTAGCTGTCCCATGCCACGCCATGGTTGGTTAGGTCTGGCCTTACGCTTTGTCACGGCATCACGCGTTGCCGTGTACGCCGTGTTCAAGATCTTGTACGTTAGTAATTGTCGTCACTACATATATGCAGAGGAGAAGAATATAGCAATGAGCACGTACTCGAGGTACTCATGTTTACGATGATGCTTGAAATATATAGGTTCTGATATTATTTAAAAAAAAAAGATAAGATAAATAATTGTTATTTTCTCGCTTGGCAGTGTAGAAAGCATTATAAATTATTAGGAATAGTAAAAACAAAAATCAGGAAATTCCAAAAGTTCTGGGAATTTTCAAAATTTCTGTATTAAGCATTTTTTATTGCTGAATATTTTTTTGTTGTAAAAGAGGTTTTTAAATATTTATTTAATTTAGTAAAATTTTTTCCAGATATTTTTTAAAATAACTAATTGAATCGCTTATTTTTATCTGATAGCTGCTTAATTCAATCTTCAAAAGAACAGTCCCTTTAGTGTCGTTGACATATGGCGTTTTCTTGTGTGTACGATCCATACAGTGGAGACATTGTTCTGAAGATTACAAGCCACATAAGACAACTCATTTCAGAAAGAGAGAGAGAGAGATTCTGTCACTTTTTTTTCCTTTCTGTTACAGTTTTAATCTCTACATTCGTTTCTTTTGTATTTTTATTTATTTACATAATTATTTAACAAATTATTAACAAGATATACTTCTTTTTGATGAGTCTCTTAAATTTGTACAATTTAACGTTTGATTGACGTGATCATGATTCAGTCGCATTAAAATATTGTACATGACTGATTACGTTTGCTCAGTGATTGGGAGACACATTAATCTTCACACATACGGGATGCTATCCTCGACGCATCCATTTATCTTCCTCAGCCACTTATTTAAATGAGAAGTTCGTTCGGGAAACGACATGTGATAAAGATATAATTCAATACATATACAAGTACGTCGTTATTACAGTCATGTGTAAATACGTTCAGTTTATGCGAAACACGATCGGAAGCGCATTGGAAATGGCTTTCGTCAGTATTCATTTACCGCACGTATCCTCATGCACATCATACCTGGTGCAAGGGCCGTGAGAGCCGTTAACGTTCTTCTCATAAATATGTTCGCATTTCGAGAAACGTCGGGATATTCGCAAAGGAGACTCTCGTAAATTAAAGCTCGGCAAGCCAACCAGCCTAGAAAATTTGAATTTCTTCTCCTTTTACGCGTGTGGGGGATCTCCGGAAGATCATTCACCCTCTACACGTGCATGCGGATAAGATCCCATGAATACATACCTAACGTTAGCTAATTTGCATATACGAGAGAAACCTATCGTGTATATTGTATACACATACACACACACATACATATATAATACATATAGTGTTTCACAATTCATGTTAATTGAATGGCAATGTTCCACTCTCTAAAAATCCAATTAAAAACGAAAATCCTAGTGTCAAATGATAACTTTGAAATCAAAAACATTTAAAGCTAAGGAATCAAATATCTCATAGCTTGTGTTTTATTTAAGCCCTGTGTTCATAATGCCAGAAATCGATCCAAGATGTTGGATAGAGAGAAAATTGATCAATCGTGCATTAATTAGTTGACCGAATTGCTCAATGGTTCAATTTTCTCCCTGTTCGGATCAATTTCTAGCAGCGCGAACACAAGTCTTTATAAAATATCAACTTGTTGGTGCTCTTATTACAACGGAGTAATTTGAGAACACCCTGTACGTGTATGCATTTTCAAAGCAGCCCACTCACGAGCGTTGAACCAACAGAAACATCGCTCACGGCGCTCCCTTCGTCCTAAAGCGCTATGTTACAAGGGTTGGGAGAATACTTACTTCGTACTCTTGTACCTTCGTTATCCACTTCCCATTTATCCTTCACGCGATTTTCACGTACGTGTACACTGTTCTCTCCTTTTCTACGTAATCGGAGAGCTGCGAGCGTCATTATGCTGGGCCAGTTGAAAACCGAATTGGCGAAGCTGCGGTTGAGATAGTCTACCGAAGCGGTGTCACTCTCTTTCGATATGGCGAACAATTCCCGGTTTTATGAAAATTCAAAGAGGCGGACCTGTTGAATACGCGAAAAGTTTGGTCGTCAAATTCTACAAACTTTCTTAGAGCTAATCGCGAATAGACGGTACTTTCTTTGTAGTTCCAGGAGTCCTAATATGCATTTCGATTGCAAAGTAGAATGAAGAAATGAGAAAAAGGAAGATAAACTAAAAAAAAACTTTGAAATGGTTGACATGCATTTCGCAAGTTACTCTAAGGAGTTGTTTTTCTTATAAAACTATAAAATTCTAAACGTGCGATAACGGGCAATTTCATGATATGTTTATCCCAAGATCGATCTAGTAGTTCAATGCCGTGCGAAAGAATTGCTCAAGTATCAATTTAAGTAGCATATTTTTACGGTGGGATCACAACATCAGTGATGAACAGGACTACGTTCAGAGTTATTTTCTAATGCCGACTCCCGTTCCGTCGGTTTACGAGGCAATAAAATTCACGTCACAATACCGGAAGCCGTCTCGCGCGATGGGTTGATGTAATACTGGTGCAAACGCCACCACTTCATACGACGGATTCACACGGGTCGTAAAATTAAAGACCTGAACAAATTTACGACCATTTCAAACCGCAAAATTTAGGATTTTAGTCGCGCCCTCCTTAGCTACCGAGAAATAATTTAACGCCATTGAAATCACATCATACGCTTTTATGTATCTCATCTTGAACATTAATGCAATGCATAAGATAAATATTGATTATTTTAATCGAACAGTTTACGCAGCTCCTTTAAATACAAAAAATATTATGTGTAAAGAAAAAAAAAATGTAACACTTTTAAATAAATTTTATGTGCACAATGATTTTTAAATATACTTACTAAATATAACTTGTATATTGTCTGAATATAAAATGTATTTTAAATTGTAACATTTAATGCTCCTATCTTTCATTGTTTTACACAAAATCTTTGAAAACTATTCCAATATTATCCTAACGGTTTATAATGATGATAAGATGCCATTCGTGCAAAATTGGAATAGACTTGTCACGTCTTATTAAAATTTAAATTAAACAGAGAGAGAGAGAGAGAGAGAGAGAGAGAGAGAGAGAGAGAGAGAGAGAGAGAGAGAGAGAATGTAAGCGATTGAGACTGAGAAAGCAGGGATGGTGGTGCATTCAGGCATTATGGCCGCCGCTCCTTGAGTTTGGAGGGTTCACGATGAACGGCTAGCAAGGATGTAGAAGGCTCCAGCGCAGTTGGAGGGGAGTTGCGGATCGAGAACATCCATCTTCCCCCGCTACTCGACCCATCCCCTATCCCCCATGCTCTGCCCTTAGCGATGTGCAGGGTTCACCGTACCGGCATACATCTCCTGTCCAAGGGAAGTCCCCCTTCGTCTTCTCCTTTACTTAAGTTAACTTTATACTCCTTCTGTCTCTTTCTCGGCACTCTCCTCTCTCAGTCCCCTTTTTTCTTGCAATACTCTCTTGCCTTAAGAACGAGAGCCAAGCTACGAAACAAGCATCGCCGAAGAAAACACAAACTTAATCCTACACGTGATTCATCTGGGCAACCATAGATCTGGATTATCTCTCATCATCTGCATATTTACGAGTATCTACTCTGTGCTGATTGCGTGTATTCCATGCGCTCGTATTCCAGCGTAGGAAGTGACACCATCGAGGAGATAAACCGGCGAAAGATATTCCGCAATGTTATTTTGGAACTGTATACAAAATGATGAAAGTGACTATTAAACATAAAGCTTAATTACAATCTTGCTCAATAATTTGTTTCTGATAAATATCCTTTCTGTAATTCGTTTATAATAAATAACGTAAATATCTAAAGAGGAAGAGAACAGAGGAAGAGCTACGGAAGTCGATGAAAGGCTTGCTGTATCAATAGTAACGAAAAAAAAACTCTACTGAGTTACTAAGTATTCTTGGTAACAGTGATATTATGAAACATGACTCTTTATGTACGGAGAATACTTCAATTTTGTCTTTAATACGGTTTAAGATTGCTATCAAACAACGACCGAGTCTTGAACATATACCGTGTAAGAGGTACGTTTCTGCATCATTAAGCTCGACCATAACTGGTTATATAACCGATGCTTTGTTACGTAGCTATCTTCGGTTTGAATAAAATAAAATCGTTACTTAAAAGAAAGAAAACGACAGATCTTCATCTCTTTAGCCTTTCTCACTTCTTTTTTCTCTGTTTTTTTTTTTTTGTTCTTCCGCTCACCTGCTGGCCAATCCGTAGCTCTTTGAACGCGGTCTTTATTCTACAGCGAGGCTAAGTGCCGTTCAAAGCCCGATTCTCACCTGCCGTGATGATAATCGCTGATTAATTCGCGATTGGTCGTTACGAGTTATGCGTCGATCAACTATCCGCAAATTATCCACACATCGCATAATAGGAGCAACCTGCTCCAAGACTAACAAGTGTGTTCTCTTCTTTCTGTCCTTCTCCTTCATATTGCCTTTTCCAATTATTTCCTTGTCGATTATATACCTTCCACACTTTCTTTTCATTCTTTTGTCGACCTTGTCCACTACTCTTCCATCTTCTTAGACTAAAAACGAATAATTTACGGCTAACTGCGTCGGTAGACAGGTTTTTTCTACCTTTTATATTTGTGATTCTCATTTATTATTATATCTAATAACAAAAATAAGATAATATATGAGCTTAATTTTCTTATGTATTTATAGTTTTCTGAATGCAAAAAAAATAATTAAAAAACTATAGTTTCATGACATTATAATGTAACGTTATCATTCCATAACGTGAATATAAATAATTATTGTAATTTGAAATAAAATTAATACATATGTATACTTTACTCACCTTTATTATGTCTATTCTATTCGTTTATTTATTTAAAAATAAAATTTTATATATTCGTAATAAAATTCATATTTATATTTGCAAAATATATTTTCTATAATTTTTTTAATTAAAGTACTTTTTTCTTTGAATGTATATAAGATGTAATGTATTTTAAAGATTACATTTAATCAAAATAATATTTTAAAAAGTATTTTACAATTAAATGTTATAAAATTTAAAAAACGTGACAAACTTTATGTTACTAATTATTTGTATGCAGAAAATATATGTAATATAAAAATAATTAATATTTATCAAAACTTATTTTGTTATTTTCTAATTGGTTTTCCACTTGTAATAGATGCAGTTTAGTCAACATTCGGAAACCGTATCATTTTATCACGGCCATTCAAACCCCATTAACCGTGCAGTAGAGATATCGTACATATCTGTATTATATATGTATATATACCTAGTCCGCATCCCAGCTTTTCTATCGGGTGACCAAATAATATATCTTAATTGTGTAATAAAATAATTAGTTATATATAATTCTTAATTTTTAGTAGGCAAATGCACTTTGGCTTAATGACTACTTTAATATTACCTGCTCATCATATTTGACTCATATAATAATCTTAAAATATCAGTAGTTAATTATATTATGTATTTATTTGTGCAACTAGTAAAAGAGATTTTCAATTATACTATATGCACAATATTATTCAATGTACTAAATTCTGAATTAATACAAAATATATGTATAATAAATGGAGGACGCGATGTAATATTTTACATATAATATAATTAAAGTGTGAGTATAAGTAACGTCGACAAATAGTGCACTTTAAAAGATATGAAGTTTTTATATTATTAAATACTTACTAACTTATACTTACAGTATAAAATATGATATTGTTAATTTTCTGACAATATTCACATGTAGAATTTTTTTAGCTTTACATTATATAAGTTCCAAAAATAATATTGACTACATAAAAGTGGTTAGTGAAGAAACTTTGGTATCAGACATGATACTATGGCGATGGAGACTTCAGGCAGGAGTAGGGTTTACTGCTCAAGGCCGACTTGTTGGTTGCCTAAAGCGGGCCCAAGGTGGGGTCTTCCTTCAGAGTGGGGATTCCACATGTAACTCCTTCTTTCTATCTTTTTCTCTTGCTTTTAAAAGCTTTAACGGAGACCAGCATGCGATGAGAGCTGGTTGCGTGTGATTACTATCGAGAAATGTATTATCTACCAATTGGTAGCAAATTTTAATGCGACAAAAGTTCAGAAATAGAATAATAGTGGTATTGGACATGCGTAAGTACGCATCTACTTATTTCGCTTTTATATTGGACTTATCTTTAGAAATTTTTAATTTTTTTATAAGTTACTCATCACTGTTCTTATCTTTGCGTCTATTTCTGTGAAACAAATATTTCATGTAAAGAAATATATTTTAATCGCAAAAATACAATAGCATTAAAATGATTTAAACATACTATTTGCAATACACTATATTTAATGAAACATTAATAATAATATAGTTAATAATGCGCACTCCGTTGCACATCGGCAAAACTTGTATTCACGAGATAATAGCGTAATTTTAACGCTGCTTCCTCACTTGGCGTAGATATTCAGTAGAATCTCGTCCCGCGATTGTCTCGAGAGCCCAACGACTGCGGTTTAGGAAATAGTGTAGGATCGTAAGGAGAATTAGGCGTCTGAAATAGCAAGGCACGTAGCTCCTTAACGACGTCTTGAAAAGTTCGTGATTTTACCGAACTGCCGAAACAATCAATGAAAGAAACGTAGAAAAAGAACTATCTTTGCTTTATATTTAACGGAATATGATAATTATTAAAAGAATATATTTTAGTTAATCTTATAGTAAAAGAAATTGTAACTTTAATTACAAATATAAACTAATTGGCAGTTTTAATTCCTAGTAAAAGATATATTAACTTTAGCTTTAATATTATCTGTTTATTTCACGTTTTCATATATAGCTTTTTATAAATTAAATCTTATAATATCGACAAATATATTGCAATTGCCTACATGGAAAACATTGACTTTATTAAAACAGTATCTAACGTAAGAGACAAATTAATATTTTCTTTTAACTTAACCATACGATCAGTGATGTAATAATAGTTTAAAAAAGAAAAAAAGGTTTGATTAAATTCAAAATAATTTTTAAGAAATATACTGCAACTTTTTTTCTATGCATTAATATAAGGATACAATATTATTTTTCTGTTCTATCTGCGGATATCGTAAGAAGCTTCCTTCCGGTATATATCCGGATAGGCCATTAATTCAATATCAAAGCCATACTTGTCAGACCAACCGAGGGATTGAAACGCTTCGGCGGTCACTCGTCTCAAAAATCGAGTGAGGAGAGCGGAAAGCCATTTCTCCCGCCGGAAGCTAGACACCCCGAGGTCTCCACTTCTATCGACATGCGACGACGTGCCACGTCAGCGCGGATCGTCCACCCTTCTCTGGGTTTTCGTCAGCTCAAACGCCCGCTCTGATATTTATTTTCATCGTCGATTCTGTCAACGCTACCTCGACATAGACATGGGTGCCCTAGGTCTACAAGACACTTGGAACCCATCTTGAAACTGATCAAATATAGAGATCCATCGACCGATTCAATATCTAAAGAGCTTTGTTGTCTCTAGCAATAAGATATTTGAAGTGACTATCTGATATATTCAGACGAAAAGACATGTAAAAAAAAAAAAAATATTGGAAAATATTATGGAATGCCATTGCAAAAGTTTGACAAAATTTATTTTCTTCTTTTATATAAAAAAATGTCTAAAATTTAGATTGATTATACAATAATTGTATTTTACATAAAAACATGAAAAAATGAATTATACATAATATACAATATAATTTAAAAATTAAAACATTAAAAAATTATACTGAACATTAATCATAAATAAAGTATGTCTTAAAATGATTAAAGTCATTTGCAGAGTGATTCTAGCAAGACGTGTTAAAATCAAGTTCGGAGCAAGAAAACGTATTCATGTTTAAAATGGGCGTGTCACAGCGGACACACCAAAGGTTCATTGCACCATTTACCGGCATGATCGCCATTTACCACGAAATTATAGACTGATCGATTCGCGAGTAAGTCGATCGAGAGCGTTGATTAATATCGTGAAGCTATCCTTACGACGAAAACCGTTTGTGGTGTTCAACAGGCGGATCTGCACCTAATGATTTTCTCAATTGCTCTTAAAAACACGATTGATAATTTTTATCACTCCGTTACGCTTCGAGATGCGATCTAATTGAGATACGATTTAATCTTAATTTAAACTTTTTTCCAATTTAAAGATTTTCGATCGAGAAATATTCATCTTTGATATAGAAAATAATTTCTCGATTTTATTCAGAACTATTATATTAATGATTTAAATATTATAACAATAGGTTAGTTAGAACACATATTATTAACTAAGAAAACAATTTTTGTCTTTTTTCTTTACTGACATCGCATCATTTTATACGTATTCTTTATTTATTTCTAAGTTTAAAAACTTTTTTTGCAACGCTCTTGGTTTTGTATTGGTTAACGGGAAATATCGTTAAAACGTCCACTTGAAAGGCCTTTATTATACTACACTGCTCTTACTTTATTCAATGCAAACATACAAAGCGTTTGCTATGGGACATTAGGCACATTATAAGCTCATATTTCGCACGGATTAGGCATACAGAGATGCGTGGATGTTGGAAAATCTCAAGCCGCGCAAGTGTTTCGAAAATTTTCTTCGGGCCATCAGTCTCGCGTATAAAAGAGCGTCCGTGGTATACGAGAGTGGTGGGCGGCAGCGGCGGAAGGTGGTATTTGCGCGGGCCAAACGACCTAAATAGAGAACAAACAGCGAGGGTGCACAGATAGAGAGAGAGGGAAAGGGAGAATAACACGGAGGAAAAAGGGAAGAGAACAACGGTAGCGGATAGAGAGACGGAGGGTGAAGGGCGACAGAAAAGGGAGGAAATGGCGCGCGTTACGGAGAAATGGCGCGGAAACTGGGGATAGTGACGGGCAATGGGCGACGGTCGACTCCTCTAACCGAACGAAAACTTGAATCGGAGGAGATCGTGGGAGGACAACCACTCCCCGCGCGAGCTCTGCGGAAACCGTACCACCAGCGGTACACACTATGGAAGGAGGACAAAGGAGGAAACGAACTGGGATATCTTACGGACGAGAATCGCGGGGACCACGGGATCGAGGCCCCGTGCGGGAAAGGCCATGTGAACGCAGAGAAAGAGATCGTCGGTCTCTCTTCTTGGCCGGTCCCTTTCTTTGCCTTTCTTTCCCTTTCTTCGCTACTTGAATTGCGCGCGGAAACCGTTCGCGGGATTAAACTGACTTCACCAACCTGCTGACGGCCTCCGGAATTCCTATCGCGAAGGCTAGTAAAGACCTTCTGCTCTTAATGGACCGCAAGTAACGAGCATCGCTGTTTTGTAGCTGGCAATTCGACCTTGAGATTAATACAGTTGCGTCTCGTTAATCCGTCCGATTCTAGCCGCTCGTGTTTCTGATATAAATTTTACACGTAAATCTTTTCCTTTGTGTTGTGTTCCACTTTATTTATTACATTTTTAATAAATAAATATACAGAAAAAGCTTATGTATGTTTAATAATCTTATAATCGAAAATTTAAGAACACAAATCCCTAAATAAATAGCAGAAATAGAAAAATATATTTATGTATCTGAAAAGAATAGCTAATAAAATTTATATAATTGTATTGTTTTGTCGATTGATGGGGTACCATAGCTCACGTGGTAATCGTGCTGACATCTAACGGAAAGCACAATAACTTGGCAGTCCCATTTTAACTTATGTATTAAAAACAATTTTTTTTTAATTATATTCAATGAAAATATTATAAATATAAAATACTCAAAACTATATCTTAAATAGCAATTTATAAATGTTTTAAACGTAAAGATAGAGTTAAGATTGTCTATTTCGATTTGCAGCGGATCTTGATGAATATAATTTTTTTACTAATTTAATGTTCTTAGCTTATACAATAAACAGCACAATTTTGTTCTAAATTTATAAGTGATTAAATTAATAATGTTTTTAAGCGCAAATAGTTCAATGTAGTGATGGATTAAAGACAAGATAAGACAAGAATTCGTTCTTGTCTTGACTTTTTAATATCAAGAATCACTATGTCTTGATCTTGACAGTCAACTTTTTGTCTTGATTTTTGATTCTTGCAAGATTCTTGATACTTTTATAATATCTATAAACTATATATATATTTACAGATATTAATGATTTAATTTTGTTTTGTGTTGATATTAATGATAATAATAATTTACAGATAAAATTTTATAAAATTTATAGATGTATGTATACATTTTAATGAAATTAGGATTGTAAATAAAAATATTGATTTATTTGCATTCTGATTTTGTTACAGTTTTTGAAATATTTTTATAAAAATTATTAAAAAGAGATATTTTTGACAGACAAATATTAACTAAATAAACAGAAAAAACTTCATAAAGTATCAATTATTAGATATATTTAAACAAAAACACATTTTTAAATAAATATATATTTTTATTTATCACAACACAATTAATATTAACTAAACTATAAATTTTGACTACATACGTTGCATACTTGTCAAAGAAATTAATATTGACTCTAACTTTTAACATTTTTTAATTTTTATTTGTATTACTCGTTTTTAATTGATTCCATTATTTTAGAACTATGATTTGATTAATTCTATAATGCGTTTTGTGTATACGCTTGTACTTCGTACTCATTGTATTTTTCTTATAGGGTGAAAAAGCACACAATGATTTAGTTAAAAACTGTCCTAAACTATTTTTAGTAATAAAAAAATTTTATAAATAATCAAACTTTTTAATTGCAATTCTTCGTAATTAAATAATTCGCTAACTAAATAAATTACATATAAATATTATAATTTGGAATTAGTGAACAATAAATTTGATAAAATTTCATTATAGTTAGATAATTTTTTGACATAATTTATAAACTATAATTTAAAAAATTGTTGTTTAATACTTTGTCGGTTAATTAAATTATTAAAATTTACAATAATTTTTTCATTATTGTTAAAAACAGACTAGTTAAGTATTTTTTTTATTTTTAATGTAATGCAATTTAGAAATTGCATTTTGTGAAAAACAAAAGATGCAAATATAAAAATAAAATCTTTTAAATAAGCATTTCAAATTTTCCTGATCGCATGTCATAGAACGGTAAATGTGATCATCGGTAAGTGTTTTAAAAACAAATGAAGCAGTGATATTAGAAACTCGGCAACAAATGCGATCGCGTTTGCGATGCCTATCTCAAATGGCTCGCTTTTTATCCATTCCTGCTACATCGGTTCCATCAAAGAAATTATTTTCAAGAACGGCACTTTTTATTTGTAATCATAGATACAAAATGAATGATGATTCTGCTAGAAGTCTAGTACGTCTTCAATCCTTACAGTTTAAATAAAAAAGTTTATTCTAATACATAAAGGTGTATAAGATCTTTTAATAAAGAATTTTCATGTGTCATTGAAAATTTTAATTAAATTTTATAAAATTTTATGTATTTTAATTATACACATATATTACACACATACATACACACACACACACATAAAATGTATAATTATAATTTCTTGTCAAGAATCAAGAATCTTAATTGATTTTTCTTGCTCTTGAAGTAGTAAATCTTGTCTTGTCTTGATTTTATCAAGTACAAGAAATTGGTGTTCTTCAAATTCTTGTCTTGTCGTCCATCACTAATTCAATGGTCAACACATAATCACATTTTATGTAAATCATGTAAATATATTCATTTAAATATACAGATATGCATAACAGTTAGTTATTTGTAAAATATTAATTTTTATGTTATTTCTCCAATAATTTATCGGATGTTACAGATCAAAATTTATCATGCATATAGTGTTTTGAAAATATAATATTCTTGATAAAAATTGATTTTTTTATGTTTTCGAGAAAATGCATTTTTTAATGGTTAAATTTTAATTGTATATCTAATTAATAGTTTTACAATGACACTAAAACAATACACATATAATCATTCATAAATTTATTAGCAATTAATTTTCTTTGTATTGTGGATAGGTTTTGTAACAGCAACAATGCTTCATCTCATTTGTATTTGATTATAAATATACTTTCACGTTTTATTGCTATAACTTTGCAATAATAAGCGAAAGGCACCGAGTTTGGAATACCACTTCGTTTTTGGATAATATTTCGTAAATAATAGTTAGAAAAGCAATGTTTAGAATATGAATATAAATTAGAAAATGTCTTCTATTAAATGGTATAATAATTTTTGTAATACTGTTTTGTATTTTTTTAATAATCAATGTTTTAATGATACATATCAAAAAGGGCATTTGACGAAATGGGTGCCTAATTTGGAATTTGTGTACGATCGAAGTATTAATATTTTATTGATTTATACATCTTATTATGTATCATGTAGTCCTACAGACTCAATGTTATTCCGTTAGGTTTGTTGTCTAAGAATCATGCATATATATATAACTCTCGCTTTTGACGAATTTGTTTTTATCAGATTTTATATAGAAAAGGATATGTGTGAAATGTATGAAATATGAATTTTTATTTCTTTAATTAACTAATCAGATCATATTTTTATTGGTATTTGTATGGTGCGATGTTTAGTTTCCAACAAATAAAAAAATTCCAATTTAACAAACTGTTCTTAATTCAGTGCCTTTTCTCTACGATTACTTTTTGATTAAATATATATTGCATTATAATTAATACAAAAATAATTAATTTAAATAATGAATGTTATTTTCTTTTTGTTGAATAATGCATACTATAGATTTCGTGTTACTCTCTTTCTCTTATAAATATAGATATATAGATATAGTGTAATAAATATTTTTCAAAAATCTCACGCAACCTTTTAATTTAATTGGGTAATTAATGCTCTTTATAAAAGTATCGCGATGATATTTAACCGCAAGACACAGAAGGATCATACACTACTCCAAACATTGTTCGTGCATTACGGTTCCCCTTGAATCTCTTGTTCATAACATTATCATGTACGTGTCCTACCCATAAGTGCAAACTCCCCATGCGACGGGACTGAGAGGTTTTTGTGGTGTAAACCCCTGCACCACACAAAAGTAACGTAGAGTTTTGGAGTCAGTAATTACTTGTTAGCTGACGACAAGAGCTTGCAGTTACAGCAAACTATTACAATTACGAGGTGATACTATTATTTCTGTCTCGTTTAGTAGTAATATTTTTGTGTAATGGTTATTAAAGTTTGCGCTTTTAATTGCGACGTATGCAAGAAAGTATTAAAGATTTATTAGTATACTTTAAAAATATGATAAACTCTCTCCTTCTTTCTCCTCTTTAAGATTGTCGCGACAGAAGAGATAGCACAAGTGGTGAAAAGTGAATTTCAATTTTAAAGCAGCCATAAATCTCTGGTAAGATTTGTTATAAATAGTTGTGCTGTCGTCTAGAGTGTGAAACTTGAATGATTACTTTCTTATCCGGTGAAGACGACTAATCGTTATTGTGCATGATTTATTATAGAATTTCGTCAGTGTGAAACATTGATAACCGTTTAACATTCTCACGCTATCATGTATCACTAAAATAATTCTTTTTATCGTGTAAAGACTGATGACATAGTATTGATATCGAGAATATTTGCGCAAAAACATGTGTTAATCTTTTCATTTTGCTAAAAGTTTTCCACTAAGCAAGTGTATACAATAAGAACGGAATATCTAAAAACCGTATAAATTTATTGCATAAATTTGAAATCAATTATATTGTTTATATCAATTTTAACAAAGAAAAAAGTACATTAATACAATGTAAAAAATGTTACTAACATAACAAAAATTTATTTTCATGCAACAAGAATGCATCGTTAAATTTTATCTATTTATTTTATAGAATTATGCTGTTTATAATAAATTTCTTAATTTAAACGTACACAAATAATTATCTCTAATATGTCAAAAGAATTACCAATAAAAGTCGGCAGTGGATTTGCTTATGCTAACTAATTGACTTTATTACATCTAATGGTTGATAATAAGGGTGTTTAGCAAGAAACGGTCTTATCAGCTATTAAATACAATAAAGTTAATTAGATCGTACAAGTAAATTCGATGTCAGCTCTTAGTGGCAATTCCTTTTATACTTATTGAATTTTTTAAATAAAACTTTTAATTAACTTTTACAAATAACTATATAATTCTTTTTGATAACTTTTATATCAATCTATTTATAACTTATACTTATTAATTTATCAAATGAGTACAAAATAAAAATACAGTTCTATTAAACGTTGTAAAATTTAGAGTGTTTTTTCTTATGTAAACTCTCTCTCTCTCTCTCTCTCTCTCTCTCTTTCTTTCTCTTCCTCTCTTTAAGGTGATGGTATAAAAAATATCAATGGAAGACCATTATCTAGAAAAAGTTTTCTTAAACCTAGACACATAAAAACGTGTATATACTTTTTATATATATAGCTAGAAGCGCACACTTTCTTATAGGAGGGTATAGTGGCGCAGACGGCGTTAATGTTCGCCGTTACTCACGATTCTCATTTGCAAGATTGCCTATACATCTTGCGGCATCCTATCACGACCGTTATTCTATACAAGTTAATTTGTATATAGGTTGATATAACGGGTGTACCAAATTTAATTTCTGTTATTTACACTCGTCACTTTTCAATCTATTAAATAGAAGCTTTTATAAAATTTCTATGCAAAGGTGACTTATTTAATTATGCATATGTAATACATTTACATGCATATGTGTACATTTTAAGATTAATTTTAAATAAAATTTCTATTGTTATTCTTAAGTTTTTATTTATTAATTTATATTAAACAATCTAACGTAAAAGCTTTACAAAATCTACAAATATAACTTTTCTGTTATTTTTTGTTTGAAATTATAAACATGTAAATACATATTATTGAAATTCTAGTATACGTGCAGTTATCCTCGCTTTAAAGGTTTGTAGGTTTAAAGATTGGGAGATACATAATAAAACACTAAAAATTTTTTTTCCTCAGAGTCAATTACTGAATGCTATTTAACCTTCGGTAATTTACTTTACCTAATAAATTATTTTTTCTCTCTCTTTTTTCTCTCTTTCTCTTTCTTTATTTTGGTAAATCGTACAATATATCGTTGTAAAAATGATGTAAGAATCAATGACATCCGTTCAAATATCCATGAAAGAGTCGAAACTTTATTACCAGGCGGACAATGTCGGTGTTGTTATAAAAAACTATTCGAAAAAAATAACAATGCATAGCTTACTATTACATGAGCGGCGTAGCCCTTTGTCGAATTTTTTTAGCCTTTGCCTGTAGGAACAATGATTGTCTGATGCTTTAAATTTAATTCCATCCTAAGATCTTCGAGCATAAGAATTACTTTTTTTTAACATCTGTAACCTTGAATTTTCTTATAAAAGGTACTCTGAGTTACAACGCCATACCTGCTTCACACTGAGCATCCAAGAAAGCAAGGAAAAATATTATCAATTATTTTGATGAAAACATTATTTTGCATTAATTTTGGATTTTACAGAATTACAATATCTTTAATTAACATAACGTATTGACATATTTCTATTCAAGAATACTATTACTGAATTTATTTTGTAAACTTATCACAATAATAGCGTACGAATAAAATAAAATTAGATACTAAAATAAAAAAATATTTTAGTTATTAATAATATCATACACTTTTTATGTGATGTATGTTACAATAAGTTTCTAAAAATATGTTTTAATATAAATATGCGACTATAAGATATTTGTTCCAAAAGTGCGCTTATATACTATTACGGCGGTGAATCCCAGTTTTTGTTGTGACTAATCTAGAACGACCATTTTGCGAGGATCCCTTTATTACGAAACAGCAGGCTAATTACGAGATGATCACTATAACTGACAGGTATTGTATTGCACGCAATATTACCACAGAATCGTGTATTCGCATGTAACATTTCAATTTTGTATTATAAAAAAAAAATTACATGGGTTTTTATGTGGCTATATATATGTGTGTGTATGTGTGTACATAAAAATCCATGTAAATTTTTTTTATAATACAAAATTGAAATATTACATGCGAATACACAATTTTGTGGTAATATCGCGTGCAATATAATACCTGTCAATTATAGTGATCATGTCGTAATCAGCCTGCTGTTTCGTAATAAAGTGTTCCTCGCAAAATGGTCATTCTAGATTAGTCACAACAAAAACTCGGATTCACGGACGCCGTAACAGTAGGCGCACTTTTGGAATAATGTACCGGTGCCTAAGCGTTACATCCTTTCCACCAACGTAGGTGTAACGTTACTGCGCCTTGATGAATAACCCGATTTATTTTAACGAGCACAATTGTGTGGGTGTTTGGAAAGTTAATTGCCCAGAAGTACAATCATTGATTTGCGATAGTGGTCAACGACTACTCCATACAAATAATTTTGTCTGCGATACCGCATAGTAAAACCGACGCATCTTGCAGGATAAACCGACGCATAAAATGAAACTTGTACAATAAAGATTGTTTTAGATGTACACGCAATAAGTTTACCACGGATGTTAAAAATATTGAATGCGTTAAGACTTGATTTATACACATGTTAAGCATCATTGTCCCGTGCGTATGCAGGTTATTTAAATGCTCTGAAGTTTTGAACGGCCATAATGTAAATGAGGACCGGGATCCTTGCGCATAATCTTTTGTGGATTACAGTTAAGCTTAATGTTTTGCGCATTATGCATTTATACACGCTGTGCAACGTTTGAATTATTCAGAATCTCTATTCCACTTTTAAATAGCTACACAGAGTAAAAAAACGTTTTCGCAAAAAATGTAAGTATACCTTTCTCGCGCTGAACGTGATCTTCATATTCCGGATCTGACGATCGCTTTTACACAATATGTATCACACCATAAATCGATATTATAACGTTAGAATAATCGCGAAAGGGATAATCGCAATTTCTTCTCAAGTCCGCGGGTCAGATCGTAAAGGTGGAAATGAGGATTTCCGAAGATGTTATTGACCGAGGGTTCAACTACTACCCGACAAAAGCGAAAGAAGGTCATTGGTAAACTCTAGGCGATATCTTGCATTATTTATGAATCACGTGGCTAAATAGAAGCTGAGATTTTAGCTCTGCCAACACAGAAGAGCATTTATCGCTTCAGTTAGGATAGGCGCTCTCCACCGCGGCACGCAGCTAGCAGCACAACTTCTCTCCGAAACAGGAAACCCCGAGGGTTGCCTCTAAAATAAAACACCATATCGCACACACACAACACTGCCACACCACGTATACGTACTTATACGGTGTACCGATCCGGTATACCCTTTCGCCGTGTCCGCAAGCTATACACAAACGTGCTCACCATACTTCGCTAGGGTTGCATTGCCCATTGGTTGTTGCAGCTATGGCCTATTTCGCTCGAGAGTACGACCCATTCGCCGTGAAAGGGTCGTCCGTTTCGACCTCTTCTCCTAGCAGGCTAAGCATTCTTTCGGTGCTTCCTCTGCAACACGGAGATCCCGGCGCTATTCGCTAAGAGCTATTTACCAGAGATGATCTTTAAAACGTGACCTCTCCCCTCTTCCTCTTTTGCATCGCGCGACGCAAAATGATGAAGCTGCTCGTCAAAAACCGTCGCGAATAAAATTTATGGTAACAAAGCGAAAACCGCATCCATGCGTATCTATACCTATCGTGTCTCCGAGCGGAGAATCCGCCTCCGGGCGCATACTTCATTTAATTAGGGACTTCATTATTAACCACGACACGTAACATGGCGCTAAGTACATGGTACAAACCCTACGACACACCCCTCTGCAAGAGTTATTACAAAGCATAAAAATGTGATCCATAAAATACTATTGGCGAGATAATTCGTGGGTTCTCTTCCCTTCCGGCGGACACGAAAGTAGCTTCTGAACCTTTCAATTACAGTCTAATTGGAACGTACAGATTACATTATGCAAATTACATCACATCCTAAAAAATTTATATGTATCCTAAACATCACTTAATATGTGCTCGCGGAAAAGTAGCTGAAGAATTATTAATAATACGACTTTATAAAATTGCGTCATTGTTTCGTCAATTTAGAATATTTAATTATTGCATAATGCTTTAAAGCATTGTTATGCTAAAATGTCATCAGTGTCACTTTTTTTGAAAAATAAGAAATAAATAATACATTACATACTTTAAGTAATATTTGATCAATAAAAATCCAATTCTTTTTATAAAAAACTATTTGCAAATATTTGTTAAGTTTTAATTTTATTAAATTTAAAACATATTTTAACATATCTCACAAAATAAAAAGTATATAAATTTTCCTTCGGTGTTTAGTTGTATAAGATTAAAGTAAAAATTTTAAAATTATAATTGACATATTTAATTCTGAACAAATATTGATAATCATAGTACGTGAAGTTGCTTTATATACAAGTTTTATATTAAAGAAACATGAATTTTTTGTTAAAATTTTTTTATATTCAATAGTTTTAACGTATTTATTTAAAATTAAATATATTAATTTGTAGGATTATTGAAATCTATTAATATGTATAATTATATTTACGAATAAAAACATGTCTCTCTTAATTTAAATTATTTTACATATTCAAAGATAATGAAAATCAGAAGTGGTGGATACTTGCCAACGTTTTCTTGTCAATATAAACCATGATGAGTGTATAACGAGGTTGTGTATACATCGCAACGGCTACGCTTTATTTTCAAACGTATATATTCGCCCACATTGTTATATGTGTGACCACCACAGTTTATGTGAAACATTATCCAGACATTACCTGCCCGCATTCACCCGCGTCCGCAGCCTCCTGCTCCGCATCGGGAAAACCTACGAACCGTACGTGGCAGGATCGGCTCCATATATACCAGGATAATGGAATATGATCAATTATCCCGATTAATCTATATGTTGTTACCTCACTTAATTAATCAGATATTCGTGGAATTAGCCGTGGAACGCTTCGCTCAAACCGCAAGATGCAATCGAGTTGCAGAAATCCTGTTATTCCCGTTCAAATGCTATGGGATTTACAAGCACTGTGCGTAAATTTTATCTCGGATAATTTACGCACAATGTAAAATAGCACAAATTTTACAAAAAATACGTAAAATTGGTATAAATTAATTTTGCTGTACAAGTGAGTCGAGAACAGAGAAACTTTTTTTTTATTGTTGCACGCGTTTTTATAAATTGCGCGGCAGTAACGTTTTTCGCGACGTAAATCATTGGATTTTATCCAATTTCGATGTGACAAGAAAAAAATATTTTCAACGAATTTAAATATAGGTACCGCTCTCCATTCATCATCGATGCTTTCCATCGCTTTCGGATAAATTCAAAACGACTGAACCAATTTCAATGTAAATTAGCAGGGATTCGATATATTCGTGCTAGATTTAAGCATGATCGATATTCAGTGCGCGTGAATATCCGCGAAACAAAGACTGTTTGCCGACATAAATCCTGGGATGGGACAACTTCAAAATCACGTCTCAAAACATTTGAGTGTTTCGCGCTATCCTAAGATGTAAGAAATAATGAAAAGAGATTATGCTGAGACACCCGGTACAGAGCATGCTCGTTGTATAGTTTTAGCCGTAGTTTCAGGAAGGACGGATACATCAAGAAGAAGAGGAGGAGGAGGAGGAGAAAGAGGAGGACAGGGAGATGGAAGTTGGCGCGATTCAAAGTCGTAGGTTGAGGGGAAAGAACGAAATCCATAGCGGAGGCGAGAGAGATCCCGGGTGTATGATGGTAGCGCGGGAGGAGGAGGGTGAAGGAGGAATCGAGAAAGCGAGGTATAACGAAAGGCAACGGTACGAAAAGAGAAGGGTGGGTTGAAACGGCGGCGAAGTCGTTGGACAAAGAGGGGATGATGCAAAGGGGAGGGAGGTGGCAGCGGACGGCAGTAGCGACGGCAGTTGAGGCGCATGAGCACCACTTTTATTGATTCCGTAACTGCCGCCATGACTGCCGTGGCGCTTCGCTGAAGGGTAGGGGACTGGCTGGGACCGGGGTGGATCGGATACGGTTCGTGCCGGTAGCGGAATGAGGGCGAAGGGAACGGCGCGCACGCAGGGGTGCGATAGGGTGGCGGGGGCTTCGAGGGTGAGGCTGATGGGGTGGAAACTCTACGGAGATAAAAAGGAACGAGAGTTGGTGCCGTGCCGGAACTGGCGGCGGCGGTGGTATGGGGTGGAAAAGAAGGGTTTAGACGGGAGGAATATCAATATATCTTATTGCGTACAAACATACAGCCGAAGTGGGAATAAACTTGAGATTCTTCGTGATACTTGTGTAAATAAAGACGACGGCGCGATGTACGTATGTTCGCTATATACTTGATTCGCATAAATTTTTCAAGAATTTTGTCAAACCGTAATATGAAACAATGTTTTTCGTAACATTATCACAGCAATAATTTATGTACACATATGTGTGTATGTATATCAATTTCATAGATAATTAAATAAATTTAGATATGTTTGGAAAGGCAAAAAATATTTTTATAACTAAGAAAAAAAAATTGTTAAAAAATTGAAATTATTAGAAAAAATTTGCTTTTCCCTGTTTCATCAGATTATTTAACATAAGATTTATAAAAAAAAGTTTCAGTCAAATTAGTAAACAATATAAAATGTGTTCTATTATAAAACATATATAACTTCAATGATTTAGTATATATATTTGTAATTATACATTAGGATATATAATAATCGCATATGATCTATTATTATTAAGTCGGTATTACATGTACACATATCGCATGTAATCGCCATGGATACATTGCTTACATATGATTCGGCTTTATGGCCATAAATTTCTCTTATATATCGAAGAGTCGACGTTCGCGGATTGGCTGGAAGAGACCAGTATCCGGACGAATGCGGGTGTAGGACGTCGATTAGAAGGGGTAGGCAGCGATGCGTGGAGATAATTAAGCCGCCTGATCTATGGCCGTTTCACGAATTCGCTCGTTATCTCCTCGGTACCTCGGTGTCCCCTCGGTGTATTTAGTTCAGTTTTGGATATACGGCTGGATCCGTAAGCCAAAACCGATGGTGTTCCGCGTCCCTCCTGCTTGGTAGCGGCCATAGACCGGGAAAGTGCAGAGCCCAAAGGTCGACGTTCAACAGTCCAGGGCTTTCCATCTCCATCCCCGATCCTTTTTGGCGTCCTCCGTCTCACTCGGACGCCTCCTCGCGTTCCTATCCCTTGCTCATCCTCCTGACCCCTCTAGCCCATCCTTTTACCCCTCCTCTTTCTCTTGCCCTCAACCTCCCTCTTTCGACTGCTTTATTGTCTGGAGTCGCTCCATCGAGGGTGCATCCCATTCCCGTTTTTAATTGAGACATAAATAAGGTTTGTTTGGCTTTGCCATTCGACCAGTTAGCTATTCCTGGGAATTGGGATTGAGACTCTGCCAATATAACTCGTTCTGCATAATGGCCGCGTTAAATTTTGTTTCCGTGAAGAAACGCTCAGAGTATTTTTTGCACTGAACAGGTATGTATCGGTTAAATCAATGAACATCCAATGAAATTCATTTAATCACGTTCTTTTTCTTATAGAGATCTTATTAAAATTTATGATTGAGCAATCATTTTCCCGAAATTATTTCTAAGAAATTAGAAAATAAATGTGTAGATTATATATTTTGTTACAAAAGTGAAAAATATATATTATACGTTTAATAATAAAACAAATAAAGCAACAAAACCAAAGACAATATTTAACTATATCTGATATATGCTACGAGATTTAGAAAAATATCTTACATAATGGCCTTATAACGGAAATAATGTTATTAATAAAGAGATACACACCCAAAAAGTTTTTTTGCTGAAATCTGATATAGACAAATTTCTTGATGTCACAACCAAAATATATTGCTAATGTTTGTATCTGCTAGAATTTTGGTTGCCACGTATAGAATTTGAAAATTCTGCTTCTATCAGCTAGATTGATTAAGTACCATACATATACATATCATAGTATTTGATAATTATTTATCCATCTCTTATTTATCTAATTTTTACACACATATAATTTTTGTTAAAGTTGCAAGATTATTTTTTTGAGTGCAGATAAAATTGAGACACATTATTTTATATCTTTCAGATAGGATTTTTTTTTATTCAAGTATAATTTTAGCTAAATACCTACAGGAAAGATATTCAACTGCACCCCGGATCTACATCATTTTTACTAAGATATCGACGAGAGGAGATAGAGTTATTACCACGTGTATCATGAACAAAGTAAAAGGCGCGGTTGGACCAATCCGGTTTGCTCGAATGTTCTTCTGGTAGGCATATAGACGTAGGCGAGAGGGTCAGCAAGAGACGCCGAGAAAACTAATGTGTTCGTGCCGTAGAATTCTTCGCTACTAAAATCGTAATTCTCGTTGGCCAGGTATCTCCAGAAACTTACGAGCAGCCTTTGTACGCTGGCGGCAGACGCCTCTACATGGTACAAGTTAATCCCACGAGCTGACATGTATATGAATACCCTCCAGTCTGATGATAATTCCACCATGTCCCTCCGTGATCCGTTCGCGATGCGTGCAGCAATTTACATGTATCGAAAGTTTTATACACCGTTCTCCATTTAGCTTTCTGTTTTTCTTCTTTTTTTTTCACGATCTTCGATAATGTGATGTTTATATGTATAACCCAGTATAGATATAAAACATTTAATATGTTAATCTATTAATCAATCACATTGTTTTTATATGAAGCAAATGTGACGTATATATTCTTATTTTTTTATTAATTGCAATAATACAGTTTCTCCTTTCTGTCCAGATAATTCTGTTATTTAGCCATTGGGCTCTTTATTTTCTTCTCTGCTCCTCTTTTCGGATATTGCAACCCTATCTATTGTTCTAACAGCTTCGCATGTTTACCTCCTCCTTCCCCTCCCTAAAACCTTTCCTCCGTAGGTAGAGAGCGGGGCTTGGAAAAAACAAGCGAGCTCAAAAAATGGTAGCGGTTGGCCGTGTGTAAAGCAACACATACCGTACGTCACCCCCGGTTTAATCTTGCCTCTCATTTATGCTACTGCGAAACGGCCGAACCGACGGTCATGGAACCCCGTGAATGCCGACCGCTGCGGCTCGTGGCGATTTCGTTGACGCATTTCGACCATCCGCTCCTCCTTTTGTCTCGCCGGTTCGCGAGGATGTAAATGTCATTGGCGCCGTAGCGTCGCGCGAGGATTCGAAAGCTTGGATTAAAGCTGCTCGATATACGACCGCGAAAACACCCCCGAGCTACATGATAGAATAATCAATTATTGTTCACTAGGAGAAGCTAGTTGATATTTCTATGAAATAACTACACGTAAAATAAATACAATAAATTACATAATAGAAATATAACGTATTTTAGAATATATCTTAATATTTCATATGAATAATATCAATACATCAAAGTAAACTAAATAAATGCTTTAAAAAAAGTTTCAATTAATTATATTAGTTTTATTGAAAAAAAATCTATATTAAAATAGTGATATTTGATTAAACGTAAGCAAGTATCATAAAAAAATTATCTTTACAACGTAAGAACTAAAAAAAAAATAAACATTTTGCATTTCTTTTTTATTATATTAAAATGAAGCATTTCTGCAGTAGCGTTGTACATAATTATGACAAATCGTTATTACTGAAGTTACGAAATGCTTTGAAATAAAAATGTTACAGTTACGTTAAAAATGAATGGCCCTTACGAGCGCCATAATTTTATAATAGCTTAATCGCATTGTCGAGACCTCGAGTGAACAGGGGGAGGGGACAATCCCAAAGGAAGATGCACGCACGTTGTATTTCTAAAGGAAAATACTTTATGTTGGACGTGAATTATTATCCGAAATATACGTTGCCAACCATGCACAGGATTCTAATCTCGCTTTCCCGCCTCTATCCACCTCGTTCCAACTCCTTCTTCCAGTTCGAAGCAGGCAAACCGCTTCGCTCTCTGCCCCACCATCTCCGCGGGGAGCATCTTCCGCTAATGAAACGCTGGTGAGCTACCGCCGCCTCGTGCCGCCAGCTTTTGCCATAGAGCCTCACTGGAATCACCCTCGCGACTTACTAATACCGGCCTTCTAAATCCCCCAGTTCTGCGGAAGGGTGGGTTATATTGAAACTCCTTCAATTTGACTCGCGAAACTTTGGCGGGTCCTCCATATCAATGATATATGGAATTATGTACATGGTTCCTTTATATTTTTCTACGTGAAAAAAAAAAGTGTCATAAGAATGCCGTTAAATTTCCCGATTGCAAATATTTGCATGATAATTATATAAAATTATTTGTATAAATGTTATTTATACAAATAGACTAAACTGATCGGAAAAGAAATATATTTTTAAGTATATACCACAAGAGATAAGTCTAACAATAGTTGAATAGTAAAAAGTACGCAGCTACTATTTTATTAAATATTTTTTCTGTTTTAATCGAACATATGTAACAAAATATATACGTTGTACAATAACACTTAGAGTGTGTTATAAAAAACTTTTTTTTTTAAGAAAGAAAATATAACAATATTGACGTTAACAATTTTTCTCTACACAGGTTGCCGACACGTCAACCATTAATGAAATCTGTGATCAACGATACGTACCGTATCTTACGAATTTTCTTGTAAGTGCGTGCTGAGAGAAACGGAGAGAAGTGCGGTACGTAATGGCGAGCGGGAACGAGGGAGCGGTAGAGGAAACACGGTTTGTGGAAGCACGGAGACAGTAAATATATACGGAATAGCTCGGAGGTAGCTATATGCAGGACGGTAACGCGGTAAGATGGGCCTCTGCATTGCCGGCATGATTGCCTCTATGGCACATCGAGGCAATCCCCGCGGCTACGTGCCCGACATACATCCGCTTCCATCTTACTTTCTTTTTTTTTTCTTCTTCTTCTCTCTACCATCTTCTATTCCGTGGTTTTCGCCCCGTGGAGAATCTTAGATATGCAGGCAGCACCTATGCAGCCAGGCATTGCATATTTAAATGGCGGACTGAATGTTCTGCTACTACATCAAGCTTAATTGGATGAGCTGAACGCGTGCCGGTGAGATTAATGCTGCCCAGAAGCTAGCTGAGTCGTATAGAGATTTAAAAAGTCCTAAAGTTTATTCATCGTATTAATGCCTCATCTTGCTGCTACTGCTTCACAGTTTTTAATTGTGTAAATAAAATAGCACATAACAAGATATTCTTTTTATTTAAGAAAAAGTATTTTAAGGCGATTTTAGCTCAATAAGCATAGACGATCAGATTCGAAATTTTAATTTATATAATCAAATATGACTTATCTTTCCCAGCTATATTGCCAACCATCTACATTGTTGATGCGCACTGAAGATTGGTAGGATTTGTTTCCCCTCGTAATGAAGATCTAGTTGCGTATTTAGGAGCCAGTAAAGCTTTCTTAGTCGTAACCTTGATGTACAACCGCCTTCGGTCGTTCTCCCTCATTGTGCTCCCGACAGAAGGACGAGACATAGGTACGGAACGCCATTTCGAGAAGCCATTCTTACCACTAAATCTTCCTACATGCTTACGACAATCCGAAATTAATTGAATATCGGGATCCAATGTTTGAAAATACGCGGCGATAAAAAGACGAACCGACGAGTTGACGTGTACATGCGCGGACAATGAAGGGGGCCAGTTGGAGCGTATTATAACGCAAGTGTTGATGAGAGGCAGAGTACATTCGTGACCGAGACTAGGATGTGCCCCGGTAGTCCCTCAGTGGCTCGTTAAGGCATTTGCATTTCATTTCGACCTTCCCTCTCCTATCTCCGACCTCGTCCTCTCGCTCTTCCGCGCAACAGCCCCTCTTTTCGCGTATAAATATTAATGCAACATCCTGCTCTCTCGGGAGGTTTTTGTTCCTCTTCTGCCCTGAAGAGCCGCGCCCTCCTTCTACCGAGTACTTTGAATGCTGATGCGCCACGAAGGCTCTGTGCTCGTATCCGCATCTCTCAGTCTCTTTTGCTTATTCTCTTCCTCTTTCTCTTCCCACGAGCAACTGCGCGTGCACATTTACGTTCCGCAATAAAATACGATTTATGAATGTTTCCCGACATAGAATTCGTGCAATTCTGGAGAAAAGATGAAGACAAACGTCTTTCGTTTCGCCAACCTCGCGTGACAACATCAAGACTGAACGGATCATTAACCATAAAAGGTACAGATCAAGAATGTGATTTAAAAAAAAACCAAATTCTTTTATTATTTAGTGTGCTATTACAAAGTTGATTTAATCTTAAAATGATGCATAAAAATCTAGAATAGTTTTATAAATATTAATATTACATACTATTTTTATTAGTAAAAGTCAGAAGAACTTACAACCCAAAGCAGATCAAGTGAATTTCTCTGTTAATATAATGTGCAATTTTTTTCATTGCGTATTATCTTACTACATGTATAATCATGTATCGTGCTCTAGAAAGTGATTTTCTTAACTTCTCGTTTTCGATTTCACGTGCGTGCCAAGCGATCGTCGACCACGTAAAGTCTCATTAAACTACCCTCTATCCTTCTATCCCTTATATCACAAACTTAATTAAGACGTAGCCATATTGTACTCGCAAATGCAGCACCTATCTCATAGAAATTTACACACATTTAATACTCAAATGATTAAATATGTATTCTGAAACTCTTGATTGCCCTTAGTGATTCGTGAAATCAAAAGAATTATTAGAAAAGATTGGAGGAGATTGAAAGAGATAGGTCTTTAATATGATCTATTATATATTCAGATCGCATAGTGATTGGATTTCCTTATTCGCCGTATTCGCTGTCTGAATTTCATTCGAATTTCATGCGTCAATCAGCTAATATGATAATCCGATAAAACTGATAATCGGCTCTTCAAACTCTTTCTCCGATTTGGCTAGCAAAGTTAGATGAGTAGCGCATCCTCACAAATTGGAGTCGTCTACAGTTTTCTCATTATAAATTCACATCCGCCCGCTACTACCTCTTCGCTACCATCGCACGGGAAATCCTCGACCTCCTCGCTTTCCACTCGTATTAATGACGGACCATTATATCATTCAGCTCCCTCCGGAGATCCGGCTGCTAGGCGGCTGAAGCAAGAAGGGTAAAGAAAATACGCCGAATGTATTTTTCAATTTGGATCGGCGCCAAACTGAAAACTATGCGCAAATCCAGAAATTCTTTCTCGGTTTTACTTCTCTTTTCTTTCTTAGGGTCTGCCATATCTCTTATTTTGAATAGGACTATTTTTATTATTAGTGATAATAGTATGCCTGATATTTGTGTGTACACTGAGGGAAAAATGGCGAAGTATTGAGAACCAAATATTTCCTGCAATAGTTATTTGTTATAAAAAAATTTATTTGTGAAAACGAAATATACATTTTGGTGAAGTATTCTGTAAAATGTGCTCCTAAAATATATTTCTGTAAAATATACTTTATTTAAAGACATAACATCCAGTGTGCGTAAAAATAAATAATTTATTTGCTAGAAATAAAATATTTAATTCACCCTATTTAAATAAATCATTTATTAAAGAAAAATACTTAAACTTTTTTATGGCAAATAGCGTGTATTTTACACCAAATATTTTATTTCTAAGAAATAAACCAATTAATAAGAAAAATGAGATGCATTTCACAGAAATATACATTTTTTTTCACAAATAAATATCGAAGAAAACATCATAAGAAATATTTGGTTCTCAAACATACAATTCAACATTTTTCTCTCACAATCAGTGTAAAAATAAGAAATTGTAACATAGGTAACATTTATAAATGTATCATCTTAAATATAAGCTTCAATAAAATATAACATGTAATGATTCAAATTTTAAAATAAAATGACAGGTGTATTGATATAATTATTCTCTCTATAGCAAGAAAATCTCAAATACTTTTGATAAAATCGATTTTACTTTCTATTAAATCTTCGATTATATCGTATACTATTACGTTAAATAATTAAAAAAAGAGATAAAAAGGAAGTTACACGTTTTATTAACGCATACCATAAACGTAGTAGTAGAACCGTCCAGCGTTTAAATTAAAGACCGAAAACTAATTTGGTCCGTGCTTTCTACACTTTTCCAAATTGAAACGGCTCAAAATCATCTAATCCTGCCGATCGTTCCGCGCGGAAGTGCTCTCTCGCAGATTGTTCGATGAATCAATGGAAGCCCCGCGGTAACGTTTACCGGGATTGGATTACTTCACTGTAATACATATTCCTCCGTAACTTGCGAGTCGAGCCCAGGTCCGCCGGCCCGGGAAAACTTTGCATCTGCGCTTTTCAATTTGGTGCGTTGCCAGGAAGGTAGTTGGGCGACGGAATAAATGAGAATTCACATTCGCGTAGCACCTTAATATCTCGGTAGAGGTGATTTAGACGTTTTTACAGGGTGTTCTTGCAGTCACTTATATAAGGAAGATGGAATATTCGGCGAGAGGGTGCTGAAACTCGTGAGTTCGAATTCGAATTCGGTAGCGGCGCCGGATGCGCATAACGACGTCTTACGTACTCCATCTAGTGCCTCGCTTGTTATTTTTCTACTACCACCCAGTAGTAGTCCAACGATGTGAAGTCCGCCCTGAGCATCGAACACGTGTTCCACCTCCACTAATCTACCCCGACCATATCCGAAAGCGTTGGATGTGGTCCCAGATGCTCTTACACAGCCGTCGCTCGATCTCGCCGTGTCTTCCAGACACTGACGTTAGCACGGACGTTTCAAGAGATAGGTAGAAATTACATAATAAAATCTACACGTAGCATTACGTAGAGCACTCAATAATGTGGTCGTATTACGATTCCAGAATGCGATTTGAAAATTGTGTCGCCCCAAGTTGTAATATAACGGCACTACTTGCGCGATTTTATCACACCATTGCATGCTCATTCGATGATTAAAGAACATATGTTTTTATCTTTATAACATTCGGACGTCTAAAATGAGATAAAAGTGCCAAGGCCATTTTGTTGGATTAGCCTTTAATATATGTGAATATTCACGAGGTGACGGTACGGTAGCTTTGATTGCGTGTTCTAATCTTGCCGTGCATCGCGGATGGCCAATTGCCCGACGGCGAGATTTTCTAGGTTTCATATTTGATATTACCTCATGTCGAACGGCCAAAGGCGAATAGACGTCGATTATATCGCGCCACTAAAACCAAATGGGTCATTTGATTCAGCAGCGATATCTCTCTCATGAGAGATCTGCATGTATCTGCCCCAAGGTAATATGATGTTGTAAAGCATCATAATGTATGCATATTTTATATATATATATATATATATATATATTATAGTTTTTTAATATTATTATTATAACGTAATACAATCTTAATAGAGGTCAACAAATTTTACATTGCAAAATAAATTTCAATTTTAATAAATCTTGCATGAGAAAATTTATAATATGCTGTATCAGTTTTATTCATTAATCGTGACAAATTTATTGATATTATACATTATATATTAAAGATATTATATATTAAAAGTATGATTTAGAATCATTAGAATAATTCGAAGAAAATAAAGAAAACATTGAACTACCATTACTATATATTTAAATAAGATCTGTTGATTTAGAGAGAAGTAAATCTAAGACGGTACATAACTCGACTTATGCATCTTCATATAGCTGTAAGTAGTCGCAATCAAATTTGTTACTAGTAAATGTCTTCATTTAGATCGAGTTACTCGATAGGTGACCGAGCTTACGCTCATAGGCTGTATATTGGCTCGAGAAATGCTTTCCAGTGGAGTAGTACGGTGTTTATCGGACCGTATCCCCAACCACATCCTCTACCTGATTCGCTTGCTCAGATCCAGAGGTTACTCGTAATCTCCCAAGCTAGTTCGACCATCACAGTTCCTTGCTTCCAACACACTCACGTTTCTATGGAAATTCCGCGACATAGAATGACTTGTCCCGCAACCAATTCTGATTTAATTTATGTCAAGCAATGTTATTTACTATTATTTCTCAGATAAATATCACTCACGATTGCATGTATTATCCATTAAATTAATTATCACAAAGTTTACTTTGACAAAAAGACTCGTAAACGTCATTTTTAACTACCGAAGACATTTTATGGTCATGAAATTAATTGCTATGGTTAATAATTGTATTTAAGTAAGTTTAAAAAATGCATTCCAGCCACACACATTTAAAAAAAATTAAATTAAATATTTAAATCTGTACAGAACCAAATTGTAACAATCTGCACGATCTATAACTATAAAGTCTTGCATAAAGCAGTTAAAAGAATAAAAAATTTTTATTGATTTTTATTACTAAAAACAAGTTCATAAATAAAATTGATCTACTATGTCACATTATTAAACTATTTTAAAAGATACCTAAAAAGGCAATTTTTGGCAATTTTAAATTTAATTTTTTTTTTTAAATGTAACATGATAAAACAATTTACGTATTTGTTTTCAGCCACAAAAAGTTTATAAGAATTGATTAACCGGTTCGTGGTCTATAAAAGAAGTTGTAATTTGCCAAACAGTGTTACTAATGTGTCATAATGACAAAAAATGATAAAAATTAAAATTCATAGATGTAAGAGGATAAAATTTGTTTTAATAATTAATAATTATTCAAGACAAGGTAATAATTGTGAGTACCATTACATTGAACAAAAAACCTTCCGTTTTCTCAATTATTATTTACGGCCTGAATCTCATCACGGCAAAAGGGAAGAGATTTCTTCTAGAAAAATGAAGGTATTGGATCGTAAACGATGAAAATGACTCCGTTGAGTCGAAGTTTTCCGTTTTGGAAAATCAGTTTTTCTTATTCAACTGTATATCTCAATTAGGATATTTGTTAATTCCAATTTAATTGTTCAAATCTTCTCTTTTGTAATATTACAAAATTTATCAATTTAGTTTTATTTGCATGTTTTATACGGTTCGGACTTCGAAGGGCTTCGATAAAAGACCACATGATTACAAAAGGTATGTAAACAAGGGATCGAACACACAGACGGAAAATAGTACGCTGACATTGGAGAGAATTCCCATGCGATGGTAAGATATTGGTTTTCATCCCGCTCGTTCCGGTGCTCGTAACGTTTGATAAAAATGCGTGTTACGCGTTCCAGGCCAGACCCACCTCGGACTGAAAGGGTGCCTGGGGAGTCATACACGAAGAGATCACGAAAATTTTCCCTCCGCCTAGTCTCACTCCAGGTATTTGCGCATAAGAGGGTGACGACCAGACCTATGCCTATAAATACCTATACGCAATGATATCGTCTCTCCGTCGGCAGATTTTTTCGAATACAATGTGAACTGATAAAATGCACGATTTCTAATCCGCGTTAGATTTTTCCGCTAGATATTTTCGCGTGACACCACGGGAAAATATTTAAAAGAAATGCTAATTTTACGAAACGTTTACGTCTATTTTCACCAATGTAGATTAATTTTAATCTCAGTTCAATTTACTCTTTATACTCTTTTTTTTCTTATTCCCAGAGCTAGAAAAAAATTGAAAGGCAAGATGAACCAAGATCAAAGTCAATCTACATTAATGGAAAGGAATATTAGTGTAACATTAATTTCGTCGTTTTTCTTCAATTAAATTGCAACAACTTTTAAACATCCATTGACAAACAGCAATAGTAAAGTGTGTTTTCTACTGCAAATATATGACATTCCCAACACAGTTGCACGTAAGCCCGCGCCAACGCCGGGATTTAAACTCAAGCGTGGAAAGCTTATACAAAGCTCCAAATTTATTGGATGGAAATCCTCTCGGCATGAGCGTGCAAGTTCCCTACAGCAAAGTTGCTCGGTAGGATTAACACTTTCCTATCTCCTCCTGAATGCGCCGCTATTCTCGGTAAACTCTTCTGTTTCCATGGCCTTTCAGTATCTTGGATTTACTAAAGCTCTTAATGAGCATGTTAATATGTTTATATTTTTTGCAGAAAGGGTCATTTTCCAAACTTGTATAGGTTTAGGTAGATGTCTCTCTCATCAAAAAATCGATTTATTTTATAATATTTTAATTAAAAATACAGACGGAAGAAATACATGGGAACAAAGATTTTGTGTAAGAATAAATTTATACTTCATTTAAATGTGTTTTAAAAAATATTGCTCTTTTTTTTATTATTAGATGCACAAATGTATAATTCACTATTATTTTATGTTTTTATGTTATGAAATTCAGTATTCATTGTCAGTATATTAGTTCAATCATAAAAACAATTCTCATCATTTCTTACTGTTTTTCTCCCTCTTCCAGACAATTTACAGATTCCGACTCGATAAAAATGGCCCTTCCGATGAATTCATCGAGCCATTATCTTATTTCTTCGACATTTCTATATTTTTTTCTCAGACTGCAAATCGTGCTGCATCGAATAGGATAAATATTATTCTGAGAACGTTATGTCTGATTGAAAATTTATAAAAGTTAAAAAAATAAGAAAATGACTAAATAAATTACAAGGAAAGATCAAATTTTCTTTTGAGCTAGAATCATTAACTTGCCTAAAAGGTGGAGAAAAGTATTGAAAAATAGAAATTGCTTTTATAATTAAATTGTATCTGTTGTATGTTATATTAATTAAAAATATTAAATTTCATAAAAAATATTAAATTATTTATTTGTATTCACCTAATTTTTTAAAACTAACTGTTGAAAATTCTTTTCCACTTATTTTCTTGTTCAGCATGCATTTTTTCTCAGATGATAATAAGTTTCTTATCAATAGCTAAGATACGCTCATTGAGTTTGTTTTTTTATACATAAAAATACAACAAAGATTACAGAAATGATGCTGGATAAATGGTAAGCCACTATCATGTATGTAATCCTGGATGAGCGCAGCTCGATGGGCTATCGTAGTACAATTCGTATGTCTAGACAAAAATTAGATCTCAATTTCTTTCATTTTAATGTCAACTGAAACAAGTAACGTTTGACTTTTTTCATAATGTACCCTTTAATATTTTCGCATTTTCTTAATAAAATTTTCAATGCTCACGTCTATTAATATTATAATATTATGCTGGTATAAGCTACAATAAAAAAAGCATAGTACACATACATATGTCCACTATGCAAAAGTCAATCAAGATAGCAAAATTCTTGCATTATAATTAACTGATACTTCTTCTTGCAGGAAACATATTTTTATTCGATATATTGTGTAAAGCTCTGTCGATTCCACTGTATCCCATACTCCATTTGGATCTGACGACATTACGATCACAGTGTCTAAGTGCATAACCGAAGAATAAACAAGATATACAATCAGCAGATACAATTGTCGTTATAATCGTATTTTTGGAAAAGCTTGCACAACCAGCACGTACTCTCCGGACTATCCCTCGCTTTCTACTCCAACATCCATTCAAACACACAGTCGGCGAAAACTTTCCTGGCGGGATTTGGGAAGCGAGGCGAAAACGCGAGCTTTCCTGCCAAGGAAATACGGCTCTAAGGGGGTTCCCAGGGCAACGCCAACGGCAGCCAGTCGGCATCTCCCGGAGGATATCAGACGAAAGGCGAAAGAGGTATCTCGCGCGAGGAATATTCCTCTGAAATGTTAAAAAAAAGATTTTGCGACATCCGCGTAAGGTTACATATTATAATTATTTCTAGAAAACATACAGGACATTTTGCAGGAACTTTTTGATGGAAAGAAAAAGATGATAAAATTTGCCCATTCCCTGGAAATGGATAAGTCAGAAGTAAAAGATCTTAAAGAAAAACCTAGGAGGGTCTAAAGGGCCTGGAGGGATAACTGGATGGTTGGAGATAATGGGAATTTTGAAATTGGATTATCAATCTTCGGGCTTGTGGACTTCGGGCTTAAAATTGCCTCTTATCATATCCAATATTAAGATTCAGAGTGAATTTTTCCAAGTCGTGATTTTTTCCTATATTAAAAAAGAATTAACAAAAGTAAACTGTAATTAGCTCTCTCCTCCTCCTCCCATTTGGATTTAATTATTAGTTTTAAAAGTTAAAACGTAGTTACTGCAAAACCGCGGGACGAAGTTAGCACAAAAAACTAATATGGTGAGTCTGAATGACTCAGCGTTTATCCGAGGGCAGTTAATTCCCGCGAATAATATCTTCTATTTGCCATAAGCGAGATTGTACATCAGACCGCCTGCCTACCTGCCCTTTCTTTTCTCAAAGAAAAAAAAAAAGGAATGGCGTGACATTTATGGAGTTAACATTTCTAAAACTCGTCGGTCCTCATACGATGACCTGGGGGAGGGAGACAGGGGCGGAGGAGAAGAAGCGGGCAAGAGAAACGCAGAAGCAAAAAAGATAGAAGCGCCGGAGCGAGTTGGGTGGACGGGGATAATGGCAGTCTTGGAATTGCATTATCAATCTTCGGTCCCCTCGGCCCCTCGGCACCACCTCACCCTGCGGGCACTACGCTCGACTCCATTCCATTCCATTCCACCCCTTTTCCACCCCCTTGGACTACCCTGGAAACTCTCGCGGTACCATACCCCTCTTCTCGTGCCAGGGAAAACCTCCCCGTCAAACGCGGCGCTTCCCAAGCTACGTTGCCGCGCAAGCCCTGTCCCCACTTTCTTGGCGCATGACGCTCCATTCCCTTGGATGTATATGCATGGTATCCTCCCTTCCAGACTACCACCTTCCCGGATTCACCTCAGTGAACATTTGTATTGCATTTTGTATAATGTGCATGCATTTTCATACCAAATGAAATTATTTTGATGAGCAGCGAGGCTCACTTTAATGGACCGTCTATGATGCAGACCATCTGAAAATACTCTAAAATATATCCCTATTGAAAACTAAATATAAAATTTAATAATAATTTAATAAAATTGTAATCTTCCTAAACCTCAGCTGTCTCTTCTTCTGAATTTACAAATATCACATTAAAAGTTTATTTTTATCTCACATTTCTTAATTTATTAAATTACTATTGAACTTCTCATAAATTTTTTATAAGCAAACATCAATTTGAAATATATTTAATCATATTTTATTTTTCATCAGTAAATCAGAATATATCATACGTATTCTCAGCATATACATATTCTATAGCCCGCCATGATAATCAAAGTTGAAAGTCTCGCCATAATACTGTAAAGGACGATCGAATTGACACAAGATCAACTCAAAATGTATACGGTATGATCGAAGAGAGAGACTAGATAAAATCTCTTTTCTAGGAACGGCAGTCAACCTTATTGGCACCTTCATCCGAGGATGAAGACGAAATGACAACGGGTGAAAGGACGAACCGACAGGGGGAAAGAGCGCCTTCCTTATCCGTTCACAAAATGCCGCGGCCAAGCTACGAAGTCGATAGCGTATCGCTTTCCACGGACCCAAAGGTTACCGAATCGTTCTGAGACTATCTTAATGGCAGGATAGATCGTTTGATACTATGGCCGAGTCGTAAAGGCTATTGCTCTGCCCTCCATCCCTTCTTCCACATCCCTTTTCGTCCCGCGCCTCTTCTGCGTTCCGCAGCTGAGAAAGCTGGCTTAGCGCCACCCGGATGCCTTTACCCTCGTACCTCTATACGCACCTCGTTCATACCCTCAGAATTGTCGACATAGAGTATTGGTATACTCAATCTAATCCTATTCAGCAGGATATAATGTGAGTAATAATTAATTATCACCGAGATATCCTGGATTATTCTCTAAATCCGATTAAGTGATGAGTATATACTAAGTCACTAAGAGATATAACTCGGGAAAATATTATTTTGTTACTTTTATATCTACGATTTATTCTTTTTTCCTGTCATGAGTAATAAAGTGATGTAAGATATAACATTATTTTAATTTTATGTTACTTAATATAATTTATACTTTATATTTAATTTGAATGCATTATATTTCCATAATATTGGCAGAATTGTAATTTACATAAACATAAAAAGTATGTACATTATAAATTTTGCGACACTATATTTATTTTTGTATATCGTTATTATTTTAAATCAATGATTTTTTAATGTATACCATCAGCAACGTTACAAACTATTATTATATAACTTTTTCATGAAAAACACGAAAACTTATAATACAACACCGAAAATCGAATAGAATATCAAGCTCCCTAACAAGGGGAACTCCTATTAAAATTAATTAATATTTCTCTTCTACCTTCCCTTCTGACATTTATGTGTATATTTGCGACCAACATGTAACTTAATTAAGGCAACGACGTAAACCTAACCACAGGTTTGTGGCTACCGTTTCTCTATACCTATTTTGCGTAATATTATATAGTCTGTTTCCTTGTTCCCTTCGCAACCTAAAATGTTTTAATGTTAACTCGAAATTATATTTGTTATGTTGCACGTATGTTTATTGTCCATACTCTTTGGTAGATGTAATTCAACCAGAAAAAATAACAGGATTTATTACATATGTCGATTATGTTATGTCAGAATTTCTTGTGTTGTAATAGTCAATTAAATTTTAGAGATAAAAATCTCTGTACATTTGTCTGCACTTTTATATTTTACTCTATTATTTTATTTTGTTATAATAAACATAAAGTTTTCCCAGTGTTTGGTAAAGTCACACTTTCTTTGTAAATTTGTCTTTGAAACGTTAAAAATAAGACAAAACTCAGATTTTTATATTTTTTCAAAGAATTTTTTGAGATTCTTTTATGTAAAAAAGATAAATATTTTATAATTAAAAAATAATACTAAATTTTGTAATAACACATTAAAAAGTAATAATAATAACTCATATAAATTATTACAAACGTTAATGTTTTCCCTATATACAAGATAATTTTGAGCTTTTATTATTTAAAATGTATCTTGACACATCATATAATTACAGTTTGTAATTTTATATTATAAATGTGTACATACACAAATATACATTATATGCAATTACATGCAATTGTAAGTGTAAATAACAGTTATTTAAAAAATTAGCAATTCTACATCACATATGTTAAATTTTGCAGATATAAAATATCTATCACTAATCATAAAAATAATAATAATTATTAAATAATTTTAAAAAATTATGTATACAAATGTGAATATTAATATTTAAAAGATATAAAAACAAATGTTAATATATCACATACAGACATTATAACGTATTAATAGCATAGCAAATAACAGTGTAGCAAATCTATTATTGCGTATTTATGCTTCACACCCTGTAAGGACCGTTTAAACAGTAAACACATAATAAAAGGTGTTAAAATGTCAGAACAAATAGATGGTCCGCAGAATAATGGATCGCATAACTGTCCGATTAAGAATAATGATTCACGCGTAAATAAAATTTATGGACAATCTTATCGTTGCTATTTAGTTGACGTTCAGTGAGTTCGGCACAAGAAAACGGAGATGCTGAAGGGCGCCGACGACGGCATTTTCTCTTAACCCGCCCCTGTCATTCAAAAAGGTGTCAACGGCAATAGCTTTTACGAGATACTTATTAATTGTTACTGCGCTTTTACGACGGCATAAAAGCGCGGGCTACGACCATTTGAGTGGGCACAGTGCTGTAAGGGGGAATCCTCCGATGGATTATTATCGCCGACGAAACTGTACGACGTGTATATACTTACACATACTCACGCGCGTGCCGGTTTTCTTCAATGATTTCAAGACAGGTAAAGATGAAATAGATTTACAAGCGAACAATAAAAACATCGTTGAGTTTTTTCTAAAATAGAAAAGCTTAGGTAGAATGGAATACTAACAAAAACTTTTCTTATTTTCATAACTTCATTTCACTCTTCTTTTACAATGCGCCTCTCTGGAAGCACATATGAAGATTTCTTTACATAAAACCAAGTGGCATTTATATCTCATATAAATTAAAGATAAACATACTTATGAAAAATAAATCAGTATTGGAACAAAGCAGGAAGAATGTAATAAAAATTTTCTCAAGCTTACTTTTTCATGAAGAAAATAGAAACCTTATTAATGTATTTTTATTTTAGGAAACCTTGTTCCAATCATATATTTAAATACACGTATACTTAAAATGTTTAAATATGTTTTTTCGAAACAATAATTTCTTTTAAGGTACTTAGACAATATATTATGTGTCTTTATCAAAACAACTTATAATACAATACATTGAAATATATATATTACCAAAAATATATCTGTGAAGATATTTTTAAAATGTGATTCGTGCATGCGTGTTTTTAGTTTTTTAGTTTTAATTTCTGTGTAAAATGAATTTCATCACAGACCCCACAACGAGCATCTGGTCTTGCGCTATAGTACGTTGTGCTGCATCCTTCTCAGGGGTCAGTAAAGAATTTATGGAAATTGTGACACGTTTTTGAAGTTATATACTAAATATGTACCTCGTGCACACAAATTACATTCGATAATTTCTAAAATACGTTATAAAAAGGATGAACATATAGTTATTAAATATAAATTAATATAATTTTTTAATTTAAAAATGTATTTTTATTATAGAAAACTTCACGTCAAAATATATATTTGTAAAACTTTCAATTTTGTAATAATCAAATAATTACTTATGGACCAATATTTTGATCATATCCATAAGCTGCAATATTTTTATTTTATTTAAAATCGACAGTTGAATTTACCTTCTGCATTAATATATTACATTTAATCATTATTATATTACATTATTACGTTATCCAATTAGACCGTTATCTTATATTTAAAATATCAACTAGATTTACGTAGAAACGTAAATCGTCATTTGCATCGACGTTCACGCAAACGGTAACGACTTACATTTTCATTGAATTATTTCAGGACGCGAAGCATTTCCGTGGGAAATACACAAAGCCGTGCACAATAAAGAAGAAAAGAATGAGCAAGCGGAAGTGTGCATAGCAACTTAAATGATGCGAATGTTAGGAGTTGGATTCTTGAGGACCACGCGAGAGTCCGGGTAACGTTCTAGGGTAGCTATGTTGGTGGGTGGTGACGTAGCCTAGGCTCTGAGCTTTGGATAACGACTGCGGAAAGACGACGGCAATGCAGGGGTGCAAGTAAAAGAGAGTTTTTCTTTTTCCCCCGGACCCGCAGCCCCGTAGTCGCACCGCCGCGGCTTATCTCCCTACTAAATCCAGCGATTTTAATACGCGTTTCTCGGCAATTTCCGCGCTACACATTCCACCGCCGACTTACTACCCTTCCACGGCCCGGAACCCGAACAAGGTGTGTGCTCTCGCCTTCTTCCTTCTGCCTTGCTACCAACCCTGATTCCCGCCCGAGCTTTCCCTTCTTTAAACGAACTTTATTTTTACGGTGCTATTTAAAGCAATTTCTGATTTCCCTTAATTCATTACGGCGCCATTCCCTACAGCCCTCTTAATGCGCGTAGGCATTGCTAGCATTTCTCATTCTTCCTCGCGCGATACGGTGTGTTTCAAATTGCTAGGTCGAGATTTTTTACGACTTGAGTTTACAGAGTAGTAATAATGCTGGATGTGTATCATCATGGATGGATTCTAATATCGTCAGGAATTACATGACTTCAACTTTTGTATATTTAATACGACGGCTAAGACGTATAATATTTACAAGTCTTAGACTTTTAATTTTGAATTTATAGAATGTATTTGTAGAAATTGTAAAAAATTTTCGATTACATTCATAACACTCAACTGTTCTATATAATAACACAAAATTATACATAATATTACGATCAATTCTAAAAGTCAATAAACCTGCCGTCAGTTGTCTGCATTGAGGATGGTAGAGACAATCTGCGCAAACTTTCTTCCCGCAAAATTGAGTCGGATTTGAGTTATTGAATGGCGTTCATCCCTTGGGAAGAAATGGCCCTAGTCTAACAGGACTTCCACTGCTTTCATACATCTATTCTATACACCCTTCTCACAACACATCTATTGCTATTACATGAGAAACAGGAAAGAGACAGTTATAAATAAAAAGGAATAACCGAACGAGACGTAATGGTCAATCATAGTCATCACGTTCACTGTGAACCTGAATAGTTCATACATAATACAATATAACCGATCATTAAATTTTAAATTTTATTCTATGATCAATCACGGTTGGTTTCCGTGACGCTACATATTTCTCAGATTTAATTACGTTTTCTAAAATATATAGATGGCATTAAAAAGATTCTATAAAAATTGATAAAATTCTCGATTAATTTAATATTCAAAGGATTATAATCTTATATAAGTTTAATTAATATTTAAAAAATTATCATATCTATACTTCACTGTGAAAGAGTGCTTTAAAGTATAATCAAAAACAATTTTTGTAATACATAATCTTACGTACATAAAAGTAAAATATAAAACTGTATGTCTATTATAATATTTTTACATTACTATAAAATATGTAACACAAAAATTACATACAAGAAAATATTCATTATACGTTTATATCTATTCCATTATAATTAGAAAGGTTTTCCCATTATATAAATTTAATTGTACGTGGCAATTAATGGTGTAGGCCGTAATAGGTAACACAAGATCAAAAGTGGAAACGAATCTGCCTGTCAGCAATAAAGATGAAGAAGGAAAGATACAGGTAGGTCTAACGCGATAAATATGATTTTTGTGTGAAACCAACTGGAAGATTCGGGATTTGATCACCAGGGGTGGTCCCCGTACCCGTACATCACGTGAGGAGAGTTCTCTGCCAGTCGTTTGGCTCCTCCCTCGAGCCAAAAAGATCCACGACAAGGTCAGCGATACCCATGGACAGTCAAAGACATTCAAAGTCCCATGATGTCGTTCGTCACTTGAACCTAAAAAGGGGACCGACTCTCTCCTTTCGTCTCCTTTGTCCAATCCCGACTCCTTCTTTCCGATGCATCTTAATCTAGATATACCCTGATCGTCGAGGCCATCTCAACTAACAACTAATCCTGACTTGCTCGAATCTTCCCTCGCCCTTCTCTTAACACTTCCCCTTTCCTTATGTCTCACCTCACGCGTTTTCACAGGGGCCGACAGGATTCTACGATGTGTGCTCGTTATTTCGCCGTTGCGAGCTAGCTATCTTTTTTTTTTTCTTTATTCTGCCGTTCTATTTATGGACCGCAAACGAACAGACAAAGCACGACGGTGAGCTGAGTAATCTCCGTGACAATCGCTTGTTCAACCTCTCTTAACGACTTTGACTGGCCATCTACGCTGTCCACTCGTCTAATTTGCCATTTGTCTGTCTGCAGCCACATTTATTTCTCAAAAAATATTCTTTTAAATGCAGATTAGCTGCACAGATATACGCGTTATACGAATTTAGTTAACGATACAATTCTAACATATATGCGACTATAAATTATTTTATAAGATATGAGATTTTCTACACAAAGAGAATTTTCTCTTAAAATTTACCTTCAAAATCTAATAAATATGGAATAATGTATGACCTCGAGAAATTTTACTTTTTAGTAAAATTTACTATGTTTTTAGTATCAAAGTTGTTTTTAGTAAATTTATCAAAAGTATATTAAATTTTATTAAAAAGTATAGTAAAATTCCTAAGTATAATAAAAATAAGTATAATAAAAAGTATAGTAAAATTACCACATTTTGAAGGATAAATTTTAAGAAAAAATTCTCTCCGTGTAAGTTGAGTTTTTATTATTCTTATAGAAATGTAATGCTAGTAGTAATAAATTGGCCAATAATTATTTCTTATTTTGTGTATTGAAAGTACTAACAACTGCATAAAATGACTATAAGTAATATATATCTACATATAAAATAATTATTTTTAAAATTTCTTTTATATACCATCTGTGATTATTGAAAAAGTTTAATCAGTTGAAAAAGAGAAAACCAATAATGTTGGTATTGTAAGTCTCGGGAGTTTGTATTATCTATTGTCCCTCTCTCGGTCGGTACAGCGATAACACCACCGAGATTCGCCCAGATTTACGAATCAAGTATAAACATTGAGGAGATTACGGGCGAGCTCGTTTTAAGTTTTAACGAGATCCCCTCAGCGCGGTGTCGGCGGCATTATCAAATAATTGAGAGATGTAACTCAGCGCTATCTCGCTGTTCCCCGTGCCCTGTTCTTCTCGTTCCTTCCAATCTCTCCTTTCTCCCTTCGTTCGCCAACTAGACCGAGCTACGTCGATATCTATTTGCTAATTACACATGAATCATGTTATATAAAAGAAGACTATGTATGTGTTATCATTGTATAAGAGACAAATTATATATTCTAAGAAATTGCTAAAAGAGTTAAAAATACTCTTGTAGATTTAATTTTTGTACGTATAAAGAAGAAAGGAGCGGTTTTCTCTTTCTTTAAATATAAATTTTTTAAATAGTTTTATATAATATATTAAACAGAATGAGAGGTTTAGTTTTATAATTTGTTAATTTCCTATTAAATATATATTTATGCTTTCAAATAAATAAAACATTTTAAAATATCTTTTAGGCGACGCGACCCTTCTTCTCGAGAGATGAGCATCAAATAATCTTTATGTTTCTCCGATAATGTATAAGTTTCAAAGAAGAACAATATCATTCAAAATAATATCATGAATATCACCGTACCCACCGTAACGAAGGTATCACATCTTTGCGGTGATCCAGCGAAATATAAACAAGCTCGGCGGGCGGTAATGCGTCTCGTATGTCACGCGGAAAGATTAAACAGTTAATAAGAATAAGAGTCTCTTCGCCGGACTCTCCCCCTTTATTCCGCGAACGGGATTCCTTCGTAGGTCGCGGTACGATAGCAAAGGAGGAAGCGAGAGAATAAATGGTAGGAGGGGGAACACTTCCACGGGTGGTTGGAGGGAAATGGCGGCCATCTTTCCCGCGGGCTCTTCTCGAGAACCAATCGCCTCTCTCCTACGAGCATTAAGGCGGCAACTCCGGCTGAAGAATTGCCTTTGCCACGTTAGACACATTTTTCTCGCTTTTCCTTTATTCTCTCCTCTGGCTCCAGAAGTCCCGGGACTCTTTCCTCTCTTCCTTCACTCACTCTCTCTGTCTCCCTCTTTCTCTCTTTTCTTCGCGCCGAAAGGAAGCTGCTCTCCTACTATCTTTCTTGCCCTCCGCCATCCACGACGCGCCGTTTCGCATCTCTTATTTTCTTTGTTCAGTCAGACCAAACCCCGTTGCACCCTTAAAGTTTTTTCTTATATATATAGGTATGGGAGGGGTGTAATAGTGTTCATCCCTGAAGTGAGCTCCATCGAGCGGCAGGTGGCTGACCTTAATAACGCGCCAGGAAACGTTCCGCAAGATCCTTCGATAAAAAAAAAAAAGAGGATCGCCGCGTGCAGGTACTATATTTGGAATGTCAGTTACGGGATTTACGCGCCAAACTTTCGTCGCGGTTCATCGAGACAGATAGGTTGAAAGTAAAAGCGAAAGAAAGACTTTCGAACTCTCTTCTGTGGGAAAGTTCGAACATTCGATGCATTTCACTAAAGGTTGTAATAACAGACACGAGTGATATTTAGATCAAATGTGAATGGTAGAATATCTATACATGTGTCCCCAGGAGCTTCTAGAACGATCGAATTCGTCACGTCTCTTGAATATGTACAATGTTGATAATAATGGCTTCATTCTTCAGCTTTATTATATTTTGACAGGGAACGGAGACTATAATACCTTTGAAAGATATAAAAGAAGCAGATGCCGCGTGTAGTATTGTCCTATTTTGTAATGTTAACTTAAAAATTGTTATAATCTTCTTAATCGAGGACAGAATTCATGTAGGACGCATTGTATTTAGACAAATTCATCAGTAGTACTGTTTTTTAAGTGATAAAATTGTGGTAAATACTGTACTCTTAATAAAGCAGGAATTTTAAGAATGTTACAGAAAGATTTATAAATCTCCGTATTAGATAAACATTTTCGGTATACGCGAATATAAATAATATAGATTATTGCCAACAGCCGCAGTAATCGTACGACGCTTTACCGATATAGAGCGGTTTATTCGTCGTATAGGTTGTTTTGTCGTCACCGTGGGATATTTCCAATTCATGAACGACCCAGCTGAACTCGCAACGAATACTCGCTTACTTCAAGTACCTAAAAGTCCCTTACTTCGTGAAACGTGAATAAAGCACCACATCGAAAACAATGTTTTATTCATTTGGACAACGACAATCTCTCTATAGGATATAAGTCACAAATAATTTTAGAATATAGCATAGCTTGTACCTCCATAATATTCATACTTAATAACATTCTAAATAAAAATAATAAGAATATTATTTTCAAATATACATTATTATTATTATTATTATTATTATTTATATTATTACTATTATTAGCAATATAATAATTTATAAAATATGCTTCTCGAGCGCACGGAAATAAAAAAAAAATTTAATATTATTTATAAACGCAAAAGTTGTAAAGTCAAAAAGTCATAACTATTAAGCTCAAAATATAATTTTTTTAGTAAAATATAAAATATCAAGTATTAAATGCATAGCGAGGTGAGTAACTTTATCTTATGCATTGTAAGCCTATAAAAGATAACGGGCAAAGATTATTGACAAGTGGGTAAATAAACGCTAAGTCCTTTTCTGTCACGGTTAAGGGTGCATAGACAGGAGAGGGAAAACCTCTTTCTTGATTTTATGGCAGGCAACTCGCTCGTGCTATACCGGCAGCACTCCGGCAAAGTCGTCAAAGACTTTTACGAGCGGGCAAACGGGATTTAAAGTGACGATGATGCAACCTCAAGGTGCTCACTTTATCCTTCACAGCCTCATAAATGTAACTGATGACATTGCCAGATACGTTTGACTTCGCATCTTGTCTCTTCAGTTCCACCGCCCGCCGTGAGCATGGATTTATCGATAGGAACACTATGAAACGTCCACTGTTGACGTTAGTAGCCATAAAAATTTAAGGACCCATTCAGACTAATTCCTCAGTATATTTGCTACCTGTTTTACTGAATCAATATTGTCTCTTTCATATCTGATTTATTATTTTATATTGTTTCTAAAATAATAATAATAAGATTATATGGTTTAAGTAATGGCTTAAAATAAAAATAATTGAAATATTGAATTAAAAACATAATACATAAGTAAAATACAGTTGCTATAAAATATTATTAAAATGTTTTAGAATTAAATTGATACCAATTTAAAGCAATTTATTATCAAAATACATTTTTAGTTACGCTTAAAAAATGTAGAAAGACTATTTTTTACTTTTTAATTAATTCACATTTGACTCAGAATTAAATAAAATAAATATTTGTAACATATAATATATTTATAATGATGTAGCATAAATCTAATATACGTGTATATAGTGGCGCCATCTCACAACAGAAATCTTAAATATAAGACTCTGTGGTTGAAAAGCGGCTGTAAGTAAGTACGCTTTTAATCTTGTAAAACAGTTAGCGATATTTACTATACACGATAATAAAAATTAAAATTGATATAAATACAATTAAAAATTATTAAAAGTATATAATTTGAAAATATTAACAATTCATCTGTTTTATAAATATAAAATTATATTAAGAAATAAATTATTTTATACTTAATTTTTACATTTTTATAAATATATGTATATTTAAACACAAATAAAAATCTATTGTTAAAGTAATGTATTAAATAAATATAAAGAAATATTTAATTAAATTATAAATAAGGAATTGTTGACTTTGAAAGATAAATCTTATTCTAAAAGAAATATCCAATTATTACTAGCTCCATCTCTAATCAGCTAAAGTTACTATAAGCGAAAGTTGGTACAATGAGATTGGGAATTTTCATGAGTGAAAGGGATTTCATTAATGTGACGACAGATGGCCAAATCCTGAGCTACGACTATCTCCTTGTGTGTTATGTATTCAAAATGGTACGAATTTCATTTTTAGTGATTTATAATTAAAATAAAACTGACAATAATTGTTATTGTAACATCATATAAGAAGGTAACAGATAATAAATTTGGCCATAAAACTTCAAACTAGTGTGGTTACGTTTTGTAAGGCTGGTTTAGTGCTGAGTCGCGTGCAACGGTGCTCGTTAAAAACAGTCGTAAACCACATAACCGCCTGCGGAGTAACCTGTCTTACAGATACAAATGTTTTACAGACTTATATACGTTTAAATCAAATGTATAAAACTTTTCCATATTATTTACTTAATTTTATTAGTTTATTTAATTTATAATTTTTACTATATATTTTTATTTAAGATTAATATGCACATACAAAGTTTAAGATATAAATGTAGGATATACATGACAACTTGAATATTTTTAATTCTTATTTATTTTTAAATTATTTCCTTAATTAAATTTTGTAAAAAGCGATTAATCTATAAAAATTGTTCACGTAAATTATATTTATAGTTTAATTATATATAATATTACTACATTAATTATTGTTACAGATTAGTAATCTAAAATTATAAAAATTTATCATACGTTGGTGTAGAAGAGAGTATTTAAATTTAAAGTATTGACATTTGATTAAATTGCGTTTATTTTTGCGTTTCCTTTCTACTGGTGATAAGTTGGATTCTGAAACTCCGCAGGCATTGCAGGAGAATTATCCTTTAAGTACTCCAGTATCTCAATATAGTTTAAAATTTGGCCGTAAGAGTGACTTTATTTAATCTATGAAAGTATTGCAGCAAAAAATTTATAATAATTAGCTACTTAAACTTTGCTATTAGCTGTAAAACACTGTAATTCGTAGTAATAAAAGATTTAAAAATTCTGTCTGTAAAAACACTTGGTTTATTATTTTACATAATTTATTATATATTATATACATTATGTTTCATAATATATACACATATATTAATGTATATAAATATATACAATAATTACATGTAAAATAGTAATATATATATATATATATATATATATATATATAAAATCTTTAGCAATGTATAAACTATTTTAAAATTTAATTAACAATAATATATGTCTCTTTTATACTAAAATATAAGATTTAAAGTATCAAGCAAAATAAAGATAACAATAAATATCTTTGACTCTATTATTAATTAACAATACTTAACATTAAAACTATATTTTACTGTCTGTAGTTGAAATATGTTTAAAAATGCAAAATAATATACTTTAATAGAAAACAAAGTTATCAAATTGTGTTTATTGAATGTTTATTAAAAAATATATAAACTTTGTATGGATTTAACCGTTAATTATCATTAGTAATTAAAAGAAATATAAATATGGAGCAACAGTATATATAAATTGTCAATGTTCTTTAAAATGTTTTACTTTAGCAAGAATTTTAATTCTTTAAAAATTGTAATAATTGATTAAACAGTGATACCGCCTACTATTAATTTGTATTTCTTTGTCTGTTTTAATTTTTAAATAATATTTTTCAACTGTCCATCCCAAATTTTTAAAAATTAAAAAGCTATTATTTAAAAATGTACAGATTTAAATTTATTTATTGACAATAAAAGATTTACTATAAATGCCAATAAAAAATTAATAATAAATTAATATTATAATAAATTGTGTCATAATTTTACATTTATTTGCCTATAAATATGTAGCTACTAGAGTAAAGTATAAAGTTTATATTATAAACTAATGTTTTTTATATGTGTATCCTTTCTTATATTTAAGCTACAGGTAATTCTACTTAAGATATTTCTTTTATTAAATTTTATGTGCTGTACTATTATTTGCCACTAAATATATTTGTAAGTTTTATTAAAATATTTATTTATAATACTCAAATTTATAATTTTATTAATTACAGTACAAAATATATTAATTATAAATTAAAGTACAGAATAAAAAAAACATTTTAGTTTAGTAATTTATAAAAGAAGAACCCATGATTGCATTCTACCCCGTGCGCGTCTCCTCTCGATTAAGCAAATATAGATTTACCGCTGAAAACAATTGCGCATCCAAAATTGTCATTAACATTGTCAGATAGCTGCTTCTGACACTTATCAATAATCAATCCCGATTTACGCGAATCTTTTGTCACGGTTTTACGTTTGGAGTAAAAAAATCCATATTTAAAGCATCGTCTGATTCGCGTTGTGCTACGTTTCTGGCCAATCGTGAACGTATAATGGCCACCATGGAGCCGCCTAACTCCACCTGACTGACACTAGATGTCGGTGGCGTGGCTGATCGTAAATCGTAGCGAGATTCCCGCCCATTGCATACCAGTAGGCGGTGCCATGGTATTTCGTGACGTCATCGCGCTCTCCCCTCTAAATCCCCCACTGGCTGCCCTTCCCACTCCGCCGATTCTCTACGGTGATTCCCCTTTTTTCCTTTGCCACATTCCCGACTGTCGTACGAAGAACTCTCGGGTGGGCCACCATTCTCGGTCATCTTCATAAATGCGAGATGGCCGTTTGAAATGGTATTGAGGCTAATTTGAGCAGCGCTTATGTGATACAGTGTTTGTTTATTGCTTACTAAAGCGGCTGGGATTAAATATAAAACAGTTGACAGAGAGTAGACGTCGGGCTAGACGGAGTGGCGCTTGCTAAGCGAACGGCGGCAACATCGTCCGACGGGCACGTTTGTACGCTCCGAAAAACATATGCAATGTTTATTTTTTCCCCTCTTCCTTAGTACCTCCTTTTAACTTCCGACGTCGACTATTCGCGAATCGTTTTCGACTCCTATAAGGCTCCCGCGCTTATAACCCCAACTGCTTACCGTCTACGTCAACGATTTTCTACCCTAACATTTTTACGAAATGCCGAACCGTATAATCTAAATCTAAACCGGTCCAAAACTATCCATAGTCCTTATTATCGGTATCATGTAATTGTTGTGACATTTCTCGAAAAACTTCAATACCAGGAGAAAAATTTTGCCCACTTAATTTTGCGTTGTCTATAAAATATCGTGCGATATTTTCTCACTTTTAATCCAAAAATATGTTTCATCTCAGACACGTTTGTTATCGTATACCTCTGACAATAGAAAATGGAGTGTACCGACATTTTAACCTTCTTCCCCCTTCGACACTGTGCGTTTATACACATATTCGTAGTACGATATTCCTGGCAAATTGTGTTTATAGGAATAGTGAAACATATTTGTCCCAGAGGAAATATAGACCTTTAGTCCGCGTCAAGAGGGGAAGAGTGGGAGGGAGTTGTATTGTGTCTGTGGAGACGCGCTATGTCACTAAAAAGATCAATACGCCATCGCTGCTCAGCGTGCGCTAGAATCTAGATGGTGCGAGCGGTGCGTACCTATTTGCACATCAGAAACCGCATATCTAAACGTTTTTCTTTGTCTATATCCTTTGATAAAGAGAGAATATGTTACATATTCCAAACAAACAATTATTTATTGATGACTATTAATATTAAGATGCATAAGAACAATGTCATAGTTTCGATATTTTATGATTATCCGTATCTTTGTTGTTTACGAAATTTTCTTTCCAATGAAGCAACAAAATAAATCGAAGGTTATACGATGCATCCCAATTTTATCTGAGACAAAAAGGAATTCGAGCGACTAGACTTTTATAATTTAAAACATATTTATGTGTTTACTACGCGTGTGATATTCTTTCGGAATACACGTTCGCTTTTATAAGAAAAAAAAACTTTTCCATGTTTCCAGCTGTGCAATGATTTATAATATGCAGATTATATTCATCCAATGTAATTCTAGAGTTCGATTTTAATTTCAAATTGACTTAGAAAAAATATTGTTTTTTTTTTTAAATTATCGTATTTATTACGTGCACTTTAAAAGCTATTATGTTACAAAAGTTGCAACAAAAAATATATAATAATAATGTATTTAAAAACAAATTATTTTTGTAGTTGAAGTAAAAATTTATGCTTAATACATATCCGAGTAGAATCTTATTTTAATATTTTAATTTATGTTAGTCTGACAAAATCGATAAACCAATCTAAAACGTATATTACTTTGAACACAATATGCTATTTTTTAGTGATAGAAGATACATGTAATAGAAAATAATATAATTGATTAAGAAATTACTAAAGAACGTATTAACAGTATGAGCGAAGAGTTCAGTATGCTAAAAGAAAAATCATGAGTCATACAAACCAAATTTATTTCATGAATATAATGAATGAAACGATTGAAATGTAGCGAGATACATTAACAATATGACATATTTATCATCCTTTCTTGTAGCCATATACTTATTCCGTTATTATTAAGAAATGTGAGAGTGTCCAATTCAGCATACAATCATTCGATCGAAAATTTGATATCGAAAATTGAATCTTAAAATTAATAAACGAAATGTGAGCGTATATTAGCAAGAAATATATATATCAATTTCAAATATTTTTGCAAGCAATAGGTCACTAAACGACCGAATAATTTTGAGCAGGTGCTAGAACGTGTTTGGAGTTTTAAATCCGCGTGCGTGCATACATGATATTAACGTTAACATAGTTACTCGTGCGTGCCGGTACGACGTCCATGTGACCGTTTTACACGTGTAATGCCATACAATGGCCGTAAATGGTATCAACAAGTGGATGCTTAAGTGCCATTATGAAACGTTGATTATGGACATAAACCATATTATATATTCGTAAGTACATCAAGATACTATGCGTTTCTTCCTACGATTATCACATACTAGCACTTTGTTGTGTAGGTAATACAATCGAACAAAGCGCCCGTAGAATTTAAATGTATGCGCCTCTTTTTTTACAAAACCGTCTCGAAATCATCAACGCGACATTAATTCGCTGAATTCTAGCATATAAATTGTCACATTGAACACGCGGACAAACAGGCGTATCCTGTGTGTATCTGCAGCTATGTACATACAAGTCTATAAACAGCGACATACATAAACAATTGTGCTTAAATCGATCGATTATATCGGCAATAAATGTTTATGAAACGTGAATCATTCGATTAGGTTTATAGAGCTTAAACGTTTTATTCTTTCGTCCCTATCGCGTATTCAATATAAAGATGTCTTTAACGTACGAGAAGTAAATAGAACTCCGACAGTACAGTTACTTAATGGCGTTTGCAACATTTTATTATTGTGTAGTTATATGTTCTAATAAACAGATTAAAAAAGGCTAATTTCATTGATAACCGCTTCTACGTACATTTGTAATATAATGAATTTTCTAATTGATATTCTTTGTATACTTTTGTTAATTATTCCAATACTTAATAATAAATATTAATAATTTATATAAATAAATTTTCAGGAAAGACAATCTTATAAACAATTTCAATATTTTTTAAAATTGCTATAATATAAAAATATACATTGAATATGTAGGTTTATTAAATATTCAAATAAACAAAATAATTCGTTACTTTTAAAAAATATTCGCGTTTTTGTATTTTTTTAACCACAGTTCCTTTTTATAGATAAATTTCAAAATTATTAATCTATGATTAATATAAGAAACGAGGAAAGTAAAGATATCTAAATTTATTAAATTTATTATGCAGAATTAAATTAAAAATTGCATCTCGCGCGAAAATAGGAATCTGTAAACTAATTTTTAAATATTACATTTTTAATTATATAACACAAATTTAAATTTTTAGATTATATTTCACTTGTCTGACGTTTACATTGCAGAGACCATCCAAAACAAACCCTAAAAATTTTTATCACAAGTATTTGAACAACAAAATAATATCGACATATTCAACGTCTGTTTCCATCGAAACGGTACACATAAAATCGATCGTTGTCTTGGTAATATTTCTTAAAAACCAACATGATTTACTCGAGAATACAAATGGCGTAGGTAGCGTCCGCCCCTCGAAATGTGTCCCCTCTAATCTGCACGCTAGCAATTTACTCCGACCGAGCCGACCAATTATGTGGAAAACGGCGAAGAATTTGCGAGTGCGGCACATGCAACGCACGCACATGCGGCCGCGCATAATACGCGGCGAGGGTAGTCGTTAAAGACAATCTGAGCTTTCCATCTCCCGGTATTAGTTTACGCGCAAAAACCAGACGGAGTGCAAGAAAATTATACAAAAAACACCAATATATAATGAGCACGTGTCAGTTAAATTGTCAACTACGATAACTACAACCATCTTACGATCGATATTTTCGAAGTTGTCCAATGCTTTCACGTAGTAAACGTGCGAAATGTCACATAGAAACTTATCTCACTTATTTCAGTGTCTACTATTTCGTTAATTTCGTACTGACTGTGCTGAGGTACAAATTTGATACCATAAACGTTTTTTTTTTTTATATATATACTCTCTACACGATATAAATGTCAAAAAGATTAGAGCTGTATATTATCTTGATTTAATGAACTTGCCTTATTGCTATCGTATTTCTTAAGCTAAGACGCAATAACTCAAATTGTCAACTAATTATTTCTTATGATATTGTCGGAAACGAAAAACTTAAATCCTGAATGAAAGGCCTTCAAATATATCAAAGTTATATGTTTGAAACACATATATTTGAACTTAATTTTCCTTAGTACAGTGCAATACAAATATCCTTCCAGATTTGTAATTAATATCTATTATATAAAATGTATAATTTTACTTACCAATGTTTACAGCCTTATTCTTCTTTATAAAAGTTTTGTGAAAGCTGACTTTGAATTTTTTTATTTTTTTCTTGACTCCTTTCCCCTCACACGCCCTCTCTTCCCTCCGCTTCCCCTCCCCACACACAAAACACATTTTGCAACACTCACACTTCACAAAAATTATAATCCGGGCGCGCGCGCACGTAATAATTTAAATGTAATTATAAAATAATCGAATGCTAAGATTTTATAAATCTGTATCATAGATCTCGAAATTTTTCAGAAATCATCATTGAACGAACGAGAAGATACTGAAAATAGAAAGTTCACACTTAGATGTATCCCTTCTAAGCTTGACTAAGGATTCTCGCTATTGGTCACAATATATCCCCGTTCATTTGTTTTGAAAAAATACCTGGACACGGACCAAAGGATTCCTTTCAATTCCGTTTTTTCTCAAAAAATGAAATCTTTATGGCCATCCTAACGACAGTAGTCTCGGTGACAGTGTCATTGTCGGGTCTTTCTTAAAACCGTTTGCAGTAACATTTCGGATCTGTAGCGAATCAAAATTTCTCGTCAAAATTAAGCAGAATAGATTATCGCACATATTTGCAACAAAACTGCTTTATTTGCAGATAAGGAAGGTAATTTGCAAAAGACAGACATCAGTCGTGGATTATTTGAGCAGCGATGGTCGCCACAATTTATTACACAATTGTAATCTGTCATCAAATCATTTGCGTACAATTGTTAAGTGCTTCCGGAGGATATTGGAGTTCTTCAGTCGGATGTGCGCGAGCAATTTCTTAACTTAATGTTACGAAGTTTCTAACACCAACGATCTACATTGTTGCGCATGGAAGGAGCGAAGCCTCATAAAGAGCAAAGAGATATGATCTCAATTAGCTCGGGCCAAAAGTACGGGTACGGAATGAAACAACCGATAAGAACCCGACGACGTGTTCCATTTACGGTATGCAACTTTCGAGGTGAGTTACATCTCCTCTACCATTTGAGTAATTTCTCAAACGTATTTATCACGTCGTTATCATCGCATTTTACTTCTCTCGCGAAAATGATACAATATTTATGCAGCCAAAGAGTGTACGCATATTTAATTACCAGCGTTATTTCTGAGAAAATTAATATAACGTGGCGAGGCTGTAATAACGATAAATCGTTAATTAATTCTAGTTACGAGATATCTATATTGCAGGATACTCGGGGGAAATTCGAGCATTAAAATAAGAAAAGGTTTTCATCAGCCAACTAGTCGTATCGTAACTTTCGTATCCTATAGCGTAAGAAAATTTTCTTTAGAAAAGAAGTATATATACAGAAAGAGATATAAAATTAAATATTAAAAGAATATATGGACATAAAGATGCCCAAATAGATATTAAAATAGACACTTGAAGAAACATGTTTGCACCAATGCAGATTTATTTTTTGTCTTCTTTTAGTTCCAAGAAGCTAGAAAATTAAACCGGGATTATAGTCAATCTACATTGATGCAAGTAGATTTTAATGTAACGAAAAGAGAACCTAAAATAATTTCTACGAATTAAAAGCCTGTGCTTCGTAATGGGCAGAGTTTCGTTAAGAATTCCGTGGTGGTAGGAACCGGAAACCGTTGGAATCTAGAACGATAAAGAAATAATTCGCGGAAGGCACTGCTGCTACTTGCACGTAATACAGAAGAGGCTGATCTGACCCTGGCGCAACGGCGCACACCGACATATCTCCGCAAGACTCGGAAAGTATAGCGTCGCTGTAATGTTGCAAGCACGGGGAGATAAGGGACCGTGAGACTGTGGACCGAGACTGGGGCAATAAAGTTAGCGGTGTATAACGACTGAGATGTGAAGAGCATGGTACATGTCCCTTTTGTTGTTTTCGTCAGCGCCACGATGTTTTAACGTAACCGGCTGATTCGTTACTGCCAAACGTTTCTCGGTATTTCGGTCTTTAATTTAAGGAACTTGATACATTTGCTATAAAAAAAAAAATGATGAAAAGTGATAAAATAAAATTCGAGAAGAGAAATTTTTTCAAAACACAAATTTAAAAACAAATTATTCACCGAGTCGACTACGCGTTGAAGAATTACATTTTTCAAGAAACGGTCACGTTTAATTCTTCCTCTCGTACGTAACTTTTTCTTTCCTTGAAATTTCATCCAATTTTTACGTCACGCACAAATTGCATCACGTACGAGGGACGCGGAGCGCACCGTTAACGACATGCCTCTGGGATACTTAGTTGTGATCTACGGAGAACAATAGCGTCGTTGTATTCAGACGAGAGGGTCACCACTTCCGCGCCTTCATCCATTTATACGTTTCAGTTAAAGTCCCCGAGGGACGTCGGCCCTACGGCCGTTTCTTTCTCCGCGTAGGCAGCACGATCCTTCGGATCTTGTACCCGGTCCGCGCCACTTTCCTACCTCCCCAGCGCCAGGGGCCAACGAAACCAATAAGTAAAGGGCAGAGAGAAACGGGATGGAGGATGGTGCGCTGCGCGCCGTGTGCGAGAAGACATACATTCGAAGCGACGTAGATATATGCGCGCGACGTGCAGATATACATGACCATCCGTATGTACGCGATGCCGTTGGTAACCTTAACCCCGCGAATTAATATTCCATATGCGCCGCGCGTACGAGCCTTCGCGGATTGCCAATGGCGCGCGGGGAAAGCGTCCTGGACCCTCCGGAAACACCAGGCAAGGACAAAGAGACCGGGACGGGTTTCGCCACACAGGATCTGTTTCATTCGTCAATCGGACAATACCGGATTCTAGCTCTCCGCCTACCATGGAGAATAAGATTCTATAAAGCGGATCAGGACGATTCCGCGTAACATTAGGGGAATGTCGCGCCGCGTACAACTGGTTTTCGTGGTAAAATTAACGGAAATACTTGCTGACATCAACTTTGAATTCATATGGCCATGTAGAAAAGTGATCAATAATGTAATATTAAACAAAAAGTTTTTTTCTAAATATTGGAAAATTCCGCACTACGAATGACAGCAAAATTAATCAACATCTCAAAGTATTTTGTATTTGTAACTAAATGTTAAAATAATTTTGTTTAGAAACTCCATTGTTTGAAATTATTAATATTATCACATTAATAATAATATACAACGCGTTAATAAAAAAATTGTTACAATTAATAATTTGAATACAATTGTAATACTAAAAAAAAGGTAATTTATAATCATTTTTTATGTCAACTATATTTAAATTATACTAATAGCAAGAATTTTTATGTTATTTTAATACATTGTACATGTCGTTACTAACGATATGTAGTAATAACTATAAAAATAAAGCTCTCAATCATAGTTATTCATAAATTATCATTATTTATCATTCGTTTCTAGTCACAAATATTTTTTTCTCGGCATTCAATTGTCGTCTTTTAATTTGTCGTCTTGATTAATATCGCGATAGTGTTACACTTTTTAAGTCATTGCAAGAAAAAATACACACACAACCGTATCGTTTAAATAAATTTCTATATGTAGTGAAATTTTTCTTTTTATGTCAAATGTCTTCTTATGAAGTTACGGTACGTTATTACTAATGATGTGTTATGACTTTCTTTTCATCCTAGAATAGCATTTTAGGATATAAAGACGATCATTTTCAAGACGAAAGGTGCGCGATACAAAGCAAAATGGTGCGATATACCAAATATAAACGGATTGCAAGAGAAATGGGTAATCGGCAAATAGGAAGAGGGCCTAGGGGACCGTGACGCATAAACCGATACGGTTATTTCCGAATATCCGCAGCCATACGCGACCACTCGATGCCTCCATTTCAATGTTCCACCCTTGTAAGCGTAAAAGTGGCGAAAATTCGATGAGATGTAGGGATGGAAATCTAAAAGAAGATAGAAACAAAAGCTTATCGTTCTCACCCTGTCATCAAAAGGTAAACTTTTGCTAGTAAGAAAGAAGTTAACTCGGTGATTTTTTTATACCATCTTCGTCTGTCTCTTTTTTTTTTATAAGAGAATTGGGACAAAGTGGTTTTTTTGATAAGAGAATTGGAACAAAAACTGTCCAAAATTTAAATGCTTCATTTCGTACAAAAAGCTATTATAAATACGAATCTTTGCAATAAAAAAGTACAGCTATATATTTTAATTATAATAATCCAATGTTCCACTGGATAGTATAAACAATAACAAGATAGGGAAATAATGAAGAAAATTAAAACATTCTTAATTATTATACAACTGATTATCATATTTCTATTTCCCTTATCATGAATACAATACATTTAGACCATTCTTGTATATATTTACTCGTCAAGATCTAAATCTATTAAAATCATTCACTTTTGCAAAACAATGATTTTTTGTAATAGTTTTCATATGGATTGGTTTAAGTCACGTTTCATTATAAATATAAAAAAAGGCAAAAAAAAAGAAAATGCAAGACAATATAATGGTCAGAATTTTATTACAGGAATAAAACAAGCATCCATATAATTTACTATATGTTTTTATTTCGTTTGTAATATCATAGATAGCTTACGAATATAATTCTACATCAAGTTTTGAAAATGGATACATTTACATTCATTGTCAATGAATTACCGCCTCGCTAACCATCATCATCGTTATCATCATCGTCGTCAATCTCATCACCAGCTCTCGCACGGTATAATACTAATCATTAATAGTCAATAGACATGAGACTCCATTATTCCGTTACTCCTATTACTTAACGTGGTAAGTAGGTAGGTAGGTAGGTATTGAAGGACAGCTACGCTCGCTTATCGTTACATTATTACGTTAATTGGGTATCATCGATACGTTAAGACCCGCGGATTCATTCGTCTTAATTAATTTTCTCTTGCGGCTCTTCATTCACTGGGCGATGTTAACGTTATGGTGTTGTTTAATATTTACATCGAGAATTGTTGAAATAATGTACGGCTTTCCATCCATTCGCAATAGACACAAAATTAACAAATTAAATTCTGCACTTGAATCATTTTAGTAGATATGAGAGTATATATATCGGTAAAAAGAGACTCAAGTTAAATTAAAATTGATAATTAACTTCTTTTACTTACAAAGTTTCGCAGTATTATTGCGCGACATCACGAAAGAGAATAGGAAGAAAATGCATTGAATAGACTTTAACTTTAAGCAAAGAAATTACGCAGAATCTCGGAAACGAATACTTTCATAATTCGATTGCTACAATATTGATAAAAATGTGCACAGGCCCGGTCTTACTGCTTTCGTTGTATAAAAAATGCAACATTGTTATCATATATAAACAATAAATAACATTCAATTAAACAATCGGGCAGGGAAAGGGAAACAAGTGTCCATTAGACATAACTCTTGAATTTATGTCAACAACTCCGAGAATTTTTTTTAATCAAAGCGTTTAAGGTGACAAAAAGAGCAACGAAATATCGTCGTGACATACGTTCTTACGTAAACTTTTCACGCATGATTTCCAACAGAAAAATGAAAAGATCCTTTGCTCTGTCAAGACGAACAAAAGCATTTTACATCAGATATCTTCATGTTTCGTCAGAGTATAACAAGCGAGAAAGAAAATTATAATACATATATGCAGGACGCACTGTCACAGGAAGATTATAAAAAATTCGAGACGTAAAAAAGCTGCCACAACAAAAAATAAAACATTTAATGTATATATATAAAACTGATTAGCTTATCACCTTACGGAATCAGTTGTGAGCAACGTCAACGGCAAACAATTACCAAAAACTAACAACAAAGACAGTCAACATATTCTTGCGAACGAAACATATTAAATATGTTCAACATTGTTTGATGTTATTTAAATTCCAATCTGTTCAACAGTTAATTTTTGCATACTCACAGTCGATTCCAACCTCAAGTGCCCAGTTCACGTTATGTTCACGTTAGTCGGGCAACATGTTACACTAGTACACACAGATCGAATGGACAAATGCAATAAGTATAATACAACCAGCTGCGCGAAGAACAACGAGATTGTTCCGTACTGATCATCAGCATTCCGTTCAAAAAAAGAAAACTAGAATTAGCTTCCTTGTTCGGCATTCGCGAGATATTTAAGTGATTATGAAATCATTAGTATCTGTTGAGTTTAGAAATTGCAGTACGCAACAATATCATCGTCTTCAAATACAAAATATTAAAAATCTACATAATATATCTATATAAAAAATACGCATCAAAACAATAGAGACGATAAGCGATATATTCACACTATGCTATCATTAAAAAAAATTCAGTACCTTTCTTTTCACATTAACAAAAACAAATATACGAAAAAAATACGTAAAATAAACAGCTCATAAATAAACAATGACATCTATAGATAAAGAAAATATAACAAACAATTTTTTCTCATATCAATCCTACGTTCTGCCAGACGGATTCGGCTACTTGTTTCATAAATATCTTTTTTTCTTCTTTCAACCAATACATGGCGCTTATATATCGCGAAGAATAGATATAATCAATTTCAATTTTGCCAATAGAAATTCGCATTTGCTTACAAATAATACGATGTGATTTTTGCTGAATATTTCACGCTCTCTCTTTCTCTCTCTCTCTCTCTCCCTCTCTCTTACACATACAAACATACACAAACACACTCTTTTTTTCTCTTTCTCTCTTTCTCTCTCATTCTGTCCTATCATTACTTTCGCATGACCACACGATCCTTTTCATTCCCAAGCAAAATCTCTTTCGCTACTCATACGCGCACATTAAATGTTACTACATCATTTAATCAATGTTTGAGCCACACTCTAGTGTTCATTCTATATTTATTAATTCGGATAAGAGAAGTCCTCGCGCGGGGGTTGGGAGGTGGAGGTTGGAGGGGAGTTTGCTTCAATAAATATTTTTGCTTTAACGTCGAAGAACCGGCCGCGGCCACGCGAATTCAAGAAAGACGTGTATGCGAGTTTGGCAAGTCGGGCAATGTTGTACTACTAACATATTATGTAGTTTCTTTTTTTAATGTTTCAGTAATTATACCTAATCGGTACTATCAATTCGATATAGTACACATCTACGATAATGGTAAGATTAGAGTGAGTATATAAATGACAGAGAGGTAGAAGCGGAAGAAAGGTGAAGAGGGAGGTAGAGGAGAGGGAGGAGGCAAAGAAGGACAGATCATAGGAGTAAGGAGAAAAGAGGGAAGAGGATGGGGAAGCATTATGAATGTTATATGATATGATTACGCGTCAGTTATTTGGAATAATATTCTATAACCATATAGAGTTGCTGCAGCTAGCTTAGATATAAGCCAAGAGAAAGCTTCATATGTGGACGGCGCCCGCACAATTTTTACTCTAAAATTTCCGCCTTATATCTCTACACTTCCGACCCATGCGAAAGATTCGAGAAGGGATCTCATTGATTAGGATACATCGGATGCAGACTAATTCGCGTAATTCAGAAGATCACGAATTAAATCCGTGACGGCATACTTTCTGAGAGTGTTCTCTTATTTGTATACCTGTAATGCCAATTTCCAAACAAGTTGATCGTTTCTTCTTTTAAAGTTACTCGTATACTCATTGTAAAAGTATAAACTGAGCAGTTGTAACGCTCGTAAAAATTCCATGCCGACATTGTTTATAATCAATCAACGATTCAAATTAATTTTTTTTAAATCTTTTCTCTAATAAAAAAAATGCAGTTGCATGATGATTGACCGACATCGTTAAGACCAGGTTTTTGATTCGAGACTTTTTGAAGGAAATGCGTAATGACGTATTAAAAAAATGATTAATCCTCATCGTTGATCCGTTTCTCAAGTCCAACACTACGGTCGATGTTTGACGTCTGCGCTAAAACCAACGCGACTCCATACGTCAATGCCATCCCCTTTATTCCGCCATACACCGTCTCGCTAGAATTAAGGACTTAAATATATATCGTAAATAGAAACTAACACGGCCGCCATAAATCTCATCGCCCCCGTACTGTACAAATTCTTCGGACTATAAGTTTAATAATTATTATTATTACGCATTACGTATATCTCTAATTTGTCGGACGTATCGGCGCCGCCATCGTCGCAGTACTTGCTGCTGCCACGTCACTTAATAATTAACGATGTCTGTAGAAATAACGTTCAAAACATAACTAAATAATAATAATGATAATAACTCATATTTAATAATAATACAATAAAACTAATGTTCTCGCCCGCCTTGTAGATTCAAAAGCAATATGGTGAACTTGACGGGTAAATTTTTAAAACACAATAAAAATAATAATTAATAGTGATGATGATGATAATGATAATAATAATAATAATAATAATAATAATAATAATGATAATAATAATATAGCTCGTAAATAGAGTCATGTGTCTAAAAAGCTTTTCTACAAATAGATACACCGATTCTCGGGGCTAACCGCGTCACGTGCGTCCCTCTTATTTTCCGATTCCACGATATTACTTCTCTCTTTTTTGTTCCGTATACAATGAGCCGGAGTAGGCGCGATCGTACTTTTCTTTTTTGACATTCCGACAGAACAACCGAAAAATTGGACTACGGCCACGAAATATACAATAATTACGTTGTGTACTCTTAACACGATAACAGATTACGTGGAGTGAAACTGATATATAAATATGTGTTGTGTTGTTCCATAATGTTTTTTGTGTATCTATATGCGTAAGTCGAGCACAAGCATGAAATATGGCTCGACATATGGTGGTCATATTGATGTACAATAAAAGGATGTATTTTTGATTAAGAATTCTTTCGGTCGAAAACATTTGTATTCTTACTTGAACGTAGATATGTCAAAAATTAAAATATAACTTTACTATTATGATTGTAAATTAAACATTTAATGTTATAAATTCGTTATTTATCGTGGATTTGCAGTTAAATTTAATAGAAATATATATTTAAAAATTAGATTGAGAAAGAGAATCCATTAGTTAACTACAACACTTTATATAAATTAGCAAATTAATTTAATTAATTAAATTTGATTAACATCACATTGCCCATTAATAATTATTACTTTCAAAATACATCATATCACTATTATTATCAAGAAATACACCATTAAAGCCTTAGAAAATAGTATAATTTTTTAAATTGAATTAATAATTTGAAGTATGTTCCGCGAATATTTTAATCGCGAATATTTTAATAAATTACATTGAGCGCTTGTAACATCTCTTGTAAATGAGACCATATTTCTGCGAGTGCTCTCGCTACCTTACTGAAATCTAATTTCTGCAAAACTGTTTAATCTTACACACGCATATATTATGTTCTACTTCATTCTTTTTCATTTTGCACATTACATGTTAAAACACTATTACGATTACGGTATGTAAGTAGGTACTTCGCTATGTGAGGAGATACGTGAGTACATCGTACGTGCGGACTCACACGCGCAGCTTAATCATTACATTACGTATGGGAATATTATTTATAGCATTACTTTTTTAGTTTAGATAAAATTAGCGGTAGAGTATTAATACGAATACATTTCTTCTTCCATTTGCTTAAGTGTTTTTTTGCTTTGATTACGGACGTCTATTTGGAGCTGCTCGCCGTTATTATGCTATTTTTTTCATTCAATTAGATTAACAAGGTATTTTTCCCCTCATTTTACGTACTTGTTTAAATGTATCCTAAGATCTTATCGCATCAGAAAAAAATTCTACCTTGATGCGCGATACAACAGATTTTCATTTTCTCTTTTGTCCATATATATATATATATGTATATATAATATATACTTATTATTTTTAATAATATATAATATGGTATTGTGTACAATATATTTTACGTCATTATAGTTATTAGGCGATCCATGCAATAAGATCCTGATTTTAATCCAAAAACGTGTGACTCTTGTCGGATTTTACGTATTTTCTATTTCATAAATATATTAATTGATAAAATTTAATCTAAAAATGTAAGCATATCTTCAGATTAAAATTTTATCCCTTTAACAAATATATTCATTTATTCTCTTTTATATATTTAATAATTATGAAATCAATAAAAATGATTAAAGAATAAAATATATCGTGTTGTTCAGCATTCAACAACAATATGTTCATTTTCGATTTTGTATTAGTTACTAAATTAAGAGTAGAAAGCTATATTAATTAAAAATCGATCAAGATTTCTGTGATAAGGAATCAAGATCCATGCATTGATCGCACTAACTAGGGTGGAGAAAAAAATAATTAGGCAATAATTTATTTATCGGTTATTTCTTTCATGTTTATCTCTTTCTTTTTTTTACGAACTCTAAGTAAGTAATACCAACAACGGGTTCTATATATCTATGGAAAAGTCTACCCTGACACCAAATTACGTATTTAATGTACTAAGAGTGAGATACTCGTCCGGTAATGTGGCTCGTGTTTCTCGTACGTATATACGAGCGTGTATCCATATTTAGCATACTTTCTCCCGCGTTTGTTCCTCATTTTCATCAAAATTAATGTGCATATTCGTAAGCATTTACGTTTGTCTATAATCTCCAATATACGGCAGAAAAGAATAATTAAAAAATGTGCAAATTATAATAACCTAGATTGAGCGTTATAAACAAATTATGTGTATGAAATTTAGCATGATATATTTTAGGTCAATGATTAAAGCGCTCTCGCGAATTATAAGTAGATTAACTGTATATTATGTGCACTTGTGTATGTGTGTGTAATTTTATTTCGTTTATCGACACGGCAGGATAATCGAGACAATTACTATTTGTCAGAGTCTTGACAAAATGTGGTTGCCAAGCATATTGTACAGTTATTTATACGATCTATATCACGCTTTCGAGAAACAACATTCAGAAAGATATATTCTTGAGAAAATCAATGTTTATATACTCACGGCACGTTTCCTCATTCCTCAATGTCTGAATATCGTTTATGTCTTTCCATTACAACATTATTTATACTTCGAAAATCGCGAATTCAACGATGCTTTATTGCTCACGATAGGATACTACTTTTACTCACGCTGGTAAAAAAATAAATACCCTAAATTTTTATTGTGTCTAAAATAATTTACTATATTTTATTAACGAAAAGTTTTATTTTTTGCGATCTGTCTAAGTTGACGTGTCGGAATAGAAAGTATGTTTTTCCTATATCCGTGAGTATAGGTTTTTCTTTGTGCGGAATCGAGCGTACCAAATGAGTTTTGTTTTCAAAGAAAAAGTTATTTTATGGCATACATTACCACATAACTTGTAAAACAAATCTATTTCTTCATGCAAGATGTAATTTTTCTTTATAAAACCCATATGTAGATAAAACTTGGTTACCCTCAACTAATTAAAATATCTAATTTATTTCGATGGCTAATTACTAATTTAATTACATAAATTTTAATACAAAATTGACATAAATAACATTTAGCTAAATCTAATCCGTTCAAAAAGTAAACGCGCAAATATCGAATTATTTTTGCTTCTAATAGAAAGGGCTTCATAAGGGCTTTCTAATAGAAAGGGATACATTAATTATTTTTCATCGAAAAAAGCAACGTAGGGAAAAATAGTTTTGTACGCCCATATTTTTAATTGTAGACCGATATTTAAAAGGAATACCAGAGTTATAAGGAAGTCCGCAATCGCGCGAGAGACACGTTCGTTGTTCCAACAAAAACGTCGCTAATTTTATGCCTCTTGTAATTTCGCGTAATGATCGTACGAAGGAAGCGTTCGCGTGACGTTGAAGATAAAACATTTCCACATCGAAAATGATGAAACCGTTTTTTTTCTCTTTTTTTTCGTAAGCGCGTCACCGTATATCTTCCTTCGGAACGATTGATACATCGTACAAGGGAGATTTAGCTAATCAACGAAAATTCGCATGTACAAGGTAAGTGATGAATCGAAGATTAGCTAAACTCTTATCTCGCTCGCTGGTTTTTGTCCAATTGGATGCCGGTGTTCGCTCGTGTGTGCAGTTTGATTTAATTACTTCCTTCCCTTGGGGTTCGATCAATTAATCGAAATGTCGTCGTTAATGTTTCTCTCGGCCCGTACAACCGTTAATTCCTCAATTTCGGCCCATTTAACTAGTCTACTCACCGCCTTGACGTAATTATTGGCTCTCCATGGCAGTATCGCGCCAATTCGTACGTTCATCGCTTGATAATCGCGATGGCTCATTGTGTAGCACCCGATTAACAATATACATTATACGTTCTAGGAATCAGTCACAGGCTGAGCCCCCGTGCGAGGCGGTTTCGCATGTCGCCCTTCGGGGACTAGCCAAGTAAGTACGTAGCTGGGGTGGGGTGCGTTCATTTTCTATGCTTCGAGTTTTTACTATAGTAACATCTACTTAGTTTTCTTTCTTGCTTTAAAAAAAAAAAAAAAAAAACGAAAGAGAGAACCGACTCAGCAAGGCATTCGTCGTACCTTTTTTCAGTCGTCCAGAAAAGATCGCGGTCTGTATCTTCCAGGCTTCTTAAATTCTCGCTATCTTCCCACTTGACAAAAAAAAAAGACCGATGACCGCATCCACAAGGTCTTCAACTTGCAAGCACTGGCTCACCGACTTGAGGAAGATCGCAAAAATCTTTGCATCAGATGTTTCGTACCTGTTTCTCGCGTGCGAAGATGAGAGGAAGAAAACTCAGGATCTTCTACGTGATCGACCTTACCAACTACTTCGCTTCGGAGTCTTCGTCCAGGCCGCTCCAGTCTCTTGTGTCTTCCTTAAAAGAAAGAGAGTCGGCTCAGTAAGGTATCCTATGTGGGTACCTTACTGACTGCCTTCAGAAGATCGCTTTGCGTTTTTTCCAGGCCGCTTACGTGATGCTGCTGCTGATGCTGAAGGGCGGCGCTCTGCTGCTCCTGCTGCAACTTGGCCTGCTTCTCCGCCTGCTGCTTCTTCATCATATCTTGCTCCTCGCGCTCGCGTCTGGCTTGCTCATTGATCTCTTTGACCGCCCTTAGCTCCTTTTTCAGCTTCATTCGCCGATTCTGGAACCAGATCTTGATCTGTCGTTCCGTTAGGCAGAGTGCATGAGCGATCTCTATTCGTCGTCGTCGCGTCAGATAATGATTAAAGTGAAATTCTTTTTCTAATTCCAATGTTTGGAACCGTGTGTACGTTTGTCGACCTCTACGCCTCGGACAGCCATTCGGACCTGAAAATGTTAAGAAATCTCATTTTTAAGACCACTCAATAGTCTCCAAACTACACTTTTCATGACAAACTGTAACGTTAATATGCAAATAATCTTATGCAAGTTTAAAATTTTAAATTAAAAAATATTAAAAATGTTTAATCTAAAAGCTTTCTTCGTATTACTAAAATATTAAAATATGTTAATAAGTTTAAAAGTGCAAATATATTAAAAGAACGAGAAATACATATATTCCATATTTCTATAACATTCTATAATAAAAATTTATATTGTGTGCATTTCTTTGATTTTTTTTTAGCGTCAATTTTGTTTTACTAATGACGAAAAAGTTTCATCTCAGAATACACTTCTATGTTTCTAACCGATAATCTCAGGTGCTTTTCACATATCTTCACAAATCTTAACTCTCTCCTTACTTTCGCTCTCTTTGAAAAGAAAAAAAAAAATGTTCGTTCAACCTACTGCTTATTGCGAGGGTTAAACACGTAAAAAAAAGGATAAATAAAAATAGAAAGTTCTCAGGAAGCTCTCAAGGAAAGTTACTCACAATGAACCCTTTCTAGTGCTACTTCACTCGTTTAACTTTCTCCAGGAGTTGATGTCATAAACAAGGATACAGGCGACTTTAAATTTTTTTACGGGTTTTAAAGATACAAATCGAAATGCCGGTGCGCAGGTAAAAAAGTTTGCGCGATGCTGCGGGATGAATATCGACTTCAAAACAGTTTCTACGACAACACGAGTTGGCTATAATTTAAGACAGTAACAGCAATGAAAATCTCTCTCCAATGTAAAATACTCAAAGAATTTATTAATAAATAAAAATTATTGAAATACATTTAACTATTACAGTTACGAAACGATCTTTTTTTACACTATAATGTCATTGCGGAATGTCGAGCACATTTTCGTAATCAATGCAAAAGTAATTTCACTTTCAGTTGTCGCCACAGGCGAGGCGCATCTCTTTTCTGAGGATCGCTAAGAAACCGGTTTCTTAGTGCAAAGAGTGGACAGCCATAATACCATCATTCGCGGAGCGACGCTGAGTGGCCATATTACTGCCTCGTGATGAAGCAAATGCGTGCTACTGACCAATAAAAGATAGCAAGACTTTTCTTTCCGATTATTTTACGAGAATGCGAAGATCGTATCGACACGATAAAAAGTGAGAAAATTAATTATTATATTGGTTAAAACTCGAGAGGATGTATTTGCAGCAATTAGTCACAGATGCATTGAGAATAACATAAATTATGAATAAAAATATTTGCTTCGATTTAATAACAACGTAAGATGTAGATTTCTTTTTATCGAAGCTTTGCGATTTAATGAAAGAGATTTTACTATCAAAAATTAAAGAAACTGTAAAAAAATAATATGTTACATTTTCGTTAAAAGTTAACCATAAATTTTATAATAAATTTGTAGTCAAGAAGAATTTATTATTATAGATATCACACATTCACATTCATGAATAAATAAAACTAAAGCATAAATCATTTCGTGAAAGGACAATAATGTATTCATGGGATTAATTAGAAAGCGATCGCTATTTATGATGAAATTATGATAAAATTATGAGTAGATAGAGCCGACGTGATTTGCTCAGATCTTGCGGAATCGTATGCCGAGAAGGTGGATTAACAAATGGCAAAGGGGGCATTATCCTACAACAGATTTAAGCGAGTGGTGCCGTATCTTTCTGTCTTCCGTCATAACGATACACGGGCACTCGAATGACACGCACGTGCGCAATTCCTGATGCAGGATGACCCATCAAATACGTATCGCTCCGGGCCGAGCAGAAAACTCTTGGAGAATGCAGAGAATGCTGATATTGAATTCAGCATGGCCGTTCTCGCCAGTGCGGTCCACAAGCCCGCGTCGGTGTACGCGCGTACCTGAATCAGCGACCACACTCACGAATTCCGCTTTTTACGTAAGTGTGGTGGAACCAGCCGCGTCTGTATTGGTGCGAATCAACACCGCTTTTAGCGCGGCCGTGTGCGTCAGTTTGGCACACGTACGTCCGTTGCAGCCACCGGGGTGGTTACCGAACCCCCGAAGGGTGGGACATAGGTTACCTTGGCAACCAGAGGGGAGACCATTCCATCCTCCTGGCGGCATATCACGCAGGAGCAAGCCTAGCACAGCAGCCAGAAAATTCTTGGTTGCATCCTCTCTCCACCGACTCTAGGAGGGCCCCCGTCACGTCGGTCTTGGAAGAAGACGGGTGAACTTGATTGCGCCCACTCCATTCGCCATAAATATGGCTCATCGGCGAAGTGCCGGTGTGCGAGTATTATCAATAATTTCGACGGAGAGAAAACTAATGCCGCTGTGCCGGAATTTATCCGGCGAGAAATAAAGTTGCGCGCTGGGGTGGAGGCTTACCAGAAGCCACGAAGCGGATATTCGTTCGCGATGAGATTAACAAAAATGTCACTTTTCTGAAATAAAAATGCAAAATACCTTTAGAAATCGTAATATAGATATTTAACGCAATTTCAATAATTTCCTCTACGTACACAAGAATAATGAAAATCTTCAACGACTCTTTTCACTTTGACCTTATCGTTAAATTGTTAAAAGACCGAAAACTCCATGCATGAAATGTAAAAGATAGATATCGCTTATCTCTGAAACCTCGAAGAGTGTTAATTAGCGTCTTGTCGTAAATGATTCAGGGACAAATAAATTATAGTCAATTGCCAGTGGTCCATTGCCACTCTACGAAGGGCGACACGATGGGACGCGCGCACAGAAATACGCCATTATGGATGGCACAGGCCTGTGTCTAATTACGGTCATATACTAAGTTTAATATCTGCTTTAGGTCTGCTTTAGCATGCAGCTCGGGGCTTAGGGAACAATCGTGGATATTGTGGAAGTTTGTCAGGCTATGTCCGTACCACCACGCATCTAGATTTTATCAAATGAACTTGCGCCACTTTTTTTTTTTAATATAGCCACCCAAGCACTCACACTTTACTTTGCATTCAAAAATAACGAACACTTTTTTAATTAATCAAATCTTTTCAGTTTCTTTCATTGAATTAGCTAAACGAAGATAAGATGTGATTATAGCCTCTCTTAAACCTACAAGCAAAATCTGTATTTTTAGGTCTGTTAAATTATACACTGAACAGTCGTATTCGATATCGCCAGATGACCCCCAAATGCTTTCGCGTCTACGAAGCGATTCATTTAGCGCGATCATTATTGTCATCATTATGTAAATGAATCGGCATTATTTAAATCTCGACACTGTGGCTGTATTATTCCCTCGATCAAGTGCGAGCTAAGAACGTAGTAACTTATTAATGAGCTATGTACCATCATTAAATCACTTTGAAGTATGATATAGATGCCATCTGAGGATTAGTTGGACTCTAACTTATTCATTATCATTACCACAAAAAATTTTTCAGCAAATGTAGTATGATGATATACGACAATACGTTACTAAAAAGTATACATATAAAAAATCCAAACGATGCCGAAGAAGCGTTAGACAGATTTCGCCATGTCGCCAGCACACTGTCCAGTCTTGACAGCACCTGCAAATCGCGAACCCTCGCGTCTAGATATGTCGCGTTACAGCCTAACCCCTCTTTGTTCGACCGCCGGAGGGACCATGCGTGAGCCCCTCAGCGATCCATTCATAAATATCTCAAAACGGCTTAATTTCGCGGCGCTGCGGGCAAATAAAATCTCGAGCCGGTGAAAAATGTAGACAGTTTGCCAGATGAAGGAGAACGAGCAGGGGAGAGAAGTAGCGGGACGAGAGAGGAGATACGGCGTAGCCACGACCCACGACTCGTTTGATCGCCGTCTCGGGTCACTGCAGCCTCTGCCAGAACGATAGAGTTGGAGAGGACCGGGTAGGAGGCACGTTAAGAGAAGGGGAGGGAATAGAGGTGGAATGTGAAAGAAACAGCCGCGAGAGAGAGAGAGAGAGAAAAGGAGAGTGGCTGAGATATGTAAAGGAACAAGAGGGATAGAAAGTGCCAAGGAGGAAAAATGCCCACGATAACTCCGCCGTCCGTTCCGTCGCGATTCCAACTCCCGGGTGCGATTTATGCGGCTAATCCTCGCACTTTTCTTGCCCACGTCTCGCCCAGTCGCCAGGTATCCGGTTAGACTGTATTTCAAGGCCGTTTGCCGATTATTCAGCTACGCCAGACGGTAGATACACCCGTTGTTCTATCTGACGTTCATTAAAACCGCGCCTTCCACGAGCCCGGTTCACGAGCCTCGACGATGCTGTTGCCGATGCGGTTATCGGGGACATAAGTCGCCGCGAAAAGTTCGAAATGGCTGGAATCTGGAAGATCGGGAGGTCGGGGAAATCTACGTTACCGTTCGCGAAATGTTGCACGTGGGGAATTCACGCAGACTATGTTATAATTTCTATTCCGTAACCGATAACGCAGAGCTTTTTTTCCGCGGCCATAACAAAAAAAAATCATATCTCCGATGCTTATTGCCAGACAGCCAATATGTATACACGATACGTGGAAAGTGCGCTATGTAAATTTTATGCGGGCTGCTGTTCGCAGATAATTATTGTGAGCGGTACGCGAAAGAGGCTGCGATTAAATCTACTCTAATTTAAAGACCAATTTAAATAAAACGCGTTTCGATTACGCTAGCCTTTGATATTTATAATTGGACAATTTTACAATTCAAATAGATTCTTGGCAAATTGTTGCCAAAACGCTTCTTATTCCGATGTATCAATGATACATTGCTTTTCCACTTGAAATTAATCTCTATTGCCAATATATCATTACAAAGTAAGAGATTCAGGCGATTATCTAACCAGACCCCAACCTCGGAATCAAATTAGCCAGTCATTACGGAATATTATTTCTGCATCATAAATTTCATCATCCAAGTATCCCTCTTAGCGTCCCGCTTTTTTTCGTACCCGGAAAAGCTTTCAGAAATTTTTCTTTACGAGAGAGAGAACGTTTTTATTACGATTTCTAAATTTAAATTTTGTTTCGTACATTCATTTATTACAAATATATGATTTTAATAGGTAAATTAGTATATAAGAATTTAGAATTGATAAAATTGTAAGATTATAATCCGTGGAGGAACACAATAAAATTATCACTACTACATATATATTATCTTATAAAAATACATTGTTTTAATAAAGAACTAATAACTAATAAGATAAAATATTTTTTTAAGATAACGCAATCGATTAATTAAAAAATTGTTGTTTTCTAACGTATAAATTGTTAATTTCATATTATAGTAAGAATTTATATAATTCAATAATATAATTTTCATCAAAGAAAAAATTCTTTATAGATACCATAAATCGATCTCTCGATAATTCTGAGAATTTTTTTCCTTTGCATGAATGAAGGCCGAATGAAACAACTGAAGCAAATAAAAAAAAAGGGTTATTGTTTTCGACCACATGTCGCTGCTCAGTGAGAAGAACCAAAATCGCATGAAGACGCGCACAAGGCGCGCGGTTGACATTTAATCGCCTCTTTAGATTTACGACGACTTGGCCCTATTGCCGCTATTACGGCGCAGCAGTCTTTACCAGCTATTTTGTCCCAGTCGGAATGAATGACTGTCCGGTCTACTTGAAGAGACTGTCACTTTCCAGTCCTAAAATCTTTAAGCAGCCGTCTTATCGGATATTGTTTTTACAGTAGTAATTTTTGCAATGATTCCTTATAATATTATTCAATAAATTTCCTATGTAAAATAATTAATTACTAAATTAAGAAGAACATTCCATCTATAAATAAAATTTAAATCTGTAATATAATTTTTTTGCATAACAAGTAAATATATTCAATTCAACAGTGCGCAGTAATAAATCTATTATGTAATTAAAACAAATCACTAGTTATCAATGTAATTATAAATATAAAATAAATGTGTAAGCTCTTAAAATGATTCTTTAAGAAATAACACATCATTAATAATTAAACCAAAAATTGTTAAACATATAGAAGAGAAAATTTAAAAACATTTGTCACTTTCTAAAACAGCTTTTTTAAATAAAATTTTTATATAAATTTATTTATAACATAATTTTTGTTGTAAACTTTTATATATCAAACCGACTGTATTGTTTTTCGCGATTGCAGGTTACGAATTGCTTTTCTAGTTACAAAAAAATAATCTTTATACATGCCACTCATATATAAGTGTATCAACATATCACGGTTTATAAGGAAAAAATAAATGCTGACAAGACAATTCGAAGAATTTTCGCCGATTCAGAAATTGGAGCGTCTTCGTGCTCCAATCGGTGGCTGCGGTGCGACCGACCTGACACTGACATTAACCACCACGAAAGCGATTTATCGCTTCTCCAGTTATCACATGGAAGAGAGCCGGAATACGAGCCCCTCAGAACACTTTGCGACAAAGTTACACATGGTAAACTTTCTAAACGTACACGTATGTATTTAACAAACTCAACGTACAATTTCCAAACTGACTTATTGATGACTGTGAAATATTTTATCTCTATTAATTGTTTTGTAACATTGCCAAATTGAACATTTGAAACATTGCCAAATTGAAATTAATAATATGCTGATATAAACGCAAATAACCGGAGTTAAAATTAAAGTAAATTTTTATTTTTACAAATTTAGTTTGAACAAAATTTCTTCTATTTTTTGTGTATTAAGTTGTGTATTAGTTGCTTAATAAAAAAAAAGAGTAAATATATAACAATCCACTATGGTACACAAATTTTTGCTAAAACAACAAGTTATTTGTCAAGCAGTCCAGATTTGTCAAACAGTTAAATTCATGTAGATAAAAAAAAACAAGAGAACAATCATACGTATACGTAAAATGATGCGAGCCACAAAAATGATACTAACACCAATCACCGTGGTTGCAAGTTGGATACACAGGTGCCCGCGCACGCGTAGCGTCTGTCACGGTCGGCAATAGACTTAAATCCTGATTGGTTGGACAGCTAGTTGGAGACTATATGTGAAGTATACAGGTACGCTGAGGGGAGCGTTTTTGGTAGGATGGGGCCAGATATATATGTGTGTGTTATATATAAATATCCATGTATGTATATACATATAAGATATAACGTTTATATGTGTGTATGTGTATATATATATATATATATGGATGGCAATAAAGGATTCTCCGACAAGGATGGATGGTGAAGAGGGGGAAGTCCGCTCCATTGTTCCCGGTGGAACCCAAACGCCATCCATAAGGGTGCCTCCCATTATCCGGCATGTATCTACCACACGCACACCTCAGCACGCTCGTGTTCGAGCGAGAATATCTAGAGATACTCGCCCGCCCCAAGATCGAGTGTGAGCGCTCAGATGCATGGCGCGGCGGCGCCTTTCACGGTGTGCATAGTTGTATCTACATGGCGGCCAACTGTGCCGCGACGGCAATAAGAGCTCTAATCTCTTACGAAATTGTAAAGTCGAAAGGAAAATTTATAAGAGCGGTCCGAAGTCAAAACGATCGTACCACACGCTGATAGAAGGCTTTTTGGAAACTGAGCAAAACAACTTCGCATCTTGCGCAAAATTTGGAAAAGATAAATATAAGTAATAATTAAAGAATTAAAAAGACTAGAAATAAATAATAATTCAAATAACATGATAAAACGTTTTTGGAGATTGACAACTGTTTAATTACCTAAAATTAACGCATTGGTTTCGATATTTATTTCATTTTTAATTGTTCCAATTTATGGAATATCTATGGAATAAGATTGCATTGTATATAAATCATACAAAATTTTCATGTGACGCTTTTTCTAAAAAATGTGACACCAGGATTTATTAGAATTTATTATTTTTATTTATATTAACAGTTGAACTGTTGAATTTGTGTTAATGTAGAATTTTTCGTTAATTGCTGTTCCTATTATAAGATTACTTATGGAATTACTAAATTGCTAAATTTCGTATGACATGTACTGTCGCGTGTGTAATACGAGCGTGTAGGTAGCACGTAAATATAATTGAGTGCTCGTGAAGGAGGTGTGTAAATGTCACAACAACTTCTATAAAATCGTTAACTCATCTGTGTGGTGAAGGAATCCCGGTAACTAATATCAATTCCTCCCGTGTGGAAAATGCCACACAGCTAATACCATCATACCTATAAAATTGCTGCTAAATTATTTTTTTATTCAAATAAAGTATATAACCCATGTTTCAAGAATTTATTTTAATCGGTCGCGTAATTTTTATTATTCAAATAATTATGCGCGTGTTAATTGCGCGACACGTATATTAATTTGCCTTATCAAGGAAGTTCTCAGAGCAGTTGGCAGCGGCAGATTTAAAAATAAACTTGTCGGCAAAGCGCCAGGCTTGAAATATACGCAATCTCATCCGAAAGGTGAGGACCGATACGCAAAACGAGATTAAATTTTAATTTTGAAATAAAGAATAAAGTATTAGAATGCCGTTGGCAAACATTCCTTCCCCTGTTAAGGTTCATAACGAAGGCTTGCTACCCTCTACATTCTGACTAACGGTCCCCACTCCTGCCTCTGACAAGGCAACAGCGCGAACAGCTACCCCCATAGAACCCCTAAGACTCTAATTACGGCCTTACGTCCCTACCATTTCTCTCTTTCCCTCTTCCTCTCTCTCTTTCTCTCTCTCTCTCTCTTTCTCTCACGCCCTGCAGCGCCCTTTCCGACCATTCTCATATTTTCCGACACTCCCTGTGCTACCACACTTCACTACAATCCACCCCCTATGCCATTACATGCAAATGCCACGGTTGTCTCTTTCCGCTAATAAAAGTCGTGCCCGTGCAATTTAGAACATCCGACGTTGGGCCACTATGGCTTCCGAAAGATACAAAACGAGACACAGAATAAGTCTGAAAAGACAGCGATGTCGCGGGTTATTACTCATTAGCAGAGTTAAAACGCAAAGTAGAGACGCAGAGCTGATTATACGCAATTCGAACTTGATGAAAAAAAAATTGAATAGATTTTATTATAAATATGTGCAACTGCACCTAATGCTTTTTCATCAAAATATATTAAAAGTAAAAGTTAATATTCAAAAGAAAAAGCAATTTGGAAATGTTTAGAAATGTTATATTCTGTTCGTTTTTTATTACTACAAGTTAACATTTCAAAACATTAAATAAAATATACGTTAATGCCGTAATAATATTTAACATGTATTACTGATCGAAAATAAAATATACATAAATCGAAAAATTTATATCTTCAAGGCAAAGCCATCCCTCACAAGGGACGATATTTATATGCCTATCGTCGTAGTGAGAAATGTGAGGATCTTCATAACGTTTAATCAGACCACGTTGCGGCTTTACGATATTAGCCAGTTTTACGCACCCTCTTTCACCCTTTTCCATTCTCACTAATGTCATTCGACCTGGATATTCGGTTAAAAAATCGAGGAACCATTCAAATTTTCCGATTATCTTGGATTTTATAACTGTAAAATATTCAACTTTCAAAAGTCGCAACCGAATGTATAATTGTTAATAAAAAAGTTTCTTTAATATGTGTCTCCATCTATATCTTTATACTCTTAATAATTTTATAGAAATAGTAATTCTTCATAGTAATAGAGATCAATGACGGACATTATTAAATCATTATTTTTTAATGTATACTCAATAGATTAATAACGGAGACATTATATATCGTTTGTATTCAAATTTAAAGGATACATTAACAAAAAATAGATCTATTAACACTGGACTTATTGCTGATGTATTTAATCGATGACAACTCAATCAATAAACACTTCTCGCTGACCTTCCCCTTTATTAGGATAAATTTAACTAACCATAACGGAGATCCTTGACTTTATTGAGTCTGATAGCTTATAATACTTTTATTAAGACTAAGACAAACATCATGTATAACCAAGATATCCAAGGCACATAATACAGTATATACAAGTAATATGGTCTGATTTATGTCGAGAAAAAATATTCGCCTTTGTATCAAATGTACCCAGGTGGCGAATGACAACAGGTATATCTTTATGTTTCACTTCAGTGATTTCCGTAGAAACAAGAGTTTTGCATCGAGTCTGATAAATCAACTTGAAATGAATTATCATTTACGTTCTACTCGGTTGGACCTTGAGAAAATGATCAAATTACGACTTGCTCTTTCTTCTTTATACACTTTTAGTTTTATTTACCATATGTGTCTTAATTTAATCACTGCAATTCAATGAATAAGTCAACGAATAAATGAAGATATTAAACCATCTCTGTACTCATATAATGTCGATTAAGAATATACAATAAATCTTTTTTGATCCTATCCATCAAATTTCTTTACTAAAGATTTTTTATGAAATAGGAACTCGTTTAGCTTGTTCTCAAAATCGAGGTACTTAGTTGAGTGTCTACGAGTAATCTATAACCCAGGGAACCATGGCTAGAGAAATATACGTACAATGACAATCGTACAATTGTAAGATAAAAAAGTCGCACTCGTTCGAGAGAGCACTGAGCGTTCCTCCTCGCGCTCAGCACACGTACACTCTCTCATTTTCCTATGCGCTACGTCAGTGCCTCCTGGGTCCTCCGCTTCAGCTTGGACACATCACGCGAACAAAGGGGGATTCCTCCAGGCACATGCGCACTCGATTCCTAGCACTGGTAACGATTCTAGCTCCTGTTATAGCCTAGCGCACCCTCCGGTTCTCTCTCCTTATCTCTCCTCCTTTTCTCTTCTTCTCTCTTAGCAGCTACCGCCGACTCGGCACAAGATACGGAAGTAACTTCTGTACACATGGTGGAAAAGCAGTGCGCGAATGTGTGAATGTGTACACGAACATCGAGAGGAGGTAGTGGATGCGCGCCGCAATATTTGGGAATCATATTGAGCGTACACCGTGCGCGTACGGATGTAGATGCAAAAGAAAATATGTACAGCGCTTTCGAATATGTACCACTAATGAACGTAACGTAGATGCAGAAAATAAAAACATGTATGTATAGACGCATATGTTAATATTTGATAACAAACAGATACGTAACGCACACACACGGGTACTTCAAGCTTGCAATGGGCGCGAGCGAGAATGAGGAGGAATGTTAGATACATGCCGACGCGAAAGAAACTGGAAATGGAGCCCTTAGTTTTTATCGAGAAATAACAGACGTGATAAGCGTCTACATCACGTGAGGTAAAGCAGCATGCCGGAGTACTCCGTGTGTGATATCTAAATCGAATCGTTCTACGATATCTTGCCACCTATTCCTCCCATCGTTGAAGTCTCAGAAAAATGCTGTCGGAGTCTTTAAAGTACGAGCTATTATTAAGTAATGCCCTATCAATAAAAATGACGATCGTCATCTTCAATAGAAATTTAATTACAAAGAAAATAAAAAAGATTGTATTCTAAAAGGAAGATAAGATACAAGAGAAATAACATAACGTTCGTTCCTCCGCGCCTGTGCGCCAATGCAAAAATGATTTACTATTTATTCGAGGTTGCCGACTATAGAAGAGATATATTCATTTCCTAGTAGGAATTATATCGCAGAATTACGAGTAACCGCGACAGTAAGAGATATTTATTATAGTAAAGCCGAAGATAACTGTTCCCGCATTCACAAGCGCGGATAGCTCAAAGCATAGATTATATACAAATCGCTTGGGGTAACGGATCGTCTTACGAACGATTGAACTCTAGCGTCTCGTAGCAGTAACTCTATCCTATCGGATGAAACATACAATCTCCTTCAAAGGTATATACACCGTTATAAATAACACGTTCGGCAAACAAAGTGTACCGGCTTACTACAGGCCGTATTTAGCCGCATGCTAAAACGACAATTTGTAAATGTCGATCTCTGGCAATTACAACGTCGCGCCTGTGACATTAGAGGAAAGGCGTACACCATTCGCCATTGGCTATCTCGCGACATAGATTACGCAAAGTCCCCTGGGCCGTCGCGTCGCCCCATACCGTCGAGCCCCTACCAGGATGCTCTTGCCCCCCGGTCACCGCTCGCTGGTCCCTCTTTTTTCCCCATCCCTGTATCCCCAGTGTCTACGAACCCGGCGGTCCTTCCCCTGGATATCCGCGGCTAAAGGTCTATATCGCGCACCGTCAAACCTGCCCGAATTGCTCGTCGTCGTGTTATGCAAACGGCCGCATTTTGTTACGATATAGCGCCTGCCCGGGGGCCGTTCTCCCGTCAGAATGTTATGCGCCTCACGGCGCGGCGGGCGCGGAGAAGCCCGAGGAGCACGCTCGCACGACGGAGAGCCGGCCCGCCGGGTATGTAACTGTACGGCTTACGCCACCGCCGCCGCCGCCGCCGCCGTCCGGAGATCGTCGGGCACGTTTTCTCGTCCGGACAAGATCGTTCCGTATGTCAGCGCCGTACATTTCCGTAACTACGCGTACGACGTTCTCCCAGCGTCGGGCTTTCCCGCGAAAATATGAAACACCTTAATACCACCGCTAGCTTCTTTATCCTCCCCGCCACTTCGCTTCATATAATGGAATACTTTGAGGGCAGTGATGCGAGTAATGGCATCCGAACAACGTCGTCTTAATTCTCGCATTGAATATCGCGACACGTTATAAATATGCCGTCAAATTCCTTCTATACGAAATATGAAAATTTGCCAAGATTTTGAGTAAGATTCTGAAGTTTACGAATTTCCTTCGAGATTATATATAATTTAAAAGGCTGATGCTGCCGAGCGGTAAGTGTGCACGATCGAGCACTGTTTGTTTAAAATCATTTAATGAGATTACAACGGCATTCGAGGAGATAATGATATCACTATTTAGAGTTTCATCTGACGCCATAACACACTCCATTAAAGCGATAGGTTATTCTTTGATCAATGATTCAGAAAAATTACGATTCCCCAAAGTTCACCTTTAATAAGTACGTTTTTTTCCAAAATATGTAAATCAAACATAACACAAAATAAAAATTCTTTTAATCTCTTTATTAATATCGTATAGTTTCTTGCATTTAAATAATCTTTATACATTTATAACTTTTGCGTAATTTTTTGTTTATCTATTGTTTTACAAATTTTTAACGTTTCATAAACGAGCATATTTTTATGCAAAAATAAAAACAGGAAACTTTGTCTCAAAATTAGTGGTCTTGCTTCATTTATTATATATTTATAATTAAATAAATTAATTGCTTCTCAAAAATACTTCACAACAATCGAAATTTTACTTATAAATATTCAAATATATTTGTAGTTATTAATAGCTTACTGTATAAAGCAGTTATATATAAAGCAGTTTATAAATTCACAAACTCGAGTTAACGACAAAGTTTATTGCAGATATCACTTTAATAATATCTTAAAAGTTTTTAATAAAATGAAAAAATATACATATTTTATTTCATTTTAAACACAAATACAAAATATAAGAAATAATTTTTATATTTATACTAAAAGTTATATAAATAATGTTAAATTTGACGTATTTATTATACATTATTGATCGCGGAAGATTAACATCCGAAAGTATATTTCTAGCTAAGCAACGTTATTTATAATACGTCGTATCGTATTCCTTTAAAAGTAATATACAAAATATTCATGTAAAAAATTTCACGTACGACTTTTAACGCTCCTCTATATATTTGCACGTACTTTTGCGCTATAAAGTCCATAGTACAAAAGTTCCAATTTCATATACGGATTAATGCAAACAAGCATGGCCGTCGTAACTCGTGAGAAATAGAGAAACGATATTGCATCGTAGCTCATAAATTTTTCTCCTTTCGAATAATTATCATCATGCCAACGTGACGCATCGAGCAATATCCTCATACGACCATGAACGCACAAATCTCGATTTTTCAGACCTTTGCAGTTATATTATAAATGACAATCGCGAACGCCCACTATAACGCGATATACAGAAAGTTCTAAATTTAACTACTTTATCTACATTTTCTTTGTTCAATTAAGATTATCCTTTTCTTAAGCTTCATCGTTTATTACCTCATCTATAAATGCTTCGTCTATAAATTTTGTATTCGCGATGTTAATACCTTAACAATTTACGTTCAAACTATAAATCTGTAATCTGTTCAAGATCAAGTTTGTAATTTATAACTATGTTGATGTTTTGTTAAAAGAACGACTCTAAATATCTAAAAAATCTATTAAAAAATTTGTAGATAATCGGTAAATTGAATAATTTAATGCAACATAAATTTTTTAAATACTCCGTTTGCTTAAAGTACAACTGAACTAAATGAGAAAATGCAAGAAATAATATCTTTTTCCTTAAAAGTGCATGTGACTGTATGCCGTCGGAGGAAACAAAGGTACATACATCCTTTATAACCCGCATATACATTTTGTTGGAATTTAACTTTAAGATGAAAATGTTTATCTTTTAACACAGCAACTGTTTCTTGCTGTTTAATCACAAGAAGATAAAACTTAAACTCTTGGGACTTTTAGACATTGTAAGTGTTAAATATCTGTAAGTAATAAAGTTTGAACGATATAAATGAAGATTATCTATTGCAGTAAGTAAATTAAGTAATGCCACCGACATTAATAATCTTGTGAAGATTATTATGTAAATAATATATATAAAACAGATTGCACATCAATTATTATATAGATTAATATTAAGATTCTTTTTCATATAATAGTATTATATTAATATTAATATTAAACGTCAATTTACATAACATAATCTTAATGTAACGTCAAAATTAAATGAAAATGATTACAACAAAAAGAAAAAGAACCTCACTTAAAAATTTGACAATGTACACTTATGCAGAACTTGAAATTAATTATTTAAAAAAATGTTTTTTTAATTATTCGTATATGGTATTAGTTTAAATGAATTCAAAAAGATAAAAAAATAAATCAATAAAAAAGGGTTATGAATGCGCACGATGTCCTTTACTGAAAAACGTGACGTGATTGATTTTCGTGTAAGATACGATCGTCAAAGCCTTTACTTTCACTTGACTCAGCGTGAAACAACATCGTGATTACACGCGTCGAAAAAGAATCTTTGATTCCTGTGTTAACTCTGTCTTCCTCTTTCTGTGAATCGTGTAAAATTTACTGCCTTTACCGTAGAGAGAAAAAAATAGGTAACTCGCGACAAAAGGTGAAAGTCTAAGCGTGGAAAAAAATGGAATTCTGAGGGAAGAGTTAAAGTTACGAAGAAGAAGTAATAAAGGAAGCTCATGATTTTCCGATTTAAAACAAGAATAAAGAAAAGAAATATATTAAATTTTATATCCAGTATCAGAGTGCGGACTTACAGCGGAATATTTAAGCAAGTATTTAAAAGTTAAATTCTTTTCAAAATTTAAATTTTTGACATACGATAAGCACTGCGAATAACTGAAGAAAATTAAAATACATTTAAATATAAATGTACGATCATCGGGAATATACTTCAGTGTCTGTAAAATTGTAATATTTTTTTCTAGTTTTTCCATATTTAAAGTGCCTTTAAGAAATATTTTCACGAAGTATATAAAATATCCTTCGTCGTGGTTCTTTATGTTGTATATGCAATATGTTGGCGAATCTCGAAGTTCAAAAAGTCTTTATTTCAAAATTACAGTTGTAATTGTCCCGAGGCAGTCTCACGTCGGAATGTCTCACCGTCAGCTCGTCGAAAACGAACTTACAGGTGTATAAACTTTTGCTTCTCAACGGGGAAGAGCAAACATAATCACGCACGACAATAAATATGTACTCGTGACAATAGGTATTTCGAATCGTCGTCAACGATCATCGTCAGGAATTTATATTACAATATCGTCTACACATAATAATAAGGATTATTTTCACATTAACGTTATATTACCGCGCCAGTGAATATCAAGTAATATTAAAGTTACTCCTTCGGAAGAAAATGTGAAAGTGTAAACGAATGTGTAAACTTCTTCCCTTCCTAAAGTTAAGGTCAGTCAAATCCTCGGTCGGCCGATCCCGAACACCTTGCATTGTAAGACACCGCTTCAGGTTGGCCGTCGCGTAAACGTGCGCCGATATTCGGAATCGACCGGCCTGCTTGAGGATTTGACTGGTGTGATGGCTTCGGCACGCGACATAACGGGGTACGCGCCGTTGCCGTATGACCATAAAATAAACGTTTGGGGTGGCGCAGGCGGAGGCCAAACCTGGCAGCGTATAAACACTTATATAACGGCAATTAAACTGCTTTTAAGGCCCATAAAACTGCAGTTTCAATAATCTCTGTGACAACACGATTCTGACCTGTCTCTGGAAACGTGCAGGCTTCCCTCGGGAGATGTCAAAAGCGGTCACGCACTTCCGATGACTGTAAAAATCTCGATCGTTGTCTCCCTCCCTCCCCCCCCCGCGCGCTCTCAAATTTTTCGATCGACCGCATCCCCCGGTGTCTAGTTTTTACGATCCGCTTTGTACCCGACCCCCCCGATTTCGCACGTCTCAAAATACAAATGGTACATGTTGTCAACCTTATAGACTTCACTTTTCCCCGCAGCAACGTTCCGCGCGGAGTTCAGAGCTCAGCGAGGAACGTATATTAATGGCGCATTGGGAAGATGAGTAAAATAGAAAAGTGGAAAATGCGCGTCGGGTCGTGGCATAAAACAGAATTCGGGATGAAATTTTCCGGATAAAATTTCGATGGGGGGGCTATTCTTTTTCTAGCCAATGCCGGATACCTGCTGGATGCTGATGCGATCCGGGCGAGGGAGGAAACGTTTACGTGTGAGAGACGGGGGAGAGACGGCGGGATCGGGGGCGGGGGAATACGAAGAGAGGTCCAGGTAGGGGGAGGCGGGGGCGATGAAATGGGATAATACCGACGCTGCAGGACGCGGCAGCCATCATCGAATGCTAATGAGGGGTTGGCGGCTTTTGGGGCAGTGGACTCTGCTTGTGTAGAGTGGTGCGCCGTTGTCGGCGGATCGGCCTGATTATAAATTATACATTATCTCCTGCTAGTCCCCATGTACACACCGTAATCTAGCTAGACGTTCGCAGGCCTCTGAACCCCCAATGTCGGAATATGTTCGCATATTCGCGTACCAGAGACAGATTAGAAATTCGTACGTCGTTCACGCTAACATGTAACAGTTCCGCTTGGTTACCACGTTCAGTAGCGCGTTAGCCGGCATAATTTTAATTTCACCTGTATGTGCACGAAACTTCCGAAAATTTTCGCGTGCTTGGGATTCGTTCTCAAACGCAAAGTAATCGTCGTTCTTAAAAAGATTTTTACGTTACGTTATAAACAAAAATGTTGGACCATTCTGTCGTATCTGTTGTGATAAGTGATCGATATAAATAAAAAATATTTAACTTATCACAATCGAATCTGATTAATGTTTGCTAATATAATACTACAGCATAATATTGCAAAAAGATATAACATTGCAGTGTTGCATTCGTTATTTATGCGCACGATACGAAGGACAACGAATTACAATTAATTCTATCCCCTATAAAGTTCGATAGCACAATCGGCGAGGTAGTAATTTTTCATGAAAAACAAGAAGAAATAGAATGAAGCCTGCTTTTTGAGAAAGATAATGCTGAATAATAAATAAGATGGTGAATTTGTTTGACCAGCCTCTCTTTTTTTTTATCACTGTTTACAGGATACTCTATATCTCCGAACGTTACAAATTTTAATAAGATGCACGAACAACCTCAAAGGACACGTCCGAAAAGAGCCGATTCTAAATCTCGGAGCATAGCACATTCATGTATTAATCATATACTGAATCAATGAAAACAACGAAGGATACAGCTGCGGGTGAAAAAAAAGGGTTCACAAGCACATGAATTGAATTTAAAACACATGCGAGAAATATTTTTAAACAGCATTACAAAGCGTCTACCTACTACTCGTAAATTTCTTTTCTCTCGCGTGAGAAACGAGAAAATATTCGTCGATACACCGATGCGTCACGATAATAATAACATTTCACTAAAGTTAATTAAAGTTAGAAAAATAGGTTAGTTTCTTAAGAGAATATTTATATTTAAATATAGTAGTACTTTAATCACATTAAAAAGAGCTTTTTTGTTTAGTTTATGTAAATTATATCGACTGATTAATTTATAATATCTACTGATATTATTTGTAAGTTTCTCTGCTGATATTATAAATTAATTAGGCAAACATAATTCAAACAATATGATTTTAATGCTTAATATTTCGTTTTATGTGTTTATTTATTTACTACTTCCTATTATTTTGCTTACATTATTTAATCGCTTCAGAATTATGATTTCCTATTATTCGCAATATATTTCATTTGCCAATATATTTACTGGTTCATGTACAATATAATAAATTTGTTAACCAATGTAAATAAAATATCACGATTTCAACATGCTCATAGTGGCGTAACTTGAAATACATGCAGATTAGTAAGAAACAGCTGGACGTATAAACGTATAACGGCGAACGCGTATTCTGATTCATCGACCGATTGCATGTATGCAGAAATAGATATTGTATATTCCGTTTGAGTATATCGGAATGTAATTTCCTACCGAACTAAGCATTCCGTCCGCACAGTTGGAAACTTCGTACAGTGATCGCCAATGCCTATTTGAAATTATGATCCGCCTGATGTAAACAAACCATCGCGATAAAAGCCGTCGGCTGAAGTTTTAATTTTATCTAATCGGTATTTACTGCGCTATTGTGGGCTCGTAAGTGGCCGTATAAAAGATAGTCATGGAGATTATTCGCGGCTAACATTATCACGGCGACGACAGGTGTAGTTGCCCATATACATGTCCTTCTTGCATGCACAACTAACATAAATGAATAGGGTAAGGACTTAGCGTGTGGCGCCCGGTAGCGCGTTTTACGTAAATGATCCAAACGATGACCTTGACACCTTGACGATGTGCAAGATTACATCATCTTTTTATCGTAGTGTAACGTGACTAACAATTTACTAAACGTATGACTAATCGACAGCATCGTAATTGCACGATCATGTAGGAAGAAAACATTTTAGAGACACTATTTCTCCTTTTAATTTCGAAAATACAATGCGTGATGTATCTGGATAAGATCAATGTTGAAAGGACAAGTCATCGCATTCAGAAGAAAGAAAACAGCCATAATGCTCCATTCAACTACAAGTACCTTCTCTATACATTAAACTGAAGAAAGAAATGTGACTAACATGTGGTGCTGTAAAGCTCTGTATTTGAAAAGAGCTGTTTCCCTCGCATTCCAGCCCTTTTTAGCCGTCGAGACGTATAGATCATATTAAAAGCTGAACTTTCGCGATAACAATTTCTGTATATAATAAAATATAGTAAGATTTTATATACATGTACAATGTAAAAGAGATCGTTTTTTCAAATAGTCATCTATACTATTTATAATTAAAATAAATATAATCACTCTATTTACAGTTTTTAACCCTCTTGATGTATAATGTCATTTATTACCCATACAGAACAAGATATTCTATGAACATATCCTATAATATTCTATGAACATTTTAGATATTCATAAAATATTCTAGGATGTTCATAGATCTTGTTCTGTATGGGTATAATAAAACTTAATTTTTCCATTAAAAAAATTATTCTAATGTAAAATCTATTTTTTTAAGTATTCAAATTAAGTAGTCGCCGAAATATGGAATATACTTTACATATGTTTATATACATAACGCAAATAATAGTAGCAATAGTGTAAAAGCATTCCAATTAGTAGCAATAATTCGTACTCACCGCACACCACTCTGTCAAATGGACTCATCCAATCTGGAAAATAAAAAAGATTTATTAGAATATCCGTATAAAACTGTACACTTCAGCAATTATGTTTTGCCTTCCTTCTTATGATGTCAAGTGAGATAATACAAATCAGCTTCATGCGCAGTAGTTTAGAGCTGCAAACCTACGCATGAATTTGAGATAAGCTTCTATCATGACACCGAGCATGACTTACGCGTATTGTAAATTCGCATTATTAAGATTCAAACTGGTATGTATTAATATTTAAAAGTATATACATAATTCAAAATATTGAAATAACAGAGGACAGAAAGTCCAAAAAAAGAAATTACGCAAGTCTTACAATCTTAGTTTAAAGAAAACATTAAACAGACGGTCAGTAATGTCAAAAGATAAAGTCGGCGCGCTATTAATAATTTACAAGAATGTTCAAAATTGCCGTTAATAAAAAAATCTCCATATTAAGAATGCCTTTAAAAATATCCTTGTCAAGATAAGTGTTGATGCATATTGAAATCAGTTATATTTATATAATGAAATTTGTATGAAGTGTACAAATATTTATTAATATAATAACAAGATAATTTATGGAAAAGCTATTTATTACAGCATATTTTATTTTATAATTTTGAAATTAATATATACAAATATTTTATTTCTAATCATTGCTATTTATAATTAAATTAGAAATAATTTAATTCAATAGATTAATCAATATTTAAAATAATATTAATTATGAAAAAGAGAAAACGTAGGTTTATATATTATTGACATGATTTTAATTCAACTGCAGAGAGCATTGCAAATTAAAATTGTCACGCTATATCGTTGATTGAATCATTCATCTTTTTTCACGAGAGACATAAAGCTATTTTTACATACTCATAAAATAGATAAAAAACTTATTGACGCATGAATAAATATACATAGTAAAAGTATTCAAAAAATTGTAACCCTTCAAAAAGATTAGAAATATATCAAAAATCTAGAAATAAATAAAATTAAAAGCTCCATTCACTGCGAAAGAGTAAAAATAATGTCAAATTAGTTTGCTGCTCACTTAGAACGTGCAAGAACGTTACCAAAATAAAAAATGGCACTATAAATATTATACAAAGTTTAAATATAAAGTGATAGCATTAGATATCGATTAATAATTTAATTCATTGATAATTAACTAGCAATTACAAAATTGAGTAGAAGTAATACATTGAACTCTGATCAGAACGTAAAATTGAATTATTCTAAAAATCCAAAGAAATTAATTACAAAAGAAATAGTCTCCGTATAATTTATGAAAGCAATTTAGCTTTCTAGATAATGTTCTCTAGCTTTCTAGATAATATGAAGCACAGGAGTTGATATTGCGAAGACTGATGACCGCCAACTAATTCAATCGTCGTTTACTTCTTCACAAAGGCGCGTAACAACAATTAAAAAAAATAAGTAAGCAAAAAGTAAAAAGAGGAAAAATATTAAATTAAATCATGTCACCAATCGGCGTAATCGCCACGCGTATTAGAAATTACACGATTGTAATCGTGATTCGTGGCGGGCATAATGCAAGACCTCACGAGTTGGCGAAACGGAAAGTTAACGCGTTAACGTCAGATATTATTATAACGTGTTGATAGCGAAACGGGCTTCGGAAAATAATTTGCATATTCAAAGATTACAACTTAATCGCAATATATTCCGTGATCCCCCGCCCCTTGCGGGTATGCCTTGTATTATATTACTACATGCTAACGCAAGTACATTTGTGCAAACGAGAGAAAAAGAGAGAAAGAGAGAGAGAGAGAGAGAGAGAGAGAGAGAAAGAGAAAGAAAGAGGGGGGGGGGAGAAAAAGAGAAAGAAAGAGAACGAGATCGCGCAACCAATTTCTGAGAAACTTTATTGTAAATACGTGGTAAATAACTTAAAACTCAAAAGTAGTAGTGCGCGGTTAATTCGCTCATCGCGTGAATTTCAGCTAAGTCGGTGCTACATTTGGATGTGACAAATACGGCGATTGTTGCAATTTATGCCTAAAGTTTCAAGTCGTAGTACCTAGAAGGATAAATCTAACCGCGTGACCGTCAAATCGCCACGCCACTCGTACAACAAGGGAAACCGCGAATCGACAAGTTAAGCCGGCTTCTATTCCCTACTTCCGACGAAGTAAACGGAGCTCCTTTTCATGCAAACTTCTTAGAGTTATTTCGCGCGCCATCGGTACAATGTCATAGTAATATCAAACGCGAGAAAAAAAGAAACGAAATGCCGTTTCACGTTACCGCAAAAATGTGCAGTTTTCGCGTCAGCGAGTCAGCGTCAAGAACGCAACAACAGGCTCTCTGGTCCGCAGCCGCTGCGTTGTTCGCCGCAAATATACGCGATAAATACCGTCGGCGCTTTGTCCTAGCAAACACCTTTCAGCAGACAAAGGCTCTCTTCGACAAGGCACACGTACGATGTATTATGCACGACATCGAAATAACTTCAAGTTTCGTGTGCTAACAACAGCACTTCTAACAGGGACTCTAATCGAATCGTGTGTAGTGCATTCTTTAAAAGTTGCTATTACGTTCGTGTATTCTTCGAAGATTGCTTGTTACATTTCAAATTACAATGCAAATTATTTCCTGTAGTCGGTGCTGCTAAATTTGCAATGACAACGCAACTGGTAATTTATTGTATCATGTAATTTTTTAATAATGGATTTTAGAAATAAGAGAATCTTTGTATCTTTCTCATTATTATCAATATTGAACGTAAAAAGGCCGGTTCTGTATTCATACGATTGCTTTTAATTCTTACACTCATAGAAAATGTTGTAAAAGTTACTTCAATATCAGAAATATTCTGTGTATGCACGTGCATGTTTCTAATACGTATAAAATTATAAAATAGTTGGTATATAATTTCCTAATGCCATAAATTTTCATCAAAAACGCATATAAAAAAATACAAAATATTGAGAAAGAAATTACAACCTTAATGTAGATTTTTTTTAGAGAAGCATGCAATATTTACATTCATGCCTAAACAAATTATGATCTATGCTCTTTAACGTAATGATAGTAAAGCTTGCAGGTTATTTTACATTATAGGAATCTAAAAAAAATCATTTCTTCCATTAGCAAATTAAATCTCTATCTAATATAAAACATTTAAGTTTTTATATATAATTTGTATATTATTTGTATATTATATGTTATTTATAATTTGTAATGTGATAAAAATATATTAATAATTATTTTTATAATAATTTTCATTATTCTTTTAATTGATAATTATTTATTATATACTTTTTATATTACTCAATAAAAATATAATATTTCTTGTCAACATCATGAAAATCTCATGCGATAGTTCTTTGTATATTCATTCTCTCAATCATGCAATTTAAAAAAATAGATAGCGAATATTAAAATTATATATTATCAAAAAACAAAAATAGATTTATGCGCCATTTAATCATTTAAATAATTAATTGAAATAGACGATAAAAAATATACATTAAATGTAAGAATAATATTTAAATTAATGTAGCTACAGCAATTCTCTCTTTAATAATATAATTGTGAAGAGTTATTCTCTATAGAGAAAAAAAATTAATTCAAAATCAATTAGCTAAACAAAGAACGTATTTAAAAGATGTGTTATAAAACACGATTCTTCAAAAGTGTACTTTTAAAAGCCATTCACTCGTAAAGAACAAGCAATAGTGACAATAAAACCGTGATTCTGGCGCCATGATTAGTGTTGACGCGCGCCGTCGTTCGACATAGCATTCTCAACATAATATAAAGTTAAAAGAATGTAAATGTAAAAATGGCAAATAAAATGAATAGAATCTAAGAAAGAGAGGTTACTCACCGGTAATCGACATCCATGGATACCGAGGTATGTCCGAGATGCCAGGTTGACCGGTGGTGGGTTGTTGGCAGGACGTCAAAGGATCGACAACGGCCGATGCGGCAGCCGCTTGATGGTAGAACTGTGCCGCCGCTGCCATGGAGGCCGAAGCGGCCGAGACGGCCGAGGACGCTGAGGCGGATGAAACGAGGCTACCTGGGGTAGCGCCGTTCTGATGATGGTGGCCTAGGGTATAGTTAACCATAGGGTCAGCCGACGCAGGTGTCACATTACCGGTGAGACTAGCTGTGTAACGGCAGGATTTGTCGCCGGCCGTCGCGGCGTCCACGGCGGCGGCGGCGGCCAGGGCAGCGCTGGAGGCCGTGGAGCCGAAACCTGGCACCATGCTCGACGCCGTTGCGCCGAACGCGGCGGCCGCGACCGCTTGCTGCTGCTGATGATGATGATGCGCTGCTGCGGCGGATACGTACGGATACATGCTGGATGTGGTACGTGCCGCCGGTGAAGTGGAAGCGGAACTTCCCGAGTGCTGGGGACTCGAACCCGTCGGGCTCGGTGAATTGTGCTGCTGAGCGTAATTGACTGCCGCGGCCGCAACTGCAGCCGCGGATAGACTCGATTCTAGGCTCGCGGTAGCCGGACTCGTCGTACACGCCTGAATGGTACCTGGAGTCGCGCTTGAGAACAACTGTTGAGGGTGAAATTGTTGGTACTTAGCTGGTAGCATACTATCAATTATGAATTTCGTACTCATATCGCCTGTCGGTGCCGATGTGGACCCGATGCCGAAGACACGCCCGGGCTGGACGACCGGGACGAGTGTCTCAACACCGACACCGTGGCGACGCGTCCACCGCAGGCTGGTGCTGCTGCTGCTGCTGCTGCTGCTCCTGCTGCTGTTGCTGCTGCTGTTGCTGCCTCATCGCGCGCGTAATCCGTCTCTCGCACGCGGATCAGCGAGAGAAAACACTCTCTTCTCTCGATAAACGCGCGCACTTCCCTGCTCTGTCGTCTTCCCCGCTGGAAATCCTTTCCGCTTGTGCTTTATTGCTTTCCGGGATCCACTATCGCTTCCCCTATCAGCAATCAACGTCCACTTTTACTGCCACTTACGCAACTCAGCACATTATCACAACAACAATACCAAACGCGCGCGGCGGGATGCGGTCACCGGGGACGACTGACCACGAATCACCGACCGTCCGCGATGGCAAATGATGGCATGTCCCTCCTCTCTCGTTCACGGGACTCTCGTTCGGTACCACGCGTTCGGGATCTTCGCGTTCGCGAATTTGATTCTGATGCGCTCCCTCTCTCTCTCTCTCTCTCTCTCTCTCTCTCTCTCTCTTTCTCTCTCTATCTATCTATCTTTCTCTCTCTTTCTCTCTCTCTCTCTCTCTCTCTCTCTCTCTCGACGTAATCACGCCGCTTCCGATTATGAATCCATCCGAGTATCAATATAAGAATCGATGATAATGCGGCGAGTCCTTCTTCTCGCCGGGCCCACCCAATGGTGGTCCCAGCTCGGAAATTGGGCGACGGTGAACCCGGCGACGGCACGAGGAGAGAGAAGAGAAGAGCGTGGCCCCTGTCAGGTGTTAGAAGCCGTTTCTTGCGTACTTCTCGGATAGTCGACGAATCCTTTATGGGCCATGCATGAAGGTACTATAGCCCCCTATCCCGAACGCCGCGTACTACAACCCACGGCCAGCTAAATGTAACCCCTTACAATAATGGCGCCGCTTGTCTCTCCGTTCTGTTCCCCCCTCTCCTTCCGCGAGTCTGGAGCGCGCCGGGGTACCAGCTGGTAAACAGAGTCGTCCAATCCTGGGGCAGCCTTACCAGAGGTGGACCAATCGCAGCCGTGCTAGGCGCGCCAAGATGAATGGGTCTCTTTCTCCCTCGGTTCGCCTCTCGCTCCGATCTTCGCTCTCGGCTATACCTCGTGCTCACTTGCCTCACTTGAGCTTCGGGCACCTCTCGCTTCCTCACTTGCCGTATACCCGGCGTGCCTCGTCTGTTCGACGGTCTGTACGCTCGCTTCTTGCCAGTGCAGTCGTGCTCTTCACGTTGCCTTATACCCGTTTCAACGTCTCACACGGTATTTTCTGTCCTTCTCTAGGTTTCTCCACTTATCTCTCTCCTTCTCTCTCTCTCTCTCTCTCTCTCTCTCTCTCTCTCTCTCTCTCTTTCTCTCTCTCGTTGGAGTGTAGTTTTTTAATTTTATTTTTTACTCTACCTCCTTCTGAAATTATTTTTTCTATTTCTTTTGGATTTCATCAAGGCAGCACTTTTTCGAATTTTTGTCTCACATTATTTGTTTCCTGTTCGGTTTGTATTATTTCTAAGTCTTTAATACAAGAAATTACAATCATTAAATCTTAAAGTAAAGTAAGTCTCCAATGTGTACCATTTGCAATTTTTAAATTAATTTTTCTTATCCTCGTAAAATGGCATTATTTTTAATTACATAAAATATTTATAAAATTACTTTGATCAGATTTCTATTCAATATTTTTTTTTATTTAACGTTTCAGTAATGTGTAATGACAATTATAATATTTTGAGCAGTAGATCTATACACATATATCATGTTTTCATTTTATACTTGTAAGCCAACTATAAATTTCATTTTATTCAATGATAAAGTATAATGTATACAAGAATTTTATGTGTCCATTTTTTAAAATATTGCAATTACATGAAATTTTAATCTGAAAGTTTATTATTTTCTTTATTATCTAAATTGACTTTCTTCACAATTTAAATATACACATGTATATTTTTACTTTTATATATTTTTGTTTTACATTTGATTTATCAGACCATATAGATATGTATAACCAATAAAAGTATCATTAATAAAGAATTCAACTTCAGGACTATTCTTTTTTTGTCGCACTGTATGATTATGAGTCATCAAGACTTATAAAAGCAACACACTTCGTGAAAAAACACCTCGCATCACATATTTCATTCTTCGCTTTATGTTTCCTCGTAAAAGAACAGAATCATGAATAGTCATTGCATAGTTCACTAATGCAACATAAGAAAAGGCACTTTAGTTAATTGCCTCTTTCAATCCATAAAGCACGTGCACAATTTTAAATCTCTGTCAAACATTCGATTAACGTCTTTCCTTTTCTCCTGCCCTTCTTTTTCATTCGTTCTCTCTCTCTCCCTCTCTCTCCCTCTCTCGCTGCTGCTGCTTTCGCCAAGTATTGCAGAAACTGGCGCGATTCGGCCACTGTCGAATCGTCGACTCGTCGACTTTTGGAAACCACTGAACTCGTCCCGGTTGGGATATCGCGGCGGCATTTCTATGTGAGAATGGCGACGCGGGCGAGGGGTGATGTGGCTTGCGAGAGGGAGCGGCTTACGTCGGTGGCGAATACCGTGATAGAAGGTGTACCGGGAATATCGCACGCGAAGGTAGTAAGGTACAGAGGGCGGGTAAACTTACAGCCTGGATTCCGGCGTTTCTTACGATGGACAGCTCATTTTACACACCCCATTTTGTTAGTAACCTTCGTACGCTTGAAACACTTTTATCTAATGGAGAGCTCATTTATCATATAATTATTGCATTACTTTAATTATTATTCACTTTTTGAATCTTATTCACTTTTGGAATTTATCTTGTTTTAAAAAATTAGGATCAAAATTTAAAAGTTGCTTTTTATCATGGATTTATAAATATTCCATAAAATGTAAAATATTTCTTTCTGGAATTTGTAAAAATATCCTTTCGACATTGCGCGTATAGATTTTAATTAAGAAAAATAATTAAGAGAATTTAAAAAATTATATATACTTAGTACAATAGTAGTTAGAACTATTGACTATATCTTCTATAATAATATTTAAATTATTATACTTATCTTAAGCTTTGAAGTATTAAAAGACTTACCTGTCACAGACGTATTCACATAAATTTGTGCAATTCATATGAATATTATATAAATTAAAGCAATCTGATTTATGTTATGAAAAGTTAGCAAGCAATACAAGTACATACTAAGTACTTACCATACGAAGTATTAGCTGGATAGTAATCCTGTTTTCTGAAAACAAATTCAAAAACATTAATTTTGATATATTAAAAAATAAAAAATAAAATATAGATATATTGTGTGATATAATGTGTGTTGTCTGTATTATAAAATATAATTTGAATAGTAATATATCGGATTTAATATACGGAGATAAATGTATTCGCCATTACGCCCCTTGTCGCTAAAATATCTGTCGGCTATACAATATGACTTTCATATATAGAAATAAATGCCGACAGTCCTTTGTATTTGATGTGCGGTACGATCAATAGCCGAAACTATAAAAAACATTTATGTGAATATATTTGCTAAATAATTAATTATGTAATCAATACCATTATAGTTATTAAATAGAAATAAATACGTAGCTTAGTGTCGTATATATGTAAAAAATTCATAATATAATATTTATATTTTGTTTTTATATCTAGTTACAAGAATCGATCTTCTTTTTTATCTGTATCTTTTTTATTAAAATAATATTATATATTTTTTTAAATTTTCAAATAAGACAATAAAAGTCATAATAAAGTCAAAATAACATAAAAATGAATCATAATTGACCAAAAAGTAATTTTTAATAATTATTTTGGAATTATCTTAATTATTATTTTGATGTCATGATGATTTATTGTTCTGATTTGGTTCATTATTAAATAGTAAAAAAATGTTGTTTCATATATCTTAATAATTACTTTAATAATACGGTAAATAATTAATTTGTTAACCTCATATAAATTTACAAGTTGAATAAACAAATTGTAGAATTATCAATAATTACTAATTTCATGTACTAATTTTAAAAAAGTTAAATAATTTGTTCTTATTTTTATTAAGATTTTTTTTAGAAAGACTCTTTTATTATTAATAAATAATTTATTTAATTTACGCAATCTCGTAAAGCGCAACATTCTTCAATGGCATGGGAATACAATCGTGAGTGATGAGTTGAGACAAAGAGATTTCAAGAATGTAATCCCAGAAAACTGACCAGTACAGTCTGACCGGTCCAATTATATCAACGATCGCTTGTCGGATCTCAACGTCTTTGCTCAACTGGATAAGGCACAGACACAAGAGCTATTGGAGTAACATGTACATATACAAATCCAACACCTACATGAGAAGAAGCGTGGGCACACATGCGGTATCCTCCGCGACGAAGACACGCATGTACCTGTCTCGAACACTACGGAATATAAATTGCAGCCACGTCAAGCACGCGAAGTTACAAGAAAGATGGAGAAAGGTAAAAATCTGTATATGTATACGTGGGTGTGCATCTGTGGAAAGGTGTATAAAAAAAATAAAAAGAGAAGCGATCTCCCGCCTGAAACATGGTACATATCGGTCTACCGGAGACTCACTGGACACGTTGAGTCCTTCAGTGAATCCGCTCAAGACACTTTTTGGCGAACGAAGAAGAAGGACAGCGGGTTGGTTAGCAAAAAGAAGAAATTGGGCGGCGGTCGGTGGGTGCTGATCCTGGAACCCATTCGGGGAGACGCCCTAGTGATTGGGGAAGAGCACCTAGTGCGCCATCTCCGGGAAGATAAAAGCAATTCACGAATCCTCGGCTGTATACCGATATCTTTTGCCTCGGCAAACGACGTCAAGGATCGGGATATCAAAATCTCCTAGGAGTCACTTAGATCGGTGTGTGAATCAAGATATATGTATATTGGATTAGAGATTTGTATTGAATATAAATTTATGCAGAAGAAGAATTAATACCTCAAACAATCGCATCTTTAAATAATTATAATCTTTTTGTATAAGAATCACATAATTTTATTTTATATAATTATTTGATAATATATAATATATTTTTTATCCATTCTATTCATTTATTTATTCATATTATTTTATTTGTTCCACACTTTCAATAACTTTGATAATAATTTTTCACGTTTTAATCTTTTATTTTATTTAAACTCATTTCACAAATTTATAATTCTTAAATTTGTAGGCTTTGTAGATATTTGTAAATGTGTGTGTGTTTGTGTATGTATTTGATGTAAAATTATATAATTGCTGTTTTAAATTTTTAATGCTTACTACTGTTTTTGTAAATTATCATACGTATTATGTAAATAAATATATAATTGCAGTTTCAAATTTTTAATGCTTACTTCTATTTTTGTAAATTATCATATGTATTATATAAATAAATATATACTTAAATAGTAATATTTATAAAACATTATTTATAAAATAACTTTAATGAACTATTAATATTAATAGTCACTAACAATTACCAATAATTAATCTGTCAATAACTGTTAAGTTAATGTAATTAAAATTTCAAACTTTTTGAATATCAAGAAATTTCTCTGCAAACAGATATATTTGCAAAAATGCATAATATATTAAGTACGAAGTAAAAATTATTAAAAATAGCAGATAATAATTTTTTTAATTTTACAAAGCAAAATTATATGGAATTTTAAGGTCAAAGTTTTCTCATCTCTTTTATCGACTGAGTTTGTCTAGCAAAAATCAACATTTAGAGAATTACAAACTTAGTTTAAAAAATATATATATAATATTATTGTATAACAATTACAATATGCAACAATTTATAACAGACAATTTATGAAAAATTTAATTTAATTTTCTATTATTGAGATGTAAATTTTGAATTGCAGTTATATTTTATTTTATAGATAAACAAAAAGTACATAATTTTAAAAAATATAATATTGCTGACAAAATATTCATTAATTTGCGAATAAAGTTTTTCTTAACCGCTCCAATTGCGCGCACGCGCGAGTCATAATTTTAATGGTTGGAACATAATTTTGGATAGAAGTAAGTTATATCATAAATTACTATCAATAAATTTTATTAATATAGTATTAAATAGATATCACAGAAAATTTATACTTATAATTATACAAATAAGATAAACCTATACATCAAGTACGATACTTAAATGAATAACGTAATAAAGTATTTTTAATGACATTGTAGATCCTTTTTTTTTAATACGACAATTGGTACACGCTGATTCAAGATTGGTCGCGTGGGAAATATAAATTTAATAAATTAATAAAACAATCAAAATAGATGATCGATTCAAAATTCTCAAACTATTCAAATTCGAATTATTCGTATACTCCTAATAGTTACGTGATGGAATTTGACGACTTAAGTACAAAAGTAATAAATATTACATTTCTGTTGATCGTAAATGAACTTGATGTTACATCAATTTTTAATTACACGTAATTATTGTAACAGTTCAAAATGCGTGCTAAAATAATAATATAATTATATAAGATGAGAGATAAAAATAAGTTTTACTCCTTTTTAAAATCTCAGCAAATGCTGTCACGCATCACAACAATGATTATTTCGTCAACCAAGTTGAGTAAGAACCAAACATTGAACTTTCTCAAGCAATCTGGTTCGATAATGTGTGAAAAGGGCGCAAAGTAAGAGAAAACTGTGATTTTGTCATTCTTGTCTGGCGCTTCGCAGTAAACCACACATCTTTGCATACTACAAAGTGCTAATCACGTCGTGTGCGCCTTCGACCACGAAGCACGTGACAGCCGACCGATCGTCTGACAGCCGCGACGTTAGTGACGTAATGACGTGCGGAAGGTCCGGAACGTGCGGGACGAGCGAGTGGAACAGGCGTGTGACAGTGACAGTCCCGCGAACGGGGCGGGCCTCTTAACGACATCTGCTGAGAAAGGAACGAGGAAGCAAGAGGGAACGAGAAATAGTCGGCGTACGGGAGCGAGAGGGGCTGAGAAGCGTAGCTTGCGCGAAGAGAGCGGGGCAAAACGGTCGGACTTGTGACTCGATGCGTTTTACTGCTGCTTTACGGCGGTTTATTGCACCATCAAAACATAAAATGCCCGGTCGGGAAGCGTGCATGCGCGTGGGTACACCCCCACTTCACTTTTACCGCCGACTGCCGGTTAAACTGGGCAACATTCCCCCCGATTTCTTGCTCCAGAGAACGTTCCCGTCCGGCCATCTCAGATTCTCTCTTTCTCCCGCCCCCCCCCGTCCCCCTTAAACGCGGTCACTGGCTCTCTCCTGTCGCTTCTCTTTTCCATCCTGCCGCAAGTTCACGCCCTTCTTAATATCGCGAATTTTGATCGCAATTTATATCTTCCTCGGAAAGTTCGTTCTCTGATCTCGGAAGCGCAATTCTTTTCGGTAGTCTTTATCCGATAATCACGACAATTTTTCTCTCGAGAGCGTCTCCGTTAGTATTGAATTTATCGCTCAACTTAAGAGATACAAGTAAAAAAATCTTGATATAATATTATTTAATATATTATTTAGTTCTCTAGTAACATATCTAAATTGCTCTAAATCAAATAATTCTTTTTTGTCAGTAAAAGACTATTTAATATAAATAACTAATAAGAAATAATTAGTATAAAAATTCATTAAAAAACAATTTAAAAAGTCTCAGCTTCTATGAAGTCTTATCGTGATATCTTCGTTCGGTTGTCACACTCCAGTTATCATTCGAAATAACCTGGCAGATACCACAGGTATGCTTTTAATGAGAGAAATACTCGCAAAAACAAATTCTGTTTCCTTATCGCGCGTCGCCATCCGCCCATACGGCCGTTACAACAATAGCGACGATAGTAACAATTAAAGTACCCTATAGACTGTAATTCTATCTCCAATTTTGTCCTCCAGTTGTTTGTTTATTTCATAAAGTGATAAGAATCGATGGACAAAGTTAAGGTACTGTACAAGTTGTTTCATTTTACAATCGCGATGCCTAGTACAATGATATCAAAGTAAATGGTGCTTCTGTGAAATACTGTAACGCCGTTTATGAGAGTTCTCATCTAATGAAATAAACACGCTCTTGTCGCGCACATTGCGCTTCGGGCGGCTTTTTGATTTTTATTTCAAGCCGCACGATAATAGATATCAACGTGGAGATACAACAGCGCGCTTTCAGTGGCTGAGCGAGGTGCTTTATGGGAAGTTTATTGGTCCATGGAGTTCGTAAAATGGCCGAGCTTATGCTGCAAATTTTATTAATCACTTCACGTTTGGTCGTAACTGAATTCAAAAGCATTTTCAAGTTCCGCGAAATTTGATTTTTATGTCCGTTTAATGTTACGTAATTAATACCAACGATATGTTTAATATTGCAATTATATGGCCGTCATTCCATTATCTTCCGCATTTTATCAAAGTATTTTCCAAATCTACATGGAAAGAATTATGCTGATTTTATCAAAAAATTTATCTGGATACAGATCTAAAATTTGTTTTACCATAATTGTGTAGAATGAAATCGATTGCTAGGAATGTCAGAACTTGCCCATTATGTTTAAAGATTCTACATAATTATTTTGATAACAAAATTATTTCCAAATTTGAATCCAACTAAATTTTCAGATACGTCAGCAAAATACGTTCTTTTGTGTATAGAAAAATTGTATTTAAACAAATTTAAATTAAAGTGATCTTAAGCAAAAAGGATATTTCAATAATTGCTTTGTTCATGAGAAAATAGAAAGTGGCGCAGAGACGGAACTAAGCAAAGTATGGCTTTGCGTGAAAATCAATAATCCTGTAGCAATGGTCCTTCTTGCTATGACTTGCTATTACTTATGACTTATTTAAAAACGTCTGTCTTTAATTATATTTTATTATAATAATATATAATTAATATGTTATTACAAATAAATTACTGTGAAGAAATATAAATGATAAACAAATAAATCAAATATATAATTAATTTAATTGTGTGTGTGTGTGTGTGTAAGTGGTGAGGTGGGTTTCATGTGTAGTTGAGTAGATGAATGTGAGTATGGGTTTAGGTATGAGTGTCGATGTAATATTATACTATTTAAACCTATATATATGAAAATACAAGGGATGTAATATAAGATATTTATGCAACTAGTGCAGTAAATCGGCTAATTGCTCGTAAGTACGGGAAAGCACACACGAGCCGAAGGCGAATTTCACCCACACGAGTGGACAATCCGCACATATTGCATACAATATTTTTTGTTACCTGTGCGTCGAAATATTGGTCCTTTTGTGTGAAGTGACACGTAAAAAAAGGGCCATCTTTCATGCACTGGTAGCGAAAATATGTTTTATGATTATAATTCTAGAAATTAAGTTTGACACTGTGTATCCTCTACCTATATTGTATAATTTTATTTTATGAGCGCACAGCATCTTATTTATACTTTTTCATATTTATATACAAGAATTTTAGATATTTTTAACATATATAATTTGAATCTCTAATTAAGAAATAAAAAATTACTCAGAAAGGGAGGAGTGAAGTATTTCTGAGTAGTGGAAGATTGTGAAAACGTTGAGTTACATTGACGCCACCTGGCGTGGGGTTGAGAAACTATTTTCTCCATACGCACCCTTCTGTGCTGTATTTTCAAGCTCCTCCACAAGACCGGTCGATCAAACAGGATTCGATTGGCAAAATCCTCCCTTACTCCTGTACCCCATAGTTTTCGTGAAAATCTAAGGTGTACCCTCAGAGATAAATAGTTCTCTCAAATGTCGCCAGAGTGGCGTTAGAAAAAAAACCATCTGTAAAATATATTCTGCTTAACTTCTCAGTGTTCTAATACATTCGTCATACATCATATAAACAAATTTTTATGAAAAATATATTTAAAAAATATATATATGTAAAAAAATTCGTTCTTCATTCTACAATTATCCACAAAGCACACACATAATCAGATGACGATAACGATATCATTGCGATAAAACAAATTTTAAAATTTATAAAAAATATGTAAAATTGCATATAAAGTTGATTTGATAAAAATCTTAAAAATCATACATTTTTAAAGATAAGCCATCTTTAATATTTAACTTTTATTCTAAAGCATCATAATTAAATCTATGTCAAAGATAACGTGTTTTGCTTTTTCAAATTTTTTATTGGCTCAATATTAAAACAATATATTTTTTAAAGCTATTTATACACATATCTTTGACATATATATTTTGAAACTTTTTGACTTTAATATAAATCTTAACATTTACTAATTGTAAGAGATAAAAATCGCTTTTACATTTTATGTTTTATTTACATAGCTACTCTTTAATATTTATCAAGGATATAAATTATTGACTTTCACATGTATGTGTTCACATCAGTATGCTCATTGTTGGTAATAAACGCCAAAAGAAGCTATAAACGTGTCTTCCAGTTCTCGTGACTCATAAGTAATGATATTAATTTCGACCCATTAAAAAATTTCCGTTATATTCAGACAGAAGACTACTAATGTTATAGATTTAGACATAAAACACAATCCTATTATAATAAATATTATATTTATTATTAATTTAATTTCTACAAAAAAGGATGGAAAAAACGCTAAGACCAATGAATATTTATAAGGGTATCGATATACTTATTGATATTTAATTTATAAAATGCGCAACACGCCATGTTTGATCATAGCAGATCAGCATGTGACATCTTTCACCGTGTCGAAAACACGTGGCGACAGTGTCCCTCAGACATCCAACGGTGCAAACCGCCCCGCAGTAGCTGTCCGTCGACTGACACATTCATAAAACTTTAACTGCTTAATAAAAGCGTTATACGAGCCACTGCCTCGTGTAAAAAGTCAATGGCGAAAGCCGAATCGCCGTTCATAGCGCGTCGAGGCGCCGGCGCTCAAATCGGCCGAGCGATTTCTTTGTTTTTTTTAGCAAGACAAAAGAACATACGTTCTTTAAATTTCGATTTAATCTTAGCGTCACTAAAATGCTTCGAGATGAGTCTATAATACGTTTCTATATCGTGTGTAAAAAAATATACATACTTTGTTCTAATAATACATTTTACAAAATTAGAAATTTGCGAGATCCAGAAAATTGAGTGTTATACAACAATATACTTATTGTTAAGGTTAAAAAAATTGATATTAATTGTTTCGCTTGCGTGTATTTTATTAATTAAATTTTGACGTGTAAAATAAAAATATATTTGTATTATCAAGATAAGGATTGAAAAATTTTGCGTCGTTGAAAAACTGAGTTCTTGAATACTAGTAAAACGGTCTTTCAGGGTGACATAAAGTAAAGTGCATAGGCGCTGCTCGGATCCGTAGAAGGGTTGCGCGGTTGGCCTTGGAGGGTCGTTTGCACCGTTCTTGACCGTACCGCACGGAGTGGCCACCGTAGAGCGCGTTTCTTCGAGGAATGCATGAATCTCTGTAGGTGCATTATGCTTATTTCAAACGTTGCGCACACGAATTCGATTATAAGTATAACAAATGCTTTTTTTTTATCTATAAATGTCGTAGAAATATTAAAAATTAATCATATTAAATCTTTTTGAAAAATTTTCCAACGTTTTAGCGGAATAAAAATTTTATATCCCACTTCCTCTTCTCCCGTATCTGCATTTATACACGTGTGTAAAAGAAATCGACGATATGTGTATTAATGCAAACGTACGTCTGGACGAAGAAGTTCGGTGTGTGAATGTAACGTAGAATATACAGTTTCGTCTCGGTTACATCCTGCCTCATCCTATGTTTCAATTCCAAGTCGAATGCAAACTGCTATTATTGCGACGTGATAAGAATCCTTACGGAAATCCTAGATATTATGGTGAGTGTCCGTATTGACGGCATGCGAGTAGAAAGAAATATGGTAAGGAACAACATAGAATATAAAATATTGGATGCACCAAATGTAGAGAAGGCAGCACTTTGCATTTGGCAAAATACAATAACAAAAGTATATTTAGCTATAATTTTTTTAAGTGTTTTTTAAATTTATAATATAGCTAAATTATTATCTTTCGACAAGTATCTTTAATATAAAACGCAAAAACAATTTTTTTACAATATTGAAAATTCTTGACGATGATCGTTGACGACGATTCGAAATACCTGTCGTCACGCGTATATATTTGCTGTCGTGCTTGATTATGTTTGCCCATCCCCGTTGGGAAGCAAGGTTATACATCTCTAAGTTCGCTCTCGACGAGTTGACGCTCGGACATTCCGACGTGAGACTGCCTCGAGACAACTACAACTGTACTTTTAAAATAAAGACTTTTGAACTTTGAAATTCTCCAGCAATATAAATGAAAGAAATGCGATAAGTATAATTAAGATTTTATGTGAACCATATCATATCCCTGCGATAATTCAATTGCTTTTCAAGCGAAGCATAAGGTAACTTGTCTCGCATAAAAATTACGACAAATTTAACAATGTGCATTCGGCGAGACTTAATGTGGCAGAGTTATAGTCGTTCGATAAGGTTGAGAACCCCCATCGGATTTACGATGTCGGTCGGCGGATGATCGCTCGCGATTGCACGGCCTTGTGTCGTAAAGCGACGATGACGTAGGCTTACTACGTGCGTGCACGCATATGGCTTTTCTGCCATCGACCAGAGCATGTGTAACAAAGTATAGGATCATCCGACATGCCGGTGACTTTACAGAGATCGTGCTCTCGTGTTATTGTACTTAAATCATTCGTTTCTTCCAAATCAGTAATTAATTCCTTTAAGCTTCATATTCCGAATGTTATTATGATTAAAATTGTGCAAATTTAAAACGTAAGTATTTATTATATTTCGAAAATCCTTAAAGTAAAAGATATTGATTCTTCGACATTGTCTACCAATAAAGAGAAGTGAGAGAAGATGAAAAAGTTGAGTAAAAAAACCGAGTCAAAATTACACAAATCCCACGTACCTAACTTTTGAAACATTTTTAATTAAAATCAAGTATAAAGATATTTATTTTATTATTATATTTTCAAGCACACAATAAGCGCACAAGAAAATTTGTTTTCATTTGTCAAATATGCGCGTGCATGTGAGTTAAATTGCATGAAAATTGAAAACATTTTTAGGGAAGTGTAACTTGCACGTGGCATCATCAGCGAAAATTATTGTATTTGATTATTAGCATAATTGAGGTCGATAATTTGCTTTAAAAAGTTACATGTCAACACGGTACAAACTTGTTAGAGAAAACTTAGACTTTATCAGCCCGTCGCACCACGCGCTTCTCTTATGTTCGCAAACGCGAGATTGTAGTAAAATTTAGCCGCGACTATACTAAATTCGATAACAAACAACGGCACAAGAAAATAAGTTCTCCGCCAAAGTACGTACGATAGAATCCCATTCGGATAACGCGGACGGCGTACACAGGCCAGAAGTATTTAGTACGAGCGTATAATATCGTGAAAACGAAAACCGAAGGCTCATGGCAGGCAGTCTTGCAGCATTCGAATGATAATTGCGCCTGGATTTCTTATCTACCTCCTTTACTTTTCGGTTCCCGACTTAAGTGTACCAAAGAGAGAAAGGGAAATTATTTAATTTGTGTACAGTGTACAAATTAAGATAATGGTAAAATTATGCGAAAATTGTCGATGCCCAAATTTATCTTCGTATTTTCCTTCGTGACATAAAAGGACTAATCCAACTAACTTCTGTAATACACACTTGATATAGCGTAAAAATACATTAATTTTAAAATAGGTCTTTTTTTATACGTTTTTGAAATCTTATTTTTCTTACAAATTAAAAAAATTTTTTAACATGGCATTAAAATAAAAAATATTTGTGCTAAACATCAATTCGTCTAATTTACAAACAAATGAATTCGAGTGGCAATAATTATAATTTTGTTGTGAGATAATGCAAGAGTCACCTGATTTCGCTCACAATTTCGGTTCGTTGACCACCCACCACATTATTAGTCATGATGTCGCCATTACGCTTCGGATATAGTGGAGATAAAAATACCGCGGCGACTGTGGCCGCTAAGCCATTCGTAACGCAAGGTTTTATGTGTATCTTGCACCGTTGGGAGTTATGTGTCGCGGCACATTCTATCGGTTACAAGAATCGAGTGCCATTTTTATCGCGAGAGAGATTCGTATTTTTATATAATCTGTTACAATATAAAATTTATATTTACACCTGATGACGAATAAAAAATAAATTTATTAATTCACCGTTTTGCCATATAATTACTAACTAACGATGGAAACCAGTCCCCCAGGGTTTTTGGTGTATGTTAACGCGTTGATCGGAATTGTGTGGATATAGTTGAAAGAAGAAGAAGAAGAAGAAGAAGAGTCTCAAAGTCGTTTAATCGAACGGAATAAGACACTGCTGAATGATAGAAAACATCCGGCACCTCGGGAGCTCTGTCAGGGCCTTCAAAAAAATCTTCCGACGAAAACCACGGCAAACTCCTTACATAATCTCTGCTTCTCGATAAAGTGACCGGGAGGCGAGACACCGTTTCTCGCGCGAATGAAAAACAAGAATCATAGCTGGCAATGGCAAACGAAGCAGAAGGGTAGAAGTCGAAAAAGGGACAGCGATAAGTAAGAGTGCAGTTCGGAAAGGGATATAAAAGGGAAATATATGATAATGCGCCCTGTGGGGTGGCTGGCTGCCCGTCTCTCTGCGGAGGGTTGGAAAAGGAAGCCGGGGGTTCGAGATCGCCGGGGGTTGGGCGTGGTGCCTATCGCTACCCCCCTAACCTTCCCACCTCCTCTCCCGCTCGTTCTTCCACCTCGTCCCCTCCGACCTCCTCGCGACTTGATCTCCGCCGACCAACCGCTCGCACCCACGGTGGTCGATACCTCGGGGCCGCGTGCTCGACAAGCGTCGCGACGCCGGAATCCTGCGCCTGTCATGGCCGCCATTGCGTACGTACGTGTGTGCTCGCGCGCTCTCGACTCATCCCAGGATTCCGAATTTGGCTCCGCCGCAGCATCGGTAAGTGATACTCTCCACTAATTTCTATCGCAATAACACTGGAATCCGAATGGGCGCATTTTTCCCGCATCTTAGACGGCATCGCGATTGCTTTAATTTAAATAGGTTTCATATGGCTCGCTAAGAGAATCAAAAGTTCTTTATACGATAAAACTACGCTTCTTGAAACTTGAACAGTTCGCGTTTGAATGTCGTATCACTTTAAAACGTCTCGACAAAGACCTAGCATTAATTCTCATCACAAACTCCGTGACCTTTGACTTCAAATCCAATATCGATCCGAACTCGCTCTAGCGTTTAGCTTATATCTCGTTTGTTTAAGAAACGTTAACGATAATGAAAGTATCTAATCAGAACACATTTATCTGTTCGCGTTAATGAAAAAAAAATCAGTTTTTTATTAGAAATGAATAGTTTAGCACAAGTGTGTCACTATCCTCGTAAAATTAAAGAGCCTAACCAATTTACAAGTGCCATCGAGTCAAAAGTCACCGGAAGATCCTGAAGAGAGAGGAAACCGTCGTGCAGAGCCTGTCGAAGCAAACCGAAGTAGAGAAGCAAAGCAGAAGGAGTCAAGTTGTTTATTTGATGGCGCCATAAAAGGCCTCTTTATGTTTATCTCCCATTTAAAACGCTCGCATAAAACCAGTGACTGCACACACAAACCATCAGCCGGGCATAAATCATGCCGTGAAACGGAGTGTGTTTGAGAGTCACCCCGATTCTGATATGTACGAAGTAAGAAAAGTAATTCCCCTTGCGTCACGGCATTGGGACGAGACGATTGCGATTATGCTTAAGAAACATCGGCATTCTTTGAACATCTTGCACGTATCTCATTAGCGCTAACAAAATAGCAATACAATCAATGTGGAATAATAACAATATAGTCAACGTTTCAAAAAAAAACATTAAGAAAAAATGTAATTCATCATGATATTTTAAATAATACTTAAAATTTTGTATATATAGATTTCTTTCCAAGAGAGAGAGAAAGAGAATGAGAGAGAGAGAGAGAGAGAGAGAGAGAGAGAGAGGAGGAAGGGGGAGCAAAAGAAAAAAAGAAAGAAAAATTATTCGGAATGTAAAATGTATGGAATTAATAATGCATGAGAATGCATATGACAAAAGAGTTAATTTACACAAGTGCAATATATCCAAAAGATTTATTGATATCAAAATTAACGGCCAGTTTTTCCAAAGTCTTCCATTCATATTATATTAATGGAAAAATATGTTTTCTAACTCTTTTCTCTGTAACCAACAGGTAAAAAGACTCGAACAAAACGTAAAAATCCATAGAATAGCCCACGTCCTTGTCTTGTCATAATAAAAATCGATACTATCCTGAGAATTTTTCGAACGAAACAGATTAGACCTTCGGATGAATCTTACAGGTGAAAAAGAGCCGCGAAGTATCGCGTACAACGCTCGTAACTTACTGGGCTGTGCCTTATTCGGAAATCTATGACACACAAAAAAATGTCGACAGACGAGCCGCACGAGGAATCTCAACGTAATATATAAAAGGCGAATCTTTTTACAAAAAGCATTGGCTTCTACGACAAATATCGATATCGCAGATTTGCTTGAAACAAGTTTCGGTATAAAGCTATCGAAGTTGATGTTTGCGCGTTTACGCTGCCGGTGCGCGGCGACTTATTTGCGAAAGAATTTCATGAAATATTCCTCTTCGTACTTTCTTCACGCGCATGCACAAGTCAGTTTACGTAACATGTTGTAACGAATCAGTTTCCCAAATCTCTCTACAAAAGTTAAATAATTGTATTTACAGTCAATTTTTTATATTAAAATTAATGTACAAGTAGTAGAAGAGATGTCATTTTTAGTCTCTTTGATCTCTCAATAACATTTCTATATTAAATTATATACATTTTTAATTCAATAAATTATGCGCTGATATATCTGATTATGGAACTTGGAACGCGATAATAAACTGAAATTGAAATAATACCACGATAAATTGGTCGTTAAATTAAACCGATCAGTTTTAATAACGATACAAGTTTGCTACAAACATCTTAAACCACTGTAAAACAAAAATAAAAATAAATTTGTTAGAAACAAAAAAAGCTACATTTATGTATTCATATTAAAAAAATTACAATTGTTTCATAATTTATTTATTTGTGCACATATGTATCTTTACTCTGTAATTGATGAGAAACGTTGCTGTAACGTGTAAAGATTTTTTTTTTCGGTTACGAACAATGGCATGTTAGTAAAAATTCGTGAGTAATTTAGGTACAACCGAAACATTTTTAAGAAGCCCCAGTATTCACTAAAAAAAAAGCCTCACAGCGCCATTAACCGCACTTTAGGTCAAGCCTTTGAATCCGGATTGCCAACGAGCGGTCAGTGGGGAAAGAGTTATTCTGTGCGTTTTACTATTGAAGCACGTCAAGGTTGAAAGACACCACCGTAACAAATGTAGCAAACAGCAACCCTTCCTTCAGTACATGCAGCCCAAGGAGAAGCCCCCCTTCGGTTTTTATCTCGCAAAGGGCTTTAACTACTGTCCGCCACCCGGCATTCAAGATTACACAGTACCCTTTTTTTAAATACAAATACAAGAAAGGCAAAAAGAAGAGACTATAGAACGCTTCGATGTTTCTTATGATAAAGAATGTAAGGTGATGCGTATCGTATCTACTGACAGAGCCTCTGTTTAGGTCATAGAGCGCGGCCTTGACGCAACGTAAAGGGGTAATCAGCTTTGCTCCGGCCGAACCTTGACTGTAATGCCTCTCTAGCATGTCTCATCCTGTGTTGTAAGTGCGTGTGTCAACCGGTGTGCCAGTGTTTGAGTAGGTATGCGTGTCGCGTCGCTGCGCTTCTGTCATTCTACCGTTGAAGTCTGTCTAAGAAGCATGGACAAACCGATGCCTCGTGACGGGAACGCGTTTCACGTATTGTCATCCGTTTAAACGATCCTGCGGTATTGCGAGAAGTGTGCAATTTACATCAATCATCGGCGACCGCGGTGATGTTTCAGTGAATCGTGCAGTTAGTGCATCGATCAATAGCCAATGAACTCTCGTCTCCAGCTATAGTCTCTAATTAGCGACGTAGCTACTACACATTCAGCGACATACTTATATAGTACATACTTTTCTCCAGAAATAATGTGTAAGGTAATTCGATTGTTATATATGATTGTTTTCTTTGTATAGCGTTAATAACTTTAAATAAAACTAAAATAGAGTCAACTTACTGTTAGAGCATGTTTACGCTGAGTCAAATAAAAAAGAAGACAAAGTATACGTGTATGTTATGTGGACAATTTCTGTACATAAACCTCATGATATTTAATGAAATACCCGTTTGGTCTCATAACGCTTGTTATTCCACCTATTAAGTTTTCTTTGTTTTTTTTTTACAAAAGTAATTAGATCGTTGTACGTTTCAATAACGCATTAAGAAAAATCCCAGAAAAAGCTTCTTTCACATAATTATTCGCATCCAGTAAACTTCTCATATCCGACGGCATCGTACTAGATATACTTACCAGTATCTTCGCACAAACGTTTCAATATACAAATAACTTTAACGAACATCGTTATCGATGCCATTACCAACGAAAAACTGATGTCTCTTAAATTAATTGCGAGATTTTATTCAAGTAATAATAACTATGATAAGCGAGACAATCACGCGATGACTGTGCTCTCCGCGTTTTTGCCACAAAAAAACGAAGGTTACAAACACTCTCATATGTTATTTCTCTCACGAAGTCGATTAACTTGTACGATCTAATTGGCTGGCTGTTTCAATGAACCAAGAAACGAAGTTCTGTATTAACTATTGATTAGCACATAGTAAGCTAATCTTAGACGTATACGTCGAATTTTGCTCATTAAACCTCATTTTGCGAGAATATGAAATGATAAATAGAAACTTCTGTTAATTATTAATTTTTCAGAATTAATTTCTGAAATATAATTACACATTATCACAATATCATAATAATATTATCGTTATAATAATTATCAGATTATCATTAACTGAATATTTATGTAAAGAGTAACAACAATGAATTATTATATTGGAGATGTTCTGTGATATTATCAAAACTACCAACATGACATAAAAGAATTTTAAATTGTAAGGATTTGAAATTCTTAATGCTTTTTCATTATCTACCGTTTGTATCTTCTCACGCAAGATAGCATAAAGAAGATACGCAGGAAAGGGCAACACTCGACAACTCATTCGTGTCTGTATACTTGTATACCCTGTATGTGTAAGATTTTTGAAAATTTAAATTAGCTGGTGTACGATGAAGCTAGCGTGAAAATCCATATCGCATAAACATCTCATTTTTAAGTGAGACCTGCCGTAACGGGGAATAATTTTCGGCTACGGCTGGATTGAGTTATATTTCAATTCGGAGTATTCGGAGTTCTTTTTTCTTTTGATACCGGTTGCCTTGATAACGTCACGAGCTTAAGTGCATCCGTATATAATAATAATTTCGTGCGCTACTCCGCATACTACAAGCGACGCTCGACATTTCATTATCTTTTCGATCCTTTTTTCTTACTCGCAATTATTATTATTATTAATATATCCCGTTCATTCTTTACTATGTTTTCTGAATTCCATTTCAAACGCACGGTTTATAATTAACTTGACATTGTATTTTTTTGCGCTGTGCAATGCGTATTAACATCTGCATACCTATTCCTTTATAAATATTTTTCACATCGTAATTGCGACTGTGATACACTATAATAGCAGAAAATGAATATATCAATGCCAGGCAAGTCATTAACTCAACTAATTAACAAGCGCAATAATTAACGGTAGTTAATACAAGCAATAATTGATATAAGCAATTATTTTTAAATACTATGACAAGAATCAACAGTTTCTATATTTTATACAAAATTGTTCATACCTAATTTGTTTTATTTCCTTTAGGCATTATTTGGTACATATACGAATCCTCTCTTACTCACAATATATGAGTCAATTATTGAATGTACAGAATCAATTTAATATATTTTTGTCATAAATATCTTGCTTGAATTTCGCAAAACACGTAATTATCCACTAATTAAGCCTGTTATATTAATTTATTAAACAGAAAACGAAAAAACATTGATTCGTTGAGCCATATAATGTAAGAGTAAAATAAAATTCGCGTTATCATTTACATGACAAAAAATTGCATATTTTTTTGTTATCTATAATACGCAATTAATGTATTTGTGAATTATCACATTACGAAAAACGAAAACCTAACACGTTATGACTTCTATCCTCTATTGCTCAGTTAGACAACCTATTGACACGAGACAATGACTCAAATACACATGTATTCTATATTAAAATACTGAAATGTCGTCAATAATTTGATAGCTAACAGCGTGTCGCAAGGAAAAAGGAGGGAGACGAAGTGATATAAGTAAAGAAAGAGAGAGAGAGAAGATGCGAAATTGTTAATTGAGCAGATAATCGACAGAAAGACGAGATGCATAATTGGTTACGTAATATCTATCGGCTATGGCCATTCCATTTTCACGATGCTGAGAGAAGTGCCATCGCAGTGGATAGGAGGCTTATCTAACAGCTAACGTCCAGAAACTGTTCCTACGGGAAAGCCGTAATTTCACGGCTGTTATTAATAAGCGATAATGCCGGCGCAATCACTTCGATTATCGTACAGTAACCGAGTCGTATACTACGCTATTTACGCTCCTCGCTCGCGCGCAAATATCGCCCGGCGCATACTTAGCCATGTTGGTTAGCCCGGCTGGAGAATCGCGCGTAAGAGTATCGCCTTGCCGCGCGTCATGCCCGCGCCATTCCGTGCACGGACTGACCCCTAAGAACGCGTCTCGCAGTCGCGTCCTCACGTATACACGCGGATCCGCGTGAATGCGCGCGCACGCGCGCGCTCACGCACCGTCACGCGCGGCCATCTTAGCGCGCCGAGTTCACACGCGCGCAGCCTCCACCGCCGCCGCTGCCGTTGAGTTAGACGATCCCTATGGTTTTCGACCGGCGATAGCTCCCATCGCTACCGGTCGGAGGAGGGGAGGAGGTCGGCCATTCGTGCGGGCTTAAACCCAATCCATTGGGCCTGATGCTGCCGACATCGATATTACGGCAAGTGCTCTCGGATCGTCGTCGGCGCGCTGTTCCGCCGATTCTTCGATATCACGGGCGAAAATCTTTTTATCGGGTCGTCACGGATATATGCGTTACCAATACGTCCGTCGGCCGCGACGAGAGATCTCGGGGAACGATTTTCTCGATCATGTTACATATACGTAAGTTGTAACAGTAATCAGAGATTACATCGGACGAGCAGTCTCTGTGCTAATAAATTTCAAGATATCATAGAAATGTGTCGCATTTATATGTAAATGACTTCGCGTATCAATTTCGTGGGGAAATCAAATGTTTTCTTTATGTATTATAGGTTTTTTTTATGATTATGCTCACCGTGTTACTTATTTACGCGTACTATATGTATATTTAGATGGAAGGACGCCTCAAATATACCTTCGTCTGGTCGGTAGATCACTCCCAAAATGTTGCGAGCGGATCACGCACACGTGCGCGCGAATATACCGAAAGCTTTGACTTCCACAGTTAGCGGTAAGAAGAGGGGAACCGTCGCGTCGCGTCGGTGCAGTTCAAATCAAGACACACGGACGGGTTTGGGGGCACCGTGGGCCATCATGGAGGCAGATACTTTTTGGTCAGCGGCGGCAATTTCGCCAAAATCGTTTGGAGTCCTTTACGGATGAACGGTAAAGAGGATACGGGATAGCTAGAGAGATGAAGAGCGAGAAAGAGAGGAAGGGAAAGGGAGAAAGAGAGAGAGAAAAACAGGGAGAGATTCGACAATCCAGGATCCAGCAAAATTAGGTGGGCGTATTCCACCGTAGAAAAAAAAACGCGCCGCGATTCTCTCGATTCATTACCTCACGTTGCCAAGTATTTTTTATGAGCTTCAATCTTGGAAAAGAGAAAGAGAGAGAGATAACGTACGCTGTAAATAAATTCGGTATATCGATAACGTACAATCACAAATAAAGTTACCTAATTCTGAAATTAATCTCTTTTCTATTAATTAATTAATTTCAATAATCTGTTTAATCACACATACTCATGAAGAAAGTCTATATTAATTTTGTTTTATTAAATATTTTATTTTTGCCTCCGTTTTTGGATCTAAATAATTTTTAATTTAACATTTTTTAATCCTTTTTTTTAGTTAAAAAAAAACATTTTTACATCCTAAAATTGAACACTTTTTTATAAGTTTATATAATTAGTAATGAACAATAATCTAAGCCATGTATTTCCGCATTGTGGATATAATGATATTGGATAGAAAAAAAAACATTAATTTATTTGTAGACCAGCAACAGAATGTACTCACATTCAATGCTAAATATAACGTAAGATTTCTTAATAACAATGCTTTTGCCATATTATAACGCACGTAATTACATTAAGGTAAAGTTTATATGAGATATCATCGCCCCTATGTGTTATCTTCTCGCGGTAAAGCGAGAAGTACGTAACGGTGGAAAACATATTACGATAAGAATCTTAAAAGACTGTAAACTTTATTAATAGTTTACTCGCATGCGATCCGCGACGTTAAATTTTTCTCCTTCTTTCTTCCGTGCTGTTTCAATTAATCGGATGAGCGACCGCGGATCGATGTAGCGGATGCAAATGTACATATATATATATATATATTGTAAAATGCAAAATGTTAAATAAGCAGAAAATTCAGCGAGGTGCACGTGTTATTGCCATGGGAAAAGTGCGTATCAGTGGGATCGCCAGGAGCAATCCACACCGTGAGCGCACGTGACTGTAGCGTGCGCGTCATGGCATAAATCAGTTGCGTCCATCTGCTTAACAATAAATACATATTACATTAAGCAAACAATGGAAACGGCCTTTTCGCGTGCCCAACGTTGTTCCCGTTATGCAGATTCCACCACATAACTTAGCATTTGCTAAGCGGTGAGATCGCCATTACGAACCGATAACACTCGAAGTACATGTGACCGAGCTCGTGTGCCGATCCATTTTGGCAACGGATTTATTTTATCCGAACGCATTATATTCGGTTGATTACAGAAACGGTACTTTTCGTAACTGCCGTCGAGTTTACTCTACATTTATCCGTTGTACTCCGACTCCGTTCAGCATAATCGTTCTCAAAATTAATACTTTACGTCAACGTTTTACGTCACCTCTCGCTAAGTGCATTTAAGGGTCTTTCCTAAAGAAAATTGAAACTACGCAAATTGCGATGTCGTAACTTCGTGATCCTATAAATCGAATGTTATTAAATGTTCATGCCATATGCGAATGCTAACATCGAGGCCAGCATCAAGATCGTGATGATCTCTAGATGCTGGGATTCTACTTATGTAACTTATGTAATTTGAGGATTTACGAGGAGACCCACGAATACCTCAATAAATCTCTTCCAACAACGCGTTTTATGAGGTCATCCGCATTTACGATCATGTTAATTTTCGCATTTGTAATTTCCCGCGTTGATCCTTATTGCGACGGGCATTTTGGCAATGACAGGTAATTTGCGATCCGCCGGACTTGCGCGGTTATCGATGTGTGAACGGATTGACGATCCCGGCCACTTTTGTCACTCGTACAACTGCCGTAAATAATATCGCTTCAACCGTCGGGCGTTTAACTATCTCTGTTCTCCTTGCCTTTTTTTTATAAAGCTGCAATTTAACGGATGTTCGAGTCGCGGAATAGGCTTCTTATGCGGTTATCACTTGATATATGAAGCGCTATAAATCGTTTTGAAGATATCCGTTGATCTCAGATGACGATGTAACTAAATATAGACGACGTAACTAAGAATAATTTTATCAATGCTAATTTTTATCGCATATGTGCATACGTATGCAATTGTAATTACAGTATGCATGTATGTATGTATAATAGATATATCTGTTTTCTTTGGGTTACCCGCATATTTAGAATTACATCATATTATTACCATCATTATCGTTATGTGTGTCTATAATCAAAAAAGGTACATAAAATATACAGATATAAAAGTACTCCGATAAGTACTTCTGACATTTGTTAGCTGTACGGTAATGCAACTGAAGACACTAATATCTTGCACAAAATAGTACACAGTATCGATTTGTAAATCTTACACTATTATTATTATTCAATATATTAGTGATTATCGTTATATTAATAAATTTTGTACAATATTTTAAATCAGTTTGCACTAAAAATGTCGCTGTAAAAAAAGGTATCAAAAACTTTCCGAGTCTGTCAATATAGTAATGAAATTTCTTCAAAAGAGAAATTTCTTCAAAGAAACAATTGGCCTTCGTGCAATTTCTTTTACGACGCGGTAAGTACAATTAGGAGCGGTATAACAATAGGTACTTATAATACCTGCAAACACTTACTTGTCATTACCTGTCTTTTCTCAAGCGCCATTACTCTCATATAATTTAGCCAATCTTCTCTGCACTTTTCTAGTGTGATTTACTTTTATTTAAAATATTTTTGTAGAAAAAAAATACGTTTTCTATATTTCGTCAAGAATTGCAATTTTTAAATAAATATTTCATTAGTAATCTCTGCTCCTACACAACTTTTGCTGTAATATACGTGTCTTCCGGTTTCTAGAATAAACAGCCGATCAGTAGCCCGTAGTTAACATTGTAAAAATTAAAATATTATTCGTTTCATCGTCATACTTGGAATATATCGCCATTTGAATGTCAGTGGAACGACGTTATAACTGTTACTCGCAACTGGAGTACCAATTGCTTGGCTCAGAACTGCGGAGAATGCACAATTTCGCATGCAAACGTAATAAACCGTGTTCGGCGCCCGGGTAACCAGCGAACCGCATTCCCATTCCAGAAACGTGTGACTTTACTAACACCACCGCACTCAGCGTCGTAAAGAATAGTTAGCAATTAACGGAAGCTATGTGAAGCTAAATGGAAATTTCGTAAAGATTTTGTTTTACTTATCATGAAAAATTCTCCGGTTTTTCCACTTCGGGAAGAGCAAACATAATCATTACGAAAATTAATTCAGATCAATGGAGTAGAATTTACTAATATAATAATATATAATATTTGCAATACATGTAAGTATCATATGAATTTCACTATTTTATCAGATTAAGAGATAAATTATAATTTTATTTACTTGTAGTTCACGATGAAACTCAGTCATAATTATCCTGCATTAAGAAAAAAATATTGTTGATTTGACAAAATTTCCCAGATAAATTAAAATTTTGTCGATTTAAGAATTTAACTTAAATGCACAAATTTCAATGCAACTATTTATATAGTTAATTGAAATATACACTGAAAAAAAGAGTCTTGTTGAATTAACTGGAATTGAACCAACGGTTCAGATTTCTAGTTGATCTTACAAGATTTCCAATTAATTCAACAAGAATTTTTGTTAAATTAATTGGAAATTTGGTAGGTTCAACTAGAATCCGAACCGTTAGTTCACATTCCAGTTAATTCAACCAAATTTTTTTTTCAGTGTATAAATTCTTAAATAGACCAAATTTAATTTAGTTAGAAAATTTTGTCAAATCAACAATATTTTTTTCTCAGTTTATAAATATTAAAATTAAATAATTGTCAAGCCTAGTTTAGATTAATCAACTTTTTTGTATTGGTGAAGCAATGCTTCAAAAAATCGGATGAAATATAATATCCTCGTAAATTGTCCCATCAAATAACACTAAGCGAAATTACATCATGAATATTATATCGAACTGGTAAATTCGTTGCACGCCTGCGTAGGGCATATTCATCGGATCGAGTCTCGCGATTTCAAGTGGGAGCATCATAAAGCGTGTTCGACGTCTAAGGATTGGTTAACCGCATTTCCATTCCAGAAACGTGTGCGCCAGTCGAGCGTCGCGACGGCTAGAATCGTAAATAACATTTCAGCAATTAGCACACGCGACCGGGAGGGCGTTCCAACCTAGGGAGCGGCTATATCCCACGAATCGTGGCTCGAATATGGGATTCTCATAATAATAAGGATTACACCGGGATCCTCGAGGTGCCTCACCCCTCGAAGTAGACCTAGACCCTCTGGTTATCTTTGTCGAGGCACTTAACTCAATCGTTCAGAAAAGCCTCGGGTGCGAAAAAGTACGAAGGGTCGTTGTAGCACGCTCGGACCATCCGGGAAAAATCCCCCGCAAAAATTAACTTTGACGTTACCACGAGTTGTCGTCTATGAAACGATTTGCTCGAATCGGTGAGAGTTAGAGGAGAATATAAAAGTTTTGAAGCTTATTAGTGAAAAAGCGCGGCTATGAAGTGCGTATATTCGACCGAGACGAGGCGATTAAACGCCCATGAGACATGGCTTAACCATCCTCGCCGGGACGTTTATTTCGATCATTTGCCGCGCAATGGTGAAGGTAAACGACGAATAGGAGTGGAAGTATTCAAGGTGAAAATCCAACGAACGAATTAGCCGCAATATATGCACAGCACTTTGCAATCTTTATTGACGGATATAACTACCCTATAAGGATACGTCCTTGCGAATGTAATAAGCATAGGTCGTGTGCTGGTTCAGTCGGAAAGAATAATTTGATTACTTTGTAGAACAAACTAATTTTTATTTGCATGTATGAAATATTATTATTATTACGTAGTTACGGCAAATCTCTTGTCTTATAATTAAATGTTTTAATAAATGTTTCAATATTTTAGTATCATTTACTAAAAAATAATATTCCAAATCATTTTTTTTTACTATGTTGTTATAGTAGTAATCATACATTATTCTATCATATATTATTCTGTCAGTGAATAATATGTTATTCACTGTATCAAATTTAATTAAATTCTTCCTGCATTTTTTTAGCAAACTTGTTTAGATAATTGCATTTCAATAATTATATAAAAATAAATTTTTCTATAGTGACAGTATATAAAATCAATTGTTTCTTCTTTCCATTTTAAATGTTTATTAGACGTAATTTGCCATTTTTAGATAAAAATAACATAATTTATTTTTTTCAAAACCACTTAAATGTACAAAAAGCAATACACGTTACATTCGGCTAAAAAGTTCTGCTATCGTTAAAGAACAGCATGTATCCTTCAGTTATTGCTTACTAAAATTGCAGTATATATCGTAAAATGACGTCATCTAATGAACCGCGTATTAATACAATATTTATAGCAGTTCCACGCTCATAAAAGTTCCAGATCAAATCGATAAATATAGAAACCAGTTTCCAATGTTTCCGATAGTTTAATAACAATAATCTTAGAAGATTTTAAACCAAAATTAAGAGAAATTAGCCTTTCATATATTAAATCACTTGATAAAGTATTATGTACAACATATCAACTGTAACATATTACAAATCTATTATTTACATTTTAAATAACCGATTTATTTCATATAGATTTATTGTCATAAAATTAAATTCAATATTTATTTCAATATTTACATATTTCAACATTACACAAATTTATATCTTCAAATTACAGCTTACCTATATCTCATACATTTATAAAAACATATGAGAATCTTACGAGTACACATGTTTCTGGAATCAACAGTCTGGAAATCTTTTATATGCGGTTTAATATTGAAAATTTTTTTTCATGTTAAATAATAAAGACATACATATTTTTTCTGAACCTTGTAAAATAAAAAAATGCGAAAATTGCTTAATTTTTTTTATAAAAATAAATTTTTATTTTATGGGAGATAAATTTTGACTCTTATTAAAATGGCCAATTACTTGAAAAATTGCACAAACCCTTTTATATAAAATGAGTTTTACTGTACAAAGTAAGAATATTTAAAGAATATTTCTAACAAGTTTCAATTAATGTATATTTCTCAATATATTAATAAACAATGCAACATGGTCCATTCATGAAGTATCGAGCTTTTGATTTATCTCGGTTGCAATTTCTTAATTTATAAATTAGATACATAACGACGTCACGGATTTCATTCAAACTAAACTAAATGATGGAACGAAAAAGGGGCAAGCGAGACATAAAGAGAGGATGGAAGCGACGCAACGTGAAATCATGAAAGTTTGCAAACTCGTGCGAACGGCCGCCGAACGCCTAAAAAAGAAGTGAGAGAAAGGGAAAGAAAGAACGAAAGAAACAAGATGTTTCTGAGATCGGCCACGGAATGAGAGAGAGAGAGAGAGAGAGAAACGGCAATGGAAAAATGAGAGCGATGCAGAGGGTACGAGGAAGGCGGGAGAGACGCAGCTCCGGAAAAAGAGAGACGGAGGTAAAAGTTTCGCTCGTAAAGCGAATGGAGGTAAAAAAGGAAAATTACATTAAGAAACTCGAGCGTAGTCGGGTGTGATGGTACTCTGCTGCTGGCATGCAACATGGTGGGCTTTCCAAAGAATGGGCTGTCTCTTTCTTCCGCTCTTCCTTATCTGTTCGCATCACTACCTCTCTAAGCGAGAGCCAAATGCATGATTAGATCAATTTTAATTTAGATAAATTAACACTGACTCCACTGCTATAGTGCTTTTACAAATTATGATTGAACTTTATACGCATATTTAGGGTTGCGTATATATTAAAAATAAGATTATTTTTAATACTTTAACATGTATCGCAATATGTTACTTTAAGAAGAAATTGCTCTCTTATTGCTCATTAAAAAAACATGCAGGTCGTGTATAATTGTTAAAACCATTAACTGTACGATCCCCCACCAGAATAAATATCTCTTGCAAATATAAGCGCGAGGCAGCGTTAATTTATGATAGACTGTTGAATACAAAGAAGAAATATTTTAAGAGTCTTGTGTCTCTTATGCACAAGCAGAGCGCAAAGATAAACAATAGAATTAAGTCTCGGTGACTCGAGTTAGAGACAGGAATAGGAAAATGCGACATGTCTTATCTTGCTTACGAGTTATCGTGAGATGGGGGAATATGCAAATTATATAAGAAAGGGTCTCGAAAGGGAAAAAAGAAAGAGAGAGAGAGAGAGAGAGAGAGAGGTGTTTACACGCAAAATCAAGATAGGTATCAGAATAACGTAATATGTCACGTAATAGGAAAGCAAAGAAAAAAATTAATAAAAAAAATGGATGTGATACGAAATAGACATTGCACAGAAGACAATTCAGACGCGTCTGAAATACCTGTGGGTCGCGATAATAACAACATTGTAATGGGCGAACAAAGAGGAAGCGTCGGGAAGAAGCCTCTAACGTTCTCGTGGAGATTCGAGCGCGAGATTAAACAAAGGAACGGGAGTTCCATAGTAAGGGGCAAGAAGGGTGAAGATGGCGCTAGCTCACCTCTCGCGCCGTAGTTAGCTTCAAGTACAAGGGAATACATATAGGCAGTAGGAGAAAGAAGAGACCGAGAAGAAAGGGAAGGGAAACAGCGGGAAAGATAGAGAGGGAGAGAAAGAGAGTGAAGGAAGGAGGGAAGAAGTAACGAAGGGAGGGAAAGAAAGAGAGAAAGAGATGGAAGATCGTCTGCATATAAAGTGGACGGGAAATGAACCGGGTTACATCGAGTCGGTAGGTAAAAGCGTGTGTCGGGGTGTCTCTCTCTCTCTTTCTCTCTCTCCTCTCTCTCTCTCTCTCTCTCTCTCTCTCTCTCTCTCTCTCTCTCTCTCTCTCTCTCTCTCTCCCCTCTCTCTCTCTCTCTCTCTCTGCAAAATTTGCCCGCCTTTTTACTTGGCGTACATTTCGTTTACATAGAGTACACGCTCGTGCTCACGCGCGCAAACGCGGATGTATCGCACGGAGAGAAGGGGATGGTACATCGCGTAAGCGTGGATACGCGTGTGTACATGTATATATTATATATATGTATATAATATATATATATAGAAGCGGGTGGGAGAGCGAATAGAAGGTCGAAGCCTGGTTAAAAGCGCGCAGGATGCTCGCAATGGCCAGCCATTTTCAACTTTTGCTATCGCGTAGCCGAGAATGGAAAATGGAGAATCTCGTCGGCGAAATATACGCCTGAACAGAGCTCATTTAGTTCGAAAGTTTCTCGAGGATCTCTACGAATCTCTCTCTCTCTCTCTCTCTCTCTCTCTCAGCCGTGTCTCTCTCTTTCTCGCCTGCCATCCTCATTACTTCTATCAAGATCTCGGATAGCGGGACGGATGACATCGAACACGTCGGTGCGTAGTCTCAGCTGACAGATAAACGCCAGGATATGTCCGATACGCCTTCCCGAAACAATCCCCAAGATATCCCTGCATGATCTTAGAGGGTGTGACGTAAACGTAATTATCCCTTTGTTTCCGCGAGCGGGCGTTATATAGATGTTTTAATTTGCAAGTGAAATGACATGTGGAAACGGCTTGCTTGCCGCGAAGTTCAATTAAAAGAGATTCGAGAGAGAGAGAGAGAGACACATACGGATGTTCCACATTCCTGTAGCACACGCAGTGCAGTTTTCCCGATGGAACTTACCAGCGGCACGTTTCGCGCACGGTTCCGCAAATGGGAAACTTTTGTTCGCAGCTGTGACCAAACGTTCTTACGATCGCTTGGCTGTCGGATATATATTGAGCATCTTTTTTGAAATCACTTTTATACGGTGGGTTTATAGACAAATTGATATACGACGTGATTCTAAATTTTCGTTAAAGCATAAAAGATAATTATTTATCTCAGAGCCCCGACATAAATTGAACATGAATAAAGTAGCCAATCTTTCCTAATAGAGGCCAAGATTACTAATTCGCGATCATATACATCGCCAATTGGTCCATATTGGCAGAGCCGAATTTCTGATCAGTAAAAGTCAAAAACATAATCCTGCTAATGACAAGCAAATAGAATACATGGGACTGGAATGTCGAGAGGCACAGTTTAACGATCGTCAAAAGTCAGGGAGCCCGGTCGTAAATTCTTCTATGACATTTACAGTCGAACACCTCGCGACGGAAATTCTCGCTAGACGAGAATCCGAGACTCGGTGATCGTTAATCTGATCGGCCGCGAAGAGAACGAATTGGACTTTAAAGTGATAATTTAATTCCTGCCGGAATAGGCATTTGTTTTATAATAATTTATACCATGTAGAATCGCGACGCCGCCATTGATAATCTTGAATTTGAGGCTTCCTGGCTCGTTTCCAAATTCTAATAGAATTTTCCAGTAAATTAAACCAAATTCGCCATGATTCCCGTGGAGTTTTAATTAATACCAAAGTTTCTTAGCTAAGCGATTCTATCTTACCAAACAATTCCAGAACTTTAGTAAAATTCCATCAAGAGATATTGATAAACTATATATGCTGCATGTATGATATGAAGTTTGAAATTACATTACTTACAAGATAAACTTTATCAAAAAATCCAACATTCGTAAATTATATGTAATAACTATATTATTGCTAAGTAATATTTTCTGCACAAAAATATAATAGAAAAGATATCTTTCAATCACATACTTTATTAACGTTGAGTGATTGCAAATTGCGAAGATTTTACCAACTAGTTTCCTTCGAAATTTAGTCGTGTTTGTGAACTATTTCCGGAACGATATCGGATTCCATCCATGTTTGATCCTGCTCGGCGGAATCTTCACGACGACTGAACGCGAATAGAGATGCAGTATAAATTGCAGCAACGATGATTCGCGGGAGATGGGACAAAGTGACCGTAAAAATTCCCATGACATTGGTAATAACGGAGGTACTCTTAGCGATGCGAATCCGTTCGTGACAAAATTGAATCGGTGAAAATCCATGAAACTTTCGCGACGCACACAATTGTGAAAATCCTATGTCTAACGGTTAAATGCATCTGCAGATTCCTGCGGTCCTGCTTTCCTGATCTTGCCACACAAATAAGTCGTGTCATATGCGCATTATACTCTAAATTTTTTTTTTAATTGCATGTTTCTTAAATAATAATTACACAAGCGCAGAATTACGATCAAAACTATATATATATATATATATATATATATATATATATATATATATAATGTATTTATTTTATATTAAACTTAATTTTTTAAATTAAATACAAGGATAATTATTTTAATTTAAGAAAATATTTAAAGTGTTAATGTTTTGGGTCTCGAAAAACATTCATATAAAAATCGTTATTACCTCATAGATCTTAATTGAAAGTCATTGCTAGAATGATACACGAGCGATCCTCATGACACTTTCAGTTACAGAACAATACTCCGGCGCGGATCTCTTTACTGAGATTACCATGAACCCATTCAGCATTTACCCAATCTCGTACATTTCGAGCCATTTTTAGATTTAACCTACCCAAATATGCAAATCTCCAAGAAGTGTAGTTGAGCTACTTCGAAGATTCCTGGAGGAGAATGGACGATTCAGTTGGCTCATATTGGAAGAGGAATATAATCTTCGCCTATGGGTAGATTGTGGGAAGCCAAAATGAATGAGCAAAAGGACATGAGGAATCCGGCCGGGCATGTATGCGCATATATGTATGTATGTGCGTAACAATCCTCTATATCTGTGCTGATCAATATCTATCTAGACATAATAAAAAGAACAAGTATAATGAAAAATAGCAATTGAATAAATTAATATTAAAATTGGACTCTCTTTCTCTCTGGCACTCATACAAATTGTATAAATATTATATAAATCTGCCTTTACATCTTTACATTACACTTTTACAAAAGCGCAACGAACCTTTTTAATATTTTATTAACGAATTTCACGATTGCATAGTAATATTCTAATCTAGAAATTCAAAAATTCTATTTTGGCAAAAAGGAAAGAAATTAAATTGTTCAAATATTCCACAAGTATTATACACCTACGCCTAGGCATTCACGTTGCCCACAGTACGTGTTTTCGATTTGTGTTTCGATATTAATTCCATTTATCGAAAATTCGAATCTTAACAAGTAAAATGGAATTCACAACAAATTGTCACTCCATACAGATAAGCCGTGCTTTCGGAGTTTCTTGCAAATTGAGAACAATTTGCTCTGTAAGAGTTCGTAGTGCTCCCTGAAAAAAAAGCCGGCGTCACTTTAGAAAATACGCATTACGATGGCTAATAATCGCACGCCAGTTGAGAGCATGATGGCGGCACAAGGCGGGGCTCTCCGCGAATATTTCTGTCTGCGTAGGTAACTTAAGAGCAGAAGAGAAAGAGAGATGCAAGAGAGAAGAGAACCAAGTGAGATCCGTGAGACGGGAAGAGGCGAAGCAGACAGGAGGGAAAAAGGGAGGAAACTGTAATCGTTCCTCGATTCAACCAGAAAGGGAATCCGACGTTCCAATTCCAGTTGTTCTCCTTCCTGCTTTAATTAAAATCAGAAGTTGACGACCGGCCGCCGCGCGTCTCACCATTTTAGCAAAAACGTAAAACGTCGTATCTTAATGCGACGGAATTGTTTTCAGTGCCACTATCGCGAGTACAACGGCGATGATTTCATTCGGTATATTTCGTAAAGTCCAAGTTTGCTCCAAGTTCATGTAACTCTGTTATTTACTCTGCCTATTTCAGATAACGCCACGTACGAATAGGTAACGATTGACCCGAGTATCATCGTCTTATAAACATAGAATTGTCAAAGAAAGTATTAATCTTTTTTCCATGTAACTTGCGTGATGTCCTAGTTAACGAATAATAAAAAAAATTACTTATAAAATGTTTGACGAATATAGTTTATTATTAAAATTATTAAAAATTAACGATAAAATTTAGTTTATAATAATTCCTAAATTAAAGAATGAGCAAACATAATTTTATAATTAGTAATAATAGATTTAATTAAAGAGAAATTAAGCGGTAAATTAGAAAGTCTGACAGAAACTCGGCTCAAACATATTAATAGCTACTTCCCGATAGTGCTGAATAAACATAATAGAGGAAAGTCTAATTTTATGTTCCTCAAAAAATAAAGATCGACCTGGAAGAATAAAAAAAATATTAACATAGACCGTTTATTATGTTACTGATCCGCAATTGTGTCACACATATTTAAGTATTCTACGAGGTATTTTAAATATTTTACTAGTATTTTAAAAACTTTGTTATTGCAACCGTAAATTTCACTCGTGTTTCACCCACCCGTAATTTTCTTTCATCTCTATTATTTTTCTAGTTCTGTCCTACTGCGATGTTTTGAAACCCTTCTTACAGATGACTAGCATAGTTTTAAGGAAGTCAATTTTCAGCGATTGTCAATAGATATATTATATTCTTTTATCTATCATATTCCATTTCAAAAGAAAACAAGAAAAGTAAGCAAGCAAACAATGATGTGCATTAACTGGATTCAAAACTTTCGTAACGTGATATCGCAGGATAATCGCAACCATGTTTTACGTTATGCATTACTATTTGTATCGTGCAAAGGGTCAGCCGTAGATAGAGAAAGAGAAGAAGGGAATAGAAAGAGAGGTGGAGGGATTCACAGAAAGCCGGCAGAAATAAAGATGAGGGTATAGGTGTCGGGGGATGGACCATTCGCCGTGACCATCCTATGAAGCCCCGTACGCAGTCCAGAGTATGGCAGAGGGTATAGCCCTCCTTTCTCCCCTTTCCACTTTCAGTATGGGGAAGTTTTATTGGAATAAAGGTTATAAGTGGAAGAGCGTGTGAAGAGGAGCGTATACGTTCTTTTGTGATGCAGGGAAAAATAATGCGGAAGCGGGAAAAGAACGGGCAAATAAATGGGTTCAGATATTAAAGATCAAGTATGAAATTTATTAAAGTAAGAGAGTAAGAAAAAAATTATATCGTGACGTTCGATCATTTTTAAGTGATGATTATTAAATGTCGTCGTTATTTAAAGGATTCAAGTATGATCTTTCGTCATTCGTCTTTTTTCTTGAATTAAAATTTTATCCTCGCCGTTTATACCGATGCATTTATAATAACTTACGTCTTGTGAGTGACAGCGGTTATGAAAAGCTACGTAGCGAAATATAAAAACAAAATAAATCGTGTAATCTTAATGAAATGCTGTACTTTCACAGCGACTATCATACGTGATCATGTAGCATGCAATGAATGATCACGCGTCGATCATGAACCACGCAGTTACGTTAAGTAGAGTTAAGTGGAAGGTGCTCGTTATAGAAAAAAAACAAGAGATCCGTGAACAAATATTCGAGCGTTGCATTAAACTTTATCTCGGCGTATCCGTGATTCATGTGAGCTGTAAATAACGAGCCCACTCCGACAGCATCTCTCCCTCTCTCTCTCTCTCTTTCGGGATCTGGTATGTGCGTATCTAAGTTTGCAAGTGAACGACGACGCTAGATCGTCTCGCTCGATTCTCGAATATCCTATCCTAACTCCCTGCCGATATCTTCTCCCCTCCTTTTCCCTCCGCCCTTACCGTCCCCCTTCGCTTTCCTTTGCCGCCCTGCTGTAAAACCCTCCCCCCCCCCTTCGAATCCAGCGCGATATCAACGGATTACCTTACCGGAGGTAATAAGGAAGATAGCAATACTGTTAAATCGATACGTCCCACAGACGAGCATCGTCCTGTTCAGCGATTCCTTTGAGGCGTTGCACGTGCTCTCGCAGGCGCGATGCGGCACGACACGGCGCGGCGGGCAGAACAACCGCGCGTAATTTGAAAAATATTTTGCGCTAGCCCACGCATGCGCGCTCTAGGAGAACCGGATACGTATTCGAGGCGCGTCACGCAGAAATAAGATATTATAATCCCGCGGACGATCGTAAATATCGCTGCGGTGACGCGGGCATTACACAAAGTTGTAAAGTCGTAGGACATGTTACACGGAGCTGGCCGCACTCGCGACTCGTTTGGCACGCCGGCTGACGGGATGTTTCCTTTATTTTTAATATTTCTTTTCTTTTTCTTTTTCTTTTTTTCTTCGCCGTCCGACGTCCGTGCTTGCGCGTAAATACGTCGCCCAGTCAAATCCGGCACGATCGCGGCGGCGGCACTAATTAAAGCACATCGCTCGTAGATCGCGTGACATCCCGTGTACGTACTTCTATGTTTATCCCATTTGATGTTGTTAATGTTTTGAAATACACATAATTCGATAAGAAATATTTTACAACTGTAAGAACGAGGAGATTAATATTTTGTATTATTTGCAAGATATTTTCCGTAATGCCTATTAGTATGAGTAATTAAATTATCATGTGTATTCTTTCATAATAAGAAAAATTATGAGAGGATATTAAAACGGTATTAATTATTAAATATTTTAAGAGGAAACCGTGTGAATTTTATTAATTATAAAATCTGTAACATCTTACGATTAGTGTAGTCACAGTTATAGGAAGGCAATGAAAGGAGAGAAAAAAAGATGAAAGAGATTTTAAAACTGTATAAAAATTATAAAACTATAATTCTCTTTATTTTTTTCTTGATTATGTAACCATTTGAGTTTCGAATACCATGTCGTCTCTCTCTGAGTCATCCTCGTTCTTACGCGGGTCTGTTATAGAAACATCCTACTCACGGAGGTATTTATTCCCAACCACTTGAATGCGACGGTATTTCTCTAGTACGCCAATTTTCCAGCATTACTTGATTGCAAGGATTGCCGTGTACGTCAAATGTATATTTCTATGCTACACTTACGGGCATTTCTTGCTTATGTCAATCGATACACTCGCAGGCATATGTATTACATTTGCGTGATAACGGTTATTTAATCTCTTCTTCCTTATCATTTTTCTTTTAGCAAATTATGCATATCGCATTGCAATAATATAATACATAACATAATAGAAATATTCGGGATTACTAACGTCAGGCATCTATTTCTGGATAATCCGGAGTGTCGCTGAATTATCAGCGCGACACGTTCCCAACGGTAAATGGTTTTCATGCTTTCACCGAACGTGTGTACATCGGCGACACGAAGGGACAATTATAATACACCCTGGTCATCTCCATTCTACGTAGCGTACCCTCGATACCTTCTCGCCTTTTTTGCCTCCGCTGTGAAATGAAACTGCGATGCATGCACACTGCCCGCTCGCCCCTTTCCATCTTTCTCTTTCATTCACCCTCTCTGCCTCTTTTCTCTGCTGGTTCACTCCACGCTTCTCCCTCTTTCGAAACTCCTCTACCCCTCCCTCCCGCTCAACCGAAGCTGAATGCGCTCGCCGTTCCAACCCCCTCTTCCATCTTCCTCCTTCTCTTTTCCGACCATTTTTCTTCCTCTCCCTCGCCCCAAGCGCTCGAACCCCACCTCGCCTCCCCCTACCAGCTCTTTCTCATCTGCTACACTGCCATCCCTTCCCCACCTTCTGTTCTCTTACCAACCGGGCCGCACGAGAATACATATTTTACAGGCATTCATGATGGCCGCCGCACATCTGTGCGAACCTGCCTGCTGGGTTGCCTCTAGCTTGCCTCGGGCAGGCTCGCCCCCTTCGAACCAGAGCGATACCGGATCTGCCCAGGCTAACCCTGTGTCGTCTCTCTTACTCTCTTCAGCTACAATCCCACACCATTTAGATGCATAGGAATAATTAATTTGTTCAGTTTTTATACATTTTATGATTCGAGGATAAGAGCATCGAATTACTATTTCTCACTTGATAATATCATGTTCTATAAAGATAAATATTACATGAAAATAAATACATAGCATGTGTGGAACATTCCCCCTTCTTCGCAAACGCTTAATAAAATTACGAAATAGTGAGTGCAGTGAAATGTCGAGACATAATTCAAAAGAGTGAGTGCGAAAAAAGTGAGATATTGGATGATTACTTTGTAAGATGGTAATATTCAAGTGAAACTCCAATTTACAAGATTTAGATTTACACGGATTTAGACAATTTTGAAATTTGTGATAATAAACATCAAGCAAAATTTTACAATTTATAACGAAATGCAAAACGAGATATAAATAATTATTTGTTATCCAATATTTGTTACTATTTATATCAACGCGCGCGGTAATACCATGAAATACGTCATCAACCTTAAAATAATATTGGAAAGCTAAAATAAAAATAAATGTATCAATTATCCTATGTCATATGTCAATAATTTCTCAATAGCAATTTCTTGAAATTACATAATTAAAAATTATCATATAAATCTACACACATATACACACCACACACACATGCATACATGCACACGCGTACATACAATCAAGTGGTGGAATATAAATTTTGCAACACTAGGCTACGTCTGAATATATCAGCCGACTTGACCGTTGCTGCTGTAGAAAAGAGGACAGATCTATATCCGGGCGCATAATGTGGCCGAAATTGCAGCCGTAATTGCGTAATAATCCCTCTCGTTATACGGCCGCTATCACGGCTGGAAGAAAAGCTGCAGCGGATAATAAGCAAACGTATATGCTTTGTGGGTTAACTGCTCCTTTCCACTGAACGGTCCTTCGGACAATTTACTTATGAGTACGTGCACCGATGCGTGATCATTATTATAATTATCAAACCAGCGTTGATATATATACCCCATTATACCTATTATTCTGGCGCGGCACTTACTCCATTGTGCTCGGACAGCTTGTGTCTTCGAGCTACCTCTCGCTCGCTCTTCGGTTTTACGATGGTATATACCGTGAGATGCGTGCGAAGTTATTACCACCGATTTTAGTGTACGCTTATGACTACATCGGCTCCCGAAGGCGCAAACCTGGCAGGCTACGTTAAAACCTCGAGGGAGGATCGAGTTTTCTGTCGGTGGCCTCGCTCTCGTTTCTTTTTTCGCGGGATCCGGACGATTAAGTTCGGATTTTCATGGTGGCGTCCCACAGCCGTGCTTCTTTATGTGGTATCGCTTAACTAGATACCATGGAATTCCTTTGCATATATTAGGATTTCAGACGTGAGATATACAGTGGCGTAGAATCAAGGAAAAGTATAAATTTAATGAGATGAAGGAATTAAGAGAAACGATTACATTGCTCCGCTTACACGCGTTCTGGTGAATCTTTAATATTATTTTATTATATATAATATATGTAATATATATATATATATATACATGTATATATGTATATGTATATATGTATATACGTATATATATAATGAGTGTGTGTATTGTATATCGTTGAGAATACTTTATCGAAGTATTATCGAAGTATACACTTTTATAAAATTTATATCAATATAAATACGTTATTTAAAAATCAGTTATCAAATTATTTTAAAAAACTATATGTTCTTATATATATTTGTATCCGTAAAATATAAATATAAGAATTGTAAATTACAAATATTGAAACAAATAAATTAAAAAATTCGTTTGATTATGTCTAATTTCAAAAAAGGTAAATAAAAATGCACGTCTCGTTACACTTTAATTTTCCTAGCATAAAATTTGCCACAGGCTAATTTAACCATGTTTTTATCGACTTGACGTTAGAATTCCAAAAAGACTGTACAAAGTAGAACGAGCTATTTATAACGAAAATCCTCTCTGAAATGTTGATCAATTTTCCTACTTTTATAAGATACGGTAAAGGAATGTAACAGGTTCTGGCTGGGAGGCACGACTGAATATATTGATACTGAGATGCTAGGCAAATGGCATCAGTAAAATCAATGTTATTGGCCTCTTTCGATTATTATCTTAGTATTACATTTTCTAAAATTGATGAAGTCACAAAAAAATTTTCTTTTAAAAAAAAAATATAACACAAGCGTAAGACAATTTAAAAAAAATTTAATAACAGTCTAACATTCTAGTTCGGATAGACTACAATGATTCGTAAGAATAGCAAACAAACAATTCAAACTGACTATTCAAACGCATAGCTTCTTCAGCTAAAGTCCTCTTCACAAACATCGCTTAAACTGGTTTAATGTGTGTGCACGTATATACGCATTACGTGTATAATATCAAAGGGAGTCTATAAACGAATGTTTTGGATTGTGTTGTACAGATGGCAGCACCTAACAAGGTATTCCGTATGAAGGTCAATATTCGAGAAGCTATGGCACTTGTCCTGACTTTCATAGAATAAAGCTTAATCAGTAATTAGAAAATTTGTGTATACTTTGATTGATATTTTATTGTTAATATTCTTCTTGTTGATATTCTTCTTCAATTAAATTTATTGTCAAGCTTTTTCAATGTCATCATACGATAAATCGCTAACTATATTTTATTGAAGCTATTAAAGGTGTAATTGAACTTGAAAAATTCTGTCTTCTCTCACGAATTTTTTATTCTTCATATGTTTTTACTATCATTTTTTATATGCGCAATCTTGTGTTATCTCTGTATTAAGTATTACGTAATATGTCTTCATATCTACGTAAATCTATTCAATTGCAACGCCGAGACTTACACATAAAAATCTGATTCGCTGTTCTCTAAATGTTTGCAGATTCGTCTTGGCGCACGCGACCTGTTTCTCCCGATTTACGAGCAAACTACTCGTCGAATTAATAATTTTCGCCACCGCGGGGTTCTCTAGCAAACTCACGAGGTCGTAACCTTACCTGCGCACTAGACAAAGAACGAGTTGAAGAGGCGGTTGTGACGCGAACGGAAGATAAAGAAAGAAGAAAAGTGAGACGAAACCACAGGGGCAGCTCGTGATACGTTCGTACTCTTTCTCTTTCGCTCTTTCACGTAACAGAGCGTCGCCCAATAAAAATGTCACGAATTCAGGGGCGAAGAGTTTCTTAGTGAACACCGTCTGGTGGCGCCAGAGTACACCACGTTCCCGATCCACAGGGAGTTGCGTAAAGCTCACTGGCTCGCTGTCACACGCAAGGAGTCAGCGAATGGTGGGGAGACTATGGGACGAGACGATATCGCGCGCACACACAGACAGAGACGCGGCGAAATCAAATCGACGCCAGCGCGCTTCGAAGGAAGGGCGAGAAAGCGGCAGGACTAAGCGTCGAGAAAAGCAGAGAGAATATCACGAGAAGATAGTCAAAGAGAGAAGGAAGTAAATGGAGACTAAGAGAGGGAAAGAGAGTCCTGCGGGAGAATGAGAGAGAAGGATAGAATAGAGACCGTAGGGTGGATGAAGAAAACGTAAATGATAGACGGAGTGCGAGGCTAAACAGAGAAGGGTTGATCGAGCCTGATAAGAACGAAAAAGATGGAACAATCCCGAGAGAAGCAGAAGGTGACAGAGGAAACAGAGACAATGAACGTGAAAGAGAAAGAGGCAAATGCAGAGAAAGAGAGAAATGAATAGGGTGGGCGTGAGAGAGAAAGGGAAGTTGCTGCTCGGAAGCAATGGGAAAGACAAAGAACGGAAGCGTGGCAAGAGGGAGGAAGGAAGGTAGAGAGTGAGAAAGGGGAAGAGAGACGGAACAAGAGGGGTTGGTCGACCCTGCGCGTTATCAAGAGCCGCCCCTCCCGGTCGCCCCTATATCCACCCCGACTTTATATACCCCCCGTGCATCCAAAGAGTACATGCATTCGTGTGTGCGGTGGTGAAAACCCACACAACGTTGACGTGGCTCGTCCCTAGACGTAGCCGGGCGCAGAGCGACGCCGCATGGCGTCGGCGTCGCGAGGTCGTCCCCGGCGCTAAACACTCTAACGATGGCATCGTCGGCCAACCGCCGCCAGAGGAAGCCGCTTCTCCGTGGCTCGTAACACGTTCTCCTGGACGACCGGGACGCCTGGACGGATCGGAGCACCCGAAGGACTGGGCACGAAGAGACCCGACACCCGCGAGTGACGTGCAACGCCGGAGCGCCGCGACGCCGACAGTCGTCCGCGGGACGCGTCGCGGTCGTCTCGCTGGAGACCGAAGGCGTCTATTCCAGCGGCATCAGCCTCCAGTTGGCGTCTGACGTATGAACGGCACACGTCTCTAAATCATCCCGTCACATCTTCCTGCGTCGACATTTCTTCATTTTTTTTTTTTCACTCCTCAGCCGTGCGCATTCTTTCCCATTCTATCCGTTCCTCGTTCTCTACGCCTCCCCCATTTTCGTCTCGTCTCGACTCGTCCGTTCTCGAGTCCATCTCTCTTTCTCCTCGATTGCATCGAGCGCTCTGTCCTTCGCATCGAGCCACGACTCAGCGAATCGGCGAACGAAACGGACGGAGCGCATCCACCGTGAACGTCACTCGTAGCATGTAGACCGAGCGGAGCTGTCATTCGTATGTCGCGGGATCGGAGTGCCTTCTGTGATTGACAATCCCGAATGGCCCCTTCGGACTCCTTAGTGTGCGGTGCTTGACATATATCGGAAAAGGATCCTACGTCAGATTTCACATATCGGTTGATTTCAGTTGGCGATGCTCGAACAGGAGATCTACGTGACGATGATGCCTCAAAAATTAATCCGGTCGCAAATAGAGAGACCCAGACCCAGGGATGGAAACGTAACAAATAATAACACGAGGTCAGTATACTTACATATTTTTTGTTCCGTAGTCTAAAAATAATTTTCACACTTATTGCGACGATTACGCATAGACATATGCTATCGGTTAGACGTATATTGATCGATTGTCACGCGAACTGACTTACATTTCGGTAGAAGATTTCCGCAATGGCCCAAACAGCAGGCAACCAGTCTGACACCTCGGCACGCTGGGTTTCCAAACTCAACGGGCTTTCGAGATGGTTTCGTAGTGGGTCGCAGGACGACGAGATCGTTTTATGACCGATTAGTCACCTCTATTAGTTTTTTCACTTTTTTTTTTCTTTTCACGTAGGATCCTTTCAGGAACGCATTGAATAAATCTTCGTTCAATCTTCGATCTATCATTCTCGCGGAATTCTGGGGCTAAAACTTTAGGTTATCCACCCTGGCCATCCAATGTTCACTAATAACTCGTGTATTATTTATGTGTATCCGTAGGCAAACTCAAGACGGCCATGAAAAGCGAAGCGCGTGTGGATTTCAACCGTGTATTAAGCAATCATTTCAATTGGATTGCCACAAGACCACTTGCGTGCCGCACAAGTCAACAACATTTAATAAGCGTCTCGCTCTACATCCAACTTGAATTAGGCTTCTCTAGCAATCGGCGGGATTGTTTGCGGTGAGAAAAACGCGTGATCACAAATATTATTACGTTTTTTTCTGTCTCACGTAACTTAATTAAAAATTAATCAAAATTTTACCTGGATTAGGAATGGAAGATATTAATGATCGAGACTGTCTGTCGCTTCATGCCAGTAATTCCAGAAGATATAAATGTTAGTCTACTCTACGCAATGCCAGACTGCCGTCGATCTTATCAAGCTCTGCATCCTTGGCAGGGGCAGCCACCGGCGAGGCGTTATCCGATGAGGAATGTGAAACCCCCTGTACGTATACTGAATGTATCCTGAGTGTATTCCTGTCCGGTATACCTTCAGTATACGTAACAGGAGGCTACACCGTACAACGTTGGACTTCTTCATCGACGCAGTTCTCCATTTATGAATAATCTTCGTGCTATAAAATATATAACACCTTAAGAAGATAGAGAGAATAACAAAAATAGGAACACTTAGAATAGTAAGGTATTTCATTTACCTAAAATATCGCAATCCTTGAACATAGTTGTTTGTTTGATGCGTTTATATACTGACATTCGTACATTTAGTAATTGTATAAAGTGTACTCAATAAAAAGTTATGCATATAATTATAACAATTACAATATTAATACATATTTCACGTATTAATGTACTTAGATTATTAAGTTTGAATATTTTTATTAAATTAAACAATATATATCTACGACATAATATTATGTAGGCATGATATATATGTAAAACTTTCTCTTAATACAAACAATATCAATTATTATCCAAAAATAAATATCACATTCTCTTAATCGAGTTTACTATAAAGAGTTTATACTCTTAATAATTTAATTAATCCGCAAAGCTAATAAATTTTTATTAAAATAAGTAAAGAATATATCTTTCAATTCAAGGATGACACTTTTAGAATAACCTTCTTTTCAAATAATTTTTACTTCAAGGCTAACAGATTTTGTCTTCATATTGATCATAATTGAGAAAAAAATTCAGAACATCTAGTGTGTCCCGCGTACAAAAATTATACACGAAAATTCAACTTTTTTTTTACAACAAGAGTTGTAATAGTATTTTCAACCTACCATATATCTGTCCAAGAATATTATATATTTAATAAAGTTAAGATCATTACACGGATTGTAGATCGTAACAAATTTAATAAATGAACGTAATATCTCAAATAAAACAGTAATTAATTAGCGATATTCTGATAATAATGATATTCTTTGAAAATACCTCATTCATATGTTAAGCACCTGTAGATAAATTGCGTGTGTAATATTTATTATATTCTTAAAAATTATAATCATAATATAAGTAAATATATGTACATTGTATACATAACAATTAATGTATCTTTATAAAAATCACAATCATAATATATAAACCTTTCATAAATATAAAATAAAGAATGAGATATGAATGTAAGTCACGTACATAATTTATAATAAATTAAAATATTTACAATGCCAAAAGAATATTTTTTAATTTTAATATCAACAGTTTTTTAAAATATTATTTTTCAATACAAATATTTAAAAAACGTTATTTTTAAATATATTACAAAATTGAAAACGTAATTTATCTCAAATAATATTTTTACTTGCGCTCTACAATACTAATAAATAAACTAAAGAAAAAAATTTTAAGAACACATTTATTTCTTTAACAAAATTGAAATAATTAATGTTGCTTTTTACAATTATATAATAAAGACATGAATATACAAAAATTTTATTAATTTATAAATAAAAGAATACAAGAAAATTTTTAATAAATGCAATTCAATGATATTTGTTATAAATCAAAAAATATTTTTTTAAATTGTTTAACATCTATTTTACCTCTTTTAATAATATAGTTATATAAATATATAGTTTAAAAAATTATAGAAAACTTTGTTATTAATGTGTTATTTTTATTTACATTTGATACATTTAACTGTTTTAAATACTTCTACACTGAAAAAAAAAGTAATATATTCAATAAGATATGTTATTGCGGGCTGCCAATTACAGATATACTCAATACAATAATATATGCTATTGCAGTATCAACATTGTACTTGCATTAATAGCAAATATTATTGTATTGAGTATTTTATGTAGTTGGCAGCCCGCAATTAGATATGTTATTGGCTATATTACATTTTTTTTCTGTGTATAATACTAAATAAAATAATTTATATAGAGAGACAATATTATTATCTATTATATTATTTATCCACTTAAAACGTACAAAAATTAAAAGACAGAAAATTAACCTTGTCACAAATATAGAGCACAAAACTAATAAATCTTTATTAAGAATTATTTCAATAATTCTAAATTTTCTAAGGAACATACTTTATTCAAGGATGACACTTTTAGACTAACCCTTTTTTCGAATTTTATGTATGAGAGCAAGGTTGACAGATTTTTTCCCTTTCTTAGTGATCGTAAAAAAGGTTAAAAAGCAGAAAATTCAGAGCAAAGAATGCCGTCCGTTGAAGCGTTTACAATTCATGTAAAAGGGTGGGAGAAAACAATCAAAAGTGATAGAAAAGGAAGACATTAGAAAGCTAGGAGAGGGTTGCTAACTAACGATGGGATCAAATTTCACCTTTTTTAAAAAGAAACAAGTTTAGAAAAACTCACTTAGTTTCTATCAGTTCGACAAACAAGTTAACACAATTCTTAAGGATTTTCAAAGTATTTCAAGATACTACAGTACTTACAGCAGTTGGTAAGTTATTTGTTTTATTACATTTTTCAAAACATATTTTAAAGCAATTCATATATCTTTTATCGATAATACTTTTAGAAATGATTCTGTTAACTTGAAAATCGTTTTAACCCACATCTTTTTATTAGAAATAATCTTTTTATCCACCTTTCTATGCAATACCGTAATTAAACTAATAATAACAGAAAAAAACACAAAATAATACTTTTTCTAATAAAAGATGTTTAACATAAAATTATTTGTTTTTAATTTTAATAAATTTTAATGTATTCTCTGCATACATACTAAATAATTAAGATTAAGAAAGGATTAACTTTATACATTCGCTTTGTTAAAAATATTAATATAACAAATATTTAACATAGAAATTAAATGTTAATTTAATTTAATGAAAAAATAACAACAAGCACTACATATATTTTAAGTATAATTTTAAATATTCTGATAATTCCTATTTCTTTAAGATAATATAAATAACTTTTTTATTAAAATGTATATAACAAAGACACAGCTAAAATTTTTAAAAATAAAATTATCTCTAAGAATTATATACATATATATTATACATATATAAATGGTTTACAATGTCATCGGACAACTTTGATTTTTAAAAACTGCCATGTATAATGCTAAACGTGAAATAGTCTCCACATATATTTCATAAAACAATAATATAAAAATTACTTACTACTAATTTAATCATTACGCAGTGAAATCGCGCAAAATCTTTCGGTGAAAAATACCCGAAATATGCAAATGGATCAGAAAAACAACTTTAAACTCGCTTTTCGTACGAACGGGAGGTATCGTACTATCATCCACGAATGCGACGCTTTTCCTTCGCGGACGTAGCGATATCTAGAACATCGAACTCGCGAAATAAATTTCACGTGGCCCCACGGCAAGGAACGCAAAGGGTCGCATAGCCGCAGGATAGCTCTGAACATGTCCGACAAACATGAGGAATAATAAAAAATAAACCTAACTTTACTCGTGGCGGAGAGACCGACGCGACGGGGCGAGATAGTGAGACGGAATCCGGAGGACGCGAGGGAAGAAGAGCGGAAGGTAAGGACAGGAACAGAATTCAGAATGAAACAGACGAGGATGGGAAAGAGACATTCAGTTTGGAGCGAGGCGAGACGAGAGAAGGACAGAGAGACGCGTCGTTGGGGATGTCGGATAAAGAGAGCGTCAAGGGAAGGAGACGGAATGAGAGACACGGCGACGGAGTAAAGACGGAAATGGAGGATCCTCGCTCTCTCTCTCTCTCTCTCTTCCTCTTTTCGCGGCCAATGAGTCGCCGTCGTTTTGATGGCCCAACCCTCGGAGCAACATGGCCGCCAAGTGCAAAAGGGAGCTTAAGTAAGGGTTAGGTTAGGTTAGGCTAGGCTCGTCCTTTCTGGACCCGTCGCTTTTGTGAGAGAGCTGCGCGCGGATGGAGTGGGGTGGGACGTTGTCAGCCATCATGGGATAGGAAATGCAATGCTCCGTATCTCCATGGTTCTGGCAACTTTTGAAATAATGGAAACGTAATCCGCGACTTCTGCGTCTAAATAGTCGAGATGGTCGTCGCTATTCGCCGGTATTCGCGACGAGTATCGTCTTAATTGCATCGCGTTCAGACGGAGAATTTCCAATATCAACACAGCAAGTGCAACGTGAATTAAACTAATATCAGAGAAGTTACCATATTAGAGATCCTTGCAATATATTTTATTGCAAATTACAGAAATACAGATCGCTATCGTAAAATATAGCAGGCAACTTTCTGTCGCGATTCTGCTGCGAGTGAAAAACGGGATTAGTTTATCGCAGATATTTCACTTTGAAGAAAACAGAGCGGCATTTGCACAAGCTCGGCCAAGTTGAATCGTATATGGAAAAAAAGGCAAACCGGTTGCTACCTTCACCGGTTGCTACCAAAAGCAGTTTCGCTAATTTGACATTTTTCACGTCGTTTGAATATATTGAACGATCAGTAATTGGCTTCTAATCCGTAAGTTTCTATGTGTGCTAATATTAACGCAACATTAGCCTATGATATAAATAATTACAAGGAATTTTGCGAAAATGCAAGATAAAGTAAATAACTTAAGAATCGATCGACTGCATGTTTATCGTCTGTTTCGATTAAAACACACAGAATATACATTATCGCTTTTTAAGGGGACATTTGCAAGCTTCAAGAACCCTGTGTAACAATTTAAAATATTTAAATTTATAAACGTTCAAGCATATGTTAATTAAAATAGCTATTTTAGATTAAGTCAATGTATTTGATCCGCGAGACAAATTTTATTGTACTTAATGCACTTTATTGCATCAATACATTTACAATTAGATTATCGAATTACAATTACATTTACATTAAATCGAAAACGTCATATTAATCTAAGTATTATTGCAAATATTTCTGTTTTTTAACAATATCATACATTTTAACAAGAACAGAATCTTCAAATCATAAGATTAATTAATATTTACGATATTTTTCAAATTTGCTTTTAAAAATATATAACATGTTTGAAAAATCCAATTACACGATAATAAAATACGTATTAAATGATGTACAAATTTAATTTAACAATTTTTTTTATATATTAAGAATTTCAATAATATTTTCGTAGAATCAAACCTTTAACTTCACATAACAGTTTCAATTTCTTAACGTGCGACAAAGTACTTACTAAAAGAATGAATCTTTCAGACTATTTCACGGCATATCTAAAGTTTATCAAAATCACAGATGACACTTGCAAATGTTCCCTCGTTAGATCGTAAAATCGGAAACGATGAACGCCCGACAGTTACACAAAACGAGATACGTGACGACATGCACACCGTGCGGGTATTAAAGCGTCTTAAGATGCCTTAAAACATCGTGACTCGCGCAGTAGAATTGCAAAAGTTCAGAGTGGAGAAGCGCGAAGGCTATGACTTAACGGCGTCAATTAATTCGATATAAAATGGAGGCGCAATTACCTCGCCCGTCTTACGATATTAAACCTGAAATTCACAGCGAATGCTGGTTGCGCTTAATTAATTTCTGCCCGTCCTACGGCTGACTTACAGTGAACACGTATTGCATACGTCATTAATCGCAAGTATGCACGTGTTTGCGTATCCCAAAAACTTGAGATCGTTAAATTTTCGCCAAAATCTACTACATACATTAATAATTCAAGTGAATTGATGCACCTAATATAATATTTTTGACAAATGCTTTCCATCAAGTATCGAAAAACATAACAGACGATATATATAACATTAGATTCATAATCAGTATTTGAATTTATATCAGAATTAATTAAGAAAGAGAAAACGTAATCGCAACGATCGATTTATAATTTAAGGGGTGCATTTTTTTTTAGATTGAGAAGAATTAGATCCGTTAATATCGGAATGCTCGCTGAATTCGCATTACAAGCTTTCGCCCATTAATGTATGCGTATGTATGATCCTATCGTATGTATGATCCTACGCGCCAGACGCGCGATGGGAATTTCTTTTTTCGTCTGAAAAGTAGAAGGCGAGGGAGACACGCAGAGCACGAAAGAGAGAGGAGATAAGAAGAGTGCCGGCTCGTTTTCGAATACGAATTGGCCATCGACGGTATCGGTTACTATAAATTGCGGAGAAAATCGTACCTATCCGCCGTAAAGGGTGAAGTAAAATAACGAATTAACGGCGCAGGGTGTGTCGCAGTGTGCAAAGTGCCGTGTTTCCTGGTGTGCGTTTTCGAAACTACGACGTCGCGGCCGCCGCCACCGAGATCAGCCTGTCCGAACGTGAATGCGAATTTATAATGGCGTTGTACTTTGCAAACTACCTCTTAGGGAAGCTATAAATTATGTCTCCCGCGACTAATAGAATGACGCCGGAGGGATGAACATTGGGGGCGGACACGCGAAAGAGGGTGGGTTTGTGAAAATGCGTGCGATAAGGAAAGAAAATTTGGTTTACTACATTTAAAGTTTGGTAATTTGAAGGAAAAATTGATCAATTATTAATACCGTCGCGGTTTACATCAATCAAAAACATCTATATAAACATATAGTCAATTCAATTCTAACTTAACAATGAAATAATTTGATATTTTTTTATATAAAATAATATTTGAATATCAAAATTTGAATTATACACTTTAACGTATCTGTTCTAATATAATTAATATTTTTCATTAGTTGTAAGTATGTGTGGCAATATTAAAAAACCAAAATGTATTGTATTAATTTTACATACAAAAGTAAATTGTTAAACTCTCTCTTTCTTTCTTTATTGAGCAATTATGCTATTATTATATGCCTGTGTATTAAATAATTCAACATACATAAAAAGTAACGTAACATTTTGAATATAATTTTAAGATCGTTCTTTTATGCACATAAGAACGATCGGTTCATCTCCTTCTTCATCGTACAATTTACACCGATTTCCAGAATTATTGATGTTAATTAAGTATAATTCAAAGTTCCATAATGTTTTACGATATTCAGGTTTGACACGCATCGCTCGAAGATAAAATTTGCTGGCCGTTGGCTCTTTGAGAACCGGCAAAAATGAGTAATGAGACTCGTAATATTATTTTCCATCGATACGTTGTCCTGACACGATGAACAACGAGAGCTCCTTAGAGGCAATGCATAATTGCAACGTCTATATTTTACGTTTTCCTATGGTTACGGTCAGCGTAAAGTATAGCTAAGAGGATAACTTGCAATTAAACCTATAATAAAACACGTGCGGTTTCGCTTCAGCGGTTCTTCATCACCGTCGTTCTAGAAAGTCGGCAACCCCGAGAAAATTGCTGGGATACTTGGTCGTTGCGTTACGGCTAGTCTCTTTGCGGATGCAATTCATTTCTTTGATACATTGTCATTTTTATCTCTACGTAATCGTGCCTGTGAATCCTTTACAGCACTGCCCGCTGCACTATTTTATATGCATGCCAGTTCAAATTACTCCGGCTATAAAAACAGCATTTTTCAAGTTCAAATTACGCCCGTGCGAAATAAGACGAGCGTAACGCCGCTTTAACGGCCGCTACCTCGAATTATGATGAATTTCTCGTAACCCATTTCTTGGCCTGTACCGTTATTTTTCTAATCACGTTACCGGAAAATCCGCGCAATTATGTACAATCATCTCATGCACATTGTGTATCTGCGGTGTTCTAAACTTACCGGTATGCGGGCGATTTTGACGGCTTAGCATGTCGGTAATCTGTAGAAAGAAGAGAAAAATAATAATTAATTCAAGGTTCCTGTCTTCCCCGGTAATCGTGCGTGAAAATGTTAAAATGCCTCAAGTATGTACACCTGCGTCTGCAGCATGTGTATTTCTTAACTACACTGATTATTTCCTATGAAACGTCTCAGGTCGAAGCGCACGTAGGGGGTAAAGAAATAGCCCGGGCTGGTGAAAGCAGCCTAACGGATCGCTGATGGTGGGTGCCTGACTTTTCGCTAAAAAAGGGCTAGGAGAAAGTTTCTTATTTACTGCTGTTATAAAAACGCCGGAGCAAAAGGGTTCTCCTTTTTTTTTTCAGGGCCAGGTCTTTCAATCGAGCTACCTTTTAACCATCGCCGCCGGCATACCGCGATTTCTCTTGACAGTGCACGACGGTCTCTCTTCGAGTAACTAGACTTTCACAAGGCAGAAGACGAATCGAAAATTATTTCATCGAGTATTGCGACAGTTAAGTGAGAAAAGAATACTTCGTAATACAGAATATCGCGAAGGAACTTGCCCGACGTTACGAACCAAGAATTCATCCACGATGATAAAACCGATAATTGACCGTCGCTGCACGCGTCGCTGTAAATATTGAAGCAGCATCAGCGACGACCTGGCGTGTACAGTGTTATAATGGAAGATTCAATTAAGGGCTTGTGCGTCAATGGGAGACAATTGCGTGAAGGCTGGGGACATTTAAGTGTAATCATCAGCATCACTTTATCGCCATTATACATCTCGGTTCGTATTTGCGTGCACCTTACAGGCGGAACCCTCCATCGCGGTTTTGCCATCACGAACCCTTCTCGCGCGAACGATTTATACGTCCGTCGATGTATCCACGGTTACCCCGTCGCATTCGCGATTCGCGTACACAACACTCGACGGGTCGTTACACGGTGAATAAACCTCGCACGATTAAATGTTAATTGTCTTACTTAAATGTAAATCCCGGGGAAATTATCAGGGGGAGACCCGCCGATGTTGGATTTGCTATTATTCGAAGACGTTGCAAAATTTTTGTCTCACTCTTTCCCCACCGTTTAAAAATAATGAAATTGCTAATTCCAATGTTCTAAATGTGAAATTAATTCACGCATTAACTGATAAACGTGTGGTTGATTACACGATTCAGATAAGTATGCATCGGACACTTTCTCGTCATTTTCCCCCGTTTATTTTTCACAGCAGACTGTCAGGATTGATGCTTACGAGTCGATATCATTCGTATATTAATAGTTTATTAATAAAGTGCTGCAATTAGTGCGGCTGTAAATGTCGATATCGACGATATTATTGTAACTTTACGGGACGTTAACCTACAATGCGCAATCTTTCTCTTTTCATATTTCTCTATAAAATCGTTCGTCAAGCGTCATAATAATCATTCCTCTTTTTGTACCAATCTTTTTTACGACTGTGATAATTGAACTGCCTTAATATCTATATAAAACGCATTAAAGTTACTAATGGAACAAATTTCATTTCTAACTTCATGAATATTATATAAGAAAGTATTTTTTATTGTCGAAACCTACGTCATACGCAGTAAAATGCTTTAATCACTATGTAATTACATGTGAGATTGCTAAAAATATTAATCGCGTCAATTATGCTCCATTTAATGACATCGCTTGTAATATAATATTTGAAATTACATAATAAGTCCACTTTCTTCTTAGACACATAGTATTTCATGATTTGTTGTCTTAATTTTAATGACTAATTTTTAACAAATAAATAGAGAGAAAATCTTTCTCTTTAAATAAATGTCAAGGAAAATTATATTTGCTATAATTATAAATGACAAAAAACTACTTTTTATAAATTAACCTTAAAAAAACAAATTAACAAAGAAAAATTACAATTTTAAATCATTTTATGTAAAGAATGTATTGTAAATTTAACAACACGTAAGAATTACAATTGTATGTACACTGTATTTATAAATGCATGTATGACAATATTTTTTGCAGATATCATCGTGAATGAGTTATTTCATTATTCATAAAATCACATAAGAATCACAATACAGCTCTTAAAGAATATCAACTAGTTGATCATTCATAATTCTTATCGAGTATTATCTTTCCTTAATCTGGTACAAAACGCACAAATATATCATTAAAATGTATAACACGATTTCTTTTATTAAGTTCCTGTGACTGTTATTAGATGATTTTAATAAAATACGTCAAACATTAATAAAATAAGGAGACGTCTCAGATGCGTATCTCTATGAACCATAATACGTGGCGAACGTAATAACAGCATGTAACTTTAGAAATAGAGCACACTAAACGACAATTTCCTAGACCTAGATAACCTGAGACTGGAAGGGGAGGAGAGGGAAGAGTCCGCTACGGATTTATCACCGCGTCTCGCGCATTGTTTACGTCTCAGACGGAGATATAAATCTTCATTCTAAAGCGCCACAAACTGTCTGTACCTAACAGTTCGCTCGTTCCTGTATCGCACGCTTCTGTTCCCCTGAACGACCACATATCCCGTGTTCTTTACAAAAACGTGTTGGAATAAAAAAGAGGGCTACCGTGCGTCTTTAAATAAAGATCTGTCCGTTACACCTGCTGCGATGTAAATTATTACGCGTTTTCTTCAAACCTTAGTCATTATTAGAAAATCAATGTTTGTAAATTCACAGTAAAATTTTCTATCTTAATGTTTATAAATTAATAGTGAAAACTCTAATAATACAACAAAATTAATGGCTATGTAAATTAAGAATTAAAAAATTTTTTCATAAATAACTCAAACTTATTTTACATTTCAAACTCAATATATGTGTGTGGTTAGAGAAGAGGTATTGTATTTTCTATAAAACATAATAAAATACTTTGAAGACTCTTTAATTTATATCGTGCATATTTAAAACCTTACTTAATACGTGTTTATGGAAAACAGAAAAACTATTATAACATATTATTTTCAAAATTAAATACCAAATTACTTCTAAACAAGAAAGCAAAATATCTAATATCGTGCATGTCGTTTACGAGCTCACGTTATTTAAGCTCGTAATTTTCCGGAAACGCGATTTATTGGCAGAAATAGGGAGAAACCTTTGTAAAAAGTTGAGCACATAGAAAACGGGGAAATTACACGTTCCGTAAATTTCCAGAAAGCGATCACAGCGATCACGCAGCAAACAGAAACTTTAGTCAGACCGAGCGTCTTAATCGAGAATCAATATAACCTGTCGTTCTTTTCGTCGAGGAGCTCTGAATTTTTTATAAAGGGCCTTCGTGAATGCCGACCATTCTTCGACGAGAGATTTTTGCTCCGTCAACGTTTACACTCCAGACGCTACGGACGGATGCTGCATGAGCAAGAAATACGAATCGAGATCGAATAATTGCAGCACTCGTGCGTGAAGTGTTTTCTATTTCGGTAACGGGACACAGCGACGAGATCTACGTGAATTTTGTAGAAATCCTTCACGGAATCCCGACGGCTCGAATTATAAAAGAGAGAAATGGACGTTCAGTGCATCAACGTTCCTAACCACCAAATTATTAATATATCGCGAGGTTTAATGAGCCATGTATATGCGTCACGTTTGTACGTAAAGGTACCTACGCAATTATTTCAATCCTTTTGGTTTTACTAAAAAGGCTCTAATGAGATCTTACAGGAAGAATCACGAAGAATGGATAATGTGGAATGGACAGCGAAGATACGTTGCACGGGGATATGTACACATAAGATAGCCAAGAATGTTCCCCGAGAGAGGCAAAAATATCTTATGGACATGTAATGCGGAATATTGTGATGTATATCATAAATATTCTATTAAGATTCAGAACTCTATAGCGTTAATCGTCCCAATGCGAAAATATTATCATTGCCACATTGACACAGCGTACTGAAGAGTTCTATTGAACGAAAATAAATTCACGAGAAATCAAATACCAAAAAGGGATAATTGAAAACGTTGACGAAAAGACGTATAATTAGCAATTTTCGAACGAGAACAGCTTCTAAAAGCGTACCCAATATTCTGCGTTAACAATTATAACAACTCATAAACAAGGGAGTACTAACTAGCATTTCGTTAAAAATATCTCCAACTGCAAATGTTCTCCATATGTGTAATAAGATATTTAAATGTCTCATAAGATGAAATCTAAAATCTTCGTTACATTATAAAAATTTTCTGATTTCAATTAAGACTCCATCGCGGGCAATTAAGTGCGGTCACGTGGAACCAGGAATGTTAAATACAGAAGCAAAATGAAGGCACTGGAAGTAAAAGAGAACATTCAGACAATATTGGCTCGAGTTATCAAGATGCAAAAATATTTGGACGGAACCGGGGCAATCGCGTATCGATCGCATCAGTAAGTTCAATCTTAGTACTTTTATAGCATTGCTTTCGTCCCGAATAAAGCTGACATCTTTTAAGTAAGGTCTTACATGCGGGAAAAATAAATCCTGCGAAGGATTCCATAATCTATATCTGTGCACAAGAAAGGTTAGGTTTACCGTTTACGTTTACCGTCTTATAGAGCGCATCGTAAAGGCGTTTACTGAAACTACGATACAAACTACGAAACTACAATAGATGGTTAAGAGCGGAAAATAACTGTGCCGTCGTCTCTAATCGAGGGACGAAGGAAAAAACGTGACGATCAGCCATGCCCGAGCTGAGAGAACCAGCTCGATATCGAATCGCTGTCGAGGGCATGCTCCCTCGAACCGGCCGTGGCGATTTAGCCAGAAGTCGGCGCGGACACGTAGGAAGAGGGGTTCGAGAGGGTCCAACCGGGGATAGCGACCAGGTAGAAGAGGAAGGGAGAGGGTTGAAAGCCACCCTCGGTTCCACAACGGTTTCCCAGAATAATCCGGCGTATAAATTGGATTGTTGGTGGGACATGGAAACTGAACGGGGGGAAAGGGAGGACGGGGGATGGGGTTACACGTTGCAATAGCGAAACGGGAAACGCGTATAAACGCGCGAATACCCGCGCACGTACTCGTACGTCGCACGTGCACAACAAATGCACACACCGTGCGTAATACAATACCTATTCACGTGAAACGTATAAATACCACGGACCACCCCCGTTCAAACACACCGTGGTTACGCCAAATTCAACGGCTGCAATCGGCGGAGGTGGAGGTTGACATGAATACGCGTGGATTTTCGCGAATAGATACGAGACACGCGGGGGAATACGCCCTCGTATGTGAGTTTGGACGAGTTTCGTGATACGTAGGGACCCGACAAGCAAACAAAGTCGTTCTGGACCATCGTAGTTTTCGTTACAAGCCCGATGACGCCGCTGCGGAAGAGAAAATACGGAGATGCTAGAAATCAACATGAAAATAACCATGAATCGATCAATAATTCTAACCCGTAGACTTTGCTTGTTAGCCAGTCTTATTTACCGACGCGTTCTCGTCCACTCAAATTCCATGACATTGAATAATAATTCCTTTCAATTTCATTTCCGGTGCTTTCCTATAAATAGTAAACGCTAAAGGGTATTGAAAAGAAATAAATAATTTATTAAAATATGTTTGACAGGAAAAATTTTATGTCATTGCAAGAAGTGATAATGTTAATAATGTAAAATATTTTAGAATGAAATATTTTAAAATAAATTACCACTTAAATTCTTCGGAATAGCAACAAGAGTTCCCCGAGGTAAATGTAGAAAGAAGACAAAGAAAAATACCGAACGTGTCGTTTCCCACTCATGTTCTGCCGTAAAATTTTTGAAATCTTTCGTTTTCGTATATTCTTCTCTTATATGTATAAAAGATTCAGAGCGCGTTATTTGTATCGAATTCAAAAATCACATTAATTGGGTAAATAAAACGCTTGGTGTGGCTGGTAAAAAAAAAACTTAATTAGGGAATTTGAATTACGGACGAATCAAACTCAGGACAAGATTCAAGGGAGAGGATAAGCGGCGAGCTTTAAACTTGTCGGATAAATTTGCGCTTTAACAATGGTGGAAATTCAGAAACGGCGGGTTGGAAGGGCGGCTAATTAATCTCTGTGAATAATCTCTTTGCTAACGAGATACGCGCACAATGTGGAGAACTCTCGAACCGTGACCGACCCTATCTCATTACATAGAAGCAAACATGTAATACGTGAGAGAATCGTCGCGTAAACACCGCAACAGATTACTTCGGTGAACTGTTTACAAGATAAGGAATAAGATGTGTCATTTTCACGGGACAAATTCATTCAGCGGGTAACATTATATCATTCCCTCTTATAATTAACATTTGTTTGTGATATGTTCTTACGAGCAAATCTTGACAAAACGTTTGATCACATTTTGATCAAACATGTTGATTTCTGACACACAAAATGTTACCAATATTGTATATATGTAATTCTTGATAAAGACACAGGATTAAATTGATTTTAATCTTAATTTAATTTTATCTGTTTCTGCAAATAATGTATTTCATTTTTTGTCACACTACAAAAAATGCTGTGTTTTATTAACTTTTCAGCACCGACACTGAAAATATAACTGTTTTTCAATTGTTCAACCTTTGAAATTAGAATATATAATAATTTTGGATTGAATATACACATCTTATATTTCTGATTATATAGTGCAGTTAAGGGTGTTATATATTTCTATGGTAAAAATCAATGGCGATGCTTTTGAAATACGTTGAGAAAATGGCGACAAATGTGTTAGCGCAGGCGTATTTTGTTCCCTTATAATAAATTCAACGCAGTAGTGTGCCAAACCTAAGTAAACCGTTTCTCCAAAACAACAATATGTTGTTTTGTCTGCGCGTTGATTACACGCGTCTTCGCGTCTCCCTTCTGGGCTATATTGGCCAGGAACTTGATATATGTATGTAGGGTATTCCATTTTCTCCCCTCCATCTTCGCAAGCTTGACAATGCAGCGACAAAGGCGCCATATTTTTTTAGGGAAGAATCTTCAGATATATGTACCACATACATATATAGATATAAATCAATATCTACATGCCAGCATTTACATATATTAAATTTCTTGTAAGATTTGCATCGTACTTTTAGTTACATTTTTCTAATTACAAAACTTTTAATTCTAATGCACTTAAGTATTCAAGAGATAAATTTTGATTATTTTAGTAATTACAAATTTAATCAAAATACATGAATACCTTAATAGCAAACATGAATAACTAATATATGGAATAGTTAATTTTGCTAAATATTACCTTTGAATTTAATTGCAAAAAGTGTTTCAAAAAACTATATAATTCAAAGAAACTAAAATATTTTTTATCAAAGAATGGTGGATTTAATAATTGCGATAATAAAAATAAAAAGAAGAATTATGGAATATAATATGTAACTTTAACCGCGTAAGTTACATTAGCGTTCAACTGGCGAAAGTTCGAATTGGAGTACGGCCAAAATGTAACTGAAAAGTATATAAATATAGATAGAGAATACGCTTTAAACAAAAATATTATGGTTTAAAGTAGCACTAACATGTTGGCAGTAATAATATAGTTAATAAGCCATAAATATATTCTTTAAACTTAGAACATGCCTGCAGAAAAACATAATTACGAGATATAAGTACAAGTATTTCTTAGAAATCGGGTAAATCGATAAAATACATTAGAAAAGAGGAAGAAATCATTAAGCACGTTCTCATTTTTTAATTCAGTTGAGCGTGTAATTTTATTGCCATTAAATCGTCTATTTTTTCCTCGTTACTAAGAGGGAGGGAAAAATTGCTTTATTCTTTACAAGGGTACACTCTCCTCTTCAAGTTTTTTTATGTAAACGTAATATCGCGAAATAAATCTGAGCCTACTCGTTTCTATTTAGTTGCTCGTTGCCGTAATAAAAATCAACGCAAGTTGCATTTTAATCTCTTAATTCGATCTGCACATTCTAATTTCCCGAACCGACTTTCGTTTAACGCAACCACGAAAGAGCGCCACACCTTCGGAATGCCAGCCCTACATGCAAGCGGCTATGCGCGTCCATGTTCTTTTATCGGCCTACGTTACCACGGCGTGTACGATGCTCGTTGTTTATTCACAAGAAGACGTTGCCTCCTCCTTCTGCCGTCTTTTTTATTTGCCCGTCGATACCACCTCATCTCTCGCGCCGCACAAGGACCTCCCTCTCCCATTCTCCTTCGCTTTTTATAAAATATAAGCAATTTCATACTTTCCGCCCGACTCCCGAGCGACCCGCCGAGCATATCTTTACGACGCGGCACTCCGGATTTTGCCAACTTTCCAGCGCTCCCGCGCCTCGTCATTTTGCCGATAGTCCTTTGTAGGAGGAACGTGTAATCCCTGGTAGCTCGGACAAAAAGAAAACAAGTTTTTTTTTCTTCTTATACCAGCGACTTTATCAGCCTCTATTCCTTTCAATGGCGGATGAGATTTCGCCACGAACCAAGTTCATTATTGAGAATGAGATAATTTGTGCGATCACCTCGATGGTAAATATTCAAATAAATAATAGGTATAATCATAATACACGAATCACGCTGGCGAGAGATAATGCAGTCTCAAATGGAAACACCATAATTAGGGTATTAAACTGCAAAACAGCTGATCTCTTCTGTTTCTGTTGCCATTAAAAATTTTCACACTAGCATTTCGCTCAAAATATTCGTATCAGATCGCAAACCGAATATAAATTAAGTACGTCCTCTACGATATTAAATAATAAACTGTGCGACATGCACGCGACGTTACATACTACAAAGCTAGCTTAAAAATCTTCGGTTTTGTTCTTACGTCGAAAATAAACGAAAGAAAGTAGCCACTTAATTCTCGATTCGTTGTTCCCCAACCACTATCGTTTCAATGCCGCGTTCGACAATCTCCAAGTCTAATTCGCGGCTGCCAACTACGAATAGTCTCGTTCATTCTAATTTTCTCCGAGCGTCCCTGATTGGAGTCTACGAGGGGCAATTTAATCCCACCTCTCGTACATCCTCCACTTACGAGTCCATTCCATTACAATATGCATGTTGCACCTGCATCCACGCCCACGCTATTAGCGGAAGACAACTCGAGGAGTCTGTCTTCAGGCAGAGTGCTCGTTTCAGGGGAGTACAATGTAATATAGTAACAAAGAGAAAGGGAGAGAAAGAGAGAGAGAGAGAGAGAGAGAGAGAGAGAGAGAGAGAGAGAGAGAGAGAGATCCAAACTACTCTACCAACATCATCTTTTTGTTCAAACTCATTGTATATTAAACATGTATTAGACACGTTGCTACTTTAACAATATTTGCCAAATTATTCGTACGCATGTGAATCAGTGGTTATCTACGTTTTGCAGCTGAAGAGATTAGCACGTATGCACATAGACTATAATGTATTCTTTATTTATTTTGTCATAATTACTATTTTAAAAAGAATTATTTGAAATAACAATATTTATTGCATAGATTTCACAATATGTGATATTAATTTGTATACCAACATTCACATTTGCGTCATAAAATATATGTTCCTTTAGATAAAAGCAATAAAAAAATTTATAACAAATTTTTATACATATGTGTTCTATATGTAGGCGGCTAGGAAATACCAATTATATTACGTTACAAAAAAAAATTTATCACTCGTATATTGCTTAATAACGTGAATATTTATCGGATAATGTTACGTTCTCGGATTCAATGGTAATATGTTAACGTGAAAAATATCGTGACATGTAATAATAAAATATGTAAATTGGATTTTACTTCGTCTACTCCTTTAGTAAGAGATTATATTTCATATATTTCTCGATAATTTTTTTTTTCTTTCAGGTTGGTTCCATTAAGTTCCAACTTCGGCCTATGTCATTAGTGTGAAACAACCCGCGGCACCTGCACGGTGCAAGTTTGAAATAACGACGTCCCTTTTCCCGGGAAAACACAGAAGAGTCGACGCAGAGGTAGATAGAGAATCGTGATTCCGCCCCCCTCCCTCCCCCGCCCCTTTCTCTCTCTTTCTCTCTCACACTGGATCATAGGTAGAACTGGAAGATTATTTCGCCAGACGGCGGAATGGTAAAAGTTGGGCCACTGCTGCGTGCGCCGGGGTAAGAATGGACGAGGGTGGCGAAAGTAACGGAGAGGTTTTCAGACCTTTTCTTCAGAGCCCTGCAGACGCAACGACACGCCCTGCTCTCCCATCTCTTTTCTCCTTCCCTCTTTCGTCTCTCTCTCTCTCTCTCTCTCCTTCTACATCTCTTTCTTTCATCATCTTTCTTCTTCTCTCTTCATCTTGTACCCTGGCAACCAGGGTCGACCGGGACTCACGTAGGGTAGGTTTGACTACGAGGCAGGGTCGATTTGAAGGCTGGAGTCCTTGGCGACAGCCTCAGTCGGAGCAGAGGGGATGATGCGGATGTCGATGCTAGCTGCCGTGTCCTCACGTACACGTCTGGACAAACTAGCACGGACGGGACTCGTATGTGCTGTCGCGTGATAGTTGTGTGTCGTCAGACAAGCCCGTGCTTGAGGCGCTTGTATAGCCCCAAAGACGTGAAAGTCTATGTTAGCTTCTGGTGATAGTACAGCTGATTGTGTAGGTAGTCTAGGCACTTGTGTCAGCTCTTAAGATGGGTATGGATACTGGTACGCAGTCGTAGTAGTGGTCGCTTCAGCGTGTCCTCCATTCACCCTCCCCTTACCCTTCCGCCACCGGGTTGGTCCACGGAGTAGCGCTCAGATCGATACGCGACTCCGGCTTACCTATTCGGCTACACTTCAACATCGCAACCATTCTCCATGAATTCTCTTCAAGTTTGCAAAAGTACGATCCATCGTCCGTTCATCAGTCTCATCCTGTCAGAACACGTGATAGCGGATATAAACCCTGAAACGTTCGTGCCTTGTTCCTCAGACAGCTTTACCGATCACTGATTTTTCACGTCGTTATTTTCACAAGGCAAATAGTTATGTAAAATCAGGCGAGCTTTCGAGTTAATATTCCTACTAATTTATTATTTATGTTACTTACGTTGCTATTATTGTCCGCAAGATGAGAATATCTTTGTAACAGAAAACATAATTCACCGATATGCCTGACTGGGCCGTCAACGAGCAGCTATTAATATAGAAGCGATAGATAATCCTATATGCTAACTATTATTCTATATTGCGCGCCGTAATTAGCGAATAATTAACGAATTTTCGTAATGTGTAATTTTACAAATATTATTGCTTCCCCGTCCGCGCTTGACAAGATTATTCTCGCAAGTATGCGCGCAAAAATATACACATATATGCACGAGCTAATTATCAACTGGCTGATTTTTCTTGAGCAATTATTTTCCTGCGTAATCGTGTGCCTATTTTAAATAATCCTTTCTCGCTAAACCACGATAGAATCATTACTGTCACCGCAAGGATAACAGACGGCCCATTAACGACGTTCCTTTCTTCAATTTCCCTGATGGCACGTAAATTCATATCTTAGATTGCACGAAA